>NC_061113.1:167861953-168608578 GCF_002878395.1 Capsicum annuum
GTTATTTTGGTCTCTTAAATGCTTATTAGTGTATGTATATAAAATTTTCTCTCCTACCCAAGCCTATTTCTAAGTATTCAAACCTCCATTTGTGTTGTTTTGATCAATATCAGTGGGGATTGGGAGCCTAGGGTCATTGATTCTATTTCATTGATCGTCTTCTCATCCTAAACCCGTAAGTTCCTAGTCAAATTTTGATTCAATTCTTTATTTTTGTTCTTAAGTTTTTGAAAAATGTTGGGGCTATTGTAGGCCTTGATTTTGAGCTCCATTTGCACTCAAATGTTGGTCTTGTATTCCCTGCCCTTCAAGGGACATAATGGTAGATTGAATTTTTGAATTCCATATATGGGTCCCATATTTTTTGTCTGACTTTAGGCTTGAAAATTTATATTACAAAATTTGTCTTGTTAGACTCATATTAATGTGTTGATTATGAATTTAATAGTGCGATGACGTTCAGAGAATAAAGAGTAGAGATAGGCAGTAGTAGATGGTTCAAGGCTATGAGGTAGGTGCGGTCTACTCTTTTCTATGAGCTTGTGTATTGTATAGATTACATTTTAGGGGGGTTTTGCAAGATGTATTTAAGGCTAGTTGAATCTTGTTATCGATACTTGACTTGTGTAGGTAATTTTCGAATAAAGTTATACTTTGAGCCCTAGCCTAAAATAATTGCTATAGTTATTGGGTTATGTTAAGCTTTATTGTATACCTACTATAACCTTAGGTTGTCTTTAATAATTCTTAGTAAAGTATATAGGGTAGTACATTTTCATAAATATAATATACTCTGGTTAAATCCTCCCAGCAACATGATGCTGTTGATTACTTTAGCTTTCAGAGTTATGATATTGATATTCTCTTTCTTTATCTATTGTTAGGATTGAGGCCTTGGTTACGAGACTAGTTGGATTCTATGTTAGTTTTCTATGCCCTCGAGAGGTATTATTTTAGTTTATAAATGCTTGAGTGCTTATGTTCTACTTTTAGATAATAATGATGGAATGCATAAATTTATATGCGCTCATGCTTAATTAGTGGTACGATTTTAATTAAAACCTAGGTTTTTACTACTGTTTACCAAAGAGAGATTTATTCTCACCTTTCACTTTTTCAACTTATTTTTCAATGGAAGTTGTACCACCATTATTGTTGGTTTGTGATAGTTTAAACTAAACATACTACTTTGGAAACCTGGATTAAGGCTGATTCTGGTCTATTATTGATATACTCATTTATCATTTTTAATTACTCTGATTGGGGTAGATATAGACCCTTTCTATACTATTCTACCATTTTAGTCTCGCATTTAATATCGAGCACTGGATTGTATGGATCTTTACTTGTAAAATCTTGAATAAAACATAATATAATAGTATCTATGATACTGGATGGAGAAGATTTATTATGGTTAATTAATGGAGGTCCTGGTTCAGGACCAAGCAGTATATACATATATCCTGAGTCCCTTATGGAAACCTCTATTTGGGAAGCACATGCTGGAAGATGGGATACCACATAGGTCCTACCTTACGAGCCATAAGACGAAAAAGAGTCTATATACTTGGTATGCTATAGCACTCAGTTGGTTTGGCAATATTGGATTTACCTTGGATTATTCATGTGCATTTTCTATCACTAATATGGTTGTTTGTTGCTTGTACCTACCGGTCTTATAGGGGGTTGTTAAGGTTATATTTGTTGTTATGTACTGTAACGCCCTGATTTTCTGAACCGAATTGCTACACGGTGCTCATGACCTCAAAAGACCACAAGCTAACCTATGACTGATATCTGTACCTGTAACCGCATAATATACATATAAAATGCGAAAACATGAACAAAGAGGGCAGAAGGTTCAATCTTGAATAATAAAATATCTGAAATAAGGTGGTATCACAATACCAAAACAAACTGAAAATACTAAAGTCTAAATCTGAAAACTCTATAATTATCTGAAAGCCTCTAAACTGTCTGAATACGGAGTTGAAGAAACATGTCTCTAACTAACTCCCTAAACTGAAAATAAATTGAAATACTGGAATAATAAATGTAACGATCATGTCCTCAAAAGATGTGGACTCATTGCTTACTGAACTGCTACTGCTAATCTGGAATCTGCACCTTAGAACCTATGGTGTAACATAAAAAGAAAGCACCATAGCGGAAATGCGTCAGTACAACTAAAGTACTGAGTATACGTGGGGGTAGGCTAAATGAATATAGTTTATATGCATGAACATGTTGACTAATATGAACGTTAGAATACATACATACATACATAGTAACTGCTACTGAATTCATGAAGATACAGACTACTTAAGTTTGAACTCTGACAACATGAGTTTTGTGATACTAAGATACTGAATGACTGATAACATGGATGAATTTATCTAACAGTCCTAATTCAGGGGAAAACTATCTGAGTTCCAAACTGTATCTGAACATCTAAGTCTAAGATCAGTCCTAGCAACGAGTGATCTCTGAAACTGATAATGAGAATACTCAACTAAATCTGAGATTGAGATCAAGCCTGTCTACCGGGTGACCTTTAGATCTAATAATAAGCATCTGAATATGGGACCAAGCTTATCTGACGGGATGGTCCAGGAATCAATGGAACTATCTGAGTTCCTTACTGAGATCGATGACTATTTCTGACAGTCCTGATTCCTGATTTCTACTCTGAAGACTGATACTGAAACTGTAACTGTACTATGACTGTGGGAGGTAGTAACCTAACCGACATGCCCCGATACTGTACTGGTGGGATCTAATATTTTCCCTGATTGGAAGGGTGTCAATACCATGCCATGCGTAGAGACCTCTACTATGGTTAAGCCTCTCTAATGGGTGACCCTGAACAGGAAATCAAGCCTAAGGCAATATAATAGTCAAGTATAGCCTTAATCTGATGGGTGACTCCTGTCCTACACTGGATAGACATTTTTGGAGTACAGGGATTGCTGCTAACGGCTCTGCCTTTATAACGAGAAAAACTGCCATCCCTGCACTTGTTCGGTGCTAGTCCCTACTCCCAACTGAAAGACTCTAAAAAGATTAACTGCACTGAACTGACTAACTGAACTAAACTGATTTAAAAACTAATTAATTGAGCTGATAATATTTTCTTAGCTGAACTAAGCTAAATTCACTGAGTTTCATTGACTGACGGAAAAACTACTTGAGATATGAGGTCTGACTGAGAGTACTGAAACTACTGAGACTACTAAACTACTAAGATTTCTGAATTTTTCTGAGTCACATGACTAACTGAAATTTATGGAGCATAGCTTGACTAAGGATGTATTGAAACATGACACTAGCTCTAGGCATACAACTATAGTTTTCGAGTACAAGTACCCCCAGGACTTGATGGAAGGAAATTGACACACATGACTGACTTGATCATAAGAGTAGAGTCCACAATTCACAATATCATAAGTAAGGATTTCATAATAAGAATGATTCTCAACAAACTATCACATGATTGGGAATACACACAACATGTATATACTTGAATGGCTTCAGTAACATAGTCATTCCATATCAAAATAATATCATGAACATCTCATACAACATCTTCAATTCAAGACAATAGCATGGGGATCACGTTGAACATAAACTTAGAACATGGAATAGTCATTTAGGACTTATTATGTCATAAAAGCATGATTTCTATTCCCTTAGATATTTTCACAAACACCTTACGTGCACATCTTAGGCATAAGTGGATTCATCGAGATTACAAATATTAAACCACCAATTTCACATATTTATACATTAAATACCACCATATCCTAAAACAAAACATACAAAGATCCCATCTTAGGAATCATCAAACTCCAACCACATGAACATCAACCACCAACAACATAAACATCATAATACATAATTTAGAAGATGATTCTTGAGCTTCATAGATGAAAGGAGTCCATGAATCAACTCACATATACCTTAGAAGGAAGATTCTTGATGATTGACAGAAGAATTTCCTTGAAATTGGATCTTTGATCTTAATTATGCAACCCTGGTTGTTTTTCTCTTTTAGTGCTCTTGGATGATGAACATAAAATGTTAGTAGGGTTGTAATGTAATTAGGAGCTATATATTTCATAGGGTTAAGTTTAGGGATGTGTAAGGAGTGTTAAAAGACTTAATTACCCTCAAAATAACTAAAAACGAAGTGTTTAAGTCACTTGAAACCATAAGATATGCGCCGTATATGATATCACATATATTTACATAGGCATCGCATATGATATCGCCTAAATTTACATAGGTGCCGCATATGATATCACTTCTATCTATATAGGTGTCACATATGCTATCACCTATATTTACATAGGTGCTGCATATGCTATCGCATATGCTTTCCAGTGGCCATGTGCGATTGGTTAGGCGACGCACTCCACTTTGCAAAGCCATAAATCCTAGCTCGGTTGTTGGATTTTGATAAAATTGGTATCGTTGGAAAGATAATTAAATTCTCTATAATTTTGTGGGTAGAAATATGCAGAAATACCATATTAACATCGAGTTATATTAGTTCAAATATGACCCTTACAAAATCAACCACTAAAACTTGATGGATCCAAAAACTCTTAGCTTGTATTACCTTAAGTGATTCATATGAACATGCTTAACAAATCATAAGCTATCTTATCGCTAGGATACTCATTGTAAGTCATGTACTTAAGTATGAATCATAGGATAGGAGATTTCATATGTAGGAATAATGGTTCGTCTCCTAGCTTATAAACATGCGGGGTATTACAATATCTCCCCCTTGGGAACATTCGTCCACGAATGGAAATTAACCAAGGCGGGAGTGATGATAAGATAAAGTAAGTACAAGACATACACTATTGAAACATGGGTTCATGAATGACATGACTGAAAGCTAAGCGCAATATACTGAACATGTATATCTGATGCATAGGAATCTGATTCATGAATATAAGACTGAGCATTCTAATAAAGTGAGTTTTTTCAAAATAAGAATGCATATCTGATGCACAACCGAAAGGCTGAATCCATCCATATCTGATGCATGATTACATGACTGACGTGATATGTAAATGTATGAGTGAAGATACTGATAAATAATACTTTCTCTACTGAACACGTATATCTAATGCCTGAATATCTGACTGAGCTGACTCTTGAAAGCTTGACTGATTATGCCATGACACTTGATAACTAATTCATAATGGGAATATGAAAGCATCAAGAAAAGGTGGGGTATCTCCCCCTTGGGATATTATGTCCTTCTAGGAATGTTTACTTTGCTGAGATACTGGGGTGATACACAGGGCATCTACGAAGTCGATTATAAATGAACATTGGAGAGCTAAGACTAATTCATGATGTATGAACTGAACTAGACCTGCTAATTTTACTAACTAACTCATGTAGAAACATAAGCTCAAACGAGCGCAAGATATCTAACAATGCATACAATGATCATGAAAAACTTGTAACGTACCCGAATCTAGGTTGGGGAAACTTTCTGGATCATGGTGAGTCTGGAGTGAATAGAGTCGATTCTAACACTGAGCACTATGGGTGCTGGGATTTGCGGCCTGCTCACGTGAATCTCTACCTTTTTGAGCTAACACTCTACACTCCCACATACTGTGGCTTGGCTTACCACACCCAAAAAATACCTGACTATTAGCTATGCATGCACCTAGATGATTCTTTCCACACTCTCCACAAAGTAGATAAGTATGTTCACTTCTAACACTACTCTGGGTTTTGGAGCCTGGCGCCCCACCATGACTAATGTCTCCAAAGTTAGGTGTGGGCACACTAGTTGAAGATAGAATAGGGGCTGAATTTTTTTGACTATGGTGAGAACGATTACCACCCTATGACCTAGCCAGAGAAAAGCTGTAACTACCTGTTCTGAATCTCTTATTAGATCTCTCCCTCTCCTTAGACTTATCTGCCTCTATCTACTGATTATGCACCATTAACCTAGGAAGGTCCATGTACCTATTGAGCATAGCTATTCTACACTCTTTTAATACTAACCCGGTCACACCAGTCACAAACTCATACTCTCTCTGGGGTTAGCTATCAAGTCAGGAGCATACTTAGCTAACTGGTTGAATTTAAGACAATACTCCTTCACTTTCATGGAGCCTTTTCTCAGATTCATAAACTCTGCTACCTTAGCTTCTCTCATGTATAATGGGAAAAACTTATCTAAGAAGGCATCCTGAAATATTTGTCAAGTCATGGGAGTTGCATCTTCCCCTCTACTTCTTCCATAATACTACCCAATCATGAGCAATATCTTTCAGCCTATAGGATGCTAATTCAACACTCTCCTCCTCTGACACATGGATGATTTGGGTGATCTTCTCTACCTTTTCTGGATACAGCTGTGGGTCCTCACCTATTACTGGCCCAAAGATTTTTGGAGGGTTCATTCTCATAAAATTTCTGATTCTGGCTGCAGTTGAATCCCTATCTCGCTGGGGTGGGGCTGCAGTCTATTGGTTGCCCTGAACACTAGTGGTCACAGCCTGGGATAGTACCTGAAAATCTGCCCGAAATTCTGCATGTGACACATTCTCATTCAAAGGATCTACGGGCTGCGAGGCTGGCTGATTCCCTGTTCTCTTCTTAGGAGGCATGTTCTGCAAACAGAAGAGGAACAAGGATTAAACTGAGAGTGCAACTTGAGCTTTTGCTTACTAGCATGATATGAGTACTAAAAGAAGGGAAACTATTCCTAAAACATCTTATAGCCTCCTATACATAAATTTGGCATGCAACAAACCCATGTACAAGACACTATTAGATGCAGCTTTCAAACTTCTGAGGACTCTATTAAATCTTAGGCTCTGATACCAAGTTTATAACGCCCCAATTTTCTAAACCGGAATGTTACATGGTGCTCATGACCTCAAAGGACAACAAGCTAACCTATGACTAATATCTGTACCTGTAACTGTATAATATACATATAAAATACAGAAACATGAACAAAAAGGGCGTAAGGTTCAATCTTGAATAATAAAATATCTGAAATGAGGTGGTATCACATTAACAAAAAAAAATTGAAAATACTAAAGTCTAAATTTGAAAACTCTATAATCATCTAAAAGCCTCTAAACTGTCTGAATAAGGAGTTGAAGGAACATGTCTCCAACTAAATCCCTAAACTTAAAATAATCTAAAATACTGGAATAATAAATGTAAAGATCATGTCCTCGAAAGATGAGGACTCACTGCTCACTGAACTGCTATTACTGATCTAGAATCTGCACCTCAGAACCTATGGTGTAACATAAAAAAAAAGCACCACAGTGCAAACGCGTCAGTACAACAGAAGTACTGAGTATACCTGGGGGTAGGCTAAATGTATGGGGTTAATATTCATGAACATGCTGACTAATATGAATGTGAGAATACATACATACATACGTAACTGCTACTGAACTTGTGGAGATACTGACTACTTGAGTTTGAACTCTGACAATATGAGTTTTGTTATACTGAGATACTGAATGACTGATAAAATGGACGACTGTATCTAACAGTCCTAATTTTGGGGAAAACTATCTGAGTTCCAAACTGTATCTGAATATCTAAGTCTGAATCAGTCCTAGCAATGAGTGATCTTTGAAATTAATAATGAGATTACTCGACTAAATCTGAGATTGAGATCAAGCCTGTCTGCAAGGTGACCTTTAGATCTAATAATAAGCATCTAAATATGGGACCAAGCCTATCTGATGGGATGGTCCAGGAATCAATGGAACTATCTGAGTTCTTTACTGAGATTGATGATTGTATCTGATAGTCCTGATTCTTGATTTCTACTCTGAAGAGTGATACTGAAACTGTAATTATAACTATGACTGTGGGAGGTAGTAACCTAACTGACATGCCTCGATACTATACTGGTGGGGTCCAATCTTTGCCCTGATTAGAAGGGTTTCAATACCGTGCCATGGGTAGAGACCTCTACTATGGTCAAGCCTCTCTGGCGGGTGACCTTGAACAGGAAATCAAGCCAAAGGCAATATAATAGTCAAATATAGCCTTAATCTGATGAGTGACTCCTGTCCTATGCTGGATATACAGTTCTAGAGTATAGGGATTACTGCTAACGGCTCTACCTTTATAACGAGAAAAACCGCCATCCCTACACTCGCTCGGTGCTAGTCCCTACACCCAACTGAAAGACTTTAAAAATATTAACTGCGTTGAACTGACTAACTGACTTGAACTAATTTATAAACTGATTAACTGACCTGATAATATTTTCTTAGCTGAACTAAGCTGAATTTACTAAGTTCCGTTGACTGACGGAAAAGCTACTTAAGATCTGAGGTCTTTGTGAGAGTACTGAAACTACTGGGACTACTGAGCTACTGAGATTTTTGAGTTTTTTTGAGTCATGTGACTAACTGAAATCTATGAAGCATAGCTTGACTGAGGATGTCTTGAAACATAACACTAGCTCTAGGCACATAACTATAGTTTTTGGGTACAAGTACCCCCAGGACTCGATGGAAGGAAACTGACACACATGACTGACTTGATCATAAGAGTAGAGTCCACAATTCACAATATCATAAGTAAGGATTTCATAATAGGAATGATTCTCAACAAACTATCACATGATCGGGAATACACGCAACATGTATATACTTGCATGGCTTCAATAACATGGTCATTCCATATCACAACAATATCATTAGCATATCATACAACATCTTCAATTCAAGAAAATAGCATGGGGATCACGTTGAACATAAACTTAGAACATGGAATAGTCATATAGGACTTATTATGTCATAACAGCATGATTTCTATTCCCTTAGGTATTTTCACAAACACCTTACATGCACATCTTAGGCATAGGTGGATTCATCAAGATTACAAATATTAAACCACCAATTTCACATATTTATACATTAAATACCACCATATTATCAAATAAAACATACAAAGATCCCATCTTAGGCATCATAAAACTCCAACCACATGAACATCAACTACCAACAACATAAAAATCATAATATATAATTTAGAAGATAGTTCTTGAGCTTCATGGACCAAAGGAGTCCATGAATCAACTCACGTATACCTTTTTATGAATCAACTCACGCATAACTTAGAAGGAAGATTCTTGATGATTGACGGAGGAATTTCCTTTAAATTGGATCTTCAAGCTTAATTATGCAACCCTAGTTGTTTTTCTCTTTTAGTGCTCTTGGATGATGAACTTAAAATGTTAGTAGGGCTGTAATATAATTAGGAGCTATATATTTCTTAGGGTTATGTTTAGGGATGTGTAAGGAGTGTTAAAAGACTTAATTACCCTTAAAATAACTCAAAACAGAGTGTTTAAGTCACTTGAAACCAAAAGATATGCGCCGCATATGATATCGCATATATTTACATAGGTGCCACATATGATATTGCCTAAATTTACATAGGCGCTGCATCTGATATCGCCTATATCTACATAGGCGCCGCATATGCTATCGCCTATATTTACATAGGTGCCGCATATGCTATCGCCTATATTTACATAGATGCCACATATGCTATCGCATATGTTTTCCAGTGGCCATGTGCGATTGGTTAGGCGACACACTCTACTTTGCAAAGCCATAACTCCTAGCTAGGGTGTAGGATTTTGATGAAATTGGTATCGTTGGAAAGATAATTCGATTCTCTATAATTTGGAGGATATAAATATTCATATATACCACATTAACATCGAGGTATATTAGTTCAAATATGACCCTTACAAAATCAAACACTAAAACTTGATGGATTAAAAAACTCTTAGCTTGTATTACCTTAAGTGACTCATATGAACATGCTTAACACATCATAAGCTATCTTATCGCTATGATCATTGAAAGTCTTGTACTCAAGTATGAATCACAGGATATGAGATTTCATATGTATGAAAAATAGTTCGTCACCTAGCTTAGAAATATGCGGGATATTACATGTATCTATTGGGCTTATGGGAGTTTATTTAGGTTATTATTTTTCTTGGCTTATTTGTTTTATTATATGTTTGGTTATGAATTTCTAGTTTATGATAGGATGCTTATTGATCTATATCAGAGATTATAAGTACACGTTGGATTTTCTTTCCCCTTTAATGTTATGATCCATGTTGCTAGATTACATTGTGATTATTATTATTTGGGTTAGATCTTCTATATTCTAAAGCTAGCTCCCTTCTTTTTTATAATCCTCATTATATTTAGGTTGTTAGGATAGTTCCCTTTTCTCTCTAGCTATTTTTATAGCATATCAGCCTTTTTCCTTTGTTACTACTATTGTATATTACCTTCATCCCCAACTATATGGTATAACACTTCTATCCCAATTACATAGTGGTTTATTTCTACTTTTCCATTATCCTAATCATAGTTCATATCTTAGTTAGTTGCCTGTAATGTATATTATTAACTAATATGCTATTTATACATGCATTATTTTTCGAGCTTAGTTATTTGATGCCTACTAAGTACCTCGTGTTTGGTATTGATATGGTACTTTTTCACCTAGCAGATTATATTAGGAGTTCCTATTGCTGATGTTTGTATCATATAAAGTTTTCATAGATTAGAGATAAGGGGTGAGCTCCTGCCTATGTATATGTTCCCTTCTCCCTCTACTTTTGTTGTACTAATCTTTATTTTATATTTCAGAGACAATTCTGTATATATACATATTATTTTTATCTTTTACTCTATTTACATTAGTGGTGCTTGTATTGTCTGACACTAGGTCTTGGGGAATATTTTCTTTCTTCTAGTTATCTATCTCCTATTATTTTGTTTTGATTTTTTCCTTTATTATCCTATTACTTGTTGTCCAGGATTGGTTCAGTTTACCTACTGGTGGGATTTGGTAGGTGTCATTATGACCTAAGAAATTAGGCCATGATGGATGTATATATAAGGTTTAGTGAAAATTATCCATTATCTATCAAAATATTATCAAGGCAGTGTTGATTCAAAAGGAAATAATAAAAATATGATAAATTGAAACACCCTACACTTATACCCTTAGATTTTTTTTTCTAAATTTTGAGACTCTAGGTAAGGTACGACTCATGGGTACTAGTCGTACCCTAGGATACAGGTTGGGGTACCTATTCTCATATGTTGTTCAGTAAGTTTTGGTTGGGCTCTATCTAAGATACGAGTAGGCAGTATACATATTGTATAATAGGGTAAGAGTAGTATCTTACAAATCGTATGATGACCTAAGGTTAGCCTAGTTGATTTAATTTTGTCCAAGGTATGGTTTAGGGTAGCATTTGTACCTTTGGGTATGAGTTTGGCATGGATGTCATAGAATGACAATTTTAGAGTTCCATGGTGAGGCCTAGGGTATGAGTTAGGTAACCACTCGTACCCTAGGGCACGAGTTAGATTGTTGGGTCGTACCCTCCTAGGAGTTGGTTTTCAACATTTAAGCTGGTGTCTTTTCGGATATTTCCCACAATAAAACCCTTAAGTCCCCACATTATATAACTCATTTTAGCTTCTCATAACATTTATTGGAAAATTCAAATGCTCAAAATACTCTCTCTAAACACTCTCCTAAAGATTAAGGCTAGGGTTTCGTTAAGTTTTCTTCCAAGGGCTCAAGAGTGAAGTTTCCTTCGTTGAATATTCGTGTATAAGGAAAGATACTTCCCTCTCATTGTTAGTTTCAACTAAAAGATGTTTTAATATGTTTTAAACATTGACTACAGATCATGAATGGTGGTTTTAAAAACCAATGTAGAGGGTTTTGATGCATATTAATTGGTATTGTTTACTCTTGGCTTAAACTGTCTTTTCACATACTTTTGGTGGTGGTTTACATATGTGGGTGATTTTTGGTTATGGTTTAACAAATGGGTCATGGTAAACACGATGGTTTATGCTTTGGTTTTGGTCTTGGTAAAGGTATGCCTTCAATATGTTTGATAAAATGCCCATGAGAATGTTTTTACTTTATTGTTGAACTTTCATTGAAACTATTGCATAGTATGATTTGGTTATGGAACCTTAAATTAGTTTGGATGGTTTAAAATGGTTTGAATAGACTTGCATAATTTTGAATGGTTTGGAATGGTTAAAATGGTAATGCCTCATAGCTACAAAATTTATTTTGAATGAAAATCTTGCGGGGTGCATAAGAATTCCCCAAGTGAACAAAATGATGAAATTGGTTTGAATGATGAATGAATTATAGGGTACATGGGATTCCCCCAAGCACAACTTAATAATAAAATAGTTGTGTGGTATACGAGAATTCCCCAAGTAAGCCTTATAATGATGTTCTTGTGGCATACATAAGAATCCCCCAAGTAAGCTTAATAAAGTAACCTATGGGGTACGTAGGAATCCCCTATCGTTGGCTAAAGACATTGCTTGCAAGATATAGTCGGTATGACGATACCACTTAAAATAGCCTCGATTAATTATAATAAACTTGGTGGTATGGTAGTAAGGAAATAACTTTAAATAGGAAATAATAACGGGGTATAATAGCTAACCGTGTAGGTAGGAGTCCAATGGACAAATACTTGAGGGGTACACGGGAATCCCTTAACACTTCTTTATATGTATTATGGAGACCGAAGGGTATACAGGAATTCCCTACTCCCATAATATCTCTAATTCGTATGGCTACCTGTATTAAGGCCTATCTAGGGGGTGACACTGGACCCATATAGCCTATGGGTGTTTAATGGTTTTAATGGCCTGCTAAACCCGACTCCCTCTTCCTAACATGGTTATAATATATATATATATGTATGTACGTTTGTTTGTAAATGCATATGGTTGGTTTACTTAGTTTTACGGGTTTGCATTATTTTATCCTTATATTGGGTACTTGCTAGCATTCACTCACTAACAAGTATTTGGATTGTTGTTTCCCTAGGTGATGTAGGAATCGAGCATACTACTCCTTCTACTCATTAATTGTATTGGGGAACTTTCAGTGTTGGATTGAAGTGGTGAGCTTTCATAGTTTAAAAGGCATCTATTTCATGTCATGGATTATTTTACATACTTTTTTCTTCTCTTAGACTTTGGTTTTTACTATGGTCGGGGGCATATCCTGACTAGATACTCTTTGGTTTGGTTTAGAGTCCTTCTATAGATAATTGTGGAATTGGTTTTGGAATGGTCATGATATATATACACACACACACACACACATATATATATATATATATATAAATACATTGGATTATCATTTTTGATTTGGTTTGTTAGTTATTGGATGGATTGACTTGGTAGGGTTGGTCCAGTAGGTAGACCTATCCCAATGTCATTATATCTTTTAAATTTTATATCTTGTTATATGTACAGAATGCATCCGACTCAGGGTTTATATTGGTTGGGTGGATCGGGTATTGGGGGTGTTCTCCGGTCTCTATTGGACTTAAGATGTCTATTACGACAAGGCCCAGGTCCAGGACATGTCAAGTTTGTATCAGAGCCTAGGTTTTAGTGTCATCGGGTAACCATAAAGCCATATCAAGTATAGTCTTACTTATGGGTGTGTTGTGCACCATACTTATAATCGGAAGGCTACGAGGTATTTAGAAATATTTCACTTTCTTGTTGTTTACTTTCGGGAAATGGAGGCTAAGATCTTGAACTCTTTCCTAAATCTTATTTTGTTTTAATTTTTAGATTATGTCCTTTCAACGATCTAAAGTTTGTGGAAACTCACCTATCTCACTTGAGTATGATGTGGATGGATCTCGTCCAACTCATGAGGCACAAACCCAATCAAGGGTCACAGTTTTTGATTTTCCTTGTAGAGTTCCACTGATCTTCACTGACCTTACTTCGTAAGGTGGAACTCATTCTCAGTTACATCATAGAAAGGTTACCAATTCCTAGTTTAATTGTTCTATTCATTTATTCACCCAAATAGTAATGTATCTATCATACCAATCCGGTCCTAGTAGTGTAAGAAAGAATAAGGCAAAGTTGGGAAAAAGTCACAGCAAGAAGTCTCAGTGTTTAGATTGGGGAAGGGGTCAAAAAATGTATGGTAGAGGTGGTGGACAGATGTTTAAGCGAGGGAATCTGGGGAGTTCCCATGTTTTTGTAAGTATCCCTTATCCTAAGCCTTCTGGTGAGTATTATTTTTGGGCTTGTGGAGTTCGGTCAGCTCTACGCTATCCACCTTGTCGTCATTGTGGTCGGTTGCACCATAGTTATTGCTATGAAGAGAGAAACCAATGTTTTCTTATGGTTGGTTGGGTCATATGCAATAGGAGTGTCCTATAAGGATTGCCACAAGAGAAAATAGGATGTTGGTTGCCACTTCTCTAACTCTTGACCAAAGAGTGCTACTTTTGGTTTCAGAATTAGTCGGGATCGTCTCAATGCTCTCACTATTCCTCAGGAGTCGTAGGACTCTCCTCATGCTAACACTAGTATGTTGAAAACTCTTTTTTTGTGGTACGTATGGTTTACTTGGTCTAGGATATCCTCTCTATTGTGGCCCTATTTATGGTTATGTAGTTTGGTTTTTGGTCCCAAGGTTAATTCGAGCCCTTTTTTTCTGATTCTACCCCGATAGGTGACTCTATGATTGCCAAAAAAGGGCTATAGAGGGTGTGTAGGGTATCTTCTGGTAGTAAGAGTCTTTGGTGTAGTTGTTTAAATCAGATATGGTGGATTTTTATGATATCTTGAGAATGTATTGGTTGCACTCGTGTGATGTATCAATCAATTGTTAGACACGTAAAGTTGTCTTAGGAGGATAGTTCCCTAGATATCAAGGCAAAGGTTATATCATATATTAGAGCTCAGAGGATAATCTCCAAAGAGGTGTCTCTATTATCAC
This sequence comes from Capsicum annuum, assembly GCF_002878395.1. Lineage (NCBI taxonomy): Eukaryota > Viridiplantae > Streptophyta > Magnoliopsida > Solanales > Solanaceae > Capsicum > Capsicum annuum. The sequence goes on from NC_061113.1 coordinate 167,876,822, forward strand.
TTGGTCTGATTTAAAGATTCTAACTTAGAAGTCCATACTTTGCATTCAATTTTAATGGAAATGAGTTTTCTGAGGTCCTTCCTGGTGACCCTCATAGGGTCCTTCTAATGGGGAAATTGAGGTGTAGATTGGTTTTGTTTTGGACACTTGTCCAAATTTCTACTATTTACTTGTAGAATGGTTCTGGTTGGGTTAGAAGAGCTTAAAGAGAAATTGAAGGATCTCTTAGAAGAAACTTTCACCCATCCTAGTGATTCTTTATAGAGTGTTTCCTTTTTCTTATGCATAAGGTAGATATTTTTCCTGGAAAATGCATAGGTTGTTGGTGGTTGAATAACTAATTTAAAGTGTCCTCCTTATGGGTGGATAATTTTTATACATTCTATATGGGATGCTTTGTTAAGGTAGTGCATGGTGGTAGGTAGACACTAAGTGTGAATCTTAAATGTTAATGTTGATAAAGGAAGGGTGTTAGCTTGGGGATACAAATATGAAATTGTAGAGGTATAATGGTAGGTCGAATGAGGTGTGAAGAAGGGGGCAAGGTTGGTGTCTTGGGAATACACTAGTAGGAAAGTTGTGGCATATAGGCTAGAGATTCAGGTTGAACATATGGATTAGGTGTCTAGTCATTAGATTGGTCAGAGCATAGAGTTTTCATGAAAAGCTGGACATTAGGTAGTATTTGTATTAATGAGGATTTAAGTAGAGGAGAACCAAACATCCCTAGTGATCATCCTTAGTGATACCCTTTAGAGCGGAGTGTTATGCTTATAGGTATAATAAGATTAGGTTAATCTTAAATTTTCTATTAATGGTAGACTCTAAGGGAAGGTCGGGGTGCTTATTCTACCGATTCTCTCTTATCTCGGTTAAGAGAATACTCTACTAGTGTTGTATGCATTCTAATAGAATGCTTACGGTTTATATTCTTCATTTTTCTTATTTCCTGGATATAAGTCTTGACTTTACATTGCACTACTCATGGTATATGTGGTTGTGTTTCTTTCCATGTCCAATCCTAAGGACTTCTCCTATGGTGTGTTGTGTCGGGATGGCTCTTCATTCATGACCTAGGTGGTTTCTATGAAGTACCTCATGCCTATGGTGCTGCGACTCTTTTTGGGGGATCTTTCATTGGTGGCATGAGTGATTCTTGTACTTTAGTTCCTTAATGATTCTTCTTATACTAGGGTGGTAGTGGCTTTGAAGGTGTAGTGATGTTTTAAAATGGAAGAGAAGTAGAAGTATCTAAGTGGGGGAGAGTTTGGGGTGACTACTAGACCTAAGGTTTTGGAGGGTGAGATAAGGTTGTTGTCATGAATAAAAATAGTTTGAAGAGAAGTAGGTGGTGAAGAATCCTTGTGAATAATGATAGAGGTTGCTAGACCTTTGGAAGGATAGATCATATTATTGGTATAGAAATGGTAGACTCGAATATTGTGGGTGGTAGATATACTAATCATTGTGTTGGGCACTTGAGAATCTTGATGGGTCATGACGCTTGGCTATAATGATGGAAGCAAAGTAGTGTTTAGGTGAATGTAAGGGATAGAGCTCTGTGGCCTAAGTTAGTTTCCTCTTTGCTTTGGATAGGATTGAACATGGAAGTATTTTATGGTTAAACTCAAGCTTTCATAGTGATGTGTCTTTGAGAAATTGTATGCTGAATTAGACTTGCCCTCTAGCATGAGTTCCATTAATTTGGTATTTCATGTGGTTGTGTTAAGGTAAGGTGTGGGTGGTTTTTCGTTGGTTGGTTTCTTTGGGTGATATTGGCATCTCAAACTCTTTGTTCTTTAAGGAGGACCTTGTGAGGATCTTGGGTTGGCAAGTTCGAAGGTTGCGAATAAAAGGTATTTCTTCGATTAGGTTCTATGGTGGAACCAAAAGTCTGAGGAAGTAATTTGAGAGGTGGAAGAGGACACATAGTCTGAGTATCTGAATTGGTTCATTGTTCCAAAAACTCATGCGAAAGGTATGTGTTCTTCATCATCACTTGGTTAAATGAAGGATTGGATTTCCTTGTATCTTTGTTTTCTAACTTAGTAAAAGGTCGAAATAGAAGTGTTGGATTGTAAATTGTACTTGGGGTATGTATGATCTTCTCATCTTGAATTATGTCTTTGTCTTTTATTTTGATTAAAGGAAAAGTTTGATGAGTGTTATCTTGTGCTTGTACTTTCCCTTACCCATCATTCGAGGACGAATGATCCTAAGTTGGAGAGAATGAAACACCCTAATATGGGTTAGGGTACCTCTTATCGTATGTTTTTCAGTAAGTTTTGGTTGGTTTTTTCCAAGATACAAGTAGGAATCATACGATTAGTATAATAGGGTAAGAGTGGTATCTTGTTATGATGACCTAAGGTTAGCCAAGTGGATTTGATTCTGTCCAAGGTAAGGTTTACGGTACCATTCATACATTTATGTACAAGTCTGGCACGGATGTCATATGATGACCAGTATGGAGTTCTATGGTGACATCTAGGGTATGAGTTAGGGTACCACTTGTACCCCAGGGAACGTTTTAGATGGGTGAGTCGTACCCTCCTGGGAGTTGGTTTTCAACTTTTAAGTTGAGGGCTTTTCAAACATTTCCCACTCCAAAACCTTTAAGTTCCTACGTTATAGAACTCATTGTAGACTTTCATAACATTCATTGGAAGATCAAAACACTCCAAATACTCTCTATAAAAACTCTCTTGAATATTTAGGCTAGGGTTTCTTCAAGTATTCTTCCAAAGGATCAAGAGTCAATTTTGCTTCCATGAATCTTCTTATATAAGGCAAGATACTTCTCCCTCATAGTTAATTCCAACTAAAGGCATGTTTTAATGTGTTTTAAAACATTGATTTTGGACCATGAATGGTGGTTTTGAATACCAATGTTGAGGGTTTTGATGCATATTGATGGGTATTGTTTACTCTTTGTTTACACAATGTTTTCACATATTTTTGGTGATGATTCTCATTTGTGGTTTCTTGTTGGTTGTGCTTTAACAAATGGTTCATGGGTAACCCTAAAATTGATGGTTTATGATTTGGTTTTTGTCCTGGTAAAGGTATACCCTCAACATGTTTGATAAAATTCCTCTGAGAATATTTTTACTATATTGTTGAACTTTCATTGAAACTATTTCATGCTAAGATTTAGTTATGGAACCCTAAATTGGCTTGGATGGTGTTTAAATGGTTTGAATCGACTTACATGGTTTTGAAAGGTATGAATGGTTTGGAATGGTTAAAATTGTAATGCCTTGCGGCTACGAAATTTGTTTTGAATGAAAACCTTGCAGGGTACATGGGAATCCCCCAAGTAAATGAAATAATGAAATTTGTTTGAATGATGAATGGCTTGTGGGGTACATGGGAATCCCCCAAGTAAAACTTAATAATAAAATACTTGTGGGGTACATGAGAATCCCCCAAATAAGCCTTATAATGATGTACTTGTGGGATACATGGTAATCCCCTAAGTAAGCTTAATAAAGGAACTTGTGAGGTACATGGGAATCCCCTAAGGTTGGATAAAGACATTGCTTGCAAACTATAGTTGGTATGACGATTCCACTTAAAATAGCCTCGATTAATAATAATAAAAATGGTGGCTTGGGTGTGTAGAAATGGTTTTAAATGGGCAATAATAGAGGGGTGTAATAGAAAACCATGAAGGTGGGAGTCCAATGGACAAACAATGAAAATTAATGTTTGTGGACATGAGGATTGGACATGGCGACCATATATTTGAGGGGTACACAGGAATCCCCTAACACTTGTATATATGTCTCATGGAGAACGAAGGGTAATCCCCTACTCCCATGGTATCTCTAATTCGTGCAGCTACATGCATCGGGGCCACTGACAGCGCCCAAGCGCACACGCAAGTGTATGTGGTCTTATGAAGTAGTAAAGTGGCCTAATGAAAGACAAGTATCGATCTCATAGGACTTAGTTAAACAACGATTCTATTTCGGTTCACAATTTAGATTAAACAGGTGTAAAAGTAACCAATGAAGAGTTTGGAGTTTGTAAATTTCAAGTAAATGTGCGTAAATTAAGATCCTTGACAATTAATAAGAGTAAAACCCAGGGTTGAAGCACTTTCAACAATCATACTATGTTATTGACTTTCATTCATCAATTCACTTATTTTGGTTGTCGATTCATAGGGTTAATCACATGATTATGGTCTCCCAACCAATAACCAATTACCTAATGTGGTTATTACAACTACACCGTTGAGCGGTGATGTAATAATCCAATTAAGTTCTTTAAGCTATCATCCTACTTTTGAATTAAATAAGGCATCTAAGTACATCCCTGTCCTAGACACAAATCCGTATTCCTTATTTCATAAAAGACTATGAACCATACTTTGTTTAATCCCAAGTTCTATCTCCTTATCCCCTCTCCTGAGTTCACAAGGTTGACAATGAGTGTATTCTGATCAAGCCTCAAAATAGTTAAAATAAGATTGAACACAACCACAATGATAAGCAAATCAATGAACTAAAATCAAAACAATAGTACTCATGTATTCGGCTTCATCCCCAGAAAGGGAATTCTTAGGAACTTATAGTCATACTCATGATCCTAAAGGTTGAATACATGATATAATCTAAAAGAAAGCTCAAGAAATAATGTAAAACCTAAGTTATGAAGTTGTAGTAGCCTCCTTTCTCTTCCAAGGACGTCCAAAGATCAATAGTAATATTTACAAAGAGTTATTTATCGTATCCAATTAGTCCCAATCCAAATAGGATTTGTAGTGCAAATTTTGGCCATGTTTGGAGGGGGGGGGGGGTTCGTGACGCGTAAGCTGGAAACGGGAGTGGAAGTCGTGTTGCACAAGCTGGAAACGGGAATGTAGGTCGCATCGTAAGGCTTAAAAGGCTGTGTGAAGGTCACAAAGTTCCCTCATCATGAGGGATCACTGTTTTGGGTCCCTTCTGAAGCTTTTGGTATATATAACGCGCCAATTGTCCTTTCCTACAGCCGACACGCACCCTGGACATTTCAGGACTCCAAATTGCATCCAAGTTGTGTATTGTACTTTTGTTTATCCATTCCGAGCCTTTTTGAGTTGTTTTCACTTGATTTGAAGCTTTTATATCCTTCATATATCATCATAATCTATTCACCAAGAATCCTGTAGCATTAAACACTCAAAATAACATAACATCCAAAACGGTGAACTAGAAACACAAGCTAAGCATAGGCTTTATTCACTCTGATTTCTAACTTATTATTTTGACTCTTGTCCTGATCCAATTGACCTTTGAACATTATAACAAGTTGTTTCACATATAAATACACAATAACAACCTTAGGAACTCACTAAATATGTTAGAACTCAACATGATAGACTAGATAAACACCTAGCTAAAGCTAGTCACACTAGTTTTTTTGGTTGAACTCTAAATGATCAATTTGAATCAAAACTTGCTTGGAAACACCATTAAATATTGTATGCACATACATGGACACTTATATGCACATTTATCTAATTATTAAAACATTAGGCATATGAATCATTCTCAAAACAAGGCTAAATAGTCTAGAATAGTAACGCTAGAATGCATAAATACATCAAACATCACCACCCCACACTTAAAGCCTTGTTTGTCCTCGAACAACTCTTAACTCTAAATATCATAAGCTGAGGAGACTCCACACTTCTACTACATGCAAGACACTAAAGCTAGTACTACAATGACTACACGGAATGCAAGTTTACAACACTAATCATGCTATACACAATTAAAAGCTCATGAATACTACTCCAAAACATCTTAGCCTCAAGAATTGATTCACCTAGTTGGAAAACTCATGCTCTATAATTCAATAAAGGACATCATACCAATCACCCACATTCATCAAACATGTGCCCCTTAAAAAAAGAGAGTTGCCCATAATCACTCAAAATTAAGAAATTCATTACATGATGGGTACAAGAGTCAAATTATGCTCACTCTCATAAAGAATTCACAAGTTACACACAATGACCCATAAGCTTGACCTTAGTGTAACGCTCCACTAATATCAGAATGATGAACATAGGATCAATGAGGTATTTTAAGGGTTGTAATGTAGGCTAAGGGATGGGTAGGAACTATTTGGGAATAGTGGCTAGCCTCTCTAAGTGCTTTAATACACTACATCATACATTCAAAAACCAATCTCCAATAACCAAGTTACACTTTTTCATCTACCCTTATCTTTTGTTTTGGCCCATTTCTTTTAAGCTTTTCCTTAAACACATGGTGCGAGCATGCTATGCATAACTTATCCAATTTGAACATATTTTTATTCTTTCCATTATTCATTCCCAACCAAAATTCATCAATTTTAAACACCAATAACTATTTATTTTGGGGCTTTAATTTCACCTTTTCCCTCTTATTTTTCAAACTCCTCACTCAATTTATTTTTCATTAAAGCGCCTAGGAGATTTTTGGATCAAATTAATGTTCATAAAAGAAGGGATATAGGCTACATATGAGGCTAACAAATAAAAAGATAAAAGGTTCAATGGGGACTGATTATGATTATGCACAAGTAGGATAAAAAGAAGGTATAAATCAAGGTTATCAAAGAAATGCCTATATCATCTCCTAAAACCACACTCTTTATTTTGCTTTGCACATACACCGGGAAATTTATAGACATCACATGCAACAAGGAATATACAAAACCTCACATGCACATGGCCAATGCTTAACGCAATAGAATCATCATAGACTCCTAACCAAATAATAACTGAATTCAACATTAAGCCAACAAGTACAAGAGTCATAATCAAGAGCCTAGGAGTCTCAAAAGTAGCAATTCTATCAATTCACATAATTTAACATGATTAGACAACTAAAAACTTGCACCATGCAAAGAAAAATAGCCCCAACAAGAATATCTTACATAATTTTTTTTTAAAATTGAGCCAAACATTAGGAATTTCCCCGAACCACCACCCCACACTTAAATCCTTGTTATTAATCGAAAAACTCTTAACTCTAAGCATCATAAGTTGAGGAGACTCGAAACTTCTACTACATACAAGATACTGAAGCTAGTACTACAATGACAACACAGAATGCAAGTTTATAACACTAAGCATGTTATACACAATTCTAAGCTTATGAATACTACTCCAAAATATCCTAGCCTCAAAAGTTGACTCACCTAGTTGGAAAAATCATGCTTTATAATTCAATCAAGGACATTATACAAATCACCCATATTCATCAAACATGTTCCCCTCACAACAAGAGAGCTACCCATAATCACTCAAAATTAAGCAACTCATAACGTGATGAATACAAGAATAAAATTATGCTCACTCTCACAAAGAATTCAGAAGCTACACACAATGACCCATAAGCTTGCCCTTTGTGTAATGCTCCACTAATATCAAATTAATGAACTTAGGATCAATGAGGTCTTTTTTGGGTTGTAATGTAGACTAAGGGACGGGTAGGAACTACTTAGGAATAGTGGTTAACCTCTCTAAGTGCTTTAATACAATTTTTCATCCAACCTTATCTTTTGTTTTGCCCCTTTTCCTTTAAGCATTTTCTCTAACACATAGTGGGAGCATGCTATGCACAACTTATCTAATTTGAAATTTTTTTTATTCTTTTTATTATTCACTCCCAACTATAACTCATCAATTTTAAACACCAATAACTATTTCATTTGGGACTTCAATTTCACCTTTTTCCTCTTATTTTTCAAACTCCTCACTCAATTGATTTTTCATTAAAGAGCTTAGGAGCTTTTTGGATCAAATTAAAGTGGGATTTAGGCTACATATGAGGCTAACAAAAAAATCTAAAGTGTCAATGAGGCTTACTAGTTTTTGCACAGGTAGGACAAAAAGAAGGTATAAATTAACGCTATCAAAGAAATACCTATATCATCTCCTAAGCCCACACTCTTTATTTCACTTTGCAAACACACCGGGAAAGTTCTAGACATCACATACAACAAGGAATATACAAAACCTCACACGCACATGGAACATGCTCAACTCAATAGTATCATCATAGATTCCCAACCAAACAATAACATCAATAAGCCAACAAGTACAAGAGTCATAATCAAGAGCCTAGGAGTCTCAAAAGTAGAAATTCACACATTCAACATGCTTACACAACTAAAACACTTGCACCATCCAATCAAAAATAGCACCAACAAGAATATCTTACAAATTATTTTTTTAAATTGAGCCAAAAATTGAGAATTTCCCCGAACCACCCCACACATAAAGTTTACTTTATCCCTAAAGTAAACTTAAAAGTAAAAGATAGAAATAATCTCTGAGGCCTCTAGTCCTAGCTAGTAGCATCATTTTGTAACAAAAGAATCCATGGGACCCTATACTCAGTCTTTGCTATGCTCCTTAGCTCAGGTTTACTCAGACTTTTCTTCAACCCGTTACTCAATAAAACAAAAACTACGTGAAATAAAAAACTAAAAACTAAAAATAAAACATACCTACTTAACTTGGGTTGCCTCCAAAGCAACGCCTGATTTAGTATCGCCGCACGACCCCACTCAACTTAACCATATTCTTTCATCTTTTTACTCTCTTTTGGGGGATATTTTCTTATTTGTTTTTGAATAATTGAGTTTTCACTCTCAAGGTTAACATCTCTATGAAATCAAACCTTCATGATGTTGGGAAATAGTGGGTTCACTTTAGGATGCTCAATCAAGTAGTCCAAAGAGATCTTTTATGGGCTAACCACCCCACACTCGTCCCTTTTAATAACATTGATCATACACAAATATTTATAGTGGGAAGTTATATTGGGTGTTTTGTAAACATCAAATACCACCTCTTCATTCTCTACACTTATTTTGAGTGTGCTTTCTCTAACATCAATCAACGCTTCTCCAGTTGCTAAGAATGAATGTCACAAAATGATTGGTACCAGTTCGTCTACCTCAAAATCAAGAACAATAAAGTCATCAAGAATAATGAATTTACCAACCTTTATGAGGGTGTCCTTTATTATTCCTTATGGATATGCCATGGACCCATCTGCGAGCTGCAAAAGCATAATGGTCATCTAGGCTTTCCTAAGCCCAATGTGTCAAACAAAGATAGGGGCATCAAATTTATGCTCATCCCTGAGTCACTCAATGCGTGGACCACTTTACTCTCAATTTGGATAGAGAGAGTAAACTTCCCTAGATCTCTCAATTTCTTGAGAATTTTCTATGTTATTAAGGCACTACACTCTTCAGTGAGTGTTATTGCCCCCACATCCTAAAATTTCACCTTATTAGCAACCACATCCCTCAAGTACTTTGCATATTTAGGCATACCCTTCAAAATATCTAACAAAGCTAAGTTAATGTGAAGCTCTATGAATGTATCAAAGAGCTTCTTTAATAGTGCATCCTCTTTCAATTTAATCCACCTCTAAGGAAATGGAAGTGGTGGTGTCTTCTTCACTTCTGGTTTAACAAATTTACTTTTCAAGTACTCAAACTTCCTTGATTCTTCAACAACTTTTCTGAAAACTTGTGGCATTACCACATTAGCATCTACTTCCTTAGTTGCCTTTGGAGGTTCTCTTTGAAGCTCCTTTACCACTTCTCAAGGCGATTGCCATAACTTGTTTTGGATTTTCTGTATCTGCTAGAAGACTACCTTCAGGCCTAGTATTCAATGCTTGTTGTAACTGCCCCAACTGCAACTCTAAGTTTCTCTAGGCCACTTTCTGATTTGTCAATTTTGCTTGTTGATTTTTCATATCCGCAACCATTGTGCTTGACTGGCTAAGATTTATTTCATTATCTCTTCCATGTTTCTAGTTGACTGATTTCCTTGTGCTTGTGGTTGCTAAATTTGTTGTTGTGTATTCCACGACTGAGTCTACCACTTCAAGTTTTAGGCATTACCATAATTTAGCCTTTGAGCGTTGCCCACATACATTACTGATTTCGGATTTGAAGCACACATAACCGCTAGATGGTCACTATTTCTGCAGATCTTGCACCAACCACTAGGCTAAACTGCATTGACTACCGCTGTAAGCTGTGGAGCACCCAATTTTAGGTTGTTAAACTAAGTGTTTATCATATTTTGTAATTCTGCAACCTATGTTGATAAGGCAGTAAACTAGTGTACCTCCAATACACATGTAAATTCTTTTTACAGAACTTCTAGAATCTGAATACCACTCGCAATTTCCTTATGCTATGCGGTTCAAAAATGTGTATAACTCATCATAAGTCAGTTCAAGCGCTTGATTACAATAAAATCTTTGTATTGTAATCAAGTGCTTCTACAAAATTATGAGCAAGTACCTCATTGGATTATTGGTGATGTGGACAATCCCAAAGAAGAGCCTTGAAGCATTTCAAAGCATGATAGAGATTTTCATTTGGCTTTTATTTGAAGCGCACTATCTCATTGGGAAGTCTTGCAGTCTTACCAGATTGAAAGAATCTAATAAGGAACTTTCTGGCTAATTCATCTCAAGATGTGATTGAATTGGCCGGCTCAACATTTCGCTACTTTTTTGCTTCCCCCAAAAATGAATAGGGAAAGAGTATCAGCCTCACATAATCTGTATTCACCGAAGTTAGAATGAATATATCAGTAAGCTTAATGAAATTCTGCAAGTGAACTTGTGGATCCTCATGTGAAATCCCTGCAAACTGGCCACTACTGATAATAAGCTGCACCATGTTGTACTTTAACTCAAAATTCCCTCTAGCAGTCGATCTTTGAATTGGGGAAGTCTACTTCGTCGGAAGTGGGACTCCCATTTTTTGAACTGTCGTACGTGGTTGTTGTTCTGCAGCCATATAGCAGGATTCTCTTGGTTTTCTTGGATTTGCAGAAGTTAAGGGAGAAGGTGTGCTTCTCTCCTTCAGTGATGAAAAAGTTTCTCAGGTTCAACGCTTGGTTCAACTAAATCCTAATCCCTTGCTAGATTTTGTAACCTATTTCTTGCAAAAACACAACCAAGACCAAGCATAAAAACACTAAATAAATCTAAAAGTAAAACTAAAATAAACAATAGCCAAATTTCAAGTCCCCGATAATGGCGTCAAAAACTTAACAGTGCACATGCAAATGTACGTGGTTTTATAAAGTAGTAAACTGGCCTAATGAAATCCAAGTATCTATACCATAAGGACTTGGTTAAACAATGATTCTATTTTGGTTCACAATTTAGATTCAACTGGTGCAAAAGTAAGTAATGGAGAGTTTGGAGTTTGTAAATTTCAAGTAAGGTAAATACTGTGTAAATTAAGATCTTGGACAATCAATAAGAGTAAAACCCAGGGTTGAAGCACTTTGAACAATCATACTATATTATTAACTTTTATTCATCAATTCACTTATCTTGGTTGTCGATTCGTAGGGTTAATCACATGATCATGGTCTCCCAACCTCTAACCAATTACCTAATGTGGACATTACAACTATATCATTGAGTGGTGATGTAATAATACAATTAAGTTCTTTAAGCTATCATCCTACTTTTGAATCAAATAAGGCATCTAAGTACATCCCTATCCTAGACACAAATCTGTATTCCTTATTTCATAAAAGACTACGAACCATACTTTGTTCAATCCCATGTTTTATCTCCCTATTCCCTCTCCCGAGTTCACAAGGTTGACAATGGGTGTATTCTAAGGGTGATCAAGCCTCAAAATAGTTAACATAATATTGAACACACAACCACAGTGATAAGCAAATCAAAATAATAGTACTCATGTATTTGGCTTTAACCCCTGAAAGGGAGTTCTTAGCCACTCATAGTCATACTCATGATCCAAAAGGTTGAATACATGATATAATCTAAAATAAAGCTTAATAAATAATGTAAAACCTAAGTTATGAAGTTATAGTAGCCTCCTTTCTCTTCCAAGGGCATCCAAAGATCAATAATAATGTTTACAAAGATGTATTTATAGTATCCACATAGTATCAAGATGAATAAGAGTTGTAGTGAAACTTTTGGCCATGTTTGGAGGGTGGTCATGATGTGCAAGCTAGAAAAGGAAGTGGTTGTTGCATTGTACAAGATGGAAATGGGAATATAGGTCGTGTTACGAGGCTTAAAAGGGTAGGTGGAGGACGTAATTTACCCTCATTATGAGGGATCATTATTTTGGGACTCTTCTGAAGCTTTTGGTCTATAGAAAGTGCCAATCATCCTTTCCTATAGCCCACACGCGCCCTGGACTTTCTAGGACTCTAAATTGCATCCAAGTTGTGTATTATGATTTCGTTAATCCATTTTGAGCCTTTTTAAGTTGTTTCCACTTGATTTAAAGATTTTATATCCTTCGTATATCATCATAATCCATTTACCAAGCATACTATAGCCTTAAATAGAACAATTTAGATATTAAAACAGCACAACATCCAAAATGGTGAACTAAAAACATGAGCTAAGCATATGCTTCATTCACTTTGATTTCTAACTTATTGTTTTGACTCTTGTCTTAATTCAATTGACCTTTGAACATTACCAAAAAGTTTTTTCATGTATAAATACAAAATAACAACCTTAGTAACTAATTAAACATGTTAGAACTCAACATGATAGACTAGACAAAAACCTAGCTCGTTTTCTTGATTGAACTATAAATTATCAATTTGAATCAAAACTTTCTTATAAATACCATTAAACATTGTAAACACATACATGGAAACTTATATTCTCATTTATATCATTATTAACACATTAAGAACATGAATCATCCTCAAAACTAAGCCAAATATGCTAGAATAGTAACACTAAAATGCATAAATACACCCAACATCAGCCATCCGGGCTGACACTTGACCCATATAGTTTGTGGGTGTATTGTTCAGTTTAATCTACACATACCTAAGTTAATGGTTTTAAAGGTATGCTAAACCCGACTCCCTCTTCCCAGCAAGGTATTATATCTCTCTCAATATATACATATATATATATATGTATGGTTGTGAATGTATATGGTTGGTTTACTTGGTTTTAAAAGTTTTCATTATTTTATCCTTATCCTGAGTACTTGCTAATGTTCACCTACTAACCTATCTTCGGGCGGTTGTATCCCTATGCAATGCAGGAACAGACCATACTACTCCTTCTCATCGACCGAATTCAGGAATAGTCGATGTTGGATTGAACTGGTGAGCTTTTCATAGTTCAGAAGGCATCAATTTTATTTTATGAATTATTTTTCATACTTTTGTCTTCTCTTAGACTTTGGTCTTGGATATGGTCAGGGGCATGTTCCGACTAGATAATCATCTTTGGTTTGGTTTACAGGCTTTGTATGGATAATTGTGGACTTGGGTATGGAATGGTCATGATATATTTATGTTTATATATATATACACACACAAAAGTAGGATTATCATTTTTGATTTAGTTGGTTGGTTATTGGATGGATTGACTTGATTGGGCCTGTCAGTAATTAGACCTATCCCAAAGTCCTTATATCTTCTAAATTAGCTATCTTGTTATATGTTTGAAATTAATCTGACTAGAGTATATGTTACTTTGTTGGATTGGGTATTGGGGATGATCTCTGATCCTGGTTGGACTTGAGATGCCCATTACAACAATGCCCTTGTCCGAGTCGTGCCATAAATACTAGGAAGAAGATATTAGAGGGCAATGGGAAAAAAATGAAAGATTTTTATTTAGTTATTAACAGGAGAATACATTACTTAAATTTGAGAGAATTAATGGGTAAAAATTAAGAGAATAAGGAGATTATTCTAAAAGGTTTTATTTTATTTTTTAAAATGATGCAAAATCTAACACAATAAATAAGAGAAAGAATTATTGAAAGAGTTCAGAAGAGAGTAACAACTAATGATGAGCTATTACTAAGTAGAGGTTCTAGACTACTACATTATATTATGTGGGCCTGATATAAAACAAAAATGACATTATATTTTTCTCTATATTATAGAAATGTTGGTGTCACGATAAAAAAACACAAGTCATGATGGTACCTATTATAACCACTAGTAGGTAAGCCAAACCCATAGCCTAAAACAATAAGTAATGGGATAATAAGTGAAAGAGAGAACACAAGGTAAAACTACTAAGTAAATGAATAACAAAAGTAATAATACCAGAACATACATATATATGTAGGGTAAATGTAATACCCAGAGAATCCCAACCGATAGTAGAACCATTCTTCAAGATAATGAGAAATAAATCTTAGTGATTTGGTAGTTTTATGATCAAGTTTGATGTATATTAATTCCTTAAATACGTCCTAGCTATTAGACGAATCAAAACATCCCTTATCGATTGAATTCTTGAGAAAGATTTTGGTATAGTCAAGTTCACACGAGTAGATATTTTATTATACTACAAATTTTTCAGGTCATGAACCACCAAAAGATATATAATTGAATTAGATTTCCAACGATACCAATTTCGCTAATATCCGGTATCGGAGTAAAAAGTTATGGCCCTTTTACTGAGACTTGGCCGAGCTACCTAGAACCGACGGGCAAGCTGACGGACCATCAAGTCAGCGACAGATCATTGCAACTGAAGTAGTAAGGCCATTTTCTAGCCCAAACATGATAGTTGGAGTGACAGTTAGTCACTAGAATGACGGTCCGTCATTTAGACCATCCGTTTTGTCTGAAATAGCACTGAAACACCATTTTAAAGGGATTTTGGGTCTCTTTCCACCCTATTTAACACCCAATCATGTCAAATCAAAGAACATAAATCCTCATCTATCCATAACATAAAAATTAAGGTTTCTTTCAAGATTAAAACCCAATAACAAGATTCAAAACGTTCTTCAAGAAACTAAGAAATTCAAGTTCTTGAAGTTCAAGAACCATTAAGAAAATCAATATCCGGGTTTTCCAATCCAAGAACGTTAAAGCAATGTTAGTTATCTTTCAAGATTCAAGTTTTTGAGGAATTAAGATGTTGATTCTTTGGTTTCTTCCTCTCAATAAATTCAATAATCCTTTTCAAAATTATAAGTTTATGATTTATGAGATTTCATGATTTATATGAATGGAAGTTCATGATTTTGTGTTGTTAAGTTTTTAATTCATGATTTAGATACAAAGTTCTAAGCTTTGATCATAGTGTGTGATAATTATATGATGTTCATGAAAAAGCCCCTCAAGTTTCCTGTTAAGTTATGTATTTATGTTAATTAGGTGTAGAAATTATTGAATAACCAAAGCATGCTCCCCATATGTTTGATAAAATGTTTGTGTGAAGGAAATAGGGCCATTATACCATGTTGAAAAGAAATCCCCAATTATGTATGGGCCCATGTATGCCATGTGTAAGTTGAAAAGCCTTAGAGAATGAATTGTGACATGTTAGCATGAAATCGCACAATT
The DNA here is from genome assembly GCF_002878395.1 of Capsicum annuum. Classification (NCBI taxonomy): domain Eukaryota; kingdom Viridiplantae; phylum Streptophyta; class Magnoliopsida; order Solanales; family Solanaceae; genus Capsicum; species Capsicum annuum. Next base: position 167,892,189 of record NC_061113.1, read on the forward strand.
ATGTGTTCTTTAATGCATGTTAAGTGTTCGATGCATGACCTTATTGAATGAAGCATGAGCCAATAGTATGTCTCCTTATACTGTCATATGTTTACGATTTCCAAGTTCTTGAAAAGATGCTTTAATAATTGTAATGGTGAATGAAAGTCCATGTTCATGATTATTCAAGAATGGTTACATTTTACTTTTATGTTATCGAGTCCTGGGGGTATTTATACCCAACAATTTAGCTACAAGTCTAGAGCCCATATCATTTTTCATGATAATCTTAGTCAAGCCATGATTCTTAGAATTCAGTGAGTTACAGAACTTAGTACTCTTAGACAGTTATAGAACTTAAGAAATCTTAGTAATCTCAGTATCATTAGCATTCCAGCTTTAGTTCAGTACTCAACTCAGATCTTAGTAGTATTCAAGAATTCAGTTCACATCTCAGTAACATTCAAATAATCAATTTAGAACTTAGTATCATTCAGTTAGATAACGAGATTCAGTAGTATCCCATTAGTTTTTAGAACCATGTAAACTCAGCTTAACTCAGTTGATCAGTATGATCAACAATAGATTCAGCTCAACCTAGTACAACGTAAGAAAAAGAATAAGCTTAGAGCTTTCAGTTGGGAGTAAAATTCAGCACCGACCGAACCTAAGGATAGGGGCTCACCCTTTATAGAGGAATGAGATCCCTATAAGCAATCCCTAAGTTCCAAAACTACATTGCCAATATAGGTACGAGATGTCACTTGTTAGATAGGACTAGCATACTCAGGGGTCCACTGTTAGATAGAACTGATCCCAGGGGTCATCTGTTAGATAAGACTGACTCCACAACAGTAGTGTCTTTACCCGTGGCATGGTACTGACACCCTTCAAGCTAGGGTAATAGGTTGGTCTCCACTAGTTCAAATTTGGGGCATGTCGGTTAGATGATTACTTCCCACAGTCTCAATTTCAGAATCAGTCTCAGCAAAAGAACTCAGCTCAGTAGTACAAAGTAAGGACTACCAGATATAGCCAATTGTTATGATTATCAATAGACTCAGAGATCACCCGTTTAATAGGTCTGGTCTCAGGTTAAGTTAATCATCTTCTGTATAGATTCAAAGATCACTGGCTAGATAGGAATGATCTCAAACTCAGTTAAGTACTCTTATTATCAGTAGATACAAAGATCAACAACTATATAGGACTGATCTCAGATTTTAGTCGAGCATTACCATTATCATTAAGTTTCAGAGATCACCCGCTAGAGAGGACTTATCTTAACTTTAGTACTCAGCTATCAATATCAAAAGATTCAGTTATTCAGTATCTCAGTATTAGTAGTGAGTTCAGACATCAGTAAAGTAGTATCCAAGTCTCAGTATTTAGTGTCACGATGACTTCAGTTATGGTTTGTGAATTCATACATATGTCCTTATTCAGTACTTTTATGTTATTCAAATAAGTAATTATTCATGCATAAGACCTTGCATTTATCCTTACCTCATTTTTCATACTTAGTACATTCCTACGTACTGATGCATTTGCGTTCTGGTGTTTTACTTTACACCATAGGTTTAGAAGCACGATATCTAGATCACCTTTAGCAGCTCAGTTTCAGTCAGCAACAGTAGTCTTAGTAGTGAGTCCTCATTATTTGTAGATGTTCTATTGTTTAATTATATTTCTAGACTCAGTATTTTAGTAGACGGAGTTTATTTAGGACATGTCCCATCAACTCCTTATTCAGACAGTTTAGAGGCATTCAGACTACAGAGGTTTCAGATTAGTTGTTCAGATAGATGTATAGTTTTGATATTGTTAAACTTTATTCAGTTGTATTTTAAATTTTTGAACCTTATGGCAAGTTTCCACAAGTTTCCACATCTATTTCAGTATATTATGCAGTGCTCAGTTACAAGTACCAAAAAAGGGTTAGCTTGTGGTCCTTCGGGATTATGAGCACCATGCAGCATCCGACGTGTCAGAGTATGGGTATTACAAACTTGGTATCAGAGCCTAAGGTTCAATAGTGTCCTAGGAATTCTAAAAGCCGCATATAGTAAAGTATTGTGCATGGGTGTGTTATGCGCCATATTTATGTACAGGAGGCTATAAGATCTTTTAGGAAAAGTTTCCCTTCTTTCATGTCTCAGATCGTACTATAGAAAGGTCCTCTAAGAAAGTTATGTAGATTTACAATTTGCTCCACTCATGTCAACTCTACCTTACCTTCAAGGTAATAGAAACAGTGAAGCTCAAAGTCCTAGAGATAGGGCTTTCTCAGATTGTCCCTATAGATAGTTATGGGATCGCTCGCAGGCTCAGCAGTATTCCATCAGATCCTTTCTCAAAATCCTATAAAAGCATATGACCTAGCGTTAGAAGCATGAACCCATGAGTTTAGTAGTAGCAGAGTTAGAATAGCGTTAACCATATCAAGAAGATTATATATTCATGGGGATAGTTGTATAAGAGGTAAATCAGTAGGATTGAACAATGCATGCAAGAATTTAAGGTTATTGATCGAAAACTAAGTGTGAAGGTGTGGATGTGAGTTAAGAGGTGTGATACTAGTAGTCGATAAAGGAACAATAGTAGATGATGTGTTGAGTGAGACAAGCATGTGTCAAAAAGGGGTGTAGGTATGTGATGATGATTGCAGAGACTAAAGAATGTTAAGAGTTGTATTCTAGAAGATAGTATTAGCAGTGAGTTTAATACTTGCAGGTGCAGACTTTCAGGATGAGTTTATCATTCATGTATATTACTATACCCCAGACTCTAGAGTAGATTGATTGTAGTTTAGTTCAGATTTTAGTAAAGTGTTCACAGACTTATGGTGATGACTTGAAGCTAAAGAAGAGAGTATAGTTGAACGAGTGTAGAAAAAGTACTTCAATTAAGTATAAGTTTAAACATGAGTTAGTCAGTAAAGGCAACAAGTTAGTTTAGCAGTCAGACAATCAGATCCGTGTAGTTTTTTTTCTCATATTTCCATCTAGTCATGCTATCAGAAATCTCAGAAAGATACCTATTCCAAGGTAGAAAGTCCTAGTAGTTGAAATATAAGTTCAGTTCATGAGTCATGCATTAGTTTCAGCTCTCCAAGGTTCAAATATGATCCAATCCGTAGATGCCCTGTGCATCGCCCCAGTATATTAGTAAAGTAAGCATTCTTAGAGGGGCATAGTGTCCCAAGGGGGAGATACCCTGTAACTCTCCAATGTTTTCCATTCCTTAAACCCATTTAGTTTCATGCTCAGATCCTCATTTCAAGCTTTACATCAGATATCATTTCATAGTCAGTCATGATTTCAAAAGTCAGTTTAGTCAGACATTCATGCATTATATATGCATGCTCATTAGAAGAAGCTCAGCTTATTAGAAATTTTAGAAAGGCTTTCATGAAAATAACTCAGTCACGCATCCATACATCAGATATGCATGTTCAGTATAAGAACTCAAAATATCAGTAGTTCTAGTCATATAGTCATGTTTCAGATGCTCATGTCCAGTAAGTAAGTTCATCCTACTAGTATTTTCAGCCGAACCAACCTCATTCGAGGATGAATATTTCCAAGGGGGAGATATTGTAATACCTTGAGAATCCCAACCAATAGTAGAACCATGCTTCAAGCTTATGACAAATAAATCTTTGTGATTTGGTACTTTTATGATCAAGTTTGATGAATATTAATGCCTTAAATTCGTACTAGCTATTAGATGAATCAAAACATCCCTTACCGATTGAATTCTTGAGAAGGATTTTGGTATAGTAAAATTCAAATGAGCCTATCTTTTTTTATACTGTGAATTTTTGATCCCATGACCCACCAATAGATATATAATTGAGTTAGCTTTATAACAATACCAATTTCACCAAAATCCTGTATTGGAATAACATGTTATAGCCGTTTTACTGATACCTGTCCGAGCTGCCCAGGAGAAACGGGCAAGCTAACGGACTATCAAGTCAGCGATAGACCATCGCTTTGGCCGTCACAACTGAAGTAGTAAGGTAATTTTTTGGTCTACAAATAATTGCTAGAGTGACGGTCAGTCACCATAGTGACGGTCTATCACTTAGACCGTCAGTTTTGTCCGAAACAGCGCTAAAATGCAATTTTAAAGGGATTTTTGGGTCTTTTTCCACCCTATTTAACACCTAATCACGTAAAATGAAAGCACATAACTCTTCATTTATCCATAACATCAAAATTAAGGTTTTTTTCAAGATCAAAACCCAAGAACAATATTCAAACCCTTCTTGAAGAAACTAAGAAACTCAAGTTCTTCAAGTTCAAAAAGCATCAAGAAAACATAAAGATCCATATTTCCCAAGCCAAGAACGTTCAAGAAATGTTATTTATCTTTAACGATTCAAGCTTTTAAGGTATGCAGATATTGATTCTTGGGTTTCTTCAACCTAAGAAGGTCAAGAATCCTTTTAAAAATTATAAGTTTATGTTTTATGAGATTTCATGCTTTATGTGTATGGAAGTTCATGATTTTGTATTGTTAAGTTTTTAATTCATGATTTAGATACAAAGTTCTAAGCTTTGATCATAGTGTGTGATAATTATATGATGTTCATGAAAAAGTCCCTCAAGTTTCCTATTAAGTTATGTGTTTATGTTAATTAGGTGTAGAAATTATTGAATAACCAAAGAATGCTCCCCATATGTTTGATAAAATGTTTGTGTGAAGGAAATAGGGCCATTATAGCATAATGACAAGAAATCCCCAATTATGTATAGGCCCATGCATGCCAAGTGTTTATTGAAAATCCTTAGAGAATAAATTGTGACATGTTAGCATGAAATCCCATAATTATGTATTCTTTAATGCATGCTAAGTGTTTGATGTAAGACCTTGTTGAATGGAGTATGAGCCAATAGTATGTCTCTCTATACTATCACATGTTTATGATTTCCAAGTGCTTGAAGAGATGCTTTAATGATTGTAATGGTGAATGAAAGTCCATGTTTATGATTATTAAAGAATGGTTATGTTTTACTTTTATGTTATCGAGTCCTGGGGTTATTTATACCCGATAATTTAGCTGCAAGTCTAGAGCCCGTGTCAGTTTTTATAATAATTTGAGTCAAGCCATGATTCTTAGAATTTAGTGAGTTACAGAACTCAGTACTCTCAGGCAGTTACAGTACTTAAGAAATCTCACTAATCTCAGTATCATTAGCATTCCATCTTTAGTTGAGTACTCATCTCAGATCTTAGTAGTACTCAAGAATTTAGTTTAGACCTCAGTAACATTCCAGTAATCAATTCAGAACTTAGTATTATTCAGTTAGATATGAGATTCAGTAGTATTTCATCTGTCTTTGGAACCAAGTGAACTCAGCTTAAGTCAGTTGATCAGTATGATCAATAACAGATTAAGCTTAGTCCAGTACATCTTTAGAAAAAGAATCAGCTCAGAGTCTTTCAGTTGGGAGTAGGATTCAGCACCGAGCGAACCTAGGGATGGTGGTCACCCGTTAGAGAGGACTGAGATCCCTAGAAGTAATCCCTAAGTTCCAGAACTATGTAGCTAGCATAGGTATGAGATGTAACCCATTAGATAGGACTGACATACTCAGGGGTCACCAGTTAGACAGGACTGATCCCAGGAGTCACCCGTTAGTTAGGAATGACTCCACAACAGTAGTGTCTTTACTGGTAGCACGGTACTAACACCCTTCCAACTGGGATTATAGGTTGGACCCCACTAGTTTAGATTTGGGGAATGTCAGTTAGATGACTACTTCCCATAGAATTAGTCTTAGTAAAGGAACTCAGCTCAGTGGTACAGAGTAAAGACTGTCAGATATAGTCAATTGTTATGATTATCAATAGACTCAGAGATCACCTATTAGATAGGACTGGTCTCAGGTTCAGTTAATCAGCTTCAGTATTATCAGATTCAGAGATCACCCATTATATAGGATTGATCTCAGAATTAGTTAAGTACTCTTATTATCAGTAGATACAAAGATCACCCACTAGATAGGATTGATCTCAGCTTTCAATCGAGCATTACCATTATCATAAAGTTTCAGATATCACCCGCTAGAAAGGACTAATCTCAACTTTAATACTCAGTTGTCAATACTAAAAGATTCAGTTATTCAGTATCTCAGTATTAGTAGTGAGTTCAGACGTCAGTAAAGCAATATCCGGCTCTCAATATTCAGTGTCATGATGACTTAAGTTATGGTTTGTGCATTCATGCATATGTCCTCATTCAGTACTCTCATGTTATTTAGTTTAGTAATTGTTCATACATAAGCCCTTGCATTTAGCCTTACCTCTTCTTGTTTATTCAGTATATTCCCATGTACTGAAGCATTTGCGCTATGGTGTTTTACTTTACACCTTAGGTTCAGAAGCACGAGATCCAGAGCACCCTTAGCAGCTTAGTTCCAGTCAGTAGTAGTAGACCTAGAAGTGAGTCCTCATCATTTGAGGATGTTTTATTATTTAATTATATTTCTAGACTTAGTATTCTAGTAGACGTAGGTAGTTGGGGATATGTCCCATCAAATCCTTATTCAGACAGTTTAGAGGCTTTCAGACTACAGAGTTTTAAGATTACTTGTTCAAACAGATGTATAGTTTTGATATTGTTAAACTTTATTCAGTCGTATTTTAAGTTTTTGAACCTTATGGCAAGTTTTCGCTAGTCTTCCACATTTATTTCTGTATATTATGAAGTGCTCAGTTACAGGTACCCAAAAAGGGTTAGCTTGTGGTCCTTCGTGATTATGAGCACCGTAGAGCATCCGGCATGTCAGACTCAAGGCGTTATAGTAAAAGTAGGGAGAGAAGACAAAATATACAAATTCATCTATTAACATCTGGTATCAATCAGTGTAACAACAACTACAAATCAAGTACAAGATAGAAACAATACATTGTAGAAAAATGTCTCCAAATATACAAAATAATATATTCTAGAAAGTAGAAAGAGATGTGTCAACTCCAAAAGCGAAAAGCTCATTCCAAGTCTCTGACTCCAAAAGATCAATATGAGGAAAGACTTCAGTGGCGATGACATATACTAGGATCTGTATCAGGAAAAAAGATGTTAAAGCTTTATATGAGCACCAAATATAACATACTCAGTAGACATCATAGGCTAATTAAGCTCAAATAAGATGCAAGTATAATAAAATGCAAATGTAAGCTAGGGGTAAGTAATGAATGGCCAAAAAAAAATGTAACATGTCGAAACTAGGCAACTAAGGGAAATATTAGTAGGTACTTAAGAAGAATGATGATAATACACTAACTACAACCTAATTAGACCCCATAAGTTTGGTAGGTACAAACAGTTGATAGTAAAATCCAACTAGCTCCATAAGCATAGTGGGTAAATACAACAATCAAAGCTAACTATAAGCAATGCATATGGCTGAAATAAGGGCAAAGAATACCATAAAATGCAATGTAAAGGAATTCCCGATCCACAATACCATATAATCAACCTTCAGCATATACAACTTGCAAAGACAGGACATATAAGGGATTCACGATATTCGTATACCTCGCTGGACTTGAAACAAACTTCCATAGTGTAGTTAGTGATATTAGGTGCCTAGACTCGAATCTAGAATAAAGGAAATAATCAAAGATATCAAGTGCCCAAACTCGAATCGAGATAAAACAATCTATTTTATCCTTTAGAAAGATCAAAAATCCACCATGTTGTTCCTCTAATTCTATTTTAAAACCAAAAACAATAGTTTAGACGAAGTTATCATTGTAAGATGGATATGTAGAAATAACACACGTATAGGGAGAGTAAGCCCATAACTAACCAATACTAAGTATAACTACACAATAAAAATGTAATCTAAGGCTATCACACTAAAGAAAGTTTCTATCCTACAGTGATCTACCTTATAAGGATGATATAACATCTACAAATCCACGAGGAATCTATCCTAAGTCAACCACTACCCAAACTTAATTTAAGGCATCCAACTCTAGACCCTAAGGATAGAAAGTATGCTAGACTAGTGTCACAACCCAACTAATCATGATTGGCACCCTCCCTAGCTAATGGAGAAAGAACCATACGAATATCAACTCTTACTAACTTAAGTGTCACTTCCACATTCACCTTATATTAATCCTCAATTTTAACAAGTGTAAAAGAGTGCTCATTCGATATCTCAAACTAACTGTCAAAACGACATCGATATCCAAAAATTAATACAGTGTAAAAACCTCTTTTTATTACATCCCTAGGAACTAAATTCACTATAAGAGAACATCGACAAGAAAACAAAGTATAAAAGATAAATGAATGTCCAAAACAATAATGAAATATGAATGCCTTAGTCCTAAAACAAAGGATGAGAATGATGAATTAAAGGTCCAAAGGCTGCTAAAAAATCATAGTGCTCATCCTTAAAGCTGAATCTAAAACTACTAACTAAAGGTGAGATCTTGTCTCAAATGCCGAAACATGCTCCACACTCAACAAAAAAAGAGTGCAGGTAGAATTAATATAACAACATTACTATAGGCATCATAGTTGGCTCTACCAAACGCCATACGAATAAGAAAATCAAATAGATGTAAAGAAATCATCACAAAACATATAATCAAAGGCAGTCAATCAAGTATCAAATCACTTAAGAAGAATACAAAGTCACAATTATATACATTTATGCTTAGTCAAATTTGGTCATAAAGTTCATTACAACATATGGTCATAACAGAATATTCATAACATTTGATGAATGTATGAATCCAAGATATGCACAACATAAATTTCTCTTCTTGTTTTCCTTACCATCAACATTATCTCATCAACATCATAATCATTAAAATCTCATGAACATCATGGGTTACATCTTATTATCATCATGTCACCTACAACTCAACTATATCAGTATGAATGAATATGCAATGTAGCCGATAACCACACGTAGTGCTTGAAATACATCACAACATTCAAATCATATATAAATATAGTGTTAGAAAAGTCAAATTTTTACAACAAACCATAACTTACCTTGAATCCTTGCTCAAGGTTGCCTTTAAGCAACACTTTTCCCTTTTTTTCTCATTTAACTTATTCTTGATTTGTACAAACAAAAAGTCACACCTATTTAAACAATTCATCACTTTTATCTACTAAAAATTAATATCCACTGATTTTAGCCTTGAACTTCCCTATTTCATCTTTAAGGGCTTTTAGTTCTTTAAACATCACAAAATCTATTTGAATTTGTATTAGTAACCATAATTCTACACGCATTAGTATTTTCTTATTCTCACCACTTTTACCCCAATTTCATTAACTATGGTTAAAACCCACATTCAGCCATGAATGATTTTCTAATGATTAGGATTATAAGAAGTACAAGTGTAGGATGATTTAACTTACTTCTAAGGATAAAAACTCTCTAAAAATCTCCTTCCCCGGAGCTCCCTTGCATTTTTAAAAAAATAAGAAATGAAGATATTTTTTTGTTGTTAGAAACTATCAAATTCTACATGTTACCATTAAAGTAGTTAAATAACTACTACAATAGTTCACGCTTTTAAAATAAGGGTCCTCTGCAGCGGTACCTTTTTCCAATGTAGTAATACTATTGTTGTAGTTGGTTTTTCCACTACAGTGGTTCATGATAAAAAGTTGGAATCTCTCTTCAGTTATTTTCAGTTTATGACACACTTAACAAATTAAGACATCATGAACCAACCCCTTATATGATACCCTATAATCAAAGTTCTACAACTCTATATCAAGTGTTGGAGGTTTCTACGACTCCCTAAACTCGTTATCTTTCTAATAATCAATTCAAAATTAACCAACACTACTCTTATAAGTACCTAACTTTTATAATATAGTATAGGCTCCAAATTCATCCAATACTAGACGAGCCCTAAACTTCTCAAAAACTAGATAAGGGGAGACTAAGTATAAATTTTACCCCTTTTTCTTCATATCAATAATTTGGATCATTACAACTAGCCAAAGCAAGAAGTAGTCTTAAACTAAAGATTGATGACATAATTCTACTCTAAATCTCCTAAATAAGTGAACTATCATTACAATTATCTCAAGTAGCAAACCAAACCTAAACTAAGGATTTATGACATAATTCTACTCTAAATCTCCTTAAGTGAACAAATTCATGAATACCTAATCAAAATGTATCTGAACCACATTGTAGCCTGACAATTAGAAAATCGTCATAGAAATACCTTAAATGGGCCAAGAGTAGGTAAGTTGTTACCTACTTTGAGACAGAAAAAATATGTGCACAAATACCTAATATATAGCTTTTACCTTTGTAGAAGCCTTCGACCACTACCATGCTACCAAAATATGATCTACACGTTAATATGAAGAGAATATTACTCATTTTCCAAACTATTCTTTGGGTAAGCAAATTGAGTTACGAATCACCTATGGGGACAGCTTACGAAATATAAAAATTGGACCTGAAATAATGTCCGTTGTGGGACAAGATCAAAATCTCAAAATTTGAACATGGTTAGCTTACAAAATTAAGCTTAAATCAGTCCACAAAACCTAAAAATAAAAAAAAGTAGAGAATTAAAGTCTGAAGCTTATGAATTTATGAAGGGAATATGATCAAGTAACAATTAATAAGGTAAAAGAGTTAGAGAATGATTTTAAAATGATCTAGAGAAGGAAATATATACTCAGCTACCACTGCTTAAGTGGTGACATAGTCACATAAGTGGTGTTTCATAAGGGATAGACCCTCCTCCTAAGTGGAAGTTGATGTGCATGTGTGCCTCTGCTTAAGTAGAGGTTTGTCCACTTAAGCAGTCCAATAAAAGCAAGGTACTTTTGAGAAATACTAATTTATTTATGATTGACTATTTTACCTTTCCTCATGGTTGCTTTATTGTATTTCTAGGATGTGGGGATGATTGGTATGGTACCCAGTGCATTTTTTACGTGATTTGTGAGAGATTATGGTTTTTGGTGGTTATAAAGGCTTTATAGTTGACTTTTCTCAACATTCATTAATTAGTGCATCAAATGTTAAAATGGACTATGCCAGCAAATCCAGAAGGTTAATTTTTTGTTGGTAACATAATTGGTGTGGTTTTACGGCTTTTATCTCTCAATTCAACCGTCAGTTTGAAAAGTTGTGGAATTGGGTTTAATGGGTCAACTTTGTAAAAAAGTCATTTTTTTTGAAAATCTAAAATTGTCATTGAGTTTAGAGTATCAAATTTAGTCTAGTACCATAGTTATTTTATATACTCAGGATTTTGAATAAATCTCGAGAGGTCTATAAAGTCTTGGGATTCTTAATGTCCCCAGATGGTGCACTATTCAACTGGTGCACCTTCTTAGGCGACCCGTTGGTTGCTTAAGCAACCTGGTATCCAGTTAGGGTATCGTTTAAGTGATACCCCCATTGCTTAGGTGATAGTTCACTTAAGGTACATCCATGTCGCTTATACGATAAGGAGGACATCATATGATTGATGCCTGGTTGGTTAAACGATGGCCACTTAGATGAGTGGGTGGGTTTAATTCCTCAATTTTGCATTTTTTCACTATTTTAAAGACTTAGATCTTGGGGTTTCAAGTTTTGGGTGATTTTTTTTTTTAAGATTAGGTAAGATCCAAACTCCTATTTCAATTACTTTTATTCAGTTTTTCAATATATTAGTCCTTTCAAAAATTGATTCAAAGGTGAAATTTGAGAATTTTCGCCCGAAAGGCCAAAATTAGTAAATTCTCGATCTAAACCCAAATTTTAACTCATTTTTGCTTGGGTTTTCATCTATAAGTTTATTTAACCATGTGAAATGTAGTTTTGGAATAAAATTATTGTTTTATCCTTTTTTCCAAAAGCTGATTTTGGGGGTCTATTTTGATCCCGACCTAAAAATTGGCAACATGGGAATTATTGGCTTTTTTTGATGTGTAGATTCTATATTTGTGTAGTTTAGTTGATTTCAGGTCCGTACGTGAAGTGAAAACTCAATACTCAAGGATTGTTTGTGCTAGTTTATGGACTTTGAGGTAGGTTATGACTTATTTTCTTCAGACTAAGTGACACGACCTGACCTAAGGCTTTGTCGTAATGGGTATCTCAAGTCCAACCAGGACCAAAGACCATCCCTAATTCCCAACCCAATAACTCGATGCATATCCTAAGTCGAATAAATTCTGAACGTATAACAAGATAGCATTACTATGCAACCCAAGACTCTGGGATAGGTCTATGACTGTGACCACCCAAATAAGTCCAACCGTCCGATACCCAACCGATAACCAATACCAAACCAAACCATAATCTGAAACTATAACTATATGAGTTCTAATATAATTATATAATCCCAAAGTAAAAGAGGATGGAACAACCAAAAATACAATCAAACGGTATCAGTCCTAATATCAATGCCAATTCTAGGGTTGAAACCACTATTGATTATGCCCATACCAACCCATAGTAGTTCCACAAAATCCTTTAACCAAAACTAAACCAATATCCTGTTGGGACATACCCCTAATCATAGCCAAAACCAATATCCATAAATAAACCAAAGTGTGTGAAAACATTCATAAACATGAAATAGATCCTTCTTAAATATGGAAGCTCACCGCTTAATCCTATAGTTGATCCCGAATCTGAGCACTAAGCAGGAGGAGTAGAATGGTCGGTCCCTGGATAGCACGGGGATACAGCCGCCCGAGGATTGTTTATAAAGTGAATGTTAGCGATTACTCAGGATAAGGATAAAACAATGTTATATAGTAAAACCAAGTAAAAAAAACAACCATACACTCACTCACATACATATATAAAAATATATATAATCATGTCGGGAAAGGGAACCCGGTTTAGCATGCATTTAAAACCATTAACCTGGCTATGTGTATCTTAACAATCCGAGAACCATCCACGGGCTATATGGATCTAGTGTAACCCTATGAATAGGCCCCGATGCGTGTAGCCACATGAACCGGAGACACCATAAGAGTAGGGAATTCCCGAGTACCCTTCGCTCTCCATGATACATATGTACAGTATACTTAGAGGATTTCCATGTACCTCATAGGTCACTATGACCAACCCCTTATGTCAGTAAACATGACTTTTCAGTGTCCTTCCATTGGACTCACACCTTTATGATTAGCTATCACACCCCTCTATTATATCCAATTAAAACCATTTCCAACCAACCAAACCATTATTCCATTATTATTAACCAAGGGTATAAGAAGAAGTATCATCATACCGACTACTGCTTGTAAGCAATGTCCTTAGCCAACCTTTTTATGTAAAGGGATTCCCATGTACCCACATATTACATTATCAAGTTAACTTGGAGGATTCCTATGTACCCTACAAGTGTTCCATTATTAAGTATACTTAAGGGATTCCATTGTATCCTACAAGGAATTTTAATTAACCATAACCATGACCACTAAACCATTCCATTTACCTATCCCAAACTATTTAAACTATTTATACCATTTATAGTTCCATTACCAAACCATACCATGCAATAGTTCCACTGAAAGTGCAATAATATAGTAAAAGCATTATCATAGGCATTTCATCATAAATGTTGGGGGCATAGTGTTCCAAAACCATTCCAATAACCAATTAACCATTCCCATGCAACCAATTGTTTAGACCACCATTAAAGCATGTAAAAATATAATTAAAACATTGGAAAACCTTAACCAAAATTTAATACCAAAATCCCAACATATAATTGAAAACCCCAAAAACATACAATCATCATGCTATGAAAACATTGTATAAAACTTGCCTTTATTTGGAACTAAAAATTAGGGATAAATATCTTGCCATAAATTGAGAAGATGATGGAGAGAAATCACCAACACAAGCCCCAATTTTATCATCTTAGTGAAACCCTAGCCTTCATTTACCTAAAAGACAAAGAGAGGATTAGAGAGCGTTTTCTAAGTGTAAACACATAGAATTTAAGGAAAATAACCTCCCAAGTGTGATATAAGTCATGGGGCCTTAATAGGTTAAGTGGGGAAATATCCATATTACCCCCAACTTAACTGCATAAAATCTGCGCAAGTGGGTTCGACTCAACTATGTCGACTTAATTGATGGGTATGAAATTAGGTTAAGGGGTTTTGATTATAATTACTTGAATTGCTTTTTCCCATAGTTTAAATAGACTATTAATGTTTTAATTTATAGTTTTTAGAACTTAATTGGTGCATTATTTTAATGGTTGGAATGAGGGACATGGGTTTCCTAGAATTGATGAATTTTTGACTTGGAATGGCATTAACCTCAACCCACATTGTAAACATGATTTTAAATATTCATAATTGTATGGTATAACCTATTTTTTGATCCAGTTGCATTGCATTAAAGGAATAAATAGATAACAATGGATTTGGATGTCCTTGTTGGTCATGGCTTAGATTTTAATTTGAACTTGGGAGTCAATTTGTTTATACAGACTAGTCTGGCATAATGTAATTAGCTTGCACACATATTGATATAACAATACCAAATTAGTAAATTCCTTCATAAATGACTCTTGGGTCAATGGTTGGTTATGTGCAAATTGTTTTAATTTGGGCTTAAAGGGAATTGTGTAGCTCACCGTGAAGGTGTAGGTCATAGAGGGATCAACACTGGAAACCATATTTGCTGGCATTAGGGGTCTCTGTGATTGATGGACATTTTATATTTTCTATAAGGTTTATAGCCTTGGTGTCTTTAGCCTTTCCTCGGTTTATACAACTAACATGCACTAGGGCCCTTCCAGTAGGAGAAGCTGGACCTAGATAGCCCATGGGTGGCTTTAGGATGGAGAGATCTACATAGTTTAAGTTAATCAAAATATCTATACAGTTCAAGCTAATACTTTAAACTATTATGTTCATGGCCCTTGTTCCTATCCTAACATCCTATATATGTGTATATAAATGTGGTTCATAGGTTTATGACTAGATTTTGGTAATTGCATTTTGTTCTCTACCCTTGAGTTACATGCCAGTGCTCTCCCTATTGATCATCCCTAGTTGCTGTATTATTTTATAATGTTGGATCCGAGGGCTTTTTTGTTGCTCCTATGCAACGTTAGGTGATTTGATATTCCTGTGGATCTACTGTGAACTGGGGAGTGTCTATTTTTTAGAAGGCCTGGTCATTTCACTTTTTTTTATATTGTCTCAGTATTTTATTTTGGATTCTTTTTTGTCATAGTTGGGGGCATGTCGCTACTTAGTTTGGTAATCTTTGTTTATATGCTTTTGAACACAAGTACGAGTTTGTTGTTCATTTGAATTCTTAGAATTGTAATTTGACTTATCTATGCTTATCACTATTTTTGTTGGATTCTACTTTTTACTTTTATTATGTACTGAAGGTTGGGATTATGGGGTGGTCTATGAATAATGGTAGCCTTGAGATACTTATCAAAACTAGGCCCTAATTTAAATCATGACAAGCTTGGTATTAGAGCCAGGTTCAGGGTCTTTGGGTGTCCACAAATTTATATTGAGTAGTGTTTCTTTTATGTGTGTGTAGCGCGCCACACTTAAAAAGAGAGGCTACAAGAAATTTAGGAATGTTTTCCATTCTTGTGTTCTATTTTGGGCTATAGTGTCTAGCTACCTTTAATCTTCTTTAACTTTTGGCTTATTGTATATCAAATCATACCTCCCCAAAGATCTTACAGTCGTAAGAACTCTACTGGACCCTCTATCTTACCTAAGGATAATGTAGAGGGAACTCATACTATTTATGGAGTTCAGACCTAATATAGGGTTCTCGCTCCTAATTGTATCACTCTACGTAGGGTTTCACTGGTCTGTACTAGTCCTCCTTGGGATTCTCTGTATGTTGGTACTCATGCCCAGATGCCCTAGCGAGATAACACTAATGTTGAGTTCCGTTAGTGTATACATATGCTTGCCCAATTACTGGCATCAATGTCTCATTGATCTGATTATATTGGTCCTCTATTATTTTATCTAAGGTCACTAGGATTGGCTAGTGTATGAGGTTGAATCACAAACCTTTATAGGGTCTAAGGTTAAGGAGGATCCTCAAGAATTTACTGATAAGATGGAGAAAATTTTTAGGGTTATGTATGTTACTAGTTCTGAAGTTGTAGAGTTTATTGTGTATCAGTTGAAAGATATGGCTTACTAGTGGTATGAGGAGTGGGAAGCAATGAGGGGTGATGATGTTGAATTAGTGGTGTGGTATGAGTTTTCAGGTGTATTTCTTTATCACTTCTTTTCTTAGGAGTTGAGAAAGGCAAAGGTCAAATAGTTTTTGAACTTGAAGCAGGGTAAAATAAAAGTTAAGGAGTGCACTTTGAAGTTCCGGTATCTTTCTCATTATGCTCTAGAGTTGGTGTCAAATATGAGGTCCAGGATGACGAATTTAGTTTTTGGGTATCCCGTGATTTGATGTATGAGTGTAAGGATGCAATGTTAAATGATGATATGGATATTTCCAGGTCGATGGTTTAATGCAGCAGGTAGAGGATAAAAAGAAAAACAGGTAGAGATTGGAGAGAGAGAAAACAAGAAGGTTAAATATTCAGAGCAGGTTTCTAGTCCACAAAATAGTGAGAGAGATGGTAGACTATGGACCAATAAGAAGAATTAGGGAAATTCTTATTCGACAGCTAGTACTTCGTATCCTAAGCTGTCTAGTGATCATTATTTTTAGGATAGCAGTGGTCCGAAGGCATAGGGTGCCCAGTCTTAGATTAGTGGAGATCAGTCGGCCCTACCTTTTCCTCTTTGTTGTTTTTATGGGTAGCTTCACTGTGGATTTTATGAGTAGGGGATAAATTAGTGCCATAATTATGGTCAGCTTGGTCATATGCAGCAAGATTATCCTTAAGCTAGAGTTTCAACTGTAAATAATAAGGTTTCGATTGCTATTTTTTTGGATCCTGCACTCGAGGGTGCCATTTTTGGTAATGGTACTGCCAAAATTATCTTTATGCACTTGCTACTTATCAGGAATTTAAGGAATCCCCAGATGTTGTCATTGTTATGCTATACCTCTTGTCTTGTGATGTTTATTATTTTCTTCGTCCTGGTTCTACCTTATTTTATGTGACCCCTTATATGGATGTGCACTTTAGTTTTGGTCCCAAAAATATTTTGACCCCTTTTCCTTGTCTACTCAGGTGGGTGATTCCATTATTTTTAGAAAAATATATTGGGAATCTGTGGTTTCCATCTTCCATATGGAGATAATTTGATAGAACTCTATATTGTAGACTTTGATGTAGTTTGGGGAAGTATTGGCTTCATTTTTAATATGCTTCTATGGATTGTGGGACCTGAAAGGTTAGTTTCCATTTTCCTATGAGCCAGTGATTGAATGGGAAGCGAGTTCCTTAGTACCCAAACAGAAATGTATTTTCTATCTTAGAGCTCAGAAGTTGATTTCTAAAGGGTGTTTGTATCATATAATTTGGGTTAAGGATTCTCAACTCTAAAGGTCCTTCTTTTTAATCCTTCTCTGTGTTTAATGAATTTCCTAAAGTTTTTCCTAATGGTCTTCCTGGAATTCCTCTCAATAGCGGAATAGATTTTGTGATAGATCTTCTAACGAATATCCATCCCATTTTCATTCCTCCTTATAGGATGGCTCCGACTGAAATAAAGGAGATAAAGACGTAGTTAAAGGATCTTCTTGACGAGGTTTTTATTCATCGTAGTGTTTCTTCATGGTGTGCTCCTATACTTTTTATGAGAAATAAAGATGTGTCTCTTCGGATGTGTATACACTATCGTCAGCTGAATAAGGTTGCAGTGAAAAATAAGTATCCTCTCCCTAGGATTCGTGTCCTTTTTGACTAGCTACAATGTGCTAGGTGTTTCTCTAAGATTGATCTCCACTCGGGCTATCAATAGTTGAAAATTAGGAAGGTTGATATTCTAAAGACTGCTTCTTAAACGCAGTATGGCCTTTATGAGTTTTCGGTTATGTTATTCGGGTTGACTAACGTACCGATGATTTTATGGAACTTATGAATTGGTTGCTTAGGAATTTTTTGATTTTTGTTATAGTCTTCACTGATGACATCTTGGTGTACTCTAAGAGTGAGGAAGATTATGCCAATCACCTTCGAATTGTGTTGTGGACACTTAAGGACCAGAAATTGTATGCAAAATATTCTAATTATGAATTTTAGGTAAATGTTATGACCTTTCTGGGGCATATAGTTTCTAGTGAGGGGATCAAGGTTGATGCATAGAAAGTTAAGGGTATTAAGAAGTAGACTAGACCCACGACTCCAATCGACATTAGGAGGTTCTTTGGTTTGGCGGGCTACTATAGGAGGTTTGTGGAGAGTTCTCATCTATTAGTGCTCCGTTGATGGAGTTAACTCAGAAAAAGCTTAAGTTTTTATGGTTAAATGCGTATAAGGGTAGTTTTGAGAATTTGAAGAATACATTTACTTCTGCACCAGTTTTAACCTTGCCCAAGGGTACTGAGGGGTTCATTGTGTATTGTGATGCATCATGTAAGGTTGTGGCCTATGCTTCCAGGAATCTTATGGTTCATGACAGGAATTACATGACTCAAAATCTATAATTAGAAGTTATGGTTATTGCTTCGAAGATTTGGTGCCATCTTTTGTATGGGGTGTATGTGGATATCTATTCAGACCAAAAAAACTTGTAGCATGTATTTATGTACAAAAAATTAAATCTTAAGAAAAGTTGGTGGCTTGAATTGCTTAAGGATTATGACATGATTTTACACTACCATCCAGGTAAAGCTAATGATGTTGCTAATGCTCTTAGCAAGTTATCTATAGGGAGATTATCTCATGTTGAGGAGGAAAAAAGGGTTGGTGCAGGATATTAATAGGTTGGCTAATTTTTGAGTTCATCTTTTGGATTTTGGGGATAGAGGTTTGATTTTTAAAGAGATGGTTAAATTATATCTTGGTGATGAGGGGAAGAAGAAATAGGTTTAATATCCCATACTTTTGCAGATTAAGGATAATGTGGGTCAGTAAATGATTATGGATTTTGAGATTGATAGAGATGTCATTTTAGGGTATCAAGGTAGGTTGTGTGTTCCTGTTGTTTATGGGATCCAAAAAAGGTTGTTGACTAAGGCTCATGAGTCCAGGTATAGGGTTTATTTGGGTTTAACCAAGATGTATCATGATTTGTAGGAAACCTATTGGTTGAATAATATGAAGAGATATATGGTAAACTTTGTGGCTAAGTGTACGGTTCGTTAGAAAGTCAAGGATGAACATTTGAGGCCTTGTGGCATGTATCAAAATATAGATTTACCTATGTGAAAGTGTGAGATGATCAATATGGATTTCATTACAGGTCTTCCATGGTCTCACAATCAGTATGATTCTATTTAGGTTATTGTAGATAGAATGATTAAGTCTACTCCCTTCTTGCCGGTGAGGACTCACTACCTAGGACAGGGTCATGCTAAGTTATCATTCATGAGATAGTAAACTTTCATAGAGCACTAGTATCTATCATTAAAGACCAAGGTATGCAATTTTATTCTAAATTCCAGCGTGCGTTTCAAAAAGGTTTGGGTACTCAGGTGACCCTTATCACTCCTTTCAATCCTCAAATTGATGGACAAGTTGAAGAGATTATTCAAACTTTTAAGGATATTCTAAAGGGTTGTGTGATTGATTTTAAAGGTAGTTGGGTTGACCATTTGCCTCTTATTGAGTTTGCTTATAATAATAGTTTCCATTCAAGCATCCAAATGGTTCTTTTTGAGGCACTCTAGGGTAGGAGGAGTAAGTCTCCTATTGGATGGTTTGAGGTGGGTAAGACAAGGTTTTTTGCTCCTAACTTGGTTCACCAAGCCATGAAAAAGGTAAAGGTGATTAGAGAAGGACTTAAGACTGCTCGAAGTCGCCAAATGTCTTATGAGGATATGAGGTGAAAAGAGTTGGAGTTTGAAGAAAGTGACGGGGTATTCTTGAAGGTTCTCCTATGAAAGTAGTCTTGAGGTTTGGGAAGAATGAGAAACTTTGTCCCTGTTACATTGGTCTGTATCAAATTCCTAGAAGAGTTAGGAATATCGTGTATAAGTTAGAGTTACCAGCAAGTATGGCATCATGTTTTCCATGTGTCTATGCTAAAAAAGTGTGTGGATGATCCTTCTTTGATAGTTCTTATTGAGGACGTTAGTTTTTCAGATTCTCTATCTTATAAAGAAGTTCCAGTTGAGATATTGTATGGGCAAGTTTATAGATTGAGGAAAAAGGATGTAGTGTCGGTGAAGGTTCTTTGGAGAAAAAAAAAGTGGAAGAAGTAACATGCATAGCTGAGGAAGATATGAGAGCCAAGTATCCATTCCTATTCCTCACATTGGATGAAAGTTCTTAAGGGATGAGTTTTGTTTTCCACCTATCACATTTCAATTTTTTCAATTGATTTTGAAGTATTTTTGTTATTATCGTGCTAAAAATGTCCTTACTTCTCATTCGAGGATGAATGATCTAAGGGAGGAATAATGTAAGACCTCATAAAATTTTGATCATTTTATGTTTAACCCTCCCACATGTGTAATGTCAATTTTTGATTTGAATAATGTTGAGAGATGTTGAAAGTGTGTTTTCGGAAAGTTTTAGAATTTTCAAAAGGGGTTTGATATTATTTTAGGATCCCAAAGTAGTAAGCCTCCACGATAAGGGTGTGCCACATAGGATAACTCTGCGATAAGGGCATGGCACGAAGGCTACCCTCTACGAAAGCAGCGTGCCCCGCCACTATATTAAAATCATAAAGTTTTTTTATTACTTGGGGTGAGGTGCTTTTGGTCTTTTTACCCCTTGGACTACTTTTAACACCCAATTGGCCTTTTTTCTTCACTTATCAAACATTAAACACCATCCTTTTTCTCTCTAACTCAAAACCGAAGAAAGTTCAAGGATTTTGTAGAGGATTCACAATTCAAGCTCCAAACATTGATTTTTTTCAAATTGTACTATATTTTAGGCATGTTAGCCATCCCTAACTTGTATTTTTACATTTTTGCATCTAGTAAGATAACACTCATGAGTTTTAATTAATTGGTCTAAAATTGGATTAAGGGGTTTTGATTATAATTACATGAATGTCTTTTCCCGTGGCTTAAATGGACTATTCTTTCATTAATTTATAATTATTGGGACTGAATTGATCATTGTTTTAATGGTTGGAATGAGGAAATAGGTTTTCCCAAATTGATTAATTTTTATTCTGGAATGGCATTAACCTCAACCCACCTTGTAAACTTGATTTTGAATATGGATAATTGCATTGTTTAACTTGTCTTTTGAACCCACTTCATTGTATTGAAGGAACAAATGGATAACAATGGATTTGGATGGCCTTGGTGGTCATGGCTTGGATTTTAATAGGAAATAAAGAGTCTTCTTGGTTATGTGGGCTAGTTTTGCATAAGTGAATTAGCTTGCAAGTTATTGGTATGGCGATACTAAGTTGGTAAATATCTTAATCAATTACTCTTAGGTTAATGGTTGGTTATGTGCAAATTTTTTTAATTTGGGCTTAAAGGGAATTGTGTAGCTCACCATGAAAGTGTAGGTCCCGGGGGGATCAACACTGTAAACCACATTTGCCGGTGTTGGGGGTCCATGTGACCGTGTTCTTAGTGCACACATTATATTATTTTTAGAGGTTTATAACCTTAGTGTCTTTAGCATTTTCTCAAATTTTCCTTGGTTCTTACGTTTAACACGCATTAGGCCCTTCCAGTAGGAGGAGATGGACCCATTAGCCCATGGGTGCATTTAGGATGGATCGAACAACATAGTTTAGGATAATACTTTAAACTCTTATACTCATAGACCTTGTCCCTATCCCAGTATCCTATATATATGTATATGAATGTGGTGTATATGGTTTATGACTCGATTTTGGTTATTGCATTATTTTATCCCTACCCCTGAGTTATACACCAGTGTTTGCCCCATTACCATCCATAGACGCTGCATCATGAAGATCTGAGGGCTTTTCTATTGCTCTTGTGCAATGTAGGTGATTCGATATCTGTGGATTTTCTATGAAGTTGTGAGTCTCCATAATTCAAAAGGCCTAGTAATTTTACTATTTTTAGTATTGTCTAAGTATTTTGCTTTGGATTATTTTTATTCATTATCGGGGGCATGTCTCGAGTTGGTTTGGTATTCTTGGTTTAGACACTTTTATGGACAAGTGTGGGTTCGTTGTTTATTTGAATTCTTAGAATTTTCATTTGACTTAAATATATTTATCATTATTTTTGTTGGATTGCACTATTTACATTTATTTTATTCTGGAGTTAGGCTAAGGGGGTGGTCTCCGGCTCATGGTGGGCTTGAGATACTCATAATGAGTATGCACTAGTTGGGTCATGACAATTCGTGTAACACCCAGGAGCACCCCATGATGTCACACAGTGCTTAGGACTATGAATAGACCCAAGATAACCCATGGTATCTATCCAACTTAGAACCCACATGACCAGTGAACTAAAAGTGTAGAAACTGAAGGTAAACAATTCCATATCTTAATGTAAATCTTTAACTTTGGAAACTGTAAGTAAACTCTTTTAACTTATAACATACACAGTTTGAAAAGCCTGTACTGCTAACTAGAGAGCTACTGGACAGACCCCAGCTGAATTGAACATAAACTAAAATCCAAGATCTATAATAACTTTAAACAATAAACATGTGTGTGATAAGCTGGGTCCTCGAACCATGAGGACTCACTAGAAGTTAAGATACAGGTGATAATGCCCATGATCAATCATACTTCAAGAAAAAAGCACCAAAACCTATATTATAAGGAAATGTAGCACATAGACATATATTCTGGTTAGTACTTATAAAATGTAATAAGTATGTGGGGGTGAATGCATAAGTAAAACAACAAGAACTGAATATATATTTATATATATATATATATGTACTTTCAAATAATGCATACTAAGCGTAAATGACTCACGTTGGACTTGAGTAAAATCGAAGACTACAAGATCATAAAATATGGATAATTAAGCATATGAATAAGCTTGGTGAGCCATAACAATTAGTTTCTAAAATCCTAACATTTTTCTTTCTTATGGGATATTATCTAACCGACATAAACCATGTGAGCTACCATGGAGTCCAACATCTTAACAATGCTGGGGAGAGTTGTTCTACTCTTTCTATTAGAATTGAACCTTAACTTAAGTGATCACTAAACTTAACCAATATTTGGACATAAACCTATGGTAGCTCGTAGTTTCTAGGAATTTAGGATATGCTCAACCACGTTCCCTTCTTAGTGCTAAATACTACTCCCAATATTATGAATATATATATATATGCTCATACTTAAGAAATCCACATTAAAATAGCATAAGGGTTTATAGACTAAAAACCAGTTATGGTTCTATTTACTTAAATCTTAATCAGAACGAACACTTGTAGATTTCATAGCTTATATTAGATAAAAGATCAAACGTTTATTTAAATCATGGTATAAAACATATCACTGGAACTTAAAAGCATAAACTTCTTATAAACTCAGTTCTTGTACTTAGGACTTGGAATTCATGCTTTATTTCATAGAAATTCATAACAAAATATTATGCTCAATATGCACATTGAAATATTTCAACAATATCACAGTCAAGACAATGAAATTCAAATCACAATATCAATCTTACTAGTCAAGACATGAATAAATGTAAAACTTGATGCACTTAAATCATTTAATCACATGATAGCATTATACTTCAAGAATATTATTATTTGGATATGAACCCTAATTCAAAACAAACAAATTCAAATTTAAGATCATACTTTTTGGGCATAAGGATGAAAGAATAACCTTGTTCAAACCCCCAGATACCTGGAATTTCTTGACTTATGAAGCGGACTTACACTTTCAGACTTGAGAGATGACTTGGTGAGAGAAACCCTAATCTTGTTGTTCTTGAAGATGGGAGGAGAATAGATCTTGTTGATATACTAAAAGATAGATTAATATAATGCCTTTATCGGGTTATAAGCCATGGGTTAGGCGTTATAATAGGGGAAAACACCAAAAGGTTCCTTAACTAAACTTACAGATATTTAACCACCAGTCATCACGAGTCAACCTATGACTCATAAGATGAGGTTATGACTTGGAATATCAACTCATAAGCTTGGCAGTGGCAAGGATTGAACACACTGGTCAACATACGAGTTGTATCTTATGACTTGTCACATCTCTATATGACTTGTATCATCCTTTAGAAACTTGGACAAAAACTTGGGGGACCTTAACTGTTGACTTTACGACTTTACTTCCTACAACTCGTAACATCCTATGATGATTCCCAGGTTCAAACATTATCTACAATAGAATCCAACTACTCCAGACTACCATAGCTATGACTTACAACTTATGACTCATAAGGTGTATACACGACATAAGGGGATGATTCATAATTTTCATAATGGCTTTAAGACTCGGGGTATTTAAATATCTCCACATTTGAAACATTCTTCCTCAAATAAGATTCATCTAGGAATTTAAAAAGTATCAACACCCTTATACCAAACTTACAACCAAGCTTATATATATAGTAGGATCGAATTACTCACAACATATGATATGACTTAAGAATACTTAAACAGACTTAAATAGAAAGAGTTTTGGCTGAAAATAACTATTTATCTTTGGCAGGAACTAAGTTGGAAGAAAAGAGATATGGATACTTGGTCACTATGTCTGCTTCAGCTTCTCAAGTGGCCCCTTCAACCAATTGGTTTATCCAAAGAACCTTTATCGACACTATTTCTTTATTCCTTAGCCTTCGAACCTACCTATCAATTATCTACATAGGAATCTTATCATAGGACCAGTTATCTTTGAACCCAATACTCTCTAGGGAAACTACTAAGGATGAATCTCTAATGCACTTCTTAAGCATCAAAACATGGAACACTGGGTGAACCACAACCAACTCTGACTGAAGGTCATATTCATAGGCCACCCCTTCTACACGCCTCACTATTTCATACGGACCAACAAATTGGGGACTCAGATTCCCTTTATTTATAAATCTCATTATTCCCTTCATAGGAAACACTTAAAGAAAACCTAACCCCCCACTTCAAACTTGAGCTCTCTCGTCCTTACATCAACATATGACTTCTGATAACTCTTAGTAGTCTTCAATCTTTAATAAATCAACTAAAACTTTGCCATAGCTTCAAGAACAGAATCTGGCCCAATAAAAATTACTTCACTAACCTCAAACTATCCTAAGGTGATATGCACCTATGCCCGTATAATGCTTCAAATAGATCCATCTGAATGATAGCATGGTAAATATTATTATATGAGAACTCAATCAAAGGTAGATTATCATCCCACTTCCTTTAAAATTTAAAATACACTCTCTCATCATGTCTTTTAATGTTTGGATTATGAGTTCAGCCTAACCATCTGTTTGCGGATGAAAAACGATATTAAGCTTAACCTTTGTACCAAGGACTTTCTGAAATGAATGCTAAAATTATGAATTGAATTGCATGCCTCTGTCTAAAATGATAGAAAAGAGTATCTATGAAGCCTTACTTACTCGAAAATATACATCTTGCCATAATCTTCTACTGTATTTGAAGTCTTAAAAGGTAGGAAATGGGTTGATTTAGTCATTCGATCTACTATGAACCAAATTGAGTCACGTTGATGCCTTATACGAGGCAACCCTATAATAAAATCCATATTCACTACTTCCTACTTCAAGGTAAGGATGCTGATCTTTCGTAGCATACCACCTGGTCTTTGTTGTCTAATTTTAACTTGCTGGAAGTTAGGACACTTGGCCACAAACTCTACCAATAAATTTCTCACAACTAATGGTACATATTGGTAACTCCAGGATAAATAGATTACTTCAAAACATGAGCCTCGGTTAATATGCTTTCCCTCAACCTGTCTACATTGGGAACACAAAGCTGACCTTGATAGTGAAGTACACTATCTCCCCCTTGGGAGAAAACCTCAACTTTTTATTGCTGGACTATTTTCATCATTTGGTTAAGTATGGGATTGTGATGATTTTTCTCTTTCACTTCCACTATCAAAGATGATTCTAAACTGCTTTGAACTACTACTCCCCCATCATCAGTGTCGAGCAAACATACTCCAAATAGGCTAATGTATTTACTTCTTTAGACAATTTCCATTCTTCTTCTTTCACATGTGACACACAACCCATAGATAGCCTGATTAGTGCGTATAGTACTACGTTGGCCTTATTCGGATGATAGAGTAAATTTATGTCATAATCTTTTAATAACTCCAACCATCTTATTCGATGAAGATTCAGCTCCTGCTGAGAAAATACATACTAAAGACTCCTATGGTCGGTGAAAATATCAACATACACACCATAGAGGTAGTGCCTCAAAATTTGAAAGAAAAATACCACGGCAGCTAACTCCAAGTCATGAGTTGGTTAATTCTTTTTGTGATCCTTAAGTTTCCTAGAGGCATAGACTATAACTCTCCCATTTTGCATTAATACACAACCTAGCCTAACTTTGGAATGTCATAATACACTACAAATCTATCTAACCCTTAGAAATTCTTCTCATACTTATCCGACCGTATAAACTTTACTCTGGAAGTATCACAATACACTATGAATGCCTCAACTCTTAGAAATACTTCTCATACTTATACGACCACATAAACTTTACTTTTTTGGGTCATTATAATCAATGGTTCGGGTATTGAAGAAAACCCTTCAATAAATCTTCTAAAATACGTAGCCAAACCTAAGAAACTCCAATATCAGAAGGAGTAATGCGTCTAGGCCTGTTCTTCATGGCATTAGGGTTATAAGGATCTACATGAATACCAGCCCCTGCAATGACATGCCCTGTGAAGGTAAAAAATTCCAACCAAAATTCATATTTACCAAATTTCGCATATAATTAATGATCCTTGAAAGCTTGCAACACTATTCCTAATTGGTCTTCCTATTCCTTCTAACTCCTGGAGTACACCAGTATGCCATCTATAAAAACAATGACAAATGTGTCCAATACTTCTTGAAGACCCTGTTCATCAAATCAATAAAGGTTGTAGGAGTATTTATCAGTCCAAATAACATAACCACAAACTCAAAATAGACATACCTTGTTTGGAAAGTTATTTTTGAATGTCTTGGTCCCTGACTTTCAACTGATGGTATCTTGACCTAAGGTTAATTTTGGAAAACCATTGAGCACCCTAAAGCTGATCGAACAAATTGT
The DNA here is from genome assembly GCF_002878395.1 of Capsicum annuum. Taxonomy (NCBI): domain Eukaryota; kingdom Viridiplantae; phylum Streptophyta; class Magnoliopsida; order Solanales; family Solanaceae; genus Capsicum; species Capsicum annuum. The sequence goes on from NC_061113.1 coordinate 167,919,459, forward strand.
AGCTTCTAAGAATGGTATACTTTTTCTTGATGGTAACCTTGTTTTGTTATCTATAATCTATACAAATTCTGAGAGAGCCATCTTTTATGCGGATAAAAAGGATAGGAGCACTCTACAGAGAAACACTGGGTCTGATGAAACCCTTATCTAATAAATCCTTAAGTAGCTCCTTTAACTATTTGAGTTCAACCAGATCCATGCGATATGGAAGGATATAGATGGACTGATTATCAAGAAGAAAATCAATACCAAACTCTATTTCTCTATTTGGAGGTACCCTTGGAAGATCTTTGAGGAAAACTTCAGGAAACTCACTGACTACATAGACTGATTAAACTGTTAGGGATTTAGACTTGGTATTCTTTGACTCGAATGAAATGGTAGATACACCCTTTTGATTTTAACTTCCTAGCCTTAAGGTAAGAGTGAAGCAATTTTCGAGAGGCACAAAACTAAATTCCATTTGAAAATAGCCTCATTAGGAAACTAAAACTTCACCACACGGGTGCGACAATCTATTGATGCATAGCATGAATAGAGATAAACCATGACCATAATAACATCAAAATCTATCATATCTAACTCTATTAAGTCCACTAGTGTGATCTTAAGGAGGAATGTAATTGGACACTTCCTATAGACTCACCTAGCAATAACTGACTCACCCACTAGGTTAGAAACTGAGAAGATCTTAGGGATATTTTTAGGTACTACCCCAAAATTTACAATGACCAGTGGAGTTATATAAGAGAGATTTTATCCTGGGTATAACAATACATAAGCATCAAAGTGAAAGTCACGAAGCATACTAGTGACAACATCTGGAGAACTCTTCAGCTCCTGATAGGATATTAAAGTATGAAATTGATTCTGGCATTGACTGTTACCGGTACTGGATGATTTTCCCTAGAGAGGAATTGGGTGTCCTGGATGAGCTGCTGGATTACTAACCTGAGTCTGAGGATAAGAATCTCTACCTCCCTACTTAATATGTAGACACTCCTTGATCGTGTGGCCCATCTTTACATACCAATTACAACCCCCTTTACCCATCATATATTCACCCGGATAGTTCCCGCCATACTTTGCACATATTGAATAATTAGGTCTCTCAACCACCCTTTTCTAAGACTAGGAATTTAAAGTCCTGCCCTACTACTCTTGCTTGGTCCTAGATGCAGGGGCATTGGTTGAAGATGGTGTAGGCACTAGTGAATGACCCTGAAACTACAAATGACTTCTCTCTCCAAATCTTAGTTGGCTATACTGAAACTGTTTGATCCTAGCTCTCTTGTTTCTATTCTCTCTTTCCTTTAACTTTTCTACCTTAATTTGTTTATCGTGAGTCATCAGTCAAGCAATATTTATTTCATCAATAGGCATTGTAGTCCTACACTCCTTGAACACCAAATTAGACACCCAGTAACAAACTTACTCATACGAGCTCTAGAGTCAGATAAAAACTCTGGGGCATACTTAGCTAACTTAGAGAACTTAAGGCAGTACTCCTTCATTATTATAGATCCCAACTTAAGTTTCATGAAATGCTTAACTTTAGCCTCCCTTCTCTCACAAGGAAAGAACCTATCCGAAAAAGCACTCTAAAACATCTACCATTTCATAAGAGCTACATTCTTACCCCTACTCTCTTTCTATATAGTGACCCAATCATTAGCAATATCCTTCAGCCTATAAGATGACAACTCTACACTCTCCTTTTCAGTAACATGCATGATCTGAGTAATCTTTCTCACCTTATCAATAAAGAGTTCAGGGTCCTCATCCACCTTTGACCCATGGAACTCAGGTAGATTCATCTTTATTATGTCCTGAATTTTTGTCGTAGTTAATTTACTATTTTGCTGAAGTGGGACTTCTTCCTGTTGGTTTCCCTGAACATTTTAATCTATAGCTTAGGCCAACAGTTGAAAGGCAACTCAAAATTTAGCATGAGAAATATTCTCATTCAGAGGTTCTGCATGCAATAGTGGTTGATCACCATTTCTGTGTGCGTCAGCTCGACAAGGAAGCATATTCTGTCACATGAAAGCACAAATTACGATAAAAAGAGACAACTTCATGCATAATTGATCATAAAAGAATGGATGATTCCTAACTTGTTTTGTATCCTCTTTATCATAAATGTTGCGCGCTTCATATTCATGATCAAGAATCCACATAACATAGCTTGTCTGACTCCCTAGGACTCTTTAAAAACATAGTCTCTGATACCAAGTTTGTAACACCCTAGGAGCACCCCCTAGACATTACACGATCCTTAGGACTATGAATAGGCCCAAGCTAACCCATGATATCTATTCAACTTAGAACTCACATAAAAAGTAAAATAACATGTATAGAAATAAAGAATTCCATATCTTAATGTAACTCTTTAACATTGGAAACCTTAACCAAAATCTTTGAACTTAGAATATACAAAGTCTGACAAGCCTCTACTACTAACTAGAGAACAACTGGGATAGACCCCAGTTGCCCTGAACATAAACAAAAATCAAAGATCTAAAATAACTTTCAATAATAAACATGAGTCTGATAAGCTGGGTCCTAGGACTATGAGGACTCACCAGAAGTTGGGATGTAGGATATGATGTCCATGATCAATTATCCTAATGGGAACAAGCACCAGAACATACATTATAAGAGAATATAGCACATAGACATATATATGGGTCGATACTTCTGGAATGTACTAAGTATGTAGGGGTGAATGCATAAGTTAAAAAACCAGAACTGAGTATATATATGTACCTTCAAATAATGCATGCTAAACGTAAATGACTTACCTTGGACTTAAGCAAAACTAAATAATGCAAAATCATAAAGCATGGATAATGAAGCATATGAATAAGCTTAGTGAGCCATAACAATTAGTTTCCAGAATCACGATTTTATTTCTTATGGGAGATTCTTCTAACTGACACACATTATGTGAGCTACCATGGAGTCCATTTTCTTACCCATGTTGGGAGGAGATGTTTTATCCTTACTATCAGAATAGAGCCTTAACTTAAGTGATCGCTTAACTTAACCCATATTTGGACTTAAACCTACAGTGCTTATAGTCTTTAGGAATTTTGGATACGTTCATCCACATTTCTTTCTCAGTGCAAAATACTACTCTCAATATATATATATATATGTTCATACTTAATAAATCCACCTTAAGATAACATAAGGGTTTATAGAATGAAAAATAGTTATGATTCTTAATACTTAAATCTTAATCAAAAGGAATACTTGTAGATTCATGTCCTATCTTACACAAAAAAATCAAGCTTTTCTTTAAATTATGCTATAAAACATATTACAGGAATGTAAAAGCATAAACTTATTGTACACTCTACACTTGTAGTTAGGACCTAGAATTCATACTTTATTTAATAGAAATTCATAACAATATATTATGCTCAATATTCACATTGAAATATTTCAACAATATACGAGTTAAGATAATAAAATTCAAATCACAATATAAATCTTACAAGTCAAAACATGAATAGATTAAAACTTTGATGCACTTAAATCTTTCAACCACATGATAGTGTTATAATTAAAGAATGTGATTATTTGGGTATGAACCCTAATTCAAAAAAAGTAAATTCAAATTTAAGATCATACTTTTTGGGAAAGAGTATGATAGAATAATATTTTTAAAAACCCCACACACTAGAATTGTTTGACTTGTGAAGAGGACTTAAACTTTAATAGTTGAGTGATGGCATAGTGAGAGAACCCTAATGTTGTTCTTCTTAAAGATGGGAGAAGAAGAGATGTCGTTAATCAACTGCAAAATAGATAAAAATAATGCCTCTCTTGGGTTATAAGTCATGGGTTAGGAGTTATAAGAGGGGAAAAGACTAAAAGGTCCCTTAATTGAACTTATAGAAATTTAACCGCCAGTCTTTATGAGTCAACTTATGACTCATTAGATAAAGTTATGACATGTCCTAGAAACTTGTAAGCTTGGAAGTTGCAAGGATTGCATGTATTGGGAAACAACTGAGACATATCTTATAACTCATCACATCTCTATATGACTTGTATTATCCTCTTATAACTTAGACAATCACCTAGGGGACCTTTACTATTGACCTTATGACTTTACTTCCTATGACTCATAACATCCTAGGATAATTCCCAGGGTCAAATCATAACTACAACATACTCCAGCTACTACACACTGCCATAACTATGACATACAACTTACGACTCTTAAGGTGTATACAGACTTAGGAGGATGAGTCATAAGTTGCACAATCGCTTTAATTCATGTGGTATTACAATTGGGTATACATATATATTATACTTTATTTCCATATGTGTATGGTATATATGTTTTTTGTAAAATTGTTCGCTGAGAAGGTTAGGTTACCATTTAGGATATTTTCTGGTTGTAAGTGATGCACCCATAGTGTGTATTTCATTTGCTTTATTTTTTAGTTTTCACGGTTAGTCTATGATACTTATTGAGGGACCTTAATCACCCCTATTTCCCCGTCTTGATGTAGATCCAGAATTGAGTGCGCTACATAGTAGCTTAATCGGGTCGAATTTGGAGTATATTTGATGTAGCGGATGATCTATGTGTTTGGAGCTGATCTACTACCTATTTCTATTTATTTCCTTTCTGATTTTGTATTTTGAGATAGATTATGATTCTTTTAGTCTATTATTCTATCTTTGACATTTGAAGTGTATTTAGTAGTTCTTACACTGTGACACACAGTTTTGAAATATTCTTATGGTATCTTTGGTTATATACTTCCACTATTATCATATTTGTGTGGTTTGGCTTTGTTCTAAGAGTCTTGCATTGCGTTTTAGTATTGATTTCTCATTTCATATCATTTGAGGTGATAGGCTTACTTAGTAAGGATTACATCGACAAGTGCCATCATAAACCTTGGTTTTTGGGTCATCACACAGAATAAGCTAACATCAGCCAGCTCTTTATAAGTAGCTCCCTAGCCACTTAACATAAAGGTTCCAAAAGTGACTACACTAGCACAACAGTACCAAATAATTTTGTAAGGTAGGAATTCGCCAAACGGGTTCTCAAGATTCATTTAGAACCCCACACACGTAAACAAAATATGTTATCCTACTAAAAATGGCTTTCTAGACTCAATGAGATCACTAAAATTTACAATGGATGTCAATTTGATGTAAATTGGGACCTACACCCATATATTTTATTTAACTAAAAAGTCATTGAATTTCCCAAAATGAGTTTGGAGGCTTTGGGACAAAAAACAAAGGATCTCCTAGTCTAAAATCTATATTCAAAGCTAATGGAACGATCTAAACTCTTATCCAAGATTGTTTACTAAGAGTTTTGATGAAAGTCAAATTTCTCGATTTCAAATGCTCCAAAATAAGAAAATTGTCTTTAAAACAAACGAACTGCTTGAGAACCAAACTATAATGATCCTCTAGGACATTTTCTATGTTTTCATACTTTTTTGTGCTCAGAAACTTTTTTTAGCCACCCCGGTCATATATGACGCTAGGAATGGCAGTTTAATTGTCAGGTTGTTCGTTTTGTTGAATAGCCATTTTCTAATTTTGTAGCTTTTAAAATTAAGAAAATGGTCATGGGTTCTCACAAAACAAAATAGGGTCTAGTCATGATAGGTATCTCAAGTCCATCAAGGATCGGAGACCACACCCTTATCCCAGTCAAATACAACACAAAAATAGTATAACAGCAGAAACAATCAAAAATAGTATAAGGAAGATAAGTAAACCAAGACAAGGTTCTAAATATCCAAATAAACATCCCAATCCACAGTTATCCATAAATCCACTAATATCTAAAGAACAACCAAAGTCGGGAAATTCTCCCGATTTGTGATACCCCACATATTTCTAATCTAGGAAGTGAATAAGTATTCCTACATGTGAAATCTCCTATCCTGTGATACATACTTGAGTACATAACTTAAAATGAATATCCTAGTAATAGTATAGCTTATGATACATTAAGCATGTTCATATGAGTCACTTAATGTAATACAAGCTAAGAGTTTTTGAATCCATCAAGTTTTAGTGTTTGATTTTGCAAAGGTCATCTTTGAATGAGTATAACATGATGTTAATATGGTATTTTGGAAGATTTATACACACCAAATTTTATAGAATTGAATTATCTTTCCGATGATACCAATTTTGCCTTAATCCAATACCCGAGCGAAAAGTTATGCCTATTTTCATGAGAGACAGTAAGCATAGGTAATTGGTTAGGTGCCGCCCAATCCAAGCATAGGAGATCACTTGGGCGCCGCCTAAGTAAATTCCAGGTGTCAAAAACACTCCGTCTTGAGTAATTTTAAAGGTAATTAAGTCTTTAAATACTCCTTACACGTCCCTAAACTTAACCCTACGAAATATATATCTTCTAAACATACTGCAACCCTATTTTCATCTCAAAGCTCATCATCCAAGAGAACTAAAGGAGAAAAACAACTAGGGTTGCACAACTAAGCTTGAAGATCTAATTTTAAGGAAATTCCTCCGTCAATCATCAAGAATCTTCCTTCTAAGGTAAGCGTAGTGTTCATCCATGGATTCCTTTTGTCCGTGGAGTTCAAGAATCAATCTTTAAAATACAAAGCTTGGTTGATTTTGGTGATATGATCATACCCATGTTGATGCTTGTTTTCTTTCCTCTTTCTCATTATAAAGTATGATTTCTATATTGTTGGGTGCTGATGATTATGTTGTTGATATTGGGTGATTCGCAAGATGGAATCTTTATATGTTTTTATGAATTCATGATATCATATGAGTTGGAAACATATAAATTTGGTTGTTCATGATGCGTAATTTGATGAATTCACCTATGATTAAGATGTGCATGTAAGGTGCTTGATAAAATGCCTAAGGAACTAGGAATCATGCAATATAGCTAAATTGAGACTAAGTGAAGGATTCATGATACAACCTTACGTTCTAATGACTTCTATGTTGTTAATGTGCCTTGTAAATGTTGTTGGAATACTCATGAACTATTCTTATGAGATTATGCTATGTTTACTTGCAAATCCTACTTATGAACAAGGTGTATGATAACCATACAATCCACATGAACTTCCATGCAATACATTATTGATAACCATGCTTAGTATGAGATCCCTACTTATAATATTATAAATTATGGACTCTACTCTTATGATCAAGTCAGTCATGTGTGTAATTTTCCTTCCATTGAGTCCTGGGGGTACTTGTTCCCGAAAACTTTAGTTGTGTGCCTAAATCCATGTCATGTTTTACAATATCCAAACTCAAGCTATGATTGCATAGACTTTAGTCAGTCATGTGACTCAAGAAAACCTCATGATCTTAGTCATTTGACAGATATCAGTAACATTCCACCAGTCAACGGAATTCAGTAAGATTAAGTTATGCATAGTCAGTTATTCATGTCCAGTTTCTCCTGATAGGAGTAGAGGTTAGAACCGAGTGAACCCAAGGATGGTAGCTCACTCGCCAGTTCAGGGTGTGATTCTTAGTAGAAATTCTTATGTTCTAGAACTACGTAGCCAGCGTAGGTTGAGACATCTTAACCCTTCAGCTTAGGGTTGATGAGGTGGCTTAACCCTTAAGTTTAGGGTTCTCACCATTCTCATTTGAGTACCTTCCAGTATAGGGTCCTCACAGCTGTCCTTACCAGTGGCGTAGTATTGACACCCCTCCAGTCGAGGCAGAGATTGGACCCCAGCTTTGCCATAACGGCATACATGGGGCATGTCGGTTAAACACTACTTCCCACAGTTTCAGTATTAGTCTCAGTAAAAGAACTCAGGGCGTTCTTAAGATTTTAGTATATACAGGACTGTCAGATACAATCATCTATGTTATCAGTTTTAGTATCAGTCATGACAGTTATCAGTAAACCATGTATTAGCTTACAGTTCATGCTATCACGTATTCATGGTCCTAGTTTCTATATATGTGTGTTTTCACTCCTACGTTCATATTAGTCAGTCAGTGTTATTCATGCATGAAACCCTTTATGTTTATCCTATCTTTCTCGTATACTCAGTACTCCAGTTGTACTGACGCATTTGCGCTATGGTGCTTTCTTGTCATGTTACATTATAGGTTCTGAGACATGAGCTCCAGCCCAGCAGTAGCGTTCTAGTCATAGAGACGAGTGAGTCCTCATTGATTCGAGAACAATATGATTTGATTTATTTATTTATTCTTCAATTTGGTTTTACGGAGTTAGTTGGAGATATGTTCCTTCAACTCCTTATTCAGTCAATTTAGATGCTTTCAGATTTACTTATAGATTTATATTCAGATTTAGTTGTTTTGGGTATTTTCGCCCATATTTTTGTATTCAGTTGAACTTTATGGCCTTACAGTTCCATGTATTCCGCATTATTATATTATGATTTGCAGTATACAGGTACAGATATCAGTCTTGGGTTAGCTTGTGGTCCGTCGGGGTAATGAGCACCGTGTAGCATTCTGGTTCAGCAAATTGAGGAGTTACAAACTTGGTATCAGAGCCTAAGATTCAATAGAATCCTAGGAAGTCTGAAAGCTACATCTAGTAGAGTCTTGTACATAGGTGTGTTGCGTGCCAAATTTATGTGTGGGAGGCTATAAAATGTTTTAGGAACAGTCCCCTTTCTTCATTATTTATGTCATGCTAGTGAGCATAATCACAAGTTAAACTCTCAGTCTAATCCATTCTTCTCTTATTCTAGACCATGGTCCTAAAGAGAAGAAACCAGCCAGCTCCTCAGCCCAAAGATTCTTTGGGCGAACATGTTTCCCATACGAAGTTTAGAGCCACATTTACCACACTTGCTTAGTCCATGGCTGCACAGAATGAATAACCACCAGTCATTCCGTCCAATCCAGTGGCCACTCCCAAAGCAGCTAGGGTTTGGGACTTCACCCGGATGAACCCTACATCTTTCCATGGGTCTAAGTTTGATGAGGACCCTTAGGTGTTCATTGACCAAGTCCAGAAGGTCATTGACATCATGGGTGTTACTTCTATTGAGAGTGCTGAGTTAGCCGCCTACCAGTTACAAGATGTTGCACATAATTGGTACAAACTGTGAAAGTTTGAGAGGTCAGATAATACAGGACCTATCGAGTGGGAGGAATTTGTCACAGCTTTCTTAAATAGATTCTTTCCCCAAAAGCTGAGGGAAGCCAAACTTCTTGAGTTCATCAACCTCTAGCGGGGGAATATGACGTTTAGGGAGTATTCTCTCAGATTTACTCAGCTAGCCAGGTATGCTCCTCATGTGGTTGCAGACAATAGAGCTAAGATGAGAAAGTCTGTGTCAGGGGTGAATGATAGAATGGTAAATGAGTGTAGGTCTGCAATGCTGATTGGTGATATGACCCTAGAAATACTCATGACCCATGCTCAGAAAGTAGTAGAGCAGAATTTTAATACTAGGGACAGTCAGAATAAGAGAGCAAGGTCAGGTAATTTCAAATTTGCTTACCCCAAGTCAGATGGAGGAAACCATTCACAGTTTTGCTCCAAGTCAGCCATTCCAGCTCCTTCCTCTGCCAGCACTCCAGTGTCGAAGTTCAGAGACGACAATAAAAACAAAATGCCAGGCTCTAAATCTCAGGACAGTGTTAGTAGTGCCCAAACGAAACCTCTTTTTTAGACTTGTGGTAAGAACCATAAGGGCATTTGCAGAGCCGGTAGTGATGTGTTTTTTGGTTTTGGAAAGCCAGGCCAAAGGATTAGGGAGTGTCTGTATTCAAGTCTTCAGGGTCAGCGAAATTATTCTACATCTCAGTCCAGTTGCCCAAATCAGCAGGGTGCCATTTCCAGTGCTACCAGTGGGCAACGCCCAAATAGACTCTATGCTCTTCAGTCCCAACAGGATCGGGAAAATTCTCTTGATGTCGTTACTGGTACGTTACAGATTTTCCATGTTCATGTTTATGCTTTGCTAGACCCAGGTGCATCTTTGTCTTTTGTTAAGCCATATATAGCAAGTGATTTTGGAATCAGTCTCGAAGTCCTAGTAGAGCCCTTCTCAGTCTCTACCCCTGTGGGTAAAACCATCATAGCTCGGCGGATATACAGGAACTGCCCAGTTATAATATCTCAGAAATCCACATTAGCAGATTTAGTGGAGTTAGAGAACACTGATTTTGATGTCATTCTCAACATAGATTTGCTTTATTCTTGCTATTCCATAGTCGACTGTAGAAATAGGATAGTTCAGTTTCAATTCTTGAATGAGCCCATCCTAGAGTGGGAGTGTAGCATTTCAGCGTTCAGGGGTCAACTTGTTTCCTATCTTCGGGAAAGGAAAATAATTTCTAAGGGGTGTGTGTATTATCTCGTGCATGTTAAAGATTCTAGTTCTGAATCTCCCAGCCTCGAAACAGTCCCTTTTGTTAATGAGTACTCAGATGTCTTTCCCAAAAATCTTCCAGGCCTTCCTCCCGAAAGGGAAATAGACTTCGGCATAGACCTTCTTCCAGATACTCAACCTATTTCTATTCTGCCATACAGAATGGCACCAGCAGAACTCAAGGAAATGAAAGATCAGTTGAAGGATCTCTTAGATAAGGGATTCATCAGACCCAGTATTTCCCCATGGGGTGCACCAGTATTATTTGTGCGTAAAAAAGATGGTTCTCTTAGGATATGTATTGACTATCATCAACTCAACAAGGTCGCAGTCAAGAACAGATATCCTCTTCCCAGGATTGATGATCTATTCTACCAAATTAAGGGTGCCAGTTACTTCTCCAAGATAGACCTCAGATCAAGCTATCATCAGCTCAGAGTTAGAGAATGTGACATTCCAAAGACAGTTTTCCGTACTCGATATGGTCACTTTGAATTTTTAGTCATGTCATTTGGTCTTACTAATGCCCCTATAGCTTTTATGGATTTGATAAACCGTATGTTCAAGCAGTACTTGGACATGTTTGTCATTGTCTTTATAGATGATATTCTGGTCTACTCTCGCATAGAGCGTGATAATGCAGACCATCTCAGGATTGTTCTTCAGACTCTCAGGGATCACCAGTTATTCGCTAAGTTCAGCAAGTGGGAATTTTGGCTAAGACTAGTATCATTCCTTGGACATATTATTTTCGGTGATGGCATTAGAGTAGATCCTCAGAAAACTGAGGTAGTAAGAAACTGGCCCAAAGCCGTATCTCCATCAGATATTAGGATTTTCTTATGTTTGCTGCCTAATACAGATGGTTTGTCAAGGGATTTTCTTCTATTGCATCTCCCATGTCCAGATTGACTTAGAAGAAGATTAAGTTTCAGTGGTCAGATTCATGCGAGAAGAGCTTTCAAGATTTGAATACTCGACTCACCTCTGCTCCAGTTCTAGCTATTCTAGATAGTTCAGAAGGTTTTGTAGTCTATTGTGATGCATCCAGAGTGGGTTTAGGTTGTGTCCTCATGTAGCATGGTAAGGTCATAGCCTACGCCTCCAGACAATTAAAGCCACATGAGAAGAATTACATGAGAAGAATTATCCTACTCATGATCTTGAGTTAGAAGCGATAGTTTTTTCCTTGAAGATTTGGAGACATTATCTCTATGGAGTTGATGTAGATGTCTTCATAGACCATAAAATCCTCCAGGATGTCTTTTCCCAGAAAGATCTCAATCTTCGCCAGAGAAGGTGGTTAGAGCTCTTGAAGGATTACAACATGAGTGTTCTTTATCATCCAGGTGAGGCCAATGTTGTGGCCGACGCTCTCAGTCGACTCTCGATGAGTAGTATTTCTTACATTGAGTATAGTAAGAAAATGATGGCTCAGGAGATCCATCAGCTTGCCAGACTAGGCATTCGCTTAGTCAATTCTTCAGAGGATGGTGTATGTGTTCATAGTAGTTCAGAGTCATCTCTAGTTTCTAAGGTGAAAGAGGAACAAGACAGGGATCCTCGCCTTGTCATGCTTACAGAGTCAGTTCAGAATCAGAAAGTTGAGGTTTTCTCCCAAGGGGGAGATGGTGTTCTTCATTGTCAGGGTCGTCTATATGTTCCAGGTGTAGATGAATTGAGGCAGCGAATTCTTGCAGAAGCGCATGGTGCATGGTACTCTATTCATCCAGGGGCCACTAAGATGTACCGCGACATGTGGAAGATCTATTGGTGGAGTGGGATGAAGAGAGATGTTGTAGAGTTTATGGCTAAGTGCTCTACATGTCAGTAGGTTAAGATAGAGCATCAGAAACCTAGTAGTTCCATGCAAGAGTTTACTATTCTTACTTGGAAGTGGGAAGAAGTTAACATGGACTTTATGACAGGTTTACCTAGCACTCGTTATCAGCTTGATTCAGTCTGGGTCATTATAGATAGAATAACAAAGTTGGCTCATTTCCTTCCTGTTCGTACTTCTTATTCCACCGAGGATTATACCAAAACTCTATATCAGGGAGTTAGTCAGATTACACGGTGTTCCACTATCTATCATCTCAGACAGAGGTACCCAATTCACTTCTCACTCATGGAAAGCATTCCAAAAGGGTCTCGCTACCCAAGTCTATCTCAGCACAGCATTTTATCCTCAGACAGATGGTGAAACAGAGAGGACCATTCAGACTCTTGAAGATATGCTAAGGGCATGTGCGATTGACTTAAAGGGAAGTTGGGATTACCACTTACCTTTGATTGAGTTTGCATACAATAATAGCTATCATTCTAGTATTCAGATGGCTCCATTTGAAGCTCTATATGGTAAGAGATGTAGATCTCAGATTAGTTGGTTCAAAGTTAGTGAGGCCTCAATCATAGGTCCTGACTTAGTATTCTATGCCTTAGAGAAAGTTCAGTTGATCAGAGAGAGACTTCGGGCTGATCAGAGTCGACAGAAGTCCTATGCATATGTTTATAAAAAAGATCTTGAGTTCGAGGTCAATGACTATGTCTTTCTTAAGATCTCTCCCATGAAGGAAGTGAAGAGGTTCGGCAAGAAAGGGAAACTCAGTCCCTGATATGTCGGTCCCTTTAGAATTCTTTATTGCTTCGGCAAGGTAGCTTATGAGCTTGAGTTGCCTTCAAATCTAGCCTCAATCCATCCAGTCTTCCATGTCTCTTTGCTGAAAAAGGGCATAGGTGACCCAGCAATTATTGTCCCTATTCAGAGCATCGACATTCAAAATAGCCTATCTTATGAGGAGATTTCACTCGAAATCTTAGATTATCAGACTCGTAGAATGAGGAACAAAGAAGTCCCTCTAGTCAAGGTTTTTTGGCAAAATTAGTCTCATGAGGGAGCTACTTGGGAAGCAGAAGCAGATATGCGTACCAAGTATCCTAACCTCTTTCCCTCCAATTCAGATCAAGCTCAAGGTAACAATTCTTCTTAAGCTTATTAAGTTTCATGTTCATGTTTCCAGTATAAACTTGGTACCGATTAACCATTTCATACTCAGTCATACATTCATGTATCAGTTGTCTGTGCATCAGATATGCACGAGTTTATTATGTTTAGCATGTCAGTCATGAGATCAACTTTCAGTTCTTCATGTTCAATTCAGGTTCTATTGTCTTGTATCCCTTCTTAGTAAATTCTCATTCGAGGACGAATGTTCCCAAGGGGGAGATATTGTAATACCCCACATGTTTCTAAGCTAGGAAGTGAATAAGTATTCCTACGTGTGAAATCTCCTATCCTATGATTCATACTTGAGTACATGACTTACAATGAATATCCTAGTGATATGATAGATTATGATGGATTAAGCATGTTCATATGAGTCACTTAAGGTAATACAAGCTAAGAGCTTTTGAATCCATCAAGTGTTAGTGTTTGATTTTGCAAGGGTAATATTTGAATGAGTATAACTTGATGTTAATGTGGTACTTTGGCTGATTAAGACCCACCAAATTGTAGAGAATCAAATTAGCTTTCCAGTGATACCAATTTTGCCTTAATCCAATACCTGAGCAAAAAGTGATGCCCATTTTCATGAGAGACAATAAGCATAGGCGATTGGTTAGATGCTGCCCAACCCAAGCATAGTCGATTGGTTAGGCGCCGCCCAACCCAAGCATAAGAAATCATTTGGGCGCCGCCTAAGTAAATTCCATGTGTCAAAAACACTCCGTCTTGAGTTATTTTAAAGGTAATTAAGTCTTTAAATACTCCTTACACATCCCTAAATTGAAAACTACGAAATATATATCGTCTAAACATACTGTAACCCTATTTTCATCTCAAAGCTCATCATCCAAGAGCACTAAAGGATAAAAAAAACTAGGGTTGCATAACTAAGCTTGAAGATCCGATTTCAAGGAAATTCCTACGTCAATCATCAAGAATCTTACTTCTAAGGTATGCATAGTGTTCATCAATGAATTCCTTTTATCTGTGGAGTTCAAGAATCAATCTTTAAAATACAAAAGCTTGGTTGATTTTGGTGATATGATCATACCCATGTTGATGCTTGTTTTCTTTCCTCTTTCTCATTATAAAGTATGATTTCTATATTATTGGGTGTTGATGATCATGTTGTTGATATTGGGTGATTCCCAAGATAGAATCTTTATATGTTTTTGTGAATTCATGATATCATATGAGTTGGAAACATGTAAATTTGGTTGTTCATGATGTATAATTTGATGAATTCACCTATGCTTAAGATGTGCATGTAAGGTGTTTGATAAAATGCCTAAGGATCTAGAAATCATGCAATATAGCTAAATTGTGACTAAGTGAAGGATTCATGATATGCCCTTACATTCCAATGAATTCTATATTGTTAATGTGCCTTGTAAATGTTGTTGGAATACTCATGAACTATTCTTATGATATTATTCTATGTTTACTTGCAAATCATACTTATGAACAAGACGTATGATAACCATGCAATCCACATGAACTTCCATGCTATTAGTATGTGTTGCCAATATGATTATGCAATGAACATGATATTAAGATTGTGTAAGTACTTTCATGTGATATGAAAGCCTTTCCATGCAATACATTGTTGATAACCATGCTTAGTATGAGATCCCTACTTATGATATTATAAATTATGGATTGTACTCTTATGATCAAGTCAGTCATGTGTGTCAGTTTTCTTCCATCGAATCCCGAGGGTACTTGTACCCGTAAACTATAGCTGTGTTCCTAGATCCATGTCATGTTTAACGATATCTAAACTCAAGCTATGATTTCATAGCCTTCAGTTAGTCATGTGACTCAGGAAAACCTTATGATCTTAGTCAGTTGTCAGATATCAGTAACATTCCGACAATCAATGGAATTTAGTAAGATTAAGTCATGCATAGTCAGTTATTCATGTCCAGTCCCTCCAGATGGGAGTAGAGGTTAGCACCGAGTGAACCCAAGGATGGGAGCTCAGCCACCAATTCAGGGTGTGATTCTTAGTAGCAATCCTTGTGTTCCAAAACTACATAGCCAGTGTAGGTTGAGACATCTTAACCCATCAGCTTAGGGTTGATGAGGTGGCTTAACCCATTAGTTTAGGGTTCCCACTGTTCTCATTTGAGTACCTTCCAGTATAGGGTCTCATAGCTGTCCTTACCAGTGGCGTGGTATTGACACCCCTCCAGTCAGGGCAGAGATTGGACCCCAGCTTAGCCATAACGGCATACAAAGGGTATGTCGGTTCGACACTAGTTCCCATAGTTTCAGTATCAGTCTCAGTAAAAGAACTCAGGGCATTCTTTAGATTTTAGTATATACAGGATTGTCAGATACAGTAGTCCATGTTATCAGTTTCAGTATCAGTCATGATAGTTATCATTAAACCATGTATCAGGTTATAGGTCATGCTATCATGTATTCATGGTCCCAGTTTCTATATATGTTTGTTTGCACTCCCACTTTCATATTAGTCAGTCAGTGTTGTTCATGCATGAAAACCTTTATGTTCAGCCAACCTTTCTCATATACTCAGTACTCTAGTTGTACTAACGCATTTGCGCTATGGTGATATCTTTTCATGTTACAACATAAGTTTTGAGACATGAGCTCCAGCCCAGCAGTAGTGGTAGTGTTCCAGTCGCAGAGACATAGTGAGTCCTCATTGATTCGAGGACAATATGATTTGATTCATTTATTTATTCTTCAGTTCAGTTTTATGGAGTTAGTTGGAGACATGTTCCTTTAACTCCTTATTCAGTCAGTTTAGAGGCTTTCAAATTTACTTTTAGATTTACGTTCAGATTTAGTTGTTTTAGGTATTTTCGCCTATATGATTGTATTCAGTTGAACCTTATGGCCTTATAGTTCCATGTATTCTGCATTATTATATTATGATTTGTAGTATACAGGTACAGATATCAGTAATGGGTTAGCTTGTGGTCTTTCAGGGTCATGAGCATCGTGTAGCATTCCGGTTTAGTAAATCAGGGTGTTACACGATTGTAGGCAAAAAACAAATCCAAAATAGTTTAAACATAAATAAGAGCATAAAGTAACTGTCCTTCCCAAAGAAGGAGTATTACCACTTAAAACTAACTCATGAAACATCCAGGAATCACCTATTATAGTGCAAGGAAATAGAAGTGTCTCCAAAACCTACATCGTGCGGGAATACAACATTCGAGGATGGTTAGCGACGTGAGCGCTAGCATGAAACTCAAGGAAGGGATAAAATAAGTCCATGATCAATCAATTCAAAATCATATTCACATAATCATACACATATACATATATATTACATGTTGTCGTAGGAAACAAGGTTTAGTATGAGATTTCAAATAGTAGCTTAGGTTGTGTAGCTTTTCCATCATCAAAAAACCCATGGGCTATATGTTCTAGCTCCCCCCTGCTATTTGGATCTAGCTCCCCCCTACTGGTTGGACCCCAGTGTGTGCTAGCCATACAAACCAAGAATATCTGAGAAAGGGCCAGGCAATCCATGACCCTAATTATTTCAAATTATATAATCTGAACTATGCACACGACCATCAAGACCCCCATGACGGTAAATGTAGTTTCTAGTTTTCATCCTCGCTAGGGATTACACCTTCACAGTAAGCTACAGAACCCTTATTAAGCCCAATTAATATCATTTACACATTTTCATTTATTAAACTATGGACCATCCATTAAGGTATATATCATTGGTATTATCATACAAATTTTTCTTGCAAGATAATACATAATGCCATTTCCATTGAAAATCAACTTAAGGGAATCCATGACCCCTATGGTCCAATTATTCATTAACTTGGGGTAATCCATGACCCCCAAGGTTCAGTTTAAAATCAATTCATGACCATAAAGGCCTTTCGAAGCCATTTGTACTCCATCGACCATTTATTCAATGCAACAGTTCAAATTTGTATTCAATATACATATATCCATGTTTTAAAGTCATGTTCATAAGGTTGGATTGAGGTCATTTGAAATACCCTAAGCCTTGTTCCCTTGTAAAAATTCATGGGTATTGGACATTCTGTCCATGGTACGACTAATGGGTACCAAACGTACCCTAGAATATCATTTGGGTTGCCTTTCACATATGTTAGGTAGTGGTTTTTGTTTGGTATTCTTCCCAAGGTATAACTCAACATCATACTAGTTGTATGGAAGGATACGAGGTGTATGATGCCAAGTTGTATGATGTTTACTGGCTTTCCTAGTTGAATCTGTCCAAGATACAATTTATGGGTACTTTTGGTACCTTAAGATATGACTTAGACCTATGTGGTCCTATGATAGTTAGTATAAGGGATGATGGTGGGGTCTAGAGTATGATTTATGGTAGCACTCATACCCTAGGCTAAGGGGGTTGGGTTGTACCCTCCTCGAACTTGGTTTTCAGCTTTTAAGCTGAAGGTAGTTTGGATATTTCCTACCTATAAACCTTATGTCCCTATGTTATATAACCCTTTGTTTCCTATCATAATACAATTAAGAATAGAAAAACTTCGAAATATTCTCTCAAACTCCCTCTTCAAGAATGGAGGCTAGGGTTTGTACAAGTGTTCTTCAAAGGATCAAGAGTCAATTTTCTCTCCTAAATCTTCTTGTATAAGGCATTTACTCTTTCCTCATTGTTAGTTCCAACAAAAGGCATTTTTAATGTGTTTCAAACATTGATCATGAATCATATTGTGGATTTGAAAACCTATGTTGAGTGTTTTGGCGCATATTGTTGGGTATTGGTTTAAACTATGTTTTCACATGTTTTTGGTGATGGTTTGCATATGTAGGTACTTGTTGGTTATGGTTTGACAAATGGGTCATGGGTAACCCTAAATTTTATGGTTTATTCTTTGGTTTTGGTTTTGTTAAAGGTAATCCCTCAACATGTTCGATAAAATGCCAAAGAGAATGTTTTTAATCTATTATTGAACTTTCATTGGAATATTACAAGGTATGGTTTATAATGGAACCCTAAATGTATTTGGATTGTTTTGCATTGGTATAAACATTTTCAATAGTATTAATGGTTTGGAATGATTTTTAAATGGGTTAAATTGTAAGAATGGTTTGGAAATGTTAAATAATAAAACCATGGTGGTTATAAAATCTAATGGAATAAAAACCTTGGGAGGTACATGGGAATCCCCCAAGAGAATGAAATGATGAAATTGTTTTGAATGTTGAATGACTTGTGGGGTGTAAGGGAATGCCCAAGCAAAGCTTAATAATGAAATACTTGTGGGGTACACGGAATCGCCCAAATAAGCTTAATAATTATGTATTTGGGGTGTACATGGGAATCCACCAAGTAAACTAAATAATGTAACCTATGGGGTACATGGAAATTTCCTAAGGTTGGCTAAGGAAATTTCTTGAAAGCTATAGTTGGCATGATGATACCACTTGTAATAGCCTTGATTAATAATAAACAGAATAATGATTTGGTTGGATGGTAATGGTTTTAACTGGGCAATAATGGCGGGGTGTGATAGCTAACCATGAAGATGGGATTCTAAGGAATGAACACTGAAAACTCATTTTTTCCGACATGAGTATAGGTTATACCAACCACATATATGATACTTTTGGGGTACACAAGAATACCTTTAGTACATTTGTACATATGATCATAGAGAGCGAAGGGTACTTAGGAATCTGCTACTCCTATGGTAACTTTGGTTTGTTCGGCTATATGCATCGGGGCCCGTTCAGGGGAGTACACTGGACCCATATAGGCCATGGGTGGTTCTATGACGGTTAAGCTTCATATATCTAGGTTAATAGTTTTAAAGGCATGCTAAACCTGGTTCCCTTTCTTGGAATAGTTATATATATGTATGTATGGTTATGAATGCATCTAGTTGACTTATTTGGTTTAAAAGGTTGGCATTAATTAATCACTATCATAAGTGCATGCTAGCATTCACCCCCTAACCTATCTTCAGGGGGATGTATCCCCACGCGATGTAGTAACCGGCCATGCTTTTCCACCTGTACTTTACATGTTTTGTATTTCCTTATATTTTGGTTTTTGTCAATGGTCGGGGACATGTCTTGACTAGATACTCTTTTGCTTTGGTTTAGACGCTTTGTATGAACAACTATGAACATGGGTATGGATTTATATATATATATATACACACATATATATACACACACACATGGTATTATGGACTTGGTTTTGGCTTATGTTTTTGGCTTGGTTATTGGCTGGGTATCAGGTGGTTGGACTTTCTTGGGTTGGTCATAGTTATGGACCTATCCCAAAGTCCTGGATCATGCATTACACTATCTTGTCATATGTTCGGAGTGTATCCGATTTTGGGTATATTTATATATGATGGTTGGTTTGGTTGGGTATTAGGGGTGGTGTCCGATCCAGGTTGGACTTGGGATTGCCCATTACGATAAGGCCTCGGTTCGGGTCATATCATCATTACCAATTAAATTATCAAACTACATAAAGGTAGGGGAATCCATGACCCCTATAAGTTTATCAAAACAATTTGGGGGAATCAACGACCCCTATTCCAATTCCCATACCAATGCACCCAGTTAGTCTAAAACCTATCAATTCAAAGCATGAATGATCAGTAGAAACCATAGGAAAAGCAATTCCACCAATAATACCCAAAAGTTTTCAACCCAAATTCAAAAACAACAATTTATCACATGGATAACAAGGTTAAACACTTGCTTGTAGAAAAATAAGTTTTAGGAAAGACATACATGCCTTATTGAAGAAAACCTTAGAAGGAGATATGAAGATTTGAACCTACAAGCTTGGCATTGAGAATTCCTTCTTGATGTTGTTGGGAGGAAGGGGATGATGAATTTTTGAACAACCTTAGGGTTAATAAATGGATATGGGGAGTTATAGGGTAGGAAAGGACCATTTTACCTATGATTTGACGTGGGAAAAACATATTTTAATGCCTGGGAAGGGAGGGTCGCACCACAACCTTAATGGCAATGTTTTAGCTTCGCCTCGCAACTCCAAACGCAATGCACCAACATTGCCTTGCGACTCCAATCGCGCACCTTGGAGAGTGTCTCGCTAAAATGCTCATAACTTTTGACTCCGAACTCAGATTTATGAATGGTTGATGGCTTTGGAAAGAAGACTCGAAGGGATTCATTTCATATATAATGGGCCACATAACTCGATATACTCTAATAGTAATAGTCGTTCGAATTTGAAAAAAGTAAAATCATATTCTAAAACTCAATATGTTGGGAAGTCCTCATCTAAACCTTGAGCTAGGTGATTTTTGTGACTTCAATCAATACCCAAAGATGTTACCATACTAGATAACTGCTCATCCCATTTATATTTAGATAGAAATCATTGGGTTTGGGTCTATACACTTATGAAGTAAGAGTTTAAATTCTAGCCCTAAAATGCAGGGGTTAAACTGTCTCCCTCTTAGAATCATTCATCTTCGAATGATGGATTGGAACTTTTTGAAGATCAAGAAGTACATAATAAAGCATGTAACTTCACCTTAGGACTCCCCCCTGACTAAACATACTTAGGCATCAAAAGAGGTTCGTGGAAAAACCAAGTAATTCGGGTAAGCACGAATCATGAGATAAGGAGATTTAGCATAGACATGACATAGGATGTGAGTTTATGGAACATGATCATTCCAAAGTAAGTTATGGATTTTTCAAAAATCATTAGCCTGATTAAGATTGATACAAGACATGATGTAAGATTCTTGCGGGTCTTTCGAATTGAAGCATTATCTTCCTCTAATGATATGTATAATAACACTTAAATATAACAATACTTCTCAACTATTAGTTCAACTACGGATACCACACTTCACCATTTAAGTCATAATTCCCCGGCATAACACATAACAATAGGAGACCGAGTCTAACTACTTACTGCTTCCATGTTGAAGCCGAACCCGGAGTTAAAAGGTGTTATCTTAAGATATAGGACCCTATAATCTACAATCCTCCAAGAATACTACTCCATCTCATCTCCATAATGAAATAACTACATGTCTTAATCAAGGAGTACAAGCCATATAACAGATTGGTTTGTGTATTCATCAATCACAACATTCAAGCCTATCTTTACTAAACCCACTTTAGGGATCGTGCAACTAAAAACCCAATAAATTAATTCACTTTCAGAAATATTTCTCACCATATATCCCCTTCGTAACTATTTCACATCACATATATTCATCTCACTTTTCCCCGCCCCTTCTATAAAGATAGTCCGGGTTGTCATATGGCAACTTTCATACTAAAGAACGTTTACTCCCTTATCTAAAACATTACTATGCTACCATAATGACCATAACCCTAACATAAGGAGGATAATGGAGGGACTAGAGTACAAGCATTAAGAAAATGAGAGTGACACTATTTAATAATAACTTGTATTCGCTACACTACCCAAGGTGGGGCCTATGATGTAAGATACAATACAATTGGCATGAAGTGGTACATATATCAAACATTTAGATCATAAATAAAGAGCCAAAGTAGGGGCGTAGGTTGTATAAGGAACTCGAACCTTAGGCATAGGCACAATTTGAATAGGTAAGATGTTGGTAGAATGCCCTCTTAAACCAAAGTAGGAGAAATTTGCTAGAATAAGAGTAGATTTATCATGACTCTTCCTTGCAACTCACCACCATGAGAAAAATTAAGATTAGCCTTAGTTCATCATCTTACCTTTAGCTCGATGTCACCACCCAAAACATGTAAACATATCCTCTAAATTTATAAGCACAACACTTAGCACAAAGAGGGTATCACCATACCTATGAATTCTAGGCTTGCCCTAATACACTATTATAAGAAAAACATTAACTTCTTGCTATGAAATTCCTCCAAATAACCTTAATACACCTTTAAAACAAAGTCCCATTGATGAAATGAGGGAGGTTTCGGGTAAGATGCTCAATATGAGGCAACATCTTTGTTGTACAAAGCCCAGCATGGAGCTAAGGTAGTGGCCCTTTGCCGCCTACCTCACTGTGTGAAGCCAATACAAACCCTCCCCTTCACGATTCGTAACCTTTTTTGGTCCCAAACCTTCCTCCAATGCACCCAAACTTTTTTTGAAGTATTTTATGCATAAGATAGAGTTTTATAGGCTCGTATAAGCAATATTTTGTACCTCGTAATACTCAAGGTGTTACAACTCATTTCTCCAATACTAGTCCTCATACTTATATATATACACATCACAATTACCCACTCCAATATTACATAAGTCATCAACCTAAGATCTTACACATGTTATATCGATCCAACCAATTCACTCTCACAAATCTTGCATCATTATCCTCGAGCTAACATCCTCATCACCGCAATCAACTTCTAAAGTTCAATTTTATTGTCTAGCACCAATCATGTACCACCTATGAAACATCCCACATACTATAATGGCCCATAAAACTGGGAAAAGTTAACCTAAATTCCTCATTTCACTTAATTACGGCCTACAACCACGTCTTTTCAAAAAATTACTGCTACACCTTACAAATTTGTACGTACCTTCTCACCTACTGAACAAGCTTACAATTACAAGATAAAAATCAAGGGACCATAATTGTAGTAAAACCACATAGTAAGGACAATCGATCTTAATTTATAACCTAACCCATTTTGGTCTATAGAATATTCACCCCCCTCACATGACATCCACTTACCTATGTGTACATCTTATCTACCTTAAAAATACTATAAATGTCACTAAGTCTCCCTTGCCAAGGTTTTCCCCAAGTAATTCCTAAATTTATAAAGTATTAGCCAATCTATACTTCTATTCATAGCCTATGAATAATTTTACTATTATAATAACTATCCATCATAGGATCCTTCTCTATTTCCAATAGATCCTAAAACATCATAACTAATCACTTTCTCTACTATCAACCATAAAATCTATATATTTTTATATAAACCTAACTAATCGCCATAATAGCATACCATCCCATTCACTCACTCAAGGTTATGCAAACACAACTACCCCTCTTTTTCACTGAAGAGTTACACTCACTTTGACTCCTAAACTTATGACTTCTTATTACTAACTTTGGGATCATCTTACTACTCATAGGTTAAAACATCCCAATTTATGGTTCCTCTAGTATAAAAATACTATCCAAACATTCAGATACATATCTTTCTCCTTAGACAAGATATCTATAATAAAGTCTTTGAATGGGACTAAATACATATCTTACCTCAAGTTAGAAAGTACGATTCATAAAGATCGAGTTACACACTTGAATCAACATACCCTAATGCACCATGGACTCCTGTTAAGTGCTTGAGCTATTGCATAACCTTTTAGATGACTCAATTAAAAAAGACCACATCATTAGGAACCAACACCCTTGAACTTGTATAACCTCGATAATGAGACACCGACAATAAGATTAGAGCAAGGAAGAAAGTCAGATAACTTTTATATGGACAACAACACTGCATGATCTAAATATGAAAGAAAGAGAAATATTTCCTAAATGCCTCATAGCCTCCCCCTTATAAGTATGGTGCGCTACACACCCATAAAAAGGACTCTACTGTTTATGGCTTTGTGGACACCCAAAGACCCTGAATCATGCTCTGATATCAAGCTTGTCATAACTCAAACTAGGGACTAGTCATGATGGGTATCTCAAGTTTGACAAGGACCAGAGGCCACTCTCTTATCCTAGCCAATAAGAACACAATAAATAGTATGTCAGTGAAAACAATAAAAAATATATATAAGAAAGTTAAGTAAACCAAGACAAAGTTCTAAGGATCAAAACAAACATCCCAATACATAGTTATACACAAATCCTGTAAATATCTAAAGAACAACCTACATCGGTACATGCCCCCAACTTATCCAAAAACGGAAACCAAAATAGTCTAGACATAAATAAAACTATAAAGTAATAGGCCTTTCAGAAGGTGTCTCACCACTTCAAAATGTCTCATGAATAATCCAGGAATTACCTATCACTACATAAGGAAATAGAAGTATCTTTAAGACTCGCATCATATGGGGATACAATATTTGAGGATAATTAGCAGGGTGAGCTCTAGCATATAACTCAAGCAAGGGATAAAATAATGCCATGATCAATTGACCCACAGTCATTCAAAATTGTATGCACATAATAATATACATATATATATATATAACATGTTGGGATAGGGAACAAAGATTAGTATGATATTTAAAATATTAACTTGTGTTATGTAGCTTTCCCATCATCCAAACACCCAGGGGCTATATAGGTTGAGCTTCCCTCACTAGTTGGTTCTAGCTCCCTTTCTGTTGGTTAGTCCCTAGTGCCTGTTAGTTTTACGATCCAAGAAAATCTAAAGAAGGGCCAGGGCATTAATGACCCCAGCCATTCCAAAATATGTAGAGTGTGAACTATGCACACGGTCATCAAGATCTCCACGAGTGGATTCTAATGTCCGTCCTTCCTAGGATTTACAATTTCACGGTAAGATACATAACCCTCATTAAGCCCAATTAAAAATGGTTACACATTCCCATTTATTAAACCAAGGACCATCTGTTAAGGAACATATTATTGCTATCGTCAGACCAATTTCGCTTGCAAGCTAATATCATAATGTTATTCCATTGACCATCAACTTAAGAGAAACAACAACCCTTATAGTCTAATTATTCATTACCTTAGGGGAATCCACAACCCCTAAGGTTCAATTTAAAAATAAGTCCTGACCATAAAGTCTTTTCAAAGCGATTTGTACTTAATTAGCCTTTTATGCAATGTAATACTTCAAATTTGGTTTCAATATGCCTATATCCATGTTTTAAAGCAAATTTCATAAGGTTGGGTTAAGGTCATTACCAATGAAATTACATAAATTCATAAGAGTGATGGAACCCACAATCCCCACAAGTTTATCCTATCAATTTGTGGGAATCCATGACCTCCATTCCAATTCCCATACCCATGCACCTAATTAGTTTAAACACTTTCAATTCAAAGCATAAATAATCAATAAAAACCATGGAAAAATCAATTCCACTAATAACATCAAAAAGTCCTCAACCTAAATTCAAAACCAATAATTAATCACATAGATAACAAGTTTAAACATGTGTTTTTAGCAAAACAAGTTTTAGGGAAGGATACATGCATTATTCACAGAAATCTTTGAATAAGATAGGAAGATTTGAACCTACAAGGCTTGGAAGTAATAAATCCTTCTTGATGTTCTTGGGGGGAAGAGGTTGATGAATTTTTAAGAGCCTCCAACTAGGTTTGAATGACCTTAGGATTAATAAATGAATTTGGGGAGTTATTCGGTGGGGAAGGACCATTTTACCCTTTATTTAACATGAGAAAAACATGTTTTAATATTTAGGAAGGGAGGGTCGCGTCATGACCCTAATTTCAATGTTCTAAATTTTCCTCATGACTCAAAATGCAATGTACCAATATTGCCTCGCAACCCCAAACATGCATCCTAGATAGTGTCTTACTAAAATGATCTTAACTTTTGACTCCAAACTCGGATTGATGAATAGTTGGTGGAATTTGAAAGAAGACTCAAAGGTATTTAATTGTATATAAGATGGGACACATAACTTAATATATTTTAAGAGTAATTGTTGTTAGGTATTGACCCAAGTAAAATCATATTCTAAAACTCAATAGGTTGGAAAATCCTTAACTCAACATTGAGCTAGGAGATTTTTATGACTTCAATAAATACCCAAAGATGTTACCACACTAAACTGATTATTCCACTCATATTTTGTAAAAATCATTGGGTTTAGGTCTGTATTCATACAAAGGGTCTATTTGTTCATCCTGGGGACTATTTTCTTTGTAGCTACTTAAGTAGCTCAGGACTTGATATTCCTAAATTACAACTCTTGTTAGAAAGTGCAAGTGTTCGCTGTCAAATATAAAATCCAACTAGGTTAGGGTCGACTCCCACAGGGAATACTATGTAAATTAAGTGTTATGATTATTAATGGACTATTAATCAAAAGTTCTACAATAAAGGGGTTTGTTTGTTAATAGTGAAGTAAGCTTGAATCAAATAGTGTTCCAACTAATGAATATACTTGTAAGTTTTGATTCAATGAGAATGAGTAAACTAGGATTTTGTCCACCAAGATGTTACAATAGTCAAGGTTCTGAGTTATCCCAAATTCCTACATAACAAATTCCAAATGCAAGAATTATTGAAATCTAAAGTTAATTTATTCATTTCTCAACCTTAATAGATGATTACCCTTTAATTCTTTTGAACTTAAAGAAAGTATTAATATGTTCAATTTTTTTCTCAAGTGGGTTAAAACTGTTAAGGCATCAACCCTTAACCTAAAGGTTAAGGCCTTTGAGTTCCATGTAAATCTCCTCTTTTCCCAACACACACATTTCTACTCAAACAAGTGGAGTTCTTGGGCTCACCCTTCAAGTTTCCAACCAAGAAAGATCATAATAATGAAGAGGATTTTATAAAATTGCAATTAGTTACAAAATTTAGGCATTCTCACAACCCTAAGCAACCAAATCAAATCAAGGCTCCCATAACCCTAGTTATAGGAGCTTTAGCCATACATCATAGAAGAAGAAGATTCCATTGTGTTTCTCATAGGTAATTTGGAAAATTACTTACAAAAATCTCCAAAGGATTGTTCCTGATCTTTAAAGAAATAGAAAATAAAATGTTAAGATCCACAATGTGAGCCTGTTTCTGTAAGAATAGTGGGTTCCAAGTTGTTCGAAGATGCAAAGTAGATCAAAGATACTTAATCTAATCCTAAACTAGGTATTTATACATTTACAAGTACTAGGGTTTTAAAATTAAAACTTTGGATTGACACATCACGATTGACGGTCAAGTTGACAGCCTGTTATTGGCCTGATGGTCCATCACTTGGACCATCACCTGGATCCCTAGTATGATTTATTTTATCTCAGGTCTGGCGGCAAAGTTGATGGCACGTCAGTGGCCTGACGGTCCATTATTTAGATCATCACTAAGTTCCTGGATGCTCTATATTCTGCTTGGCTTTGACAGCTAAGTTGACGATCCATCACATGCACCATCGCTGAGATACTTTGATTCATTTATTCTGCTTAAGGTTGAAGGACACCATTACGGTCCGTCATAAGTTTGGCGACCCGTCAGTAAGGCCATCAATGGCTATTTATTCTAGTTGTTTGAGTCATTTGTTTTCTAAGTCTTTCACCTAGATAAGTAAAACCTAGCATCAAATACAACAATGGTTGCTTAAAAACAAACAATTATCCCTAGTAAAAGATGTTAAATATTTTGTCAAAAGCTAGAACATCAGCACCCTCAACTTTAGACAATTGTTTGTCCTTAAGGAACCCAACACCATATCATATATATGAACACGACAATGATGGGCATTCAACCATTCAACTATATACATGATTCAACCACTCAATTGTTACCTAACTTATATAGTTTCAACATATTAGGATCCACAATTGGAATGATTTACAATTCAGCACATACATAATCATAGACATAATATCCTACAGAGATCAGTAAAAGCAAGTATAGCTCATATTACCCTCACAGTCAAAGAAGTCCACCATATCTTATCTATTTAACTTGTAGATGAACAATTAAGACTCTTACTCTCATAAAAAAAAGTTTAAGACATAGTATATACTCCTATATTCTTTCCATTCTCATCTAATCCTCCTTTACAGTTGATTCATAAATATCATATAGGACTTTCTATGGCTTGTAATAAGGTTTCGATACTAGGTGAGGAATAATTTTGGGAAAGTGACTTCAAATTTAAATTTCACTCTCTTTGCCCTTGATTGCTACTCACCATGACTACTATTATTTTACTTCATTTATAATACATACTATTCAACCATAATTTTATAATAACCCCAGTTTTTCTAAAGAATATGCATCAGCCACCCTCAACTTATGTTGATGTTGCCAGTTAAGGTGCATAATATCTAACTAGATCAGGACCGAATAAGACACTTTATATCAACTCCAAACCCCCTACATTATATTGTAAACTTTCTGATAGTAGCCATCCTCAACTTAGGCATTTTACCTATGTTAAGGTGCCCGATATCCAATACTGGACTAGGGCCAAAGTAAGATACTAACATATTAAAGAGAGTGAATTAGAATTATTGGGACTCAATAAACACTAATAAAAGCTCAAAAGGGTTAAAAGGGAGAAATCTTTTTGGTGAGGTCTTTACGGCTAAGTGGACTAATAATTGTAGGGGCACTGTTATCTTATCCTATTAATATAACCACAAAGTAACACAAATGAATTGGGCAAGTTCTAGTTGTACACACTACGCAAGAACAATATAATAATACTTGTACATATAGGCAATGAGCTCATACATACGTACAAACTCTTGGCTTCACATAATATGATTATTCTTACGTTATCTTTGTATCCTAATGCCAATTACAGATTCAAAATAGTTGATTAACATATATTAAGCGACAATAAAGCATTCTCAAAAACAAGCATATTCATAGTATTCTATCATAATTGATCATCCATCCATACATACAAAAGGTGCTGAAAGAAAAGAACATGAAACAACTAAAATATAATTACTAAATGATATTTACATGATGATGCAAAAGATAAAAAACATATATAGAAACCTAAACATGACAGTTCTACTAGATAGCGCACAAGGAAAAAAATACAGGCAACAAAAACCCTCGTGGTGATTAACAATACAACCAGTATCCCACCCCCACTAAAGAAAAGTGGTTTGTCCTAAAATGCATTATTAATAAAGCATAAGGGAGGGAAATACTTAAAATGCCTTTTAGGCTAGTGAGCCGGTCGAATGTGGTGAGGATTCTTTGGCCTCAGGTAAAACATCAGTGACCCAAATGATGGTAGGGGTGCTCACAATAGGGTCCTCCTGAATTGCAGTTATCTCAAATGTGACTGGATCAAGTGTGGCCTTTTTTATGGGGGATGAACTAGTTGAGTCTCCCACTACTTCATCTTTAGCCTTTTTCTTCCTTTTTTCTTTGTCTCTTTTTGATACCTCAGTAGCTTTTCTCATGTCTTTTACCTCTCTTTCCTCAGGTGTTATATCTTTGTGTCTCCATCTTAAAGCTTTCCTATTAGTACTTTCATCAATTTGCTTGCTTTTATCTTTAAGCGGCCTACTCATAAGATTAACAAGACCTTCATCTTTGTCACTGGCGATCAATATAGGATCAAAGGGTTATGATGGTTTCCTTTTTAGCTCAGCTATGTCATCTTGTTCCTATCTAAACTCGGCCATAAATTGGGTAAAATCTGGGATGCATAGCTTATCCAACTATTTTTTTTACCTGCTCCTCCATATGGTCCATTCTAGCCTGAATATTCTAATAAGGCCTAGTGCTTCAGCAAAAATGTGGTCAAGAAATGACTTGAATTCCTTAGCCCAGGCATTTAACTCCTTCTCAAACATTTTATTTTCTCTTACTGACTTGGCAAAATTTTCTTGTGTTACCTGGTATTTACAATATTGAGGTGGGACAGAAGTAGTGTCTGAAGTTCCCCCTATTTCAGGCATTAATATTGATCCTGCTGAAAGTTTAGATGGCACATAGTCTGGTGGCTTATAAGTCGTAATAGGTAATGGCATACTTATGGGGATCTCAGAATTTCCGGGGGTTGAAGCCAACTGTGTCTAGTATGGAAGAGGCTTGTTGACTTGCATTTCATATTTTGAGTCATCCTTCATTCTCTCAATATCCTGCCTGTGACTCGCTCGGACCTCATTATCAACCTCTCTGTATAAGAAAATATTTGCATGCCTGCATAAGTCCATGATCAGGCATGGGAATGGCAGAGCACTTACTGTCTTGTATCCACGGGCAAACAACTCGTTAGCAATAACATGGCTAAAATCATTCTTTAGGCCTTCAACCAAGTTGGCGACCAATACTGCTCTTTGAATATCCAAATTCACATTTCTATCAGTTGGCTCAACTTTAGCCTCACAACCGCCCACCAAAACATAACCCTAACACTTAGGGATGATTGAGATATATTCTCCTTCAGGTTGTGAAGAAAAGATGGATTTCCCTCATCTATTAAAAGTCGGGCCAACCAAGGCTTTTGTTTTGCTACTGTGAACACGCCATGCTCTAGCTCTAGAATTACAGTAGGTTCCTCATGCTCAGGACCAAAAGTACTATGTTAAGAGTGCATTCTAAAACATCAATGCTCACCCGACACATAGGAACTTTTGTCTAGTTCCCCATTTTATTCATCTTCATACCTTTGGGATATTTCTTCTCTAGCAAATACAAATAGTTAGCAAAAAACTCCCGAACAAGACTAGGATAGTAAGTACCTATAATACCTCATATTTTCTAAGCTTAAGATTAACTCTCAGTCCATGAGTTATCCAATATAAATTTTTTGAAATACTTAGTATTTTTTAGTTTAAACCCTACCATTGCATAGGAAATTCAATTAGCTTTCCAACAATATAAAAGTCACCTAAATCTGATAACTGGATAAGAAGTTATGGCTATTTTAAGTTTCAGTCATTAAACACCGTCATTCAAGCCTGTAGAACGTCATGAAATATGTCAAAATGGAACTTTTCAATTTCTAGTAAAGCTCTATGAAACCACCGCATCGCGCCACTAGCCAAAATCCCAATTATCCTTTTCCAGTGGTTTATCGCGCTGATGTCTCAGTTTCCTGTTGTCAGTTTCCAATGAGGAACTACAATTGTACCGTATCACACCACTGGCCGAATTCTCAGATATAATTTCCAGTAACACAGCATGATAGCATCGCGTCGCGCTAAGGAGGTAATTTCAGAAATTTTCAACGAAAATCCAAAGTTTTGCTCAGGATTAAATTGGTCCTTTCCCATAATTTTAATCTTCCTAGGTGTGCTATTTAAGCATTAAAAATGTTTTCAACTCCTTTTTTATTAGTTTTTCCCAAATCAAAAAGGCATTCTCTCTCAAGAAAACAAATCTTAGCTTTAAGAAATCAAGAATATGCCTAATAATTCCTTCAAGAGTCTTCAAGAATTGACAATCCAAGGTATGTTAGGTGTTCATCTATGGGTTTCTTTAACCCATAGAGTCTACAAATCTATTTTCAAACTACAAGATTGCTGAATTATTAGTTTCCATACTTGAATTGAATTAAATTCATGTTCACGTTATTGTTCGGTTTCAGTTCATGATTGAATTACAAGAGTTTTTGAAATTAATCATTTTATGTGTTGAATTACATGATCTTTATGATAAACCCTTCAATTTACAAGTTGATTTGTGTAGCCATTATAAATATATGTGTTGATTATTGTATGATCTAAGCATGCTCCCTATGTGTTTGATAAATTTCCTGTGTGAATGAAATAGTGCCATAATAACATTATAGAATGCATTCTCTATTCATGTATGAGTAAATCCATTACAAGTGTTTGCTAAAATGTCTCAATGAGTGGATTGTGATCAAGTAGCCATTATTATGTTTTCAAGATTATGCTATGCTTTACTTTTCATGCTATCGAGTCTTGGGGGTATTTAATACTAGACAAATTAGCTATTTACCTAAAGCTAGATTCAGTTATAGAATAGTATCAGTTATGTCACAACCAGTAGTACTCTCAGTCAGTTATAGAACTCAGTAGAACTTAGTTAGTTAAAGAACTCAGGAAAACTCAATAAACACAGTCTAAGTCCAGTCTAGTTTAGAATACTTAGTTCAGTGTCATTCAGTTGGGAGTAGGATTTGGCACTGAATGAACCCAAGGATGGGGAATCACCTTCCAGTCGAGGGAGTGACCCTTAGAAGCAATCTTGGTATTCCATAACTACATAGCCAGCGTAGGTTGATTCATTGACCTGCCAGTTGAGGGTTAATGAGGTGATTTAACCTGCCAGATGAGGGTTCTACTATTCTCATTAGAGTACCTGCCAGATGAGGGTAACTCTCAACTTCTCTTTATCCATGGATCGGTACGGACAACCATCTAATTGTGGTTACAGATTAGACCCCAACTCAGTTATCTTATCTTATTTGGGACATGTTGATTAGATGATTACCTCTCACAGTTTCAGTTTCAGTCTTTAGAATAGAACTCAGTTCAGTTCTACAGAATTAGGTCTGTCGGGTATAGTCATTAAGTATTAGTAACTTAGTTATCAGAAATCTCAGATTATCAGTTACTCTATATCAGAACATAGTACTTAGCTTTAGAAAAGCTCAGTTACAGTATATATATATGCACAGTATTTCATTCTCAGTACTAATATTAGTTCATATTATCCATGTATTCTCATGTTTAGTTTCTCGATATCATTTAGTCAGTTATTGTTTATGCACCTGATTCCTTGCATTCAACATAACCTTATCTTGGATACAAGTATATTCCGCGTACTTCCGCTTACTCTTTCTTTATGCTATGTTGTCTTATATCATAGGTTCAGACACTCAAATTCCTGACCTCGTATAGATAGATCCAGATTTAGCCATCATTATATTAGTAGTAAGTCCTCATCAATCGAGGATATTCTTTCATTTCATTATTACAGTAGACTCAGTATTTTAGAAGATAGAGTTAGTTGGGGGATTATCCTATCAACTCCACTTTTAGATAGTTTCATAGTAGAGGCTTTTCAGACTAGTTTTTAGATAGTGTTCAGCTTTATAGAGTGCCATTTGAGTTGATACACCTTATCAGTATTTACTAATTTAAACCTTATGGTATTTCAGCCTATTTTTCAATATTTATTATAGTATCATGTTTTAGTAATTAAAGCAAATATCAGTCATGGGTTGGCTTGTCGTCCTTTGGGGTCGTAAGCATCATGTAGCATTCGGGAAACAGAATCGGGGAGTTACAAAATTGTCATTAGAGCATAAGGTTCAACAGTGGCCTAGGAAATCTAAAAGCCATATCTAGTGGAGTCTTATGCATGGGTGTATAGCGCGCCACACTTATGGATAGGAGGTGATGAGATGTTTTAGGAAAAGTTTCCCTTCTTTTAGTATTCATGTCGTGTGAGTAAGCATGTGTTCCAGTTAAAATCTTGGTCTAATCTATTTCTTCCTTTTATTTACACAATATGCCTCCCAAAAAGACTAACGAAAGAAGAACTGAGAATTAGTAAGAACCTCAACCCATTCAGGTAGATCTCCTGGAGGAACTTATCCCTCATGCAGAATTCAAAGCTTCATTTACTACTCTATCTAATTTCGTAGCTGCTTAAAATGAATGGTTAGATGCCGTTCTAGCCAAACCAGTTGCCAATACTGCAGCAGCCAGGATTCAAGACTTCACCCAAAGAATCTTCTCCTATTCTCAAGATCTAAGTCAGAAGAGGATCCACATGAGTTCCCTGATAAGGTTCAGAAAGTCACAAATATCATGAGAGTGACATCTAGTGAGAGTGTTGAGCTGGCTTCCTATCAGCTACAAGATATAGCTCATACATTGTATAAGCAGTGGAAGGTTGACAGGGGAACATATACAGTGCCCTTAGAGTGGGAAAAGTTTGCTACTGCCTTCCTAGATAGATTCTTACCCTTAGAGCTGAGAGAAGCGAAGGCATTAGAGTTCATCAACCTCAGGCAAGGAAGTATGAGTGTGAAAGAGTATTCCCTCAAGTTTACTCATTTATCCAGGTATGCTCCATATGTATTGGTAGATAGTAGGTCCAAAATGAGCAAATTCATATCTGGGGTGTCAGATAGTATGGTTAAAAAGTGCAAAATAGTGATGTTGATTAATAAGATGGATATATCCAAGATCATGGTCTATGCTCAATATATAGAAGAGGCCAAGATCAGAGAGAGAGAGAGAGGCAGAATAAGAGATCTAGAATAGGTAGCTTCAATTTTAATCAACCTAAGTCAGAGGGAAGTAATCGTTCCTACTTTTTCTTAAAGTATTCAGTTCTAGCTCTATCATCAGCCAGTGCTTCAGTTCCTAAGTTTAGAAATGATAATAAAGAATGAGCACCAAGATCTAATCTTAGGGTAGTGTCAACTATGCTCGAACAAATCCTCTGTGCCAGTAATATGGCAGAAACCACCAGGGTATCTCTAGAGCTGACAGTGATGTTTGTTGTGGGTGTGGCAAGCCAGGCTATAGAGTTAGGAATTGTTCTCAGTCAGGTTCTCAGGGTTAGTATAATCTCTCTTCAGCTCAGTTTGGTCGCCTGAATTAGCAGGCTATCACTTCCAGTGACACTAGTGGGCAACACCCAAATAGGCTCTATGCACTTCAGTCCAAACAATATTAAGAAAGTTCTCCTGATGTGGTCACTAGTTGTCACAGATCTTTATTTACATGTTTATGCCTTATTAGATCTAGGAGCTTCTCTATCTTTCATAACTCCTCACATAACAGTCAACTTTAAAGTAAAACCAAAAGTCTTAGTAGAACCATTCTCATTCTTTACCCCAGTGGGTCAGTCTATCATAGCCCGATAAGTATACAGGAACTGTCCAATTATGATATCTCAGAAAGTTACTTTAGCAGACTTAGTAGAATTAAAGATGACAAATTTTGACATTATTCTCAGCATGGATTGGCTCCATTCATGCTATGCCTTAGTTGATTGTAGAAGAAGAATTATTCATTGTTAGTTTCAAAATTAACCAATCCTTGAATGGAGGGGTAGTACTAAAATGCTTAATGAAATGTTAATTTCATACCTTAGAGTGAGAAAAATGATATCTAAGGGGTGTGTTTATCATCTTGTGTGAGTCAAATACCCTAATGTAGAAACTCCCAGTCTTGAGCTAGTTCCAGTAGTAAATGAATTCTCTGATGTATTTTACAAAGATCTTCCCGAAGTTCCTCCTGAAAGGGAAATAGACTTTGGAATAGACCTTCTTCCAGATACTTAGCCCATATCTATTTTGCTATATAGAATAGCTCCAGCAGAACTCGGAGAGTTAAAGGAATAGTTAAAGTATCCTCTGGATAAGGGATTTATTAGGCCCAGTGTTTCCCCGTGGGGAACACCAATCCTATTCATACCTAAGAAAGACAGTTCTCTCAAAATATGTATAGACTACTGCTAGTTGAATAAACTCACAGTCAAGAACAAATACCTACTTCCCAGAATAGATGACTTGTTTGACCAACTTTAAGGTGCTAGTTAATTTTCTAAGATAGACCTCCGATCAGGCTATCATCAGCTCAGGGTCAGAGAATGTAAAATTTTGATAACAGTTTTCCGAACCTGGTATGGTCACTTCGAGTTTCTAGTCATGTCCTTTGGTCTTACTAATGCCCCAGTAGTTTTCATGGACTTAATTAACCACGTGTTTAAGAAGTACTTGGACATGTTCATCATAGTCTTCATCAATGAAATTATTTCCTATTCCTATAGAGAGAATGATCATGCAGACCACCTCAGAATTGTACTTCAGACTCTTAAAACTCATTAATTTTGTGCAAAATTAAGTAAGTGTGAATTTTGGGTAAGGTCAGTAGCGATCCTTGGTCATATTATTTTTGGTGATGGCATTAGAGTTGATCTTTAAAGGACCGAAGCGGTATTAAAATGGGCTAAACCTATCTCTCCATCAGATATTAGGAGTTTTGTGGCTTTAGCTGGCTATTATCGTTGTTTTTTTAAGAGTTCTCATCAATTGCATCCCCCATGCCCTGATTGACTCAAAATAAAGTTTAGTTTTAGTGGTTAGATTCCTGTGAGAAGTGTTTTTAGGAGCTGAAGACTCTACTTACCTCACCCCCCAGTTTTAACTCTAACAGATAATTTAGATGGGTTAGTTGGGTATTATGATGCATTCAGAGTAGGTTTGGGTTATTTTATCATGAAGAGAGATAATGTCATATCCTACACTTCTAGACAGCTTAAGCCCCATAAAAAGAATTATCTGACTCATGATCTTGAGTTATCAGTTGTAGTGTTTGCCTTAAAGATTTGGAGGAACTATTTGTATGGTATGCATATAGATGTGTTCACAGATCACAAGAACTTGCAATATGTCTTTTCTAAAAATGATTTAAATTTGCGTCAGAGAAGGTGGTTAGAGTTACTGAAAGATTATTACATAAGTGTTCTTTAACACCCAGGCAAGGCCAATATAGTGGATGATGCTCTCAGTAGACTACCTATGGGTGGTGTTACTAATGTTAAGGATGCTAAGAAGAAGTTAATTTGGGAAGTTCATCGTCTTGCTCAACTAGGTGTTAGCTTAGTCGATTCAGCAGAAGGTAGTGTATGGGCATAGAACAGTTTCGAATCCTATCTAGTTTCTGAGGTAAAGGAAAAATAAGATAGAGATCCCAGTCTTTTTAAGCTAAAAGAGTTAGTCAGAGATCAGAAAGTAGAGGTTTTATCCCAAGGGGGAGATAGTGTTTTGCATTACCAGGATATCTATGTGTGCCAGGTGTAGATGACTTGAGGCAATGAATTCTTGAAAAAGCGCATGGTGCCTGTTACTCTATTTATCCAGGGGACATTAAGATGTATTGTCATTTGCGAGAGATCTATCTGTGGAATGGGATAAAGAGGGATATTGCAGAATTTATAGCTAAATGCTCTATATGTTAGCAAGTTAAGATTGAGGACCAAAAGCCTAGTAGGTCTATGTAGGAATTCAGTATTCCCATATGGAAATGGGAAGAAGTAAACGTGGGCTTTGCGATGGGTTTGCCTCATACTCATCATCAACATGATTCTATATAGGTTATCGTAGATAATATAGCTAAATCAACTCATTTCTTGCCAGTCCATACCTTCTATTCAGCCAAAGATTAAACCAATTCTATTCAGCCGAAGATTAAACCAAACTCTATATGAGAAAGTTTCTCAGGTTATATAGAGTCCCAATATCTATCATTTTAGATAGAGGTTCCCAATTTATATCTCTTTTCTAGAAAGCATTCCAAAAGTCCTTGGTACCCAAGTTCATCTCAGTACAGCCTTCCACCCTCAGATAGATGGTCAACCAGAAAGGGCCATTCAGACTCTAAAAGATATTCTAAGAGTAAGCGTTGTTGATTTTAAGGGTAGTTGTGATTACCACTTGACTTTGATCGAGTTTTCATAGAATAATTGTTATCATTCCATTATTCAGATGGCTTTATTTGAGGCTCTCTATGGTAAGAGATGAAGATCTCCAATTGGTTGGTTTGAAGTATGAAAGGCCACCAGTAATAGGGCCTGACCTAGAGTTTGATACCTTAGAGAAGGTTTAGTTGATCAGAGAAAGACTTAGGGCTTCCCAGAGCCGACAGAAATCATATGTAGATGTAAGGAGTAAGGATCTTGAGTTTAATACCAATGATTTTATGTACTTAAAAATCTCTCCTAATAAAGGAGTAAAGAGGTTTAGCAAGAAGGGAAAGCTTAGTCCTCGATATGTCTGTCCGTAGAAGATTCTCAGTCATTTTCGAAAGCTAGCTTATGATCTTGAGTTGTCTTTAGATATAGCTTCAGTACATCCAGTATTCTATGTCTCCTTTCTAAAGAAATAAATTGGTGACCCAGCAGTCATAGTCCCCTTAGAGGATGTAAATATTAGAATGATCTCACTTTTGAAGAGGTTCCAGTCCATATCGTCAATCATCAGATTTGCAGACTGAGGAACAAAGAAGTTCCCTTAGTTAGTCCTTTTTGGTAGACTCAGTTCATAGAGGGAGATACTTCTGAAGCAGAAGTAGATATATGAACCAAGTATCCTCACCTCTTCTCTGCTACCTCAGATCCAGCTTATGTTAACAACCTTCCTTAGCTTTACTCAGTTCCATGTTTAGCAATAATTATAACTTGGTATCCATTACTATTGTGTATTCAGTCATGCATTCATAAATTAGTTCATTCTTATACTTATACATCAGATATGCATGTTCAGTATGAAAACCTATCTTATAAGTAGCTTCAAGAATGTATTCCATGCATCAGATATGCATGTTCAGTGTGTAAACACAGTCTAGTAGTGTCTCAGCTTAATCAGTCTCATTCGAGGACAAATGTTCCTAATGGGGAGATATTATAATACCCCATATTTCCTTAGCTTAATATTAACTCTGAGTCCATGATTATCCAATATAAAATTTTTGAAATATTCAGTAATTTTCAGTTTAGAGCCTGCCATTTTGTATGAAATTGAAATAGCCTTCAAATGATATAAAATTTGCCTAAATCTGATAACCAGGTAAGAAGTTATGGATACTTTAACATTCATTCATTAAACACCATCATTTTGTCCAGTATCTCATCGCGGAATATGTCAAAATGGAAATTGTCAATTTCCAGTGAAGCTCCACGAAACCACCGCATCGCGCCACTAACCAAAATCCCAATTGTCATTTTCTAGTGTTCCACCGCGATCCTGATGCATTGCCCCAAAGTCTTAGTTCCCAGTTGTTATTTTTTAGTGAGGGACTGAGATTGTGCCACATCGTACCACTGGCCAAATTCTCAGAAGTAATTTCTAGTGACACGGTTTGTTAGCACTACGTTGCGTCATGTGCTAATTTCAATAATTTTTGATGGAAGTCAAAAGTTTCGTCCAGGGTTAAATTGGTCCTTTACCATAATTTTTATCTGCCCAGGTATGATATTTAAGCCGTAAAAATATTTTGAACTGATTGTTTAATAGTTTTTCCCAAATCAAAAAGGCATTCTCTCTCAAGAAAACAAACCCTAGCTTTAAGAAATCAAGAACAAGCCTAAGAATTCCTTCAAGAGTTTTCAAGAATTGACAATACAAGGTATGTTAGGTGTGCATCTATGGGTTCCTTTCACCTATAGAATCTGCGAATCCATTTTCAAACTCCAAGATTGCTGAATTATCAATTCAATGCTTGAATTAAATTGAATTCATGTTCATATTATTCTTAGGTTTTAGTTCATGATTGAATTACAAGCTTTTATGAAATTAATTATTTTATGTGTTGAATTACATGATCTTCATGATAAACCCTTCAATTTGAATGTTTATTTATGTATCCATTATAACTATATCGGTTGAAAATTATATGATCTAAGCATGCTTCCCATGTGTTTCATAAAATGCCTATGTGAATGAAATAGTGTCATTATAACATGATATAATGCATTCTCCATTCATATATGAGTAAATGCATTGCAAGTGTTTGCTAAAATGTCTCAATGAGCGAATTTTGATCAAGTAGCCATTATTATGTTTTCAAGATTATGCTATGCTTTACTTTTCATGCTATTGAGTCTTGGGGGTATTCAATACCCGATAATTTAGCTATTTACCAAGAGCCAATGTTAGTTATAGAATAGTATCAGTCATGTCACGATCAGTAGTACTCTCAGTCAGCTATAGAAATCAGTAGAGCTTA
Organism: Capsicum annuum; assembly: GCF_002878395.1. Lineage (NCBI taxonomy): Eukaryota > Viridiplantae > Streptophyta > Magnoliopsida > Solanales > Solanaceae > Capsicum > Capsicum annuum. The sequence goes on from NC_061113.1 coordinate 167,959,193, forward strand.
GTCAGTTATGAAACTCAAGAAAACTCAGTTTGAGTCTAGTCCAGTTCAGCATACTCAGTTTAGTGTATTTTAGTTGGGAGTAGAATTCTTCACCAAATAACCCAATGGATGGGGGCTCACCTGCCAGTAGAGGGTATGACCCTTAGAAGAAATCCTGGCATTCTAAAACTATGTAGTCAGCGTAGGTTAAGACATCAACCTGCCAGTTGAGGGTGGATGAGGTGTTTTAACCTATAATATGAGGGTTTCACCGTTCTCATTAGAGTACCTGCTAAATGAGGGTAACTCTCAGCTTATCTTTACCCTGGCATAGTACTGACACCCTTCTAATTAGGGTTATAGATTAGACCCCAACTCAGTTATGTTATCTTATTTGGGGAATGTCGGTTAGATGATTACCACTCATAGTTTTAGTTTCAGTCTTCAGAATAGAACTTAGTTCAGTTCTATAGAATTAAGACTGTTAGATACAGTCAATCAGTATCAGTAAATCAGTTATGAAAAATCCCAAATTATCAGTTACTCTGTATCGGAACTCAGTACTTAGCTTCAAAAATGCTCAATTACGGTATATATATATATATTTATGACAATATTGTATGCTCAGTATTGACAGTAGTTCAAATTATCTACATACTCTTATGTTCTGTTTCTCTATATCATTTAGGCAGTTATTGTTCATGCATATGAACCCTTGCATTCATCCTTACCTCATCTAGCATACTAGTACATTCCACGTACTAATGTACACTCTTTCTTTCCACTATGATGCCTTATATCATAGGTTCGGACACTCAGGTTCCTGACCACGCATAGATAAATCCATATCCAGCCAGTAGTAGATTTAGTAGTGAGTCCTCATCTATCAAGGATATTTTTTCATCTCATTATTATAGTAGACTTAGTATTTTAGTATATGGAGTTAGTTGGGGGATTATCCCATCAACTCCACTTTTAGACAGTTTCAGATTAGAGGATTTTCAAACTAGTTTTTTAACAATGTTTAGTTTTATAAATTGTCATTTCAGTTGATAAACTTTATCAATATTTATAGATTTTGAACCTTATGGCATTTCAGCCTATTTTTCCGCATTTACTGCAGTTCCATGTATCAGTACTTATAATAAATATCAGTCATGGGTTGGCTTGTGATCCTTTGGGGTTGTAAGCACTGTGTAGTGTACAGAATTGGGGTGCTACAGTATCGGGTGACTTGTTTAACCAAGCTAATTCATACTCATTAAATCTTATTTAAATCTCCAACTATTCATGAAGCTCAGAGGTCACAATCTGATATTTTTCTAAGATGGGCTGCTTGATTGATTTGTTAGCTGCTGTTTCAAGCCCATCGAAGAAATACTTTCATGCCCCCTCAATCTACCATCGACTAAATTCTTGCCCCTGAGGGTCCTTACTTTTAATAATACTAACGTCCTTAGTCTCCGATACCTCAACTCAGTTAGGGTTTGAAGTTTCAACCCCTTTCTCTTCAGGGATTGAAGTAGTGCTACTACTGCTCTTGCTTTCCTCTTCAGATTGGGAGAGTATCGGTGTCACTCTTTTGCATTGACAAGCGTTAAAAACAAGTGATTCTTCATAACATGCTAATTGACCTCTACCCCTTTCCTGTTGATATCTACCACCACCTTTGTGCAGAGGTAGTTTCCTTTCCATTTTGCCTTAATAGGGAACAAACCATCAATTTTCGATCCAAATCAGAATGAGATAAAGCACAAATTTGAGTTGACGAATGGTCTGACGGTCCATCAAGGTATCTTTCATAGCTTAACCAGAGAAGCATTTATTCAGAGGCCAGGTGATGGTCAACTTGATGATCTGTCAGAGGTCTGATATCCGTCTAAAAGTCTATCACGGCTGAACTAGAGAAGCGTTTATTCATAGTCCTGGTGACGGTCAATTTGATGGTCCGTCGAAAAGTCTTCCAACCGTGTTGTTTAACTTCAGCCTTGTTTTTGGCAAATGGTCGATCATCTGGTATGCATGGATTTTCTAGGTACAACAATCATGCCTTCAATTAAAAATTTAAGCACTAGTTTATTATTTTTGAGCCATGGTTTACTCAGACTTCATCCAGAATAGTATTTACCATAGTTGGATTTAATCAGAAGCACAACATCAACAAAAAGTAGATGTTCTTTCCAATATTATCAAACTCACACTATTCATATTTATCATTCTGAAAAGAAAAGGATATTTTCGATCATACCTTATCCCTGAAGTACTCTTCACTACTCTAAACTTGCAAATCTTATAACAAATTACACTATTCAGTTTTTATAAGTGGGAGATTTAACTTTGATTCTGATGAGAATAACAGAAGAAGATGGCAGTTTAAATATAGGAAGGGAGGAGATTAAGAGTCCTAAGATGGGATGTATTTGATCCCTACAATGAATGCAAAGGAATTTAAATGGTTTTGGAAGTTAAAGAAGTGGGAACGTGTATGTAACTGTCTCCCTTTATCTATTAAATACGTTTTGGGTCGGATCAAAATAGTTGAAATAGACCTTTGGTGATCCGACCCGCTCTTTTAAAAATTATGGTTTATCTCATAGGAAACCTGATGGTCCATCAGGTGACTGACGGTCTATTAAGAGACTGACGGTCCATCGATTTGTCTTTCCGGCCTTACCAGAGAATCAACCCTCTACCTTAAGTTGACGGTTAGTGTGATGGCGCATCAAGGTTTTGATGGTCCGTTAGTCTCTTTCCAGTACCTCGAGTTTCTGGATTCATGTTGCTAGCTTTCTGGATGGACCGTCGAACTTTTGACAGTCCGTCAATATTTCTATCAATCCCCTCAACTTGTTCCGATCCTGTTTTCCTGTATTTTTATCCCTACATACTTTAGCAAACACACCAAATTATACCAGAAAAATAGTTATTTCTAACTATAATTACAACAACACATTGTGCGTTGCCTCCCACTAGTTCCTGATTTATTATTGCAACACGACTCAGTTAACTCGATTACTCAGACTTCATTGAGATAACTAAGTATTTCACCAAGTCCATTGGACCAATTTATCGCTTAACTCACTGCCTGTTTACTTTGAAGACGTTTCCATCTTTATTTTCTAGTTTGACTACCCTAGATGAGTAGACCTGTGTATCTTTAAATGGGACAGACCACTTAGACTTGAGTTTACCTAGGAAGAGCTTTAGTCTGGAGTTAAAGAGTAAAACCCAATCGCCTATTTGAAAATCCCACTTTTTGATCCTCCGATCGTGGTATTTCTTCATTCCTTCTTTGTACAGGTCTAGTGTCTCATAAGCCCTGAGATGGAATTCATCCATATCATTCAGTTGCCCCAGTCTTAGCTCTGTTGCTTCCTTCCAATTTAGATTCAACCTCTTGAGTGGCCATAACGCTTTATGATCCAACTCAATCGAAAATTGGCATTATATTCCATACACTAGTTGATATTGTAACATCCCAATAGGTGTCTTTAAAGCTATTCGATATGCCCACAAGGCATCATCAAGCTTTCGAGGCCTATCCTTTTTGCTAGCGTTCACCGTTTTTTCCAGAATTGCCTTTATCTCCCAATTGGAGATCTTCACTTGCCCACTAGTTTATGGGTGATATATAGGTCCTACATTATGTTGCTTCCCACCATATTTTTCCAAGCCAACACAGAATATATTGTTACAAAAATGGGATCCTCCATCGCTTATGATAGTACGTGGTACTCCTAAGCGAGAGAAGATGTTCTTTTTAAGAAAAGGAACCACTCTCTTACTTTCATTGTCAGCCAAAGAAACAGCCTCAACCCATTTGGACACATAATATACATCAACCAAGATGTAGTTCAACATATAGGAACTCATGAATGTCCCTAAGAAATCAATACCCCAGACGTCAAATAATTCAACCTCCAGTATTTTTATCATGGGAATTTCATGGTGCTTCGAGATTGAGCCTTGTCTCTGGAACTAATCACATATCCTCACAAACTCATATGTATTCTTGAATAAAGTTGTCCAATAATAGCCACTTTGCAACACTTATCTTGCAGTACGATCACCTGCATGGTGTCCCACAACTAGAGAAGCATGGACAGATTCCAGAATATTCAGCATGTCAACTTCAGAGATGCATCTTCTAATGATATTCTTCGAATAATTCCTAAATTTATATGGCTCATCCCAAAAGTACCTTGTGTAATCATGGAGGAATTTCTTTTTCTGATTAAAGGAAAGATTTTGCAGAGTAAGATCACTTACCACAACATTTGCAAAGTCCGCATGTCAAGGTTCTCTTTTAAGTACAATAGCAAGGATTCGCTCATCAAGGAATGCATCATTAATGTCTAGCTTTTCTATGGAGACCCAATCTCCCTCAAGCCATGACAGGTGATTTGCAACTTGATACTCATAACCTTTCCTATCTTTGACCTCAAAGTCAAATTCCTGAAGGAGTAGCATCCATCTGATCAACCTTGGCTTGGCTCCTTTCTTCACCATTAAATGCCTCAAAGCAGTATGATTTGTATTAACCTCCACCTTGGTTCCTAATAGATATGCTTGGAACTTCTCAAATTCGTAGAAAAAAGAAAAAAGTTCCTTCTCAGTGATAGTATAATTCTTTGGATCCCTATTCAACTCCTTGCTAGCATAATAAATAGGGTGAAACATCTTTTCTTTATTTTGACCAAGAACAACCCTTAGTGTCACTCCTCTCATATCACATATGATTTTAAATGGCCTATACCAATCTGGAGCAATAATAATCGGGGAAGCCAACAACTACTCCTTAAGGCATTCAAATTGCTTCTTGTAGTCATCATCAAATACAAACTTGGCCTCCTTATCCAAGAGTTTACAAAGTGGGTTTGGAATTTTGGAGAAGTCTTTAATAAATCGGCAGTATAATCAAGCATGACCAAGGAAACTATGAACTCTCTTCACTGATATAGGAGGGGGTAATTTCTCAATAACTTCCACTTTGGCCTGGTTAACCTTAATCCCTTTTGTTAAAATTCGATGTCCAAGAACAACACCGTCTTTTACCATGAAATGGAATTTATCCCAATTAAGCACTAGATTAAACTCCTCACATCTCTACATTTCTCTACTCAAGCTCACCAAGCATAATTCAAATGAGTCACCCACTACAGATAAATCTTCAATAAATAACTCAAGTATGTCCTTTACCGTGTAGGAGAAAATTAACATCATGCATCGTTGGAATATGGCGGGTGCATTACATAAGTCGAACGACATTCACTTAAATGGAAATGTTGCATATGGGTATGTAAATGTTGTTTTCTCCTAATCTTTAAGGTAATCGAGATCAGATTATATCCCGAATACCCATTCAAAGAGAAATACCAACCCCTTCTTGCCAAGTGATTAAGAATATGATCCATAAAGGGCATTAGGAAGTGATCCTTCAATGTCCACGAGTTCAACTTTCAATAGTCTATACACACTCGCCACCCAGCCATTAGTCTATGTGGATTTAACTCATTCTTCTCATTAGCAACTACAGTCATGCTCCTCTTTTTGGGTACATATTGCATGGGGCTCACCAACTTGTTGTCGATTATGGGGTACACTACCCCTGCATCAAGCCATTTAATAATCTCTTTTTTCACCACTTCTTCAATCGATGGGTTAAATCTGTGTTGATGCCAATAGCTGGTATGCACTCTTCCTTTAGCTGAATTTTGTGGGTATAGATACCCAGCGAAATACCAATAATATTAGCAATCGTCAAACCTATAGCCTTTTTGTATCTCTTATGCATAGAGATAAGGGCTTCCACATGCTGCTCACCTAAATTTGCTGCAATAATCAATGGTAAGGTGTTTCTACTTCCTAGAAACACATATCATAGATGGCCCCACAACTCCTTTAGCTCCAACATCTGTGGCTCTTTAATAGATGGCTTAGATAGTGGTGTTGGGTGATTATTTTAGGTCCAAAGCCAACTTTTTGGGGGCATAAGAATATGACCCCATTCAAGCTAGTGCATACATGATCTCATCATATTCTTTGATACTATCACTATCAAAGTTCATCAACATCGCAACCAATGTTTCCATACTAAATCTTTTCTCAACTGGCACATCTTTCTCATCTTCATAATACACATCAACAATTGAGAAGATGCTTATTTCTTTTTTCTGTTTCATTGACTGACAAATATCAAAACTGACCACTTTATCATTTAGCCTAAATTTTAGCTCATTAGTTTGCAAATCAATAAACATACTCCCGATTATGAGAAAAGGTCTACCCAAGATTATGGGTACCTCAAAATCCACCGCGCAATCTAGGATTATGAAGTTGGCTAGAAAATAAAACTTGCCACCTTAACAAGCACATCATACATGTGCCAACTGGCCTTTTCACTGATCGATCTGCCATCAAAATCCATATATTGGTGGGTGTAGGATCTCCCAAACCCAACTTCTTGAATCCTGCCGATTGTATTAAGTTAATACTTACCCTAAGATCATACAGGGCCTAAGACAAACTAAGCGATCCAATAGTACATAAAGCAGTGAATGCTCCCGGATCTTTTTTCTTTTGCATTAAGGATCTTGTAGCAATAGCACTACAATGGTGAAAATTGTCCACCGATTGATAGCTCATATTTTGTTTCTTCATCTCAAGATCCTTCATAAATTTAGCTTAGCTAGGCATTTGTTCAAGTGCCTCCACCAAAGGCACATTTATGGTCAACTGCTTTAACATTATCATGAACTTGCTAAACTTCATATCAGCTTCGTTCTTCTGCAATCTGTGGGGGAAATAAGGAGGTATATTTGTCATTCTACTAGCTACTGTCTCTCTTTCCTTCCTATTGCCTAGCTCTAACTCATCCGTCTATTTATGACTAGATAGAACTTCCTTATTTCTAGCTTTTCAGACGCTACTTGAGGTTTCTCTTTTGCTTCTGCATCTAACTCCACCATTTTGCACTATGTCATATGGTAATGTACCATTTTTTTTATTAAATACCGCAGATAACTGGTTCATCTACTATTTCAGTTGTCTATGGAAGTTGAATACGAGTCGACTAACTGACTCATAAATGATAATTCATTCTTCATTTCTATCACACCGGTGTTAGTCATCTCCACCCCTTTAGTAACTTCACCATCATGTCCTCTATAGATATTTTTCCTAAACTAGTTGCAGTAATATCATGATTTCAAAGAGGTACATACAACCCACTCATGTCATTCTTATATTTCCAGTTTCATTTGTCACGATCTCTATAAATATATTTATCATAGTAGTTCCAACCTTAATTTCCTTTGCTATTGCCTCAAAAACTCCCTTGGTTATTCAGATAGTTAGCCTTCTCCTCAGAATCAGACTTGGCTTCCCTACTTTGTGACCCCACGACCTTCACCTTCTCAATCTTCCAAGATAGCAAATAATTAGTGAGAAAGTCCATCTGAGTCTTCATGTGGGCTATGTCTTGATCTCGCTCTTTTTTTCTCCTTTATGAATCAGCTATCATACCACTAGAAACAGTAAAGCCTGCTACCTCAAAATCCCTGGAATGGCAAGCTCTACCCTGCTTAGTTATTCTATCAAGCATTTCTAAAGCTTCAGGAAAAGTAAGGTCCATAAATGCTCCACCTGCAGCATTATCCACCATTGGCTTTGTTATAGAATTCAAGGATCTATCAAAGTCTCCATCAGATATACATCAGTCACTTTGTGATTAGAGTATTGCATCAACTTCTTCTTGAATATCTCTCCCATGTCTCATAAAGAGCTTTGCTCGAAAGCTTCCTGGAATTACTTATCTCATCCCTCAATTACAACATTCTAGATCGCGAAAATAAACTTTATAGAAAAGCTTCTTTCAACTACCTCCAGTTTGTTATAAAATTAAGAATCAACCCATTCAACTACAGTGTTTTCTCATCAGATATAGACAAATAAAATAGTCACAGACGGATTGCATTCTGCCCTACTTTGAGATTATCAGAGACTACCAAATAGTGATGAAGTTCACTAAATGCATATTTGGATTATCACCCAAAAGTCCATGAAATAGCCCTTTTAAGTTAAAGCAGCTGAATCATGGTGATCGAAATGTTAAACTTAGCTCTGGCTGCCAAAGGTGGAGGAATAATAGCTCTGGTAGATCCTGATCTATCCATATCATCCTCATCATCATCGAGATCAAACTATACTGCTTGGCGATCTGGTTTCCCTCTGAATAGAGGGTTTATGATCACAGGTGCAGCTACACTCTCTGCATGTCTTCTATTAGCCTGATTGATCAAATCATCATATCCCAGGTCCTCATTATCAGGGTTAAGCTCCTGACCTGGTCGACCTTTATTTTGTTAATTTACTTGAGCTCTAGCCAAGGTGGATAATCTCTCAACTTCTTGCTAATCTTCCATTCTGCCAATTAATTGAGGTTCCGAATGAAATGGTAATAATGGTTCTCCTGACCTCCTAGTACATGGAAAGAAAAATAAATATACTATAATGAACAAAAATAAAACATAAAATTAAAATTAGAAAACTTGAACAAATTCTAGTTGATACTCATAAACTTAATTGACAACCGTATTCCCCAACAACGACGCCAAAATTAGTAGGTCTAAATTACAACTCTTGTAAAAAAGTACAAGCGATCGCTATCAAATATAGAATCCAACTAGGTTGGGGTCGAATTCTATAGGGAATATTTTGTAAACTAAGTGTTATGATTTTTAACGGACTATTGATCGAAGGTTCCAGAATAAACGAGGTTTGTTTGTTAACAGTGAAGTATGCTTGTATCAAATCGTGTTCTAAATAATGAGTATGCTTGTAAGTTTTGATTCAATGAGAATGAATAAACTAGGATTATGTTCACTAAGATGTTACTGTAGTCAAGGTTGTGAGTTCTACCAAATTCCTACGTAACAAATTCCAATTGCAAGAATTATTAAACTCTAAAGTTCATCTATTTATTTCTCAATATTAATAGATGATTACCCTTAAATTCCTTCAGACTTAAAGAATGTATTGATATTTTCAATTAGTTTCTCAGGTGGGTTAATCATTATAAGGAATCAACCCTTAACCCAAAGGTTAAGGCCATTGAGTTCCTTATAAGTCTTCTCTTTTCCCAACACACATATTTCTACTCAAACAAGTCGTGTTCTTGGGCTCACCCTTAGAGTTTGCAACCAATAAAGATCATAATAATGAAGAAGAGTTAATATAATTGCAATTAGTTATAGAATTTAGGCATTCTTACAACCCTAAGTAAACAATCACATCAAGGATCCCATAACCCTAGTTATAGGAGCTTTAGATACACATCAAAGAAAAAAAAGATGATTCCATTGTGTTTCTCATAGATAATTTAGAAAATTACTTACAAAAATATCCAAAGAATTGTTCTTGATCTTTAAAGAAATAGTGAATAAAATGTTAAGATCCACAATTTCAATTTGTTTCACAGAGAATAGCAGGTTCCAAGTTATTCAAAGATGAAAAGTAGATTAAAGATACCTAATCTAACCCTAAAATACATATTTATATATTTTCAGGTACTGGAGTTTTAAATTCAAACTTCAGATTGCCGTATCATAATTGACGATCAAGTTGACGGCCCATCATTGGCCTGACGGTTCATCAGTTAGACCATCACTTGGGTCCCCAATATGACTTATTCTATTTTAGGTTTAGCAGCCAAATTGATGGCCCATCACTTGGACCATCACTAAGTTCCTAGATTCTTTGTATTTTTCTTGGCTCTGAAGGCCATGTTGATGGTCTATCAAAGACCTGAAGGTCCTTCACATACACTATTGCTAACATCCTTCGATTTGTTCATTCTGCTTAAGGTTAACAGACACCCTAATAGTCCATTACAAGTTTGGCGACCCGTCAGTAAGGCCGTCAATGGCCATTTCTTCCACTTTTATGAATTATTTTTTTTGAAGTCTTTTACCTAAAAAAATAGTAAAACTCAACATCAAATACAACAATGGCTACTTAAAAAAGAAAAATTATCCCTCGTAAAAGATTTAAAATATTTCATCCAAAGTTAAAACATCAAGTCTGCTTTAGCGGAAGCTTCAAACTGTATGGGGTTGCTTAAATGTACTTTGGTCTCTTTAGCGGTGACTGGTTAAGTGGTTGTTGGTTTCTTAAGCAGTCTTAGTTAAGTGTATACGTGTGTATATTTATATATATATATATATATATATATATATATATATATATTTTTGCCCTTCCTTTTAAGCTTAATATTTTGAGTTTTTTCAGCATTCTTAACCTTGGAAGCTCATAAATTAGTAAGAATCAATATACTGAAGTTGAAATTGAGTTGGGAATGTTAGAGTGATTTTTTTCTTGTCAACATAAATCTTCAATTAATTCTCTAATTAATTCTCGATATTCTCATTTACTATTGGGGTTGTTTTTGAACGATTAATGAACTGGTAATGCTCAACTTTTGAGCACAAGCTCATGGTACCTTGACGGATGTTACTGTGATTTCAATTTTGGGATTCTATAGGTAGGGACCATGAGGATTTACAGCTCAATTTAATACTTGGATCATAAATTTGCAATATGGGTATCAATATTTTTGATTTAATATATAGAATATTATTTTTATAGAATGGCAAAAGTCGAAAGCTTCTCAAAAGGGGAAAGCTCTATTATAAATGTTTTCATATGCCTTTGACAGTGTCCAAATAGGTTATGATTATCCTCCTCCTAGACTTTATTTTTATGATATTAGTGTTATATTCTGCTAGTTGTGGGTGGGTTCTTATGGATTGAATATTCATTTCTAAATATTTTAGCCAATTACGGGGTTTTTTAATTAGATTACATCCTTTTTCCTTTATGATAGTATTTTCTTATCCTTTAGGATTAGACTTAGCTAATTTAGGGTCATGGGATGGGATTGTGAAGATTTAACCTAGGTTAAATTAGGAGCTTTCCTTTGGTTGGGGTTTTGGGACTTGTAGTGGGCCTTATCGCCTTTTTAATGATAGATAGTTGTAGAATATTATCCTTTTTAAATTAATTTGGTTGTATAATATCTTTGAGAGACTATCATTTGGGATTTGTGTAACACCCCGCATTTAGGGCTAGAATAAAAACCATGATTTCGATGCGTTGCTAATACCAAAGTCATAAAATCCTATGCCAATACGGCATGTTAATTATTGTGTAGCATATGAATCCACTCAAGCTTGAATTTAGACCATTGAGGTCCTTCAACTCAACGATGAGTTGAAACTATTTCGGTCGACTAAGTTTTAGTGGATGTTGTAAAGTGTGTCAGCTTCCATCGACCATAATTCTCTATATATGTCGAATTAGGAAGCCTACTATGTGTCAAATGATAGGTATTCGAGTTAGCTTTCCAACGATACCAATTTAGCTAAAATTCAACACCCGAGCAAGAAGTTATGACCTTTTAAAGTGATAACCGATGCCTAACCAATCGCCCATGGCCACTGGAAAGCATAGGTGATAGCCTAGGCGGTGCCTCTGTGAACATAGGAGATAGCGTAGGTAGAGCCTATGTAAACATAGGCAATAGCTTAGGCGGCGCCTATGTGAAGATAGGCGATGGGATGGGCAGCGCCTATGTAAGGAATTTTGGAAATTTAAACACTCCGTGTTGAGGACAATGTAGTCCTTTTCCACCCTTACTTAGCCCTAAGACACGAGATTTAGTTCCAAGGACCCCAAAATACATATTCATTCATCAAAAGTGCTCAAGATTCTCCTTAGGGTTTCAAAATAAAAACCCAAATAGTTCAAGATTTGATTGTAGGTTTTCAAAGATAATTGCATATTTGGAATCACCAATCCGCAAGCTTCAAGAAACATCTATTACCTTTGGAAATAGAGGTACGTGGGGTTATCCAAAAATCTTACGGGTGTAGTCTTTATGAACATGCATGCTTTTAAATGGGGGTTTTCAATCAAATGCTAATATCTTTCTTTCAATATGATTTCTAAGTCATTTTCTTTATGTCATGGGAATTGTTTGCCTATATACTCCAATGGTTGAAACCATGCATATGTGACTTGAGATTTTCCATGGAAGTTGATAAATATGAATGATAAATTGTTTTCAAATTCCCATGATAATGTTTTGATACTCTATATTATATTGTGATCAACAAAGGAGAGCATGAATTTGAAATAAATATTGTTCACCACTTGTAAATGATGAAGCACCTTGGTTTTTACATGATTATGCATATGTGGATGTGAAATTGATGACTTGCAAGTTGGGTATGAAGACTACATAATACAATATGCGATTGAATAAGATGAAATTTGAATGCATTGATTTTACATAAGAAAGGTGGATGTTCGAAGAAGGCGTTTGAGACACAAGCGGCTCATTGTTAGAAGAACGTGTTTGCCGACATGGAATATCGGTACCATGCTTAGTTTTCTTGCGTACTTAATATTATATTATCCCAAATTGGGATTATGGTTAGGAGACATTCTTTGTGGTCTTGTGCACTACCATATTTGATTTGGGTCGAGACATCATGCTTTGTGTTCTTGTGTGTCTCTTCCTCACTTATACTCTAATTTTAGCAGCAACCGAGGTTTGACAGTTGGTATAAATTATGTAGGGTATTCCATCTAGCTCAAATTGCATTTCATTATTATTGAGAAAAACTATTGCGTTACACCCATATGTTTTCAAATGATTTGATACGACAATTACTTTATAATGGCTCTCAATTATATTTTGTAAAAATATTAGTTTTGCTTTGATATCTCTGCGTGCCAGTACTTTTGTGCTGACCCTCTTCCCTCTCCAACCTCTCAGGTTCAGAGGCCCAGTCTAGGGTTCAAGAAAATCAGTAGAAATTTCAGATAGAGCTGTAGAGACAAGTGGTGAGCCTTCTATGTTTCGGAAGGTCTTATGTCCTGCAGTCCTTTTATCTTATGTTCAGTTTTTGGGTCTGCTGGGGGCCTTGTTCTAGTTTTCAGATAGACATTGTTTCAGTCATGTAGTAGAGATTTTGCAGATGGTTTTGGAGATGTTGATTTAGATTGTGAGACACTATTCCCCATTATCGTTTTCATATGATTCTTGACCACGACTAGGCCCTGATTCGGGTCGTGACAATTTGCCTTTATCACTACATTTAAGTTTGTTAGGTATCATACCTTTTCCTTATTATAATTTTGACCTCTAATCGTGACTTAGACTTAATAAATGAAATTCAGTCCTTGTTTAATAATTTGAATTCTAAAATTGAAATAATAACTAAACAAACTTGAGTAGAATCATGATCTTAGTATATTTTTCTTAATGAAATCCTACTTATGAGTACTAGTTTGAGTCCAACATCTGACATATTATATGTTATCTATGAGTTTTGATTTGAGTCCGACATTTGACTTACTACTATTTATGATTAGTTTTGATTTGATTCCAACATTTACGGTATTGTTTTTATTCATTAGTCTGATTTAAGGATGGCATTTATTATCATTATTATTGTTGATCTGGGGTTTGGAATTCAATAGAGACTAACAAGATTTATGTTTATGGCTAGAGGAGTATATCATATGCATCCCAATCATTTTGGCATGTTTTACCTATTATATATTATCCTTACCTTAGTTTTACTCCTTACTTACACCCATCATACTTATGGAGGCTCAGTTGGGTTTATTTGTCCTTGTGTGTGTGCCTTCTAGGCTTATAAGATTCTAATTAGGTTATAGCGAGGCATTTATTTATGCTTTTGAGTCACATTTGATTTTTCACATTCACTTAGCATGACCTATTATTTTTATTTATGTCCCTTAATTATTACCTTTAGATGATATACTTGCACTTTGTTTATAGTATTACTGTAACAGAGCTCAGTCGTCCTATAAATCGTATGGAGTACCCATATTTTTGTACTCATACTACACTTCTGTATCTTTTCTCTAATGTGCACTCTATCACGAAACACTACTATTATGTTGACCATGGGTTGTGTTGTTGATCGAAGATTGGGTGAGCTTTTGAAGTTTAGCGTTAGCCTTCTTTCTTTTGCTTTCATGATAGTATTATTTTGTATATTCTGAGACTACAATGTATATTCTGGCACTGTCTAGTACTCTTTTTGTCTTAGTTGCTCTTGTAGTGACCTTAGCAGGTTTTAGCAGATTTATCTAAGTATTTTTTCCTCTTCCCTCTCTTCTATAGCATGGTGGGTTGAAGTATTCTGTCTATTATTTCGTTACTCCCTGTTTTGGGCTATGGTTTATCTTACCTATTGGTGGGTTGAAGTAGGTGCCATCATGACTTGAGAAATTGATTGTGATATGAATCAACTATCCCACATAATCATAAATGACTTGAAGCAACTATGAAAAAGCTCTAAATATTGAAAAAGTATAAAAATGAAAAATAACCTAGAGGATCATTACAGCTGGTTTTCACATGTTTACTAGATGTCATTCTAAAGGAAGGTAAGGTTACTTTAGTGTTTATACATCACTTAGTAATGAGTCATTACAATATTATCAGTAATATGACATGTAGTAATGTAGCACGATATTTTTTGATTTGTCCTTACAAGACATATAATTTATCGATCACTTCTCTCTTCTGTATGTAAAAAGGAAAAGAATAAAGATAGAGGGAGTACAAGCTGCAACTCATCTGCTTCTTCTATGTGTTTGGTGTTATTCTATCAATTTTATTTCTTTGTCACCGAATTATATCATATTATTTTCAGGTTTCGAATACTAGCTCTCCCATTACAGGTTATATTTTTGGGTTCTACTTTAGGATTTTCCTTAATCCTGATAATTTTTAATAATATATGATGACCCAATTCTTGTAGAAAAGGATTGTAGTTTCTATTTTTTTATTTGTTATAACAAAGCTGAAGGAAATTACATACTTCTATTCTTTATTTTTATTAAATAGTTGTGATTCTATTTTTGGTGGTTTGTAATTATGCCTTGCAATTATAAACTGGGTAAAAATCTATGATTAAGATTTTTCTATGTATTTATAACTTGTGAGGTTTCTTGTATTGTCTATAGAGGTTGGTTTGGGGAGAGCATAACAACTAAGCCAGGAAACTCTCAAAAACTTATTCAAGGTTTTTGAGCATATTTGGTATCAATTTTTTTGGTCTTTCGTCTTTCTATGGTAACTATAAATGTTTATTAACCGTCTTAAATCCAAATCATTATAGTTTGAATTCTTTGTTTAACTTCAGCTAACCGTTACAAATTGATTTTATCACTAGTAAAAGATTTTTTCTTTCCTACTTTTGGGATATGATTAGAACCGCCTTTTGCTACATCATCAAGGATATGATTGAAACTTTTTTTGTTTTTGTTCAAAAAGATAGAAACTACTTTTGTTGCTGCATGTTGGACATCATTACAATCACTCTCAAGAATTATGATAACAGGTTAGTTATATCAACCCACCCATTCCGAGAATCCTTTAAACAAACTAAAATTTATTTCTCTTGTTATTTTGTTCCTTCCATGTCATCTTTGTCTATTTGTTTGATGTTAATTGTTTGTCTTTAGTTACCAAATAATACTAGCATATGACTTACAATTTAATTTAAAAATTTCTAAGTGCATGCACTCCAATTTTTATAAGCTACTAATTAAGTTCCTAAATTCTATTTCCTGCAATTTGAAGACAATTAAGAATTGGTCATCCAAATCCTTACTAAAAACTACATGCAAGTGCATTTTCTTAGTTTCTTAATTTATTTTAATTTTCATTTTTGTACAATATGAATTCAACTTTATGGTACATTTTAGTTCTATCATTATGAAGAATAACATTCCATGATAACATAAGAAATTACAAAGTTTTGATAAGTTTATTTTTTAAAGCTTATTTAATATTTACATTTGCTTTGGTTTGAATATTTTCATGATCATTTGATTTAGTGATACAAGCATGAAGAGCACAAGGATTACAAGACGTTTTCAAAAGACCAAGCTTGGATTTGCAAGGCGGTTGAAGACATTTGGAAACCATTTCATAGCCTTGTGCAAGTTGACGAGAGAAAAAGAGGTTATTACACTCCAAGGCCACCTATACTTGGACTCGTTAAGGGTAATATTGTCTTTTGATGGCTCTCTTATTACACTTCAAAGGAGCACCCTTCAATAAGGGTATTTTAGTCTTTGTATGTAATAAGTATAAATAGACAATTAGGCTTCTCTTTTTATTAGTTTTGATGAATTGTTGAGTGATACTCAAATTGTATTTTCATTCCTTAGTATAGGGCTTGAAAAAGCTATCTTAGTATAGGTCTTGGAAAAAACATTGAAACTAGGGTTAACCTTTTGTTGACATTTTTACAAGAAAGGTGGGCGGTTGAGGTCATTATCCCTTTATGACCACCTAAGAGTGTGGTGTTATCCATCAATGGTGTTATGTGTCTTGGTATTTGATACACACCATGGCGTTATTCATTGGTGTTGGAGTATGTCTCACTATCTATCCAATTACTTGACGCAATTTTTCCTTTTGTTTTGTTTGAATCTGTGTCTCTCTTTTTCAACTTCTCTTCTTTAGTTGCTGATTTTTTGTTTCTTAGCGTGTTTTCACGTTTTTGTTCAAGTTTTAGGTTAAATTTAACTTAGAACTTGAAAAAAAATGTGAAAACACGCTAAGAAACAAAAAAACAAAAACTAAAGAAATGAATATGAAGAAGAGAGACACAGATTCAAACAAAAAATAAAGAGGAAAATTGCATTAAGTAAATGGATAGATAGTGAGACATACACCAACACCAATAGATAGCACTAAGGTGTGTATCAAACATCAAGACACACAACACCAATGATGGATAACACCACACTCTTAGGTAGACACAAAGGGATTAATGACCTCAAGCACCCACCTTTCTTACCAAAATGTCAACACAAGGTTAACCCTAGTTTCAATGTCTTTTCCAAGACTTACACTAAGATAGCTTTTCCAAGCCCTGCATTAAGGAAAGAAGATACAATTTGAGTATCACTCAACAATTCATCAAAACTAATGAAAAAAAAGCCTAATTCTCTATTTATACTTATTACAAACAAAGACTAAAATATCCTTAATGAAGTGTGCTCCTTTGAACTGTAAATAGAGAGCCATCAAAAGACAATATTACCCTCATAAAGTACAAGTTTAGGTGGCCTTGGAGTGTAAGAGCCTCTTCTTCTCTCTTCAACTTGAAAAAGTCTGTGAAATTGTTCTAAAAGGTCTTCAACAACCTTGCAAATCCAAGCTTGGTCTTTTGAGAAGGCCTTATAATCCTTGTGCTCTTCATACTTGTATCATCCTCTCCATCTTGAAAGGAATTTGATCTCAAATTCACTCCTTACACAACCATAAAAAGGGAAAACAAGTGCATAATCCTCATGGCATGAGGGTTAGCATTAGTATCATAAATTATATAACCATGCCAAAGGAATACACTTTTGAAATACAACCAACAATCCTTTGTTATGATCATGAAACACTTAATAAAAACATCACAAAGGACATGACTAAGGAATACAATCCTGCACTATCACATATATCATCAAGCCAAGGATGTTCACATTTTGAAATATATCCACGGGTCTTTTGTGTGTGACATGAAAAGCTTAACATGAATGGCACAAAGGAAGTGTCTTTGGCAAATATCAAGAGATAAATAAACTACAATATCTTAATGGCTTTAGTATACCCAAGAGGTAAGACTACCTTTATCTTTGGAACTATAAGATACATTTATTTCATTACCTCTACAAAGGACCTTAGCAAATATGGTGCCACTATTGATCTCAAGGTCCACCTCACCTATATATCATTATCATTCAAATAGGACAAACAGCCACCAAACTTCCTACCTCTACATAAAATAAATTAAATTAACATTGTTATCCTCATAGGTAAAGCGGAAGTATAGGAAGGAATCAAGTGTGAAGACATCACTCCAAGCGGGCACACTTTTCAAATAAAACCAACAATCCTTTTTTTTTATGATGAAACACTTAGTATGATCAGTAAAAAGGATAGGAATAAGGTAAACATCAATGGAAAATGAGCACAAACCAAGATAATCCCTTCCCCACCCTAATAGTATACTGGGGTCAAATGGAAGTAATAGATAAGGATCAAAGCCGAGTTTAGCCATTCCTTTTACTAGACAATTATGCTCACAATTACCCAAAACAATCACCCTTAAGAGAAGCTTATCATTCATGACTAAAGGGTTGTGGTCATAAAATCCTATCCTAAGAACAATCACGCCTTTATTCACAAATAGTCCAAACACATAACCATCATGAACAATACTAATGGCAGAGTTTTCATCACATAAGCTCAAAGGGTCATGTTCCATAACATGTTCAATATTACAAGAATGATCACTAACTTGAGGATATTTAATCACATCAATCACATAATCAAATAGTGAACCATCCTTAAGAGAAATTTGAGCATTATACACAATAAGAGTACAACAACGGAAAGATTCATGCTTCTCTACACTAGGTAAACCACAACAACGGAAAGATTCATGCTTCTCTACACCAGGTAAACCAAAAATCACATCACCTAGGCTACTAATAGACGCATAACAATATTTTAAACTTAAGAGAGTGTAGAGTGTACCATAGTTACCTCAGTTTGTAATAGGGCAGCCCACTTTCTTTGAACTCTCGGCCAAGAGTGCAATTAGAACACCAACATGTTTGGGAGGGATTTCTTTTAGATTCTCCTTTGGGAATATATCATCTTGTACCTGCATTTAAGAAGAATTAATGATAGGAAAAATGCTAGAACTTGTGTTAGTGAGTAAAAAGGGTTATTTGTGGACAAGATCCACAATCAAGAATTTTTTTTTCCCTTCCAACTTTACTACCCACGGCTTCTCTTTCCCTTTCCTTCTCTTCTTCACATTCTTTTTATACCTCACCATCGAATTCTTCTCCATCTTGAGCTTCGGCCTCATTCTCCTTGGAAACCAAAACTTGGTAGTTCGTATTTTAAGGTAAAATTTGAGTACTAAGTCCTTCTTGTTGGACTTGGTACAATTCAAGAGGTGAAGGTCTATTTGGCTCTCGGTTTAGTGGACTTTGGGTTTGGTAGCTTAGGTTTTGTGGAGATTTTGGTGGACATAATCTATCAACACCCACTTTCGTTCTAATCACATAACCCTTCATTGATCCCAAATCACCCTTCATGGATCCCAAATCACCCTTCATTGAGCCCAAATCACCCTTCATGGATCCTAAATTACCCTTCATTGAGTCTATGTCAGACTGTACCATCTTCAGTTCAAGAACAAGAGCCTCAAGACGAGCCAAGATGGCTCCACCAACATCATTTCCCAATTTTTGGGAAGTTGAACCCTTAGGTTCCATAGCTCAAATACCCAAAAAACATAGCGAAGAAAAATCCTACAAAATAGACAAACAAGTTAGTTCAAATAAAGCCTCACCACTCTCACACACGATTCTTACCTCACACTTGGTCTCAGAAGTGTTGAAACTTTGGATCGTACTTAGTGAGTGATTGAGAGACGAATCAACTTTATCCTGGAATAGATTTTTGTTTCATATGACTCAAAGAAAATTGCTTACGGATTGAACCAATAAGTTACAACGAATTACAAATAAGAAAAACACAAAAAGAAGTGTTGATCAGAAACAAATGACTTTAAACTAATTATCAACCTAGTAGGTAATTACAAGTTTTCTAATTAGAGATAGAATAAACACAAAAGAAACTAGAATCAACAAATAGAAACTAGGAGATCTAATTTTAGACCTCAATTCAGTTATTCAAAAAGTGATGATGTTGCAGCTTGTGATTGTACGTCACTTTTCAAAATTTTCAATTTATCAATCTTCTTGTCTCGGACACACTTGAATTAAGAAGGTGTATGAACGAAATTAAGGGGAAAATGAAGTGCTTGGAGCCCTTTTTCAAGTTCAAATGGACTTGAAAACAATTGGCCCCCCCCCCCCATACTTTCAATTGTACTTTGATATTCCCTTTGTCCCCTCTTCTTTTGGAAGATTGTGAATATGCTAGGGAATATTGTTTGTAGAAATGACTTTCACCTTCTCTTTATTTCTTTTTTGTGGATCAAACCTGTACTTTGAATATTTTTCTACAACAAGATATGAAGATTAAGAAGAACAACTTGAATATTCAATAGTTCACCAAGGTTTGACCACAAGGCACATGAACGCCAACTTCAAATTTTCTTTTAGATCTAGGTCCATTTGCCAATCCAAGCACAACCAAACAAAAATCCAATAATAAAACGTCACAAACACCACAAACCACACTAAATCCACCTACCAAAAGCTTCAAACACATTTTCAACAATGGTGGAATGCACAAACACAATCGAATCTTGATCCAAACTTAGATCTAGACTCTTTTAGTATTTGGGAACAAGGATCTATCACTAGAAACTAACAAAACACACAAAAACAAAGTAGAGCTAAGTCTCAAAAATCTTCCAAAACACAAAAATGGGTTAACAATTTATTTTGTTAGATTTTCAATTTTCTACACATTTTTTTGTTGATATTCTTCAAGGTAATCAATAATCCAAGACTTAGAGTTGTGGGAACAAATCTAATACATGGATCTTGATACCAAATGATACAAGATCCAACCTAAAACTTGAACAAAAATGTGAAAACATGCTAAGAAACAATAAATCAGCAACTAAAGAAGAGAAGATAAAGATAGGAGGTATGGATTCAAACAAAAAAAAAGGACAAATTGAATTAAGTAAATGGATAGATAGTGAGACATACACCAACAAGAATGAATAGCACCAAGGTATGTATCAAATAGCAAAACACACAACACCAATAATGGATAACACCACACTCTTAGGTAGACACAAAGGGATCAATGACCTCAACACCCACAATTCTTGCCAAAATTTCAACACAAGGTTAACCCTAGTTTCAATGATTTTTCCAAGACCTACACTAAGATACCTTTTCCAAGCCCTACACTAAGGAAAGAAAATATAATTTGAGTATCACTCAAAAATTCATCAACGCTAATAAAAAATAGAAGCCTAATTGTCTATTTATACTTATTACAAACAAAGACTAAAATACCCTTAGTGAAGGGTGCTTCTTTGTAGTGTAAAAAGAGAGCCATCAAAGGAAAATATTAACCTTAATGAGTCCAAGTATAGGCCGTCTTCGAGTGTAAGAGCCTCTTCTTCTCTCTTCAACTTAAACAAGGCTATGAAATGGTTCGAAAAGGTCTTCAACCACCTTGCAAATCCAAGAATGGTCTTTTGAGAAGGCCTTGCAATCCTTGTGCTCTTCATGCTTGTATCATTTAGAAATTTGTAGTACAGTATCCTTCATGCACCAGTTTTCTTCTTATCGTGAGTTTGATGTTGCTTCTATTAAGGTACAAAAAGTGGTTAGCTGGTTAGTTTTACAACAAATTCGTTAAGTGCAAGTTGTGTTCACTATTATTTTCATGCTATTCTTCTTGATTTTATTTTGTTGCTGGTGTTTACTTCACTCAATGGAAATTTTGAGCTTTTTTTGAATTTTTGATATTTTTGATCCTTTACTTTTTTGAAAGAGATAATTTCCTATAAATCTTATCTTGAGAGAGCTGATTTGTTTAGGAAGGAAGACACAGAGACAAGAGAACTTAAAGAATTAAAGAAGACATTGCCATTGGAATGCTTACAAGTATAAACTTCTCTTTTTGTCTTGTGTTTCTCCCACTGCGTCCTCAACAACCTATATTTTCTTTTTTTCTTAGAAAAAGAATAACCTAATTATCTATTAATAATTTAGATATACTTTGTGTATGGAAAAATATGATGACAAAATATTGTTGAACTTTCATTTTTTATTTTTCCCAATTGGTTCTTTCAAAACTCTTCTTAATTGATCATAAAAAATTATACTCCATCCGGCCCTCTTAGACTCTCCCTCCATTTCAGGTGTTAAAATGAACACGGATCTATGAAATTGTAACCTTACCTTTGTGAGGTAGAACTATTCTTATTTATATGCATTAGTTTATTTTGTCATTGGTATCTATATTTCACTTCTACGTCTCAAGACATTCTATTAATATAATCGATAAAAAAATATTTTCTCACTGGTTTTGTAATAGGAAAAGCTTAATCTTTTTCTAAATGCAATGATAAAGTCACTCTCCAACATGGAGGCCATTTTTCTTCTTCAAGATCCTTTCAACAAAATATGCTGAATTGAAGTAAGAGTAATTTAACTCATTTATATTGTGTAGGTTAGGAAAGAAATAGTTGAACTCTACTTGGAGACAACTCACTAGTCTTCAAGATATGTTGTACAATTATCATGATTGAATGGATGAAGAATTATTCATTATCTCTTTGTTGTTTCTTTTACAAGAAAGTTACCTAAAAATATTTATTGTATGATTTTACCTCTATTTGAACCATATGTGATAGCTATACCAAGTTTCTATCAAAGATTAAAAAATTGGTTTGAATAATACTGATTGAAGCAAGTTAGTCAATTCCAACTTTATGAAATTAAGTTCAAAGTTATAAATAAGAAGAAGCACAAAGTGAGAAAAAAATATAGTAACTAAGACTCTGGATTGGTAGTTGGAAGGGCAGAGTTTATGTTTTTTTGTGCATATTGTCATACTAATTTTCAGGACTCTACTAAGAATTTTACTCTTGTACCAATGACATTGGTGAAGCAAGATTCAGATACAAAATTGTCATGGCCTAATTTCTCAGGTTATGACAACAATAACCCACCACTAGGTAATCTAACTTATAGCCCGAGATAGGGAGTAACAGGCTAATAAGAGAAAAGAAGAAGTCAGTGGAAAAAAAGTCTAATAAAAGGGCTAATTTAAAGAAGCAACACATTTCATACACTAAAAAAGTGAGGGAGGACCAAAATAAAGAAATATTTTCCAAGACCTAGTGTCAGTCGATACAAGAGACACTAATATAACAGAACTACAAGGCAATATATATATATATATATATATATATATATATATATATATATATATAGAAGCATCTATAAAATACAAAATAAAAATCAATCCAACAAAAGAGAGGGAGAAGGAACAACTCCAGACACTAGAATCTTACCCCTAATCCCTAATCCATGGTAGCTCAACACAATGCACAGGTCAGTAGTGAGAACTCATACTATGATCTGCAGACTGAAGAAGTGTACTATAAGTACCAAATACGATGTACTTAATAGGCATTGTCTACTGATCTCAAAAGATAATGCAAATATAAATAACATGTACGATAAGAAAATAAATTATAGATAACTAACTAAGAAACAAAATGCAATAAAGATAATAGTGAGGTAAAGATAAACTACCATATTTTACCAGTAACTAGGGATGAAAGTGTGATACAATAGGTAGCTAAACAATATAAAATATTGTATGAAGAAAGAGACTTACAATAGTAGTACAAAGAAAGATGGTAATACACAAAAGAGTAGCTGGAGAAGAAATAAACATACAATGGTATTGTAAGGAGCCTAAACATGAAGGTACTAACCTAAGGGAGATAGCCTAAAAGTCTGAATCTCACTAGGTTTATAAAAAGAAAGGACCTAGATCTAGAATAATTAGAACATATAACCCAAAATATGAATAATTACCATGTTCGTAATATCAAAGAGAAAAAGAACTCAAAACTATACATATAGCCTTGGGTATAAATCCATAATAAACTCTTCACAAAATATACAATAATATCAAAATAATAATACATCTAGGTAAGCCCTAAAAAATAGAACCTAATTGGGACCCCATAAGCTTGAAAGGTCCAATCAATCACGCAATAAACAAGAACCATAACCAGTACCTATCCAACATCCATAAGATTTGTAGGTACTAGTGCCAAAGAATTATACTAGTGATAAGCAATGCCTATGGATGCACAAATGTAAAGTAAGGCCAATACCACCATGCCAACTAAGTTTAATAACACACCATGTATATATACCTTCTTTAGCTCGAAGGCTCATAGGGAAGGATTTACGTGGCATTCCATATTCTGGCATGTGGTTTACAAATAGAAAGCTACCATAAGTGACTTGAGATATTTTTATATACTTTATGGTCCAAAATAAGGACTTCCAATAATCAACCATAGTAAATTTGTCTCGTCTAGTACTAGTGGTCAGTAAGAGAATAATAAGTGATAATACTTACTCTGAGACTAAAATAAGTAGAAATTTATAAAGTCCAACGCCTGAGATATTATTTTGGACTAAAATAGTAGAATAGTATAGAAAGGTTTGACCCCCCATGACTAGAATAATAAATAAATACAAATGAATAGATCAAGAATGGATCAGAATAAGCCTCGATTTGAGTTTTCAAAATGGTAAGTTTAGTTTAAAATACCATGAACCAACAATAATGATGATACAAATTTTGTTTAAATTAGTTTTAAAAGTGAAAAAAGTGCATAAATCCACTTTTTTAATAAAATATTAGAAAAGCTAGAGTTTAATTCGGTATCATACCACTTAAGTAAGCATGAGCACATATAAATATATGTAGGACATCACCAGAATCTAAACAATAGAAATATAAGTAGTCAAGAATCTTTAAACTAAAATCATAATTCTCTTAAAGCTCCAGAAAGTAACCTGAGTCTCATAACCAAGACCTGTGACTAATAATATACAAAGAAACAAGTAAAAAGGTTATAACTTCAGAAGATATGGTAAATAAGGACATCATGCTACTCAAAGGGTTTAATATAAGATTATCAACGATATCTCTAAGGATTACAACAAATATTTTACTAGGACTCATAATATAAACCTAAATTCAAATAAAAATTTAATCAAGATTAACATAATGCTATAGTTGTCGTGAGTATGATAGGCTACAACTCAAACTACAATTCTATTTTAAAATCCCCTAAATAAGTCAAATATAGACATCAAGAACATTAGACTTAAACTTATCCTATAAATCCTACCTTGCATGCAATCTATATAATTTTCATGACCCAACCAGGGCCTGATCGTTGTGGGTATCTCAAGTTCACTATGGACTGGAGACCACTCCCTTAACCGAACCTTAAGAGAATAGTAGTAATAATAATAACGATAAAGTGGAAGCCAATTAAATTATAACAAAAGATAAATAAATAAATAAATAAAATTATGAGACAAAAACACTAACCAACCAACTCATATTTGCCCACAATAGCTTCTTAAACAAAAAGAATAACTTTCCGGTACATGCCTCCGACTATGATCAAAAGAATCGCAAAATATTGGGTAAATTAAGAAAGAACAATGAAATGATAAGGCCTTCTGAATGATGGAGGCTCACAACTTCACAATGACACAATGATCGTGCTAATCCACCTAACGCTGCATAGGAGCAACAAAAGTGTCTTCAAATCCTATATTATGAAATAATATAGTGTCCTAGGATGGTAGTAAAATAAGCACTAACATGTAAATTAGAGAAAGTGATAAAATAATGCTATGTCCAAAAACAATCAAAACCATATCACATATTCATAAATACACATATAAGATGCCAAGATAGAGTAAGGGTTTAAACATGAGATTTTAAAACCATTAACTTGACTATGTAGCTCGATCTATTCTAAGGGCACCCATGGGCTATATGGGTTTAGCTCTCCCTATTTAAAAGGGTCCCAATGCTTGTTAGCCACATGAACCGAGGAAAATATGAAGGAAACTTAAATCCACCATGGAAAATAGCCATCCTAAATATATATATTTCAAGTATGTGTCAAGCACACAGTCTTATATATCCCCCTTATGCTGGCAAATGTGGCTTTCAGTCTTCGTCCCACTGGGACTTACACATCCACGGTGAGCTACATAATCCCCTTTAAGTTCAAATTAAATAATTTACACATAATTCTAACGATTAACTCGAGATTCATTCATTAAGGCATTTACCACTTGGTATTGTCATACCAATATGCTTGCAACCTAAACAAAACATGCCAAACTAATTCACATTGACCCCCAAGTTCCATTAAAATCCAATCCATGGCCACCAAGTCCATCCAAATCCACTTTTATATTTATTTATCCATTAATACAATTCATTGAGTTCAAAAGCAAGTAAAACCATGCAATTTTTCATAATTTGAATCAAATTCATAAAGTGGGTTGAGGTTTATGCAAATCCAAGCTGAAATTCATCCAATTTGTAGAAACCCATGTACCCCATTCCAACTATTTAAATAATGTACCAATTCAGTCCCAAAATCATCAATTTAAAGCAATAATCAATTCAAAACATGGGAGAAGTAATTCAACCATTAGCAACCAAAACCCCTCAACCTTGTTTCAAAATCCACAACTTAAATCATATGGAAAACGATTCAATTCATTTCATATTGTAAAATTTAAGTTTAGGGAAGAACATACCTAAAACACACAAGAATTTGAAGTTAATTCGAAGTTTGGAGCTCGGATTATTAATGCACAGTGAAACCCTTAAGCTTTCTTCGTTGGAGATTTAAAGATAAATAAAGTAGAGTTTGATCTTTGAAAACTGAAGGAAAAAAGTCATTTTATGTTTATAAGTCATGAAAAGGGTGAAAAGACCAAAATCCCCTCACCTCTACAAACAAAGCTGGACAAAATTTACACCTTAGCATGGCACAACATTATTATGGAGGTTATCCTCTATGCCACGCTATTATTGTGGAGGGTAACCTCCATGGCACGGTGATATTGTGGACTCTCCCTACTTTGGGGTCCCAAAATGCCATAACTCCTTTTAGGAATTCCAAAACTTTTTCAAATTATCCTTTTAGCATCCCTAAACACAATTCAAGTAAAAATTGGTAGTACGAACATGGGAAGGTCAAAAATAAAATGATCAAAATTTTAAGGGGTCTTACATTATCCACCCCGTAGGATCATTCATCCCCAAATGATGAGTTAAGACACTTTTAGCATGAAAATAGTAAGAACACACTAGAATCAAATGACAAACTCAGAATGTAACAAGAGAAAAATAAAATTCATACCTTAAGCACTTCCATCCAACCCGATGAACAAGACTGGGTATTTAGCCTTTATATCTTCCTCAGCTTCCCATGTAGTATCTTCTACCTTTTGCTTTCTCCAAATAACCATTACTGAAGCTACATCCTTGGTCCTCAACCTATGAACTTGCCTATCCAATATATCAATTGGGACTTCCTCATAAGACAAGGAATCTATCACACCAACATCCTCAATAGGAACTATCAAGGAAGGATAATTTATACACTTCCTTATCATGGACACATGAAACATGGGATGAATAGAACCCAAAATCATAGGCAAATCCAACTCATAAGCAACATTCCTAATTTTTTCTAAATCTAATATGGACCAATGTAACAGGGGTTAAGTTTCCCATTCTCCCTGAACCTTATGACTCCTTTCATAGGAGACAACTTCAAGAACATCTAATCATTTACTTCAAACTCCAAATCCCTTTTCCTCACATAGGCATAATACTTTTGGCAACTTTGAGAAGTCTTACGTCTCTCCAATCACTTTAACCTTCTCCATGGCTTGGTGAAGCAAGTCAGGACCAAGCAACCTAGTCTCACTAACCTCAAACCATCAAATAGGAGACCTATACCTCTTACCCTAAAGAGCCTTAAAAAGATGCATCTGAATGCTCGAGTTATAACTACTATTATACATAAACTTAATAAGAGGCAAGTGATTAACACATCTATCCTCACAGTCATCAGACTAGAGTGAAAGCAACCATAAAAACATAACCTTCTTTTGAGTCAACTTTATTAATAGAGCATTAATAGATAAGAAACTCTCTACATTACTCCTACAATACCCAGTCAAACATAAGAACCTCCTAATGTCAGTTGGAGTTGAGGGTCTAGGCTATTTATAAATTACCTCAACCTTCTATAGATCCACCATCATCCCCTTACTAGACACCACATGTCCTAGAAAAGTCACAATATTCAACTAAAATTCACACTTAGAAACTTTAGCATACAACTTTTGTTCCTTAAAGGTATGCATCATAATTTTGAAGTGATTTCCACGATCCTCCTCACTCTTAGAGTACACCAAGATATAATTAATCAAAACTATAACAAACAAATCTAGAAACTTTCTATAAATCTAATTCATAAGATCCATGAATGCGACTGATGTGTAGTAAATTTACCATTCATTTACACTCAATATTTATGCATACTACTATTATTTGAACGTATGAATGAGAAAAATTTTGATTGAATGCACTTATTTTCACATTTTGCAGGCATACAGATGATGAAAAAGAAAGATATGGATTTGAAAAAAAATGAACCAAAAGAAGAAGAAAAATAAATAAATGAAAGGCCTTGCATAGATAAGGCTTAGTTACCACAACCGCGGTCTAAGGGTTGCGATCGCGGCCAGCCAAGTTTGGTCATCTACCGTGATCATTCTGATCTAAATGCATTTTTGATAGCCATAATTGTGAGCAAGCTACCATAATTGTGGCAATGCGGGATTATGATCAAGGGCAATTTTGTAAATTGACAACCGACCCCAAAGTATCAAAAAGATCAAAACCCTTGCACATTGGGGATTATACATAATCTATCTTTTACTTTATCCAAGTTTCTAAGGTTTTATCACTTGGAGCTTGGAGCAAATTTTTACTAATCTTGAGGAAAAAAGACATTAGAGTGATTACTAAATGAAGAATTGGAAAATCCCATTGAATATTCACTAGAATTTATAGTGTGGCTTACATTCTCTTTATTTCACATGAATCAAATTGATGGAGATTTTCGTATAATTTTTTTATTATCTTTATGAGTTGCTAGTTCTTTCTCTTGGGATTGTTTTTTAAAATGGTGCAAGTGTGTGTCCGATATGACCCAAACAACCATCTTAGATTTTGATGACATCATTGGATGCTAAAACATTAAGGATCGTGCCTTGGTCACTTTGAGGACACAATAACATGCATGGAGGACCCATTTTGAGCATATCATAAAGCAATTCTATGTGTAGAAGGTTTATTGAGGGCATGTCTTGATGCCTACCCGAGAGTAAAAGTGATAAAGATGGACATGTGTGAAGAAATTATGAGTCCATCCAAGGTATTACACATGTTGAAGTGTTAAGAAGAGTCTTAACACTCCAACACTCCAAGGTTGCCCTTCCATTAAGGGTGTTTTAGTTATTTTGCCCCTTTATGTAGTAGACTATAAATAGATATCTTAGGGTTATTTTTTACGTAGTTTTTTTATTATATTTTAACATTATGTATTCATGAACTTCATTGGGAGTGTTTTTAGGGTTAGGGCTTAGAAAAGCCAATATTAACCTTTTGCTTAGAAAAGAAGGTTGTAAGGAGGATCTAATCCCCTTTGCGGTCACCATATGAAGTTGTTATTTTTTATTATGAGTTTAGGGGTCTTTGCATTTGATACACACGTTGGTTCTTATTTTTTCATAATCTCTTATATCAACTTATCTATCTTTCCTTTCTTGCACCATACTATTTTATAACTTCCTGAGGTAGGTTTATATCTTACGTAGCTCGATCTATATTGATTTCATTCATACGAGATCAATCTTGGGTTTTTATCTAGAAAATCAATAAAAAAAGTGTCCAAAAATTGAAAATCAGAAAAAAAAAATTGTCCTATTTTTACCCTTGGCCACAATTTTGAGACTTGATTTTTGTCTATTTTGCGTGTTTCTAGTATTATATTCTTGTTCTCTAACACTATTAGAGTCTTGAAATAAAAAATTCAAAAAAAAAGTGTCAGAATCGAAAATCCCTCCCAAAAAAAATACTATTCCTATTTTTGACCCTAGGTCAAAATTTGAGTTTTTGATTTTTATGTTATTATTGTGTTTTTAGTGTTAGATTTGTGTCCTCTAACACTCTAGGAGTCTAGGTTTTGAATTAGATTTTATTTCATGTTGATTTGACTCATCCACCATTGTTGAGCTTAAGCTTGAAGAAACTTGAAAGTGGGATATCAAATTTGGAAGGTTGTGTTGAGGTTTTTGGAGTTGAAAATATGATAGTGGTGTTTGGAATATCAACGTTAGCTCAGAAATTTAAAAATCAACAAATTTTGAGGTCGTTTACTTGAGGGTCAACTTTGGGTCAACTATGAATGTTCTTGGCATTATTCATAATCTTCATATATTATGGAAGAAGAACATTCAAAAAGTGAGTGTTTTATACAAAATGGAGAAGAAAGAGGATATGGTACTTGTTTGTCTTGAAGGATATTCCAAGCATATTCCAAGTATTCCAAAGTAAGAAAGAGTCTAAAAGCATCAAAAGGGAATATTCTCAGAAAGTACAAGGAGAGGATCACAATAAATTCAAACTCTTTTGAGCTTGGAAAGGTCCAATTCTTGCTTTTTCTTCTTCCAAAACTAATTTCTACACTTTCTTGTTGAAGATTGATTGAACCCAAGTTGGAAAAAAGAAATTTTCAAAACACCAACCAATATTTCAACGTCCAATCCTAGGCTGCCATGTCATCAACCATCCAAGTACCTTAAAGCTCAAATTTTTTATTTTAAGTTTATTTTCATTGATTCTTTGGTTTATTTTCTTGATTTTATTGCTAATTTATAACTAGTAATCACCCACTTAGTTGTAAGCTAGTTGTTTAATCCATTTTGTTTCTTTGTGTGCTTTTCTTGTTTTTGATTTGTTGAACTTATTTATTTCAAGTTCATAGTATATTTTGTTTTGTGTCTTGAGTCGATCAAACAAGAATCTATTTCGTCCGTAAAGTAGTGATTGACACCTTATTGATTACCGGAGTATAAGAAACTTTCAATATTTGACATTCCAATTGCAAGGATCACAAAGGTGAGTGCATACGAATTTTGGTGAGGAGCTTTTACTACTAATCTTGTTTGTTCATTTTGTAGGTACATGGTGATATAAGAGGAACATATCCTTGATATCCTCGATTTATTATGACTACGACATGAGAGATTATGATTGTAGTGAGGGATGTTATAGATATGATGATGATGGAGATTATGGGGTCCATAAATATAGCTATGATTAAGACATGGACAGAAATGCGGGTTACTAGTTTGAAGGAGAAAGTTAGACGAATGAATTGCCTAGTGCTTATGTTAAATATGGAGATAATGAAAGGCCTTGTGATGGTTTTATGATGAATATGGGGTATGTGAGGAGTCTTACACTTCCTACTTCAAAGCTAAAATTAGTGAAAATATAACCTCTTTATTTGTAAATCTTATGAGAGCAACAGTGAGAGTGTATATGTGGAGTATGAAGATTTGTATTCCTTATCTTGTAGTACTTCTTATTAAGGTTGAAGATGTTTAAACATTATGATAGATATAGTGGAGGTTGTTCCACGAGAAGAAGAGAGCATTTATCTCTAAAACTGAGGGGTACTACATCTTATTCTTCTTGTTCTAATGCCTGATCATATGGAAGTGGGAACAAAGGTAGGTATAGAGGATATTGAAGGAGTCAATATCATCCTACTCTTCCCATATTTATAAAAGAGTTAGATCTCAAAGACTATCCTCATTGGGAAGAGAAATGTGAAAAGATCTTTATAGATTATGATATGAGTGAATTTGAGAGAACTATGTGTGCCCTTAAACATATTCAAGTTCTAACATTATTGTTGTGGTACTCCTTAAGGAATTCTATCCGAACATAGAGAGACTTGAAAGAACTTATGAGGGGTATGCATGTGCACATGGGGTAAACTAAGCTTAACAATGTTGATCCCAAAAGAAATGCTCACTCCATAAAGGTAAGCATTTATGGGGTTTCAGGATGCCTCCTTGTTCTAGATAATTGGTGCTATAGAAACTACATCATTCCACTAATGGTTGATCATTTAGGGATATATCGGGAACCTCTACCTTTCTATATTCCTTGGATGAGTATAAGGTTACCAAGAGAGTGAAGGTTTTCTTAACCTAATTTGGATACTATGAGGAGGTATGGTATGATATCTTTCCCTTGAAAAAAGGTTATTTGTGCTTGGGTGCCGACTAGTTTGCACAACATGGAGTTACAAATGTGCAAAATTATCTTATGATTATAGTGGACCATTGGGGAAATCATCTATTTCCATCCATTCTTCCCAAATCACAAAGAGATATGACCATTTATCTAAGCCAAATAATTATAAGAGACAAAAGATTAAGATAAGTAAGGGTGTTAAAGGTGGTGATCTAAAAGTGGAAAAAAGGAGAGGTTATGAGGAGAGAAGTGAGGGGGTTGCCACAAAACTGAGCTAACTTTGTTTGTCCTTCTATTTCTAAGGATGTTTATGTAGATACCAACATAGCAAGCAAAGGAGAAAAACTGCTAAAGGACAAGATTCTCTTTGAAGATTTGACTAGGTTATCGAAGCTTATGGGGGACCTTCAAGATAAAATAGCTAACGCTTACACTTTTGTGCATGTGAATAATGATTGTGTAGCTAGTAGAACATTGAGTATGAGTAGTATCTTACCTACATCTGAGTCTATTAATTCTTTGCCTCTTAATGATGATGTACATGTTGTGGGTGTTGATACACTAGTTGATCCTATTGATGACCAAATTGACTTTTCTTGTAAAATTAATTTTTGTCTACCTATTGTTGAAGCCATTGTGTTGAATGATAGTACATCATCTAATGTTTCTTTTCCTCTTAATGATGATTTACATGTTGTGAGCGTGGATACACTAGTTGATCCTATTGATGACCTAATTGACTTTTCTTGTAAGATCAATTTTTGTCCATCTAATATTGAATCTATTGTGTTGAATGATAGTACACCATCTTGTGGAAATTGTGTTGATCAATTTATGTGTGCAAAATTAGTCCACCATTTGAGGTTATGTGTAGCGTGACTAAAGAACCTCAAGTGAGTGAAGAACTTAAAAGTGTTGGTAAAGAAGATGAGAGTGACCCCTTAAGCATATTTTCTAAAGAATATCTTATGGATTGCCTTGCTCATAGAGATGATTATGTGATTGAAACTTCTTCGGAACTTAATGGTTCCCTTTTAGAGAGTGAACTTTCATGTTCTAAATTATCCTTTGGGATATATCCTTCTCTCTTTAGGTATGACATCTTATTTGAAGATGGTACAATCACTCCTAATGAACCTAGTATTGAGAATGATGTTGAAGGTATAACTTTTATTGAAGGCTATAACCTATATGCTAGCCCACTATGTTGTGACAATATTCCTCCTAAAGATGGAAATCTCTTATTGGAAGATGAGGTACTCTTAATGGAAAGAAATGTGAGGTCTTGGAAAGGAATGATCAATTGGATGATGATAATTTTGATTTTCTTGAATCCTTAAGAAACTCAATAAGTGATAGTTCTTTAAAAATTGATTGTTGTTGTGATCCTTTGTATGACACCCCAACCATGTTTGATGAGTATGAAGATTAATTGCTTGCTTCTTGTAAAGGCTTAAGTAATAATTCATTGGACTATGGTGGTGGTATTTGTCTACTTGAGGGTACTTCCATAGAAAGAGAAGGTGTCCATTACTTTGAAATTACTTCCTTTTCTACTTTTTGTGACCTTATTGTTGAGAGTACTCATAGTGATGATTTTGAAACTAGTAGTGAGTACATACATAAGGACACTTTAGTTGAGGGTGACTTGAGTGATACCTTTCTCTACTCTCTATTTACTTTTGATGATATATATGCTATTGTAGATAGTATGTCTTTTTGTTTTGGTAAAGACTATGGGAAAATAGAATGTTTTCTAGACCCGTGTCTATGGCCACTCTTTCCATTTGACCCTAGTGTCAAATATGGATATGATGATGTTGGCAAATCCAACTTGTTTCTTGGTTTACATGACAAGCAAAGTATCATTCTTGAAAACTCGAGGGAAAAAGTGTCATTATCTCCTTGGGGTAATGCTTCTAAATATACATCCTTACTTGACACACTTGTGCTTAAGTTGCATGAATCCCAACTTATGGATGCCAAGTTGATACTTTACTTGAAAGAAAGAAGTCATATGTGTTTAAGTTCCTTAATTCCTTCCTTGTGTGCCTTATGTTCTATATCTTTTAGGCCAAATGGCATTCTTACAGATGATAGCACCTTGGATGTGCCTGTACAATTGATTCCTTCCTATTTTACCTCTTTGCCTATGATGACATCCATGCTAGTTTTGGATTTATATTATGTAGTGGTAGGGGATTTGTTAGTTCATCCACTTGTTTTAATGATAATGCTATGAGGGTTTTGTAAACGTTAAGACCCATAATGGCACCACATTTGATGAGGTCACTTGAAGAGGTAATGAAATAATTGTGTCCTATGGTTCCTAAGATAAAGGTAGTCTTACCTTTTGGATTTAGTACTACCATTAATACCTTTGTAGTTTCTTTATCTCTTGATACTTGTCATAGCCATTTCTTTTGTAACACTATTAGTAAGCTTTTCATGATTAAAACAAAGGATTCATGGTTATATTTTAAGTTTGTACCACCTTGGCATGATGATGTTATTTATTATACTAACCCTAACCCTCATGCCATAAGGATGTTTTGCTTATATGTCCTTTCTTTAGTTTTGCAAAGTGTGGATTCGAGGTCGTATCCTTTTCAAAAAGGGGAGGATGATATGAGACAAATGGCCATCTTAGATTTTGATGACATCATTAGAGGCCAACACATAAGGACTCAAGCCTTGTTCACATCTAGGACATAAGAACATGCATGCAGGACCCATTTTGAGCACACCATAAAACAATTTTGAGTGTGGAAGATTACTTGGGGGATTATTTTGATGCCTACCCTAGAGTACAAATGATGAAGATGTACGTGTATGAATGTGTTATAAGTCCGTCAAAGGGATTACACATGTTGAAGTGTGAAGAAGAGTCTTAACAATCCAACACTCCAAGGCCTCCCCTTCATTAAGGGTGTTTTAGTCATTTTGCCTCTTTATCTAGTAGACTTTTAATAGATAGTTTAAGGTTCTTTCTTAGTTTTTGATGATATTTTGACATGATGTATTCATGAACTCCATTGGGAATGTTTTTTAGGGTTAGGGCTTGGAAAATCCAATATGAAACTTTTGCTTGGAAATGATGGTTGTAAGGTGGATCTAATCCATTTTGTTGACACCGTAAGAAGTTGGCGTTTGTTATTACTAGTTTAGGGATCTTTGCATTCGATACTCGTGTTGGTTTTTATTTCTTCGTAATCTCTTATGTCAACTTATTTTATCTTTTCTTTCTTGCTCCTTGCAATATTTTAGCTTGCCGAGGTATTTTTTTTATCTTATGTAGCTCAATCCATATCAGTATGGGCTATTATTGTTAGCTTTAATTTTTTATTAATGTTATTAGGTTTCACAAATTATTGATTTTAAAATGGAAATTATTGGTAAAAACCTCAATTTCCTTGAACCCCACATCATCCTTGAAAGATGGATGTGGGTATCTTGATCTTACATCGCCCTTGAAAGAGAGATGTAGGTAATATGAGCATCTATGAAGAATAATATAGATAATAGTTATTCCCCCTTTATTGTCTTATAAATAAGGATATATTATAGAATTGCTATATCTTGTACATCATCCTAGAAATAGGGATGCCCAATTGAGGCTTTGTGATAATTAGTTTACCACACCCATGAGGTATTTGAAAGAATCCATTGGTGATAGTTTGGTACTTTTTTGAAAGGCTAGTATAGATATCCCTGACCGGTCCTACCCACGCATACTTTAACTAATATTTGAAGTTGATTTTCGTGTACCCAAATACTATTTGAAATACCCTGGGTTTAGACCCTTAGAAAAATTTCTCGGTTTTTGGTTTCTATACATCAAATGACTTAGGGTTACTAGTCGTATGATATGATACATGTTAGATAACCTAGTAGAATATTGTCCAGTGTTAGATGGTATTGGGTAGTTGAGTTTCTAGAATTAGAACAACTAGGTGGGTGCGAGTGGTATGGTTGGTGATGGGTCATTGGTTTGGGTTTTCCTTCACTTAATATAAACATAGTAACTTAACTTGGATCTAAGTATGAGTGGCTTACCAAGAGTCATAAAGATACGGTATGAGTTATATAGTCCAACTCGTATGTTAGACAGTGTTCAACCCTTTATAATTCTGCCTTGGGTACAATTTCATGGTACTAATTGAATGGTTAGGTATGGTTTGGCTTGGGTATTTGTATGTTGGATAGTGTTGGGGTCCAAAGGAAGTCCTAGCATATGAGTGGTGGGTACCACTCGTATGGTAGGGTACGATTAGCATTGGGGTAGTCGTACCATCCTATGAGAATTTTAAGCAGTTTAAGATAAGGTTAATCTGGACATTTTCTCTCTTAACCTATTATGACACCATGAGATAAAGCATCATTTTGAGGCATCATTAACCTATTTACAATCAATCAAACTCTCTTGAACAATAATATTTTCTCAAGGGTCTTGGGTCAAGAAAAGCTAGGCTTTCATCAATAGGATCAATTTAGGGCTTACAAAGGTAATTTATCTCTTTCGTCTTTATAATCTAAGGTATGCTACTCCTTCAACTTTGTTAGTTCCAACTAAAAGAATATTTTATGAATTTTTTTCATGGCATAAATGTTATATGGTTTTGGGTTTTCAAATACATGTTGGGGGTTTTTGTTACAATAGTTGGTTATGGTTTTCCCATGTCTTTTACTTATGGTTTTCAAATTATTATGGTGGTTTGAATATTTGGTTGCATGGAAATGGTTAATTGGTACATGGTTTGGCTTTGGTAAAACATTGCCCCCAACATGTTTGGTAAAATGTCTATGAGAATGTTTTTGGTTAAATTGTTGGACTTTCATTAAACTATGCATGGAATAACTTAGTAATGGAATCCTAAATGGTATAAATGGTTTGGAATGGTTAACTAGTACTGTCTTAGTGGTCATGATTAGTCTAATTGAAAGCATTGTAGGGTACAAGGGAATCCCGTAAGTAAACATAATAATGAACACTTATGGGTTATATAGGATTCCCCTAAGTCAACTTAATAATGTAATCTATACGTATATGGAAATCTTTTCTTCTATAAAAGGTTGGCTAAGGATATTGCTTCCAAGTTATAGTTGGTATGATGATACGACTACCTATATCCTTGGTTAATTATAAATAGAGTAGTAGTTCAGTTATGTGGTAATGGTTTTAATTGAGCAAAAATGGTAGGGTGTGATAGCTAACTATAAAGGTATGTCCAATTGACAGGCATTGGAAAGTCATATTTGTTGACATGAGGATTGGTCATGGCAACCATATATGATACTTACGAGGTACATAAAAATCCCTTAAGTACATTTGTACATATGTATCATAGAGAGCGAAGGGTAATCGATAATCCCCTACTTCTATGGTATCTCAAGTTCGTGCGGCTATACTCATCAGGGCTCGTTCATGGAGTTACAATGGAACCATATAGCCTGTGGGTAGTTCTAGAATGGTTAAGCTACACATACCTAGGTTAATAGATTTAAAGGCATGTTAAACTCGGTTCTCTTTCCCAATATAGTTATATATGTATCTATGGTTGTGAATCCATTAATTAATTTTAAAGGTTGGTATTATTTAATACTTATCCTGAGTGCATGACAATGTTCAGCTGCTAACCCTCTTTCAAACGGTTATATCCCAACGTGATGCAAGAACTAGCCATTCTACTCCTCCTACTTAGTGATTGGATTCGGGATCAGCTTGATTTGATTGAAGTGGTGAGCTTCCATATTTAGAAAGGATCTATTTTATTTCATGGATGTCTTTACATACATTAGTTATTTTATAGACATTGGTTTTGTCTATGGTTGGGGGCATGTCCCTATCAGATATGGTTTTACTTTCAATTTGAGGATTTGTGGAACTACACTGGGTTGATATGGACAGTGTTGGTAGCCTTATTATTGGCATCTGTATTGAGGTTGATACCTTTTGACTGTATTTATGATTGTTCTATCTCTCTATATAATGTTATGAACATAGACTTGGTTATTATTTTGGTTTAGGTATGGTAATTGGTTGTTATTGGATGGTTGGAATTTCTTGGGTTGGTCATGGTTATGAACCTATCATAGAGTCTGGAATTGTATAAAGCATTATTTTGTTATATGTTTGGAATTCATCCAACTCAGGGTACGTGTTTGGAGGTTGGGTTGGATAATAGGGTTGGTCCTCCATCCTGGTTGGACTTAGGATGTCCATTACGATAAGGCCACAATTTGGGTTATGTCAAGTTGGTAGCAGAGCTTTAGGTTCTTAGCCAATTGGGAGTCCACAAAGTCGTGTCGAGTAGAGTCTCTTTTAAGGATGTGTAGCATGCCACACTAATAAGAGAAAGGATACTAGTAATTTAGGAAATATTTCTTTTATTTGTGTTTTATTTTCAAGCTTCGAGTCTAAGTCCTAGAATCTTTTCTAATTCTATTTGTTCATTTTTTAGACCATGCCTCAATGATCTAAAGTTCATGGAAACTTTTCTGTCCCAACTGGGGATGATGTTGATGGGACACACTCTTCTTAAGAGATCTATAGTAGGTCTAGAAGTACAGTCCCTGATATTTTTGGAGTTCCACTGGTTAATTTTAGTCCTCCTCAGGCATACTTGACTAACGCAGAGTTTTGTCAATCGATTTATGTGATTGCTCAGTTGGTAGCTTCTCAGACTGAGCATGGTGCATTTTGTGTTGCATCTTTTGAGTCCATTAGGGTTGGATAATTTATGAGGTTGAATCCTTCTAATTTTACTGGTGTTAAGGTGGAGAAGGATCCTCAGGGTTTTTTAGATGAGATGGAAAATATCTTTAGGGTTATCAGGCAATGAATATGGAAAGGGTGAATTTACCTTCTATTAGGTAAAGGATGTGGCGTACCAATGGTATGAGGATTGGGATTAGAAAAAATAGTGAGGTTAATGAGTCATCTTTGTGGGAGAATTTCTCTAATGATTTTTTTGATTGCTTCTTTCCTTAGGAGTTGAGGAAAGAAAAGGTAGAGGAATTTGTTTGTCAGAAATAGGAAAAAATGACGGTTAAGGAGTATGCCCTGAAGTTTCACCAGTTGCATAGGTATGCTCCAGAATTGGTATCTAATATGAGCAACAGGATAAGGAAGTTTGCTTCAAGATTGTCTCGTGAGGTTATCCTTGAAAGAAATATTGTATTGTTGATCAAGAACATGGATATCTCAAGGTTAGTTATTCATATGCAAAAGGTGGAAGAGAAAAAAGGAAAGCAAGTTGAGGTAGGTGAATGGTAGGGTAAGAAGTTTAGGTTCACTGAGTAACGTAGTCAACAACATAGTGGTCGGGATATTGGTAAGTGGCCAAAGAAAAACTGAAGGAGTTTTTGTTCCTTGTCTATAGCTAGTTCTCCTTACCCGAAGCAATCGGGTGATAGGATTTTAGCAATGTGGCAACAACTTTGGGGCACAGAGTGCCCAATCTCAGGCTAGTAGGGCTCGGTTGGCCTCATTATGTTATTTTTGTAGGTTCTGTGGTTGGTTACATTAGGGCTTCTGTGATAAGGGAAGGAACAAGTTCTTCGAATATGGTTATCCAGGCCATATACTTAAAAAAATTTCATTTGGTAAGGTTGCTTTGGGAGCGAACAAAGTTCTAGTTGCCTCTTCATCCTATCTTGCTCTTAGGGGTGCTACTTTTGCATCTGTTTCTGCTTTTGGTACCAGCATAGGCCGGAATAGATTTCTCTTGCTTCCTGATAAGAGTCTTATACATCGCCTAATTTTATGATGGGTACATCATAACTCCTTTCTCATAATGTGTATTATTTACTTGATCTGGGGTCTACTCTCTTTTATGTGACCCTATTTGTGGTTGTGCATTTTGGTTTTGATCCTAAGGTTATTTTGGATCCTTTTTTTGTTCCTACCTAGGTAGGTGACTCTATGGTTTCTGAAAGAGTCTATATGGGTGTGTAGTATCTATTGGTAGTAAGGAGACTTTCGTAGATTTGTTGGAGTTAAATATGGTGGATTTTGTTATCATTTTGGGGATGTATTGGATACACTCGTGCTACACGTCCTTAGATTGTTGGATCCATAAGGTTGTCTTTAAGTACCCTAGTGAACCGGTTATTTAATGGAAGTGTGGTTCCCTAGCTTCTAAGAGGAATTTTATATCAAATATTAGAGCTCAAGGGTTAATCTTAAAAGGGTATCTCTACTATTTAGTTTGGGTTAAAGGATCTACCTCGAAAGGTCCTCTTTTGCATCATGCTTTGGTGGTAAATGAGTTTTTGGAGGCCTTTTTGCGTGTTCTTCCTGGTGTTTCTTCGGATAGGGAAATTGAGTTTGGTATTGATTTGGTTCCCAACATACATCTAATATCTATTCCTCCTTATAGAATGGCTTCGGCTGAGTTCGGGGAACTCAAGGATCAATTTAAGAATATTTTTTATAAGGGTTTATCCATCTTATTGTGTCCTCGTGGGTTGCACTAGTGTTATCAATATGTAAGAATAATGGTTACCTTAAGATATATGTTGACTATCAATATTTGAATAAGGTGATAATTAAGAACAAGTATCCTCTTCCAAGGATAGATGACTTATTTGATCTGTTGTAGGGTGCCAAATTCTTTTCTAAGATAGATCTTCAATTTGGGTATCATCAACTAAAGATTAGGAAGGTGGATATCTCTAAGACGGCATTCCATACCCTGTACGGGCACTTTGAGTTCTTGTTTATGTCATTTGGTTTGACTAATGGATTGATGATATTCATGGATTTGATGAATAGGGTCTTCAATAAGTTTCTGAATCATTATGTTATTTTGTTCGTTGATGACATTTTGGTGTACTCTAAGAGTGAGGTGGATCATACGAATCACCATCGTATGGTATTGTAGACCTTGAAAGAGGAGTAGTTCTATGCCAAATTCTCAACATATGAATTTATGTAGAACATTGTCACCTTTTTGGGTCATATTATTTCTAGTAAGGGGATCATGGTGGATCCTCAAAGGTGCAGTGGTTAAGAGGTGACCTAAACCCAGGACTCTAACCAATATTCAGAGCTTCTTAGGTTTGGCGGGGTACTACAGGATGATTGTGAAGAGTTGTTTGATGATAGCTACCCTATTGACTAAGTTGACTTAAAAATAGGTAAAATACTCTTGGTTAGATGCTTGTGATGGTAGTTTTAAGAAGCTGAAGGATAAGCTCTGGTTTTGACCTTGATTGAAGGCAATAAGGGGTTGTGGGTTACTATGATGCGTCTTAGGTGGGACTTGGCTGTGTTTTGATGAAGCATGATAAAGTGATTGCCTATGCTTCTAGGCAGTTGAAAGTGCATGAGAGGAACTACCCTACTCATGCTTTGGAGATTTTAGTGATGGTGTTTGCATTGAAAATTTGGCATCACTATTTTTTATGTAGTGCATGTGGACATCTTTTCTTATAATAAGAGTATAGTATGTGTTCACTCAAAAAGAGCTTAATCTTATGCAGAAGAGATGGCTTGAGCTTCTGAAGGACTATGACATGAGTCTTCACAACTATCTAGCTAATGTTACTATTGATGCTCTTAGAAGGTTGTCCATGGGGAGTTTAGCTCAAGTGGATAAGGATAGGCAGCAGTTGGTGAACTCAATTAACCTCTTGGAATTATTGAGTTTGCCTTTTGGACTCTGAGAATGGTGGTGTGTTGGTAAAAAAAGTGGTTCGATCGTCTCTCGGTGTAGAATCAAAGAGAAATAAATACCATGTCTTGATGAAAATCAAGGGTGATGTAGGTGGACAAAAGGTAATGGTATCTAATTTCAGTGGTGATTGAACCTTGCAGTACCAAGGTAGGTTATATGTTCCTGACGTCAATGGTTTATGAGAAAGGGTATTAGCTGAGGCACATGAATCGTGCTATGTTGTTCATCTTGGTTCAATGAAAATGATGCATGTTCTCAAGGAGATGTATTAGTGGAATGGTATGAAGAAGGATATGGCTGATTTTGTGGCCAAATATTTGGTGCGTCAACAAGTGAAAGTTGAGTACATGAGGCCTGGGGGTCTATATCAGGAGATTGAATTTCCTGAATGGAAATGGGAAGTAATCAACATAGATTTCGTTACCGGTCTTCCTTGGTCTCAGAAGTAATTTGATTTGGTTTGGGTCATCGTGGATAGGATGACAAAGTTAGCTCACTTCTTGATAGTGAGGACTATCTTTTTAAATGAAGAATATGCGAGGTTGTATCTTTTTTATCATCTCTTATCATGGTACATAGTTTTCATCTCACTTTTAGTAGTCATTTCAAAAGGGGTTGGGGCTAAGGTTAGTCTGAGTACTGCTTTTAACTCATAAATGGATAGGCAAGCAGAAATGACTATTTAGACATTGCAAGATATGCTTTGTGCATGTGTGATTGAATATGTGGTAATTGATTTGAGCATCTAACTCTTGTAGTGTTTTCTTACAACAATAGCTATCATTCTAGCTTTGGAATAACCCCTTTTGAGGCATTGTATGGTAGGAGGTGTAGATCTTCTATTGGGTGGTTTGAGCTTTGTGAGGCAGATATGTTTTGGCCGAATTTTGTTTATCAGACTATGGAGAAGGTAGAAGTGATTTAGGATAGGCTTAAGACAGCCTAAAGTCACCAAATGACCTATTCGGATATAAGGCACAAGGACTTGGAGTTTGAAGTTGGGGAGAGGGTGTTCCTAAAGATGTCTCCCATAAAGGAAGTGATGTGGTACGGGAAAAAAGAAAGGTTAGTCCCTAGTATATTTGTCCTTATGTGGTTTTAAGGAGGACTAGTAATATTGCATATGATTTGGGCTTGCCTTCTAATTTGAGCTCCATTCATCTGGTTTTCCATGTCTCTATGTTGAGAAAGTTTATATGTGATGCTTCATCCGTTGTTCCTTTGGGAGGATTGGGTATCACAATTTCTTTATTATATGAAGAGATCTCGATTGAGATCTTGGATTGGCAATTTTATCAGTTGTGAACCAAAGATATAGCTTCTATTAAGGTTTAATGGCGGAACCACAAGATGGAAGAAGCTACTTGGGAAGCAGAAGAGGACATGAAGTCCACGTATGCGCAATTGTTATCTGCTCTGGATATTTGTGAGGAAGGTAAGTGTTCTTGATCATATCTTTATTTTTGAACTAGGTTAAAGGAAGATCGATTTCCTTACATCATTTTTTTCTAACTTAGTTAAAGGTTAGAATGGTTATGTTGGGGTGTAATGCGTGGTTGTACTACCTTGTCCATATTTCAGGGATGAATGATCCTAGTGGGGGAGACTGAAACACCCTGGGTTTTTACCCTCAAAATATTTTCTTGATTTTTTTATTTCTGGAGATCATATGACTTGGGGATACTAGTCTTATGATAGGATATGGATCAGGTGATCCAATCATATGCTATCTAGTGTTGAGTGGGGTTGGCTGGTTGAGTTTCTACAAGGGGTATGACTAGGTGGGTGCTAGTTGTATGGTTGGTGACAGGTCATTGGTTTAGGGTTTCCTTCACTTAATCTGAAACATAGTAACTTAACTTGGATCTGAGTATGAGTGGTTCACCATGTGTCGTGAAGATCGGGTACAAGTCATATGGTCTAACTCATATATTAGATAGTGTTTAACCCCACATTATTATTCCTAGGGTATGATTTCATGGAATTAATCATATAGTTGGGTATGGTTTGGCTTGGGTGGTCGTATGTTGGACAGTGTTGGTGTCCAAGGGGAGGCCTAGGGTATGAGTAGTGGGTACGACTCGTATGGTAGGGTATGATTGGTATGGGGTGGTTGTACCATCCTGCGGGGATTTTAAGCAGTTTAAGTAGAGAGTAATCTGGATATTTCCTCTCTTAAACTATTACAACCCCACGACATAAAGCACCTTTTTGGGGCTTCATTAACCTATCTGCAATCAATCAAACTCTCTTAAACACTCTCAATTTCTCACAAGGCTCTTG
The DNA here is from genome assembly GCF_002878395.1 of Capsicum annuum. Taxonomy (NCBI): domain Eukaryota; kingdom Viridiplantae; phylum Streptophyta; class Magnoliopsida; order Solanales; family Solanaceae; genus Capsicum; species Capsicum annuum. The sequence goes on from NC_061113.1 coordinate 168,003,179, forward strand.
GGTAAAGGAAGGTTAGGGTTTCATCAATAGGATCAATTTCGGGCTCACAAGGGTGATTTCTCTTTGTTATCTTCTTAATCTAAGGAATGTTATTCCTCCCTCATTGTTAGTTCCAATTAAAGGCATATTTTATGAACTATTTTCATGGCATAAATGTTGTATGGTTTTGGGTTTTCAAATATCTATGGGGGGTTTTCGTTATAATGGTTGATTATGGTTTTCACATGTCTTTTACTTATAGTATTCGTAGTTTATGGTGGTTTGAACATTTGGTTGCATGGGAATGGTTAATTGGTGGATGGTTTGGCTTTGGAAATACTATGTCCCCAACATGTTTGATAAAATCCCTATGCGAATTTTTTGGTTAATTATTGGACTTTCATTGAACTATGCATGGTATAACTTTGTAATGAAACCCTAAATGGAATAAATGGTTTAAATGGTTTGGAATGGTTAAATGGTAAGGTTTTGGTGGTCATGGTTGGTCTAATTGAAAGCCTTGTGGGATACAATGGAATCCCCCAGGCAAACATAATAATGATCACGTGTGGGGTACATCGGATACCACCAAGTCAACTTAATAATGTAATCTTTGGGTGCATGGGAATCCCTTCTTCTATAAACGGTTGGCCAAGGACATTCCTTGCAAACTATAGTTGGTATGAAAATACCGCTACTTATAGCCTTCGTGGAACTACAATAGGTTTTTATAGGCTGTGTCGGTAGTAGTGTCAACCTTTGTAGGAATTGGTATTTTGGATGATATCGTTTAACTGTATTTATAATTGTTCCATCCTACTATGTTATGTTATGGAAATGAACTTGGTTATTGTTTTGGTTTTGGTTTGGTTATTGGTGCATTATTGGATAGTTGGACATGCTTGGGTTGGTCACGGTTATGGACCTATTCGAGAGTCAGGGTACGTGTTTGGAGGTTGGGTTGGGTAATGAGTGTTGTCCCCAGTCCTAGTTAGACTTGGGATACCTATTACGATAAGGCCCCAGTTCGGGTCGTGTCACTATTTGCCTCTAGTAAAGTATAGCCCCAAGATCCGTGCCTATTTGATTATACTATAATTATTCTTATCCTCAAGTTAGTCTTTTAGAAGCCCGAAAATTAGTATAAATTTCAAAAATGTCAATCCCCCACAAATATTTGTACCCTAGGTTTGAATTTAGCAAGTAACTTCCATTTTGAACTTGCTTGATTACCATTCACATTATTCCTCATTGATTCAGCCCCGAATCTTGTTGCATTAATATTGGAAATGATCTCCTTGCAGTTTAATCAACGTATAAGTTGAGCTTTATAAAAAATAGCATCATTGCTGGGGAACAATTTGGCCTATTGAGTTAGTTATAAATTTTAGCTTACTTACTTGAATTCAAACTGGTAAATATTTGTGACAGGTGGTAAAAATATTGATGAGTGGTTAATTTACCACTTATTTGCACTCAACATCAAGCAACACTACCTCTTACCATGAGACAATGCACATTTATGCCCATTTTATACAACCCAATGATCGCAATGACTTCAAACTTCATTACTACCACAAGTAGCTCTTCAAACATAGGCAAAGCTATTCTCACGACACCCCTCAACATGAAAATCAATTTTCAAGGATGCAAAAGACTTTAAATAACAACAATGCAACAATCCTAACACTCTAGAAGTGACTTACCTTTTACAACTCCATTATACTTCGTTTGCCTCATTTTTTGGGATACCACCCACCTCAATTTGTTTACATGTGTCCTCACAAGAAAGAATATCCCACAAAGACCAAATTATCAAATATTTAACAAGGTATTTAGGTGCACAACTCTCTCTTTCACTAGGACTCTCGATGATAACAAGTACCATACCATAGGCTTGCCCCTATTTTCAATCGCCACTACAATGAATACACTTGATTGGAGATCTCGGATGGATTTTTTAGCTTGTAATGTAGGTTCGGGGAAGGGTAGGATATCATGTAAAAACAAAGTGGCTATATCCTCTTTGAACACATACATCCCACTATTCTATCAAACTTTTGACCACAAACCACTTCTTTTGTCTTAACTCTTTACACATGTGCCTAAATTTTATTACCTTGATTCACCTATCTTTTGAAAGCATTTTCTTTTCATCTCTTTTTCTTGCACACTTCATGCATTTATTTCCTTTATTGGATCCTTTGTTTTTCCTATTCATTTGTTCTCATTTTTTTTAGCTCTTAGGCACCCACTTACAATTTTATGGCCCAAGGTTGCCTTTTACAATCTTCAACCACCCCCAACATAGGATTTTATCCTCAATTTGAGTTTTCAAGTTCAATGGGGTAGGGTTCAAAAGATGGATAAAAATCAAATGTCTCACAACTTGCAGTGTGGTTGCCAAAGAAAGGTTCAAAGGATAAATGTGAGTGACTAGGGATAACATCTTTGCAAGGGTAGGCTTTTTAGGCTAAAGTGGATTTCCCAGTTCACAAAGATGGCCTAGGATCATTTCACCAACTGACTATATTTAAAATTAGACTTGAGAGAACAATAGAGGAAGTTCTAGATGGTACAAGTATACATGATACTTAGAAAAATAAGCTCACCACCCATGGCATGAAAATTGGCCAAGAGGGCTCAATTTCCTCTCCCCTAGAGACAAAAAATAGAATAGCTACCAAATTTTACAAGCCAAAATTTTTGAGTCATGAAAAGAGAAAAAGTATTGTTACAAGATCGCTCATGTTCGTGACCTTGATTTTTTAGAAATATATGGATAGGGGGTGTTTGCTTCGCATTTGTACCATATCCAATTTGCTAATTATGAAAATAACTCAATCCTTCTTTTACATTTTGGTTTTTATATGGGCAGACAATATGCCTACTCATAAGTGGCAGACCATAGGGCTACTTCACTATGGGTATAAGTGCGATCTCAAATCTAAAATTCCACAGGTACTTAGACTTCCCATACATTTATATCTTTGATGCTATGGGTACTCAGACTTTTCCTACTTTTATGGCTCAAAAACAAACTCAATCACGACAATTTTTCCTTAAGAATGTTGATACTCAATCTATCATAAGGAAAAACCCATCTGAGGTTACCATAAAAAAATAAATATAAAGTTAAAATCTAAAACTAAACTAGACAACTAATCTATGAAAATGTGGGCACCATCAGACTGCCAAATATTATACCCAACAAAAAATAAAAATCACCCAAAATGACATCAAAACACAATCAAAGCATCCAAAAATATCTAAATAATAGAAGGCGGGATAAAATGAATGTGGAGACAGGCGTGCCTTTGAATGCCTAAATATTCCTAGGAGTGGGTAAAAATTAAGAGAGAGGTGAGAAAGGAGTATGGAGAAAATAACGAATTTGGATGGTCATATAAATAGATTTGGCCACGATAACTATCTTAGGGACTGTGATCATGGTACCACGATCCCATCCAAGGGCCCGTGATCTCTGTAACTGAAGGCATTTCTTCGCCTCTGTTTTCTCCTCTTCAACTTGTTACTCAATTTTCACACATTTTCCCCTGTTTAGTCCAATATACAAATATTTCACACTTTCCCTTCTCAAACTTATTCAATACATTCCATAGTTCATCAAATACATGGATCAATAAAATGAAAAAATTAAAATCTACACTACAAACTTAAAAAGAAAGGATATGAGATATTTTCATGGCATTATGGGTTGCCTCCCATCGATCTCCTGATTTAATGTCATGGCACGACACCTCTTGAACTATCATTTATATCTCCACTTAGAAGATTTGAATTGAGGTCCCATCTTTTGACCATTACGTATTGATTAAAAGTTGGGCATAAGATTCAAATAATCTAAAATAAGGCTAAATAGAACTGAGGGGGCACTGCTGATGCCTATATCTCGCCACTTTAAAGACTTGAACCTTTTACCCAACTTCATATCAAAAATTTCTGAGTAGGCTCATTGGGTACCACTGATAACATCAAAAGACCACTAGTTGAGCATTGGATTTTTAGCTTCTTGGCCTTTAAATAAGGGACGCCATTTCGCCCCTTTGGAATTACAAACACAAAAATACAAGGATTTCGTACCCAATCTTCCAAGTTGATTATTTCCTCGGGTGGCTTAACTTTCATCATATCCACCAAGCATAATGTTAGGAAGTGGTTGGAATGTGATTGTCTTCCCAATTCCAGAATATCATTCTACTTGAAATTCTCGCCTAAAAATGAACTAGAGCCTTCACAAATGATTTTCTTATCTTTTTCTTTGGACTCTAGTACCACTTTCTCAACTTTTGCATCCTTCATTAGTTTTCGTTCGGTGGGTTTGTAAATGACCAAGGATCCTTTACTATTGAGATCATAATCAACTGAAGAGCTGGATATCTTTCTTTATCATCTTCATTTTGAAGATTGGGCATATCCATGGCACTTGCAAAATTGGTCTCCTCACCCACTTTTTATTTTTCACTCTCTTTTCAAAATACCATCATGGATTGATGTAAGTGATGCATGTCCTCCTCCGTTGTAGTCACCTGATCCAAAAAAGTTAGAAGAATTTCTTCAACACCACTGTATCTGGCACATTGTTCTTTCTTTATCACATCATGAAACCTATAAAACTCATAAGAAGAACTAGCAATTTTTTAGCAAACCTAGGGATGGGGCATTTGAACAATCACTCTAATGACCATCTCGACCACCATATAATGCACAATCATACTCCTAATAGTATTGAGAAGGTGCACTCACTTTTTTCAGGGAGCATATTTGCAAATTTTCCAAGAGTAGGGTCCATCATAATATATACATGGATCATCAAGATAAGATTTACAACCACCAAGCTTATATCATTCAAAGATTCCATACTAAAAAGTAAACAAAAATAAAAATCTACCTAACACGAAGCAAAAGAATCACAAACAAATCTTTAGAAGTTTGAATCAAATAAAATTTTAAAATAACTCAATATGCCAAATTGTTGATAGAGAGGTTTCTAATCTTAGCCATAAATATTTTGACTTTCACACTGTCTTCCTTCTTTTTGAGCCTTTGAGGATTGGAGGGGGAACCATTATGGTAGGATCATATCACTTTTCCCTATATATAATTTTCCCTATATAGTTACCCAATACGTGCAAAATGTAGAGGACCCATCTCGGTGAGTGTTTCATGGGCAAAGAGGGTTTCTATAGTTATGGTAAGCTGGGCCACAAAATTAAGGACTGTCCTTATGCTAAGTAGGGAAGTAGGTCTATTCGTCCTTAGACTTAAGTTACTAATGCACCAGCTTAGTAGGGTCACCCAGTCCCTCATCATCCAGTATCAGCGTCAGTTAGTGTAAGAATCAGTTCTATGCTTCACCCTCCCGTTAGGAGTAGGAAATTTCACCAAATGTTGTTACTGGTACTCTTTCTTCCTTTCACCTTGATTTATATGTGCTTTTAGACTCGTAATTAAATCTCTCTTATGTAATTCCATTAGTTGCTGTAAAATTTAGTGTAGGCCCTAAAAATCTCTCTAAGTCCTTAGTTTCTACCGTATTGGTAATTTAGTTATTTCAAGATGAGTCTATAAGTAATGTCCTATCACTGATCTCCATAACGTAACACTAGCAGATTTAATATAATTAGATATAGTAGACTTTGATGTTTATTTTGGGTATGGATTGGCTCTATTCATGCTATGCAGCAATAGATTATCGCAGTCGTGTGGTAAAGTTTCAATTTTTTGATAAGGTAGTTTTTAATACGAGGGTATTTCTGCGTCTTCCAAATGTCATTTCATCTCTTATATAGAGGCCAGAAAGTTAATATCAAAAGGGTGTATATATCATTTATTTTGAGTCAGGGACAGTAAGTCTGAAGCCGCAATAGTTCAATCAGTTCGTCTTGTGAATGAGGTTCTCAAGGTTTTCCCCGAAGATCTAACAGGGGTACCTCTAGATAGAGAAATAAAATTTGATATTAATCTTCGTCCTGATACTTATCACATCTCTATCTCTCCATACCATATGGCTCCAATCAAACTTAAAGAGTTAAAGGAACAACTTAAGGACATATTAGATAATTGTTTTATCAATCCCGGTGTCTCCCCTTGGGGTACTCTAGTCCTTTTTATGTTTAATAAAGATGGTACCCTAACAATGTGTATAATTAAAGACAATTAAACAAGGTTACCTTCAAGAACAAGTATCACATTCCTAGAATCGATAATTTGTTTGATTAAATTCGGGGTGCCTGGTGATTCTCTAAGATTGATCTTAGGTTGGGATACCATCAGTTGAAAGTTATGGAGAAAAATATTCCAAAAATAGCTTTTCGAATAAGGTATGGCAATTTTGAGTTTGTATTTATGTCATTTGGATTGACAAATGCTCCTGCAGCCTTTATGGATTGGATGAATAGGGTCTTTAAGAAGTATTTGGCTATGTTTATTATTGTCTTTATAGATAACATACTAGTGTATTCCAGGAGTGAGAAGATCATGCTAACCCTTTAGAAATACTGTCATAAACCCTCAAGAAATGTCAATTATATGCAAAGTTTAGTAAATATGAGTTTTGGTTGGAGTCTGTTACCTTTTAGGGCATGTCATTTCAGAGACTGGTATTCATGTAGATCCAAAGAAGACTAATTTAGTAAAGAACTGGCCTAGACCCATCACTCCATTGGATATCCAAAGCTTTTTGAGTTTGGCTGGATAATATAGAAGATATTTCAAAGGGTTCTGCACTATAGTCGCACCATTAACTAAGCTAACCAAAATTAAAGTGAAGTTTGTGTAGTCAGATCAATGTGAGAAGAGTTAAAAAATGGATTGAATTTAGCACTAGTGTTACACTTACCAGAAGGGTTAGATGTATTCATAGTATTTTGTGATACATCTAGGGTTGGGTTAGGTTGTGTATTAATGCAAAATGGGAGAGTTATAGCTTATGCCTCCAGGCATCTTAAGGAACACAAAATGAATTACCCAACTCAAAACTTGGAGTTAGCTTTTATGGTTTTTTCCTTAAAATTTAAAATTTTGAGGCACTACCTTTTTGGTGTGCAAGTTGATTTTTTCATTGATCATAAGAGTTTTCAGTATGTATTTTCTAGAAAAAAGATGAATCCTCATCTTAGGAGGCAGTCGAAGTTGTTTAAAGATTATGACATAAATGTGCCCTATTATCTGGGTAAGGCAAATATAGTGGCAGATGCACTAAGTAGGCTGTCTGTGGGTAGTGTGTCTCATGTAAAGATGGAAGAACAGGAGTTGGCTAAAGAGGTGCATAGGTTGGCTCATTTGGGAATATGTTTGCTCGATGTTGATGATGGGGGAGTGGTTCAGAATGGTTTGGAATCATCTTTGGTAGTGGAAGTGAAGGAGAAACAGAAAAATTATCCCATACTTAGCCAGATATTGGAGGCAATTTAGCAACAGAAGGTTGAGTTTTTCTCTCAAGAGGGAGATGGTGTACTTCACTATCAAGGTAGACTTTGGGTTTCGGATATAGATGGGTGGAGAGAATGGATACTATCTGCAGATCATGGTTTGAGGTATTCCATTAATTTTGGTGCTGCTAATATGTATCACGACTTGCAAGAAATTTATTGGTGGAATGGTATTAAGAGGGACATAGCCAATTTTGTAGCCAAGCGCCCCAATTGTCAGCAAGTTAAGGTGGAACACCAAATACCAGGTGGTATATTGGAAGATATTAGTATCTCTACTTGGAAGTGGGGAGTAGTGAATATGGATTTCATCATAGGGTTGCCTTATACAAGACATCAACATGATTCAATTTAGGTCATAGTAGATTGAATGACTAAGTCATCCCATTTCCTACTTGTTAAGACTTCATATATAGTGGAGGATTATGCCAGAATGTATGTCCACGAGTTAGTAAGGCTTCATGGGATACCCTTATCCATTATTTAAGATAGAGGCACGCAGCTTACTTTATGGTTTTATAAGTCTTCACAGAAGGGCCTTTGTACAAAGGTTAAGCTTAGTACTGCTTTCATCCGAAGACCAATGGTTAGGCTAAACGTACAATTTAGACACTAGAGGAAATGTTGAGGGCGTGTGTTTTAGAATTTAAATAAAGCTTGGATGGCCATCTACCTTTGAATGAGTTTTCTTACAGTAATAGTTATCACGCTAGCATTCAGATAACTCTATTTGAAGTGTTGTATGGGCGTAGGTGCAGTTCACCTATAGGATGGTTTGAGATTGGTAAAGTGTCCTTGATTTGTTTAGATTCTATTCTAGATGCTATGGAAAAGGTTCAGTTGATTTGTGAGATATTGAGAACTGCTCAGAGCTGTCAAAAATCATATGCTGATGTAAAAAAGAGAGAGCTCATGCTTTAGGTAGGCGATTGGGTATTCTTGAAAGTGTCTCCTATTAAGGGATAGTGAAATCTAGAAAGAAAGGGAAGTTGAGTCCGCAATTTATTGGTCCCTATGCAATAGTGAAGCATATAGGAGAGGTTGCTTACGAATTGTGCCTTTCAATAGAGTTAGTTTTAGTTCACCCAGTGTTCCATTTCTCGATGATTAAGACTTATATAGGAAATCCATCCTTATTAGTTCCACTAGAGAGTATTTGGGTCAAAGATAACTTTACCAATGAAGAAATTCCTATTGAGATACTTGATAGGCAGTTCCGAAGGCTAAGGAATAAGAAAGTAGTGTCGGCGAAAGTTCTTTGGAGGAACTATTTGGTTGAATAGGCCACTTGGGAAGCTGAATTAGACATGATATCCAAGTACCCACATCTATTTTACTCTAAATCTATTCCTACCTAAGGTAAAGTGTTATTTCTAGCAAGTTCTTTTTCTTAAAGTCCATTTAGGTGTTCCTATATTGTATTTTATGTTGTGAGGAACTGAATCCTTTTAATAGTTGTAAGATTTTTTTTAAATATCAATTTGGAGGTGTTGATTCTTGTCCAACTCCCAATCCAAGATGAATTACATTCGAGGACAAATGTTTTCAAGAGGGAGATATTATAATACCCCGTGTCTAGAAGTTTTTGTACATCGTACAACTTCTACCATGAGTCGTATGTACAAGATATGTATGGTATGTTGTAGTCATATTCAAGGCAGTGTGGCATGGTTTTGCTTTCTATCATAGGTATGACTTTACCCCTAGAAGTCATCAAGTAGGGTACCAGTTATATGGAGGTAAGTTGTTAGTTCATCAGTATAGACTCCATGAGATTCTGACCAAGCTATGAGTGGGAGGCTAAGAGTCGTATAATGATTATACTAGTCGTAGATGGATACGTGTATTAACCAGTATGTACCCTCATAGATTCTGCCAATCTTACGATTTGAGGGACATAGTCGTACCCTTCCATACGAATCAATGGTGGAGTCAAGATTGATGGCCAATTTATGTAAAGTTCAACTGAGGGCTTTTTGGTCTTTTCCTCTCTTATAACTTCCCATCCATGACCTATAACCCTAAAAGAGGCATTATTTTCCTCTATTTGTCAATCAAATAACGATACTTTCTCCTCCCATCTTCAAAAACATCAAGATTAGGGTTCATCTCATACGAACTCATCCCTCAAGTCTCAAGATTTAAACTCTTCTCACAAGTTAAGGAATTAAGTTATGTGGGGTTTATGAACAAGGTTATTCTTTCATCTTTGTGACCAAAAAGCATGACGTAAAGATTGAATTTAATTGATTTGAAATAGGATTCATACCCAAATAACTATATTCTTGAAGTATTATATTACCATGAGATAGAAAGCTTTAAGTGTATTAAGATTTACTCATATTCATGTTTTGACTCATATTACGATTTGAATTTCATTATCTTGACTGGGAAATTGTTGAAATATTTCAAGATGAATATTTATCATGATGTCATGAATTTCTATGAAATAAAGCATGAATTCTAAGTCCTAAGTATAAGCATTGAGTTTACAGGAAGATTATGCTCTTAAGCTCCATTGACAAGTTTTATAACATGATTTAAAGCAAAGTTTGATCTTTTGATCTAAATACAAGGTGTGAAATCCACAATTGTTTATCCCGAGTATGACTTAAAGAAAGAGAAGCATAACTAGTTTTCAGTCTATAAACCCTTATGCTATTTTAAGGTGGATTTCTTAACGTATGAGCATATAAGTATTCTGGGAGTAGTATTTAGCACCGATAAGGGAATGTGGATGAGTGTATCCTAAATATCACTTAAGTTAAGGTTCTATTCTGATAGCAAGGGTAGAACAGCTCTCCCCAACATAGGTAAGATGTTGGACTCTGTGGTAGCTCGTAGGGTTTATGTCAGTTAGAAGAATCTCCCAAAGAAAGAATAACGAGTAAGGCTTTTAAAAACAAATTTTTATGGCTCATAAAGTTTATTATTATGCTTCACTATGCATGTTCATAATTTTGCAGTTTGTTTTATTCAAGCTCAAGGTGAGTCATTTACACTTAGCATGAATCATTTGAAAATTTAGGTGAATATTCAGTTATCATTTTACTTATGCATTCACTCCCACATACTCAGTACATTCCATAGGTATTGACCCATATATATATGTCTATGTGCTACATTATCTTATAATGTAGGTTCTAGTGCTCGTTTCCAGAAGCACGATTGACTACAAGCATCATCACCTACATCTTGACATTTGGTGAGTCCTTATAGCTCGAGGACCCAGTTTATTAAAATTTTGTTCATAGATGAAAGTATTTAGTTATTTGACGTCATTTTATGTTTGGGTCAGCTGGGGTCTATCCCAGTGGCCCTCAAGTAAGAATTAGAGGCTTGTCAGACTGTTTATGTTTTAAGTTCAAAGTGTTTTTGTAAGATTCCCAGGTTAAAGACTCTCAGTTAAGCTATGAGTTTATTTACCTTCAGATACTAATATGTTAGTTCACTTTTCACATGAGTTTCAAGTTAAGTAGGCTTAATGGGTTAGCTTGGGACTACTGGTACTCTTGAGTACCATGTTACATCCAAGGGATACTTTGGGGTTTTATAGCCGACAAACTCGAGTTTCTAGTATCAGTACTTCGAGACCTCTACCTTTATGGCTTAGCTACATAACCCCTATCAAGCCCAATTAAAACAAGTTTCACATAACTTATCTATTTAACCAAGGAATTGGCCTCTAAGTTACACTATATGTGTCGTCATACCCTTATGCTTGCAAGCTTATTATTATACATTCACAATTCCATTAACTTGGTGGAATGCCTTGACCCCATTTGTTCATTAAGTATATGTAGAGGGATGCCACGACCCTTTGTTCATTTAATTAATGTGGGGGAATGCCTTGACCCCTTTTTTTATTAAATCAATGTTGGTTTTTTAGCCTTTTATGCTATGCAATTGTTCCAATGATATTTTTCAATTTGTATAAAGCAAGTTTCACAAGATTGGGTTGAGGTTATCAATAATTTAATTATCAAAATCCACATAATTAGGGGAACCCATGACCCCCTATTCTATTCACCATGCCCATAGACCCCACACGTTCAAAACTACTATTGATACATGAAAAAATTACGTATAAACCATGGGACCACTATTTAAGAAAACAATCATTCAAAACTCTTAATCCATATTCCAAAGCCAACATCCAAAACTACTTTAATAAAAATTTAAAACACATGCTTTAACAAAACAAGATATGGGGAATAGTAACATGCCTAAGATATTAAGAATTACTAAGAGAAATCAACCCTTTAATGCTCTAATTGCCAATTCCTTAGAAGCCCTAGGTGTTCTTGACTTAGGGATTTAAGAGAGCTCAAGAGAGTGTATTTGATAGTTAAGTTTTAATAATACGGTCCCCAATATGTTTAATGGTCGTGGTTTTAAAGTGGGAAAAGAGAGAAATGACAAGAATGACCCTAATTAAAAGTACAGGAAAGGACGCCCAGGCATTACGGGTCAACATACGACTCGTGATGACTCCTTACGAGTTGTCACTTTGACTCGTGGTATGGGTAGTAGCTCAAGGACTCCTTAATGGTGATGCTAAAAGACACACCATACCACTCGTAGTCAGATCATATTGATCGTAGGGACCAGTTGTAGTTCGGACAAAAATATTTTGGCACCACACTAGTTTGTCTATGAATGCGACTGTACGACTCATATAGAATCTTTATGACTCAGGACCCCCTAGTCGTACTCATAATAGAAACTTTAGGCTAATACACTATTCAGGATACTATTCGGGTCTTAAGACACGTAAGGTGACCTTACTGCTTGTAAGGTTAGTCATAATTAGGGCAGTAAGTCTAAGAACTCAAGAATTTTCCAGGGTCAAAAATCTAGGTGTTACATTCTCCCCCCAGGATCATTCTTCCCCGAATTATGAGTCAAGGCATCCATTAGCATGATTTAATACAAAAAATGCAACCACAATTACCTTTAACAAAGACAAAAAAAACAAAGATGTTACGGAATACCCATACCTTAAGCACAATTTTCCAAAGTAGGAAACAAGAATGGATATTTGGACTTCATGTCCTTTTCATCTTCCTAAGTAGCTTTTTAAACCTTATGATTCCTCCATAGAACCTTCACCAAAGCCACATCCTCAGTCCTTAAATAATGGAGTTTCCTAACAAAAATCTTAATCAGGACTTCCTCATAAGACAACCAGTATGAACATCAAAAATCTCCAAAGGAACAACAAAGAAGGGATCACCTACGCACTTCTTCAACATTGAAACATGAAATACCGGATGGACAAAGCCCAATTTGAAGGCAACTCTAACTCATAAGAAATATTTCCCACTTTTCTCAAAATCAAGTATCGGCCAACATATCAGAGACAAATCTTTCCTTTCTTTCCAAACATCATCACCCCTTTCACGGGAGACTTCTTCAAGAATACCCAATCTCAAACATCAAACTCCAGCTCGATATGCCTCACATCCGCGTAGGACTTTTGGCAACTCTGAGTAGTCTTAAGTCTATCCCAAATCACCTTCACCTATTCTATGGCATGATGAACTATGTCAGGACCAAAAAATCTAGTCTCACAAACTTTGAACCAGCCAATAGGATAACAACATCTCCTACCATCCATAGCCTTAAACAGAGCCATCTGAATACTTGAATGATTGTTGTTATTATATGTAAACTCTAAGATAGGCCAATGATCAACCCAAATACCACTAAAGTTAATCATATAAGCCCTTAGAATATCTTCTAAAGTCTGAATGGTCCTCTTCGCCTATCCATCCATTTGAGGGTGGAAAGCAGTGCTAAGGTTCACCTTAGTTCCCAAACCCCTCTAAATTTACCACCAAAAGTGTGATGAGAATTGCGTTCCTTGATAAGATATAATAAAAATAGGCGCACCATGCAACTTGATGATCTTACGAATGAAAAACTTAGCATAATCATCCATAGTTAGTCCTCACTGGCAAGAAGTGTGCGGACTTAGTAATTCTATCAACAATTACCCAAATCGAATCAAACTAACTTTGAGAAAATAGAAGACTAATAACAAAGTGTATGTTAATTACTTCCCACTTCCACACAGGAAACTCAATCTCTTGAGACAAAGCACTAGGCCCCAAGTTCCCTACCTTTACTTTGTGAAAAACCATACTCTTTTTTATAAAATAGACCATATCCCTTTTTATGTTATTCCTCTAATATATCTCATTCAAATCATGGTACATCTTCATCGAATCAGGATGGATAGTGTACCTCTACTCATAAGCCTCAGCAAAGATCCTCTCTCGCATTCTATCAATATAGAGAACACACAATTTATCTTGGTACCTCAAGATACTATCTCCACCAATCTCAAAATCCATGACCCTCTATTGACCTACATCATCCTTAATCTGTATCAATATAGGATCCAAAAGCTATTTCTCCTTCACCACAACACCAACAGATAACTTTTCCATACCTTGCACAATCACACCTCCATTCTCAGATTTCAAACGATGAACTCCACGATTAGCCAAACAGTTAATATCCTTCACCTAACCTCATTTCTCTTCATCAAAATAAGATAAGACCCCCATGGACAACTTTCTAAGAGAATTAGCAAACACATTAGCTTTATCGAGGTAATAATAGAGACTTATATCATAACACTTGAGTAACTCAAGTTATCTCCTTTGCCTAAGATTAAACTCCTTCTGGGTGAACTCATACTGCAAGCTCTTATAGTTCAAATATGTATCAACATGAAATCCATACAAGTAATGTCTCCAAATCTTCAAATCAAACACCATATCTAGTAAATCCAAATCATAAGTCGGATAATTCTTTTCATACACCTTAAGCTACCTAGAAGGATATGCCACAACCTTGTTATGCAGCATTAAGACATAACCTTATCCCACATGAGATGCATCACAATAAATAATAAAGTTATCAGTACCTTTGGGTTGGGTCAAAAATGAAGTTATAGACAACTAATCCTTTAACTTCTCAAAACTACCCTCACAAGCATCGAACCAAGAAAATTCACCTTTTTCTAAGTCAACTTAGTCAATGGAGCGGCGATTAATGGGAAACTCTCAACAAACCTTCTATAATACCAAGCTAAACCTAAGAAACTCTGCATATTAGTTAAAGTCATGGGTCTAGGCGACTTCTTAACTGCCTCAACCAATTTTTGAATCCACCATGATTCTCTTAATAGAAACAACATAATCGAGGAAGATCACAAAATTCAACTTGATCTCACACTTCAAGACCATAGAATACAAATATTGATCCTTAAGAGTCTGCAATACTATACCATGATAATCGGCATGACCCTCTTCTCTCTTGGAGTATACCAAGATGTCATCAATAAATATAATAATGAATAAATCCAAAAATAACCCTTCAGGTTCTATAATCATGAAATGCTGAGTTAGACGTGAGTCCTCATCCTTCGAGGACATGATGATTTTATTTCTATTTCAATTTTTACTTTATTTCAGTAGTTGGAGTTAGTTAGGGACATGTCCCATCAACTCTTATTCAGTTCAGTTAGAGACTTTCAGACTAGATGTTAGATTAGATGTTCAGACTTCTATATTTATATTCCTTTTTGGTATTGATATACCATATTTTTCAAATATGCATTAGTATTGAACCATATGGCCTTACAGTTCATGTTTCTACATATTTTATGTGATATTATATAGTTTATAGGTACAGATATCAGTCATGGTTTAGCTTGTGTTCCTTCGGGGTCATGAGCACCGCGTAGCATTTCGGTTCAGAAAATTAAGGCATTACAAACTTGGTATCAGAGCCTAAGGTTCAACAGTATCCTAGGAAGTCTGAAAGCTGCATTAAGTAGAGTCTTATACATAGGAATGTTGTGCACCACACTTATGTGCAAGAGGCTATGAGATATTTTAGGAACAGTTTCCCTTCTTTGATGTCTCAAGATTAAGCTATAGAAAGTTTCTTTAAGAAAACCATGTAGATTCATATCATGCACCCCTCATGTTCACTTTTCCTTACTTTCAAGGTAATAGAAACTGTGAAGTTCAAAGTCCTAAAGATAGGGCTTTCTCAGATAGTCCCTACGATTAGTTATGAGATTAGCAATAGACTCAAATAATATCCTATCAGTTCATTATTGTTCCAAGATCGTACAGATTTTATTCATGATCATGAGAACTTATTCTTTAACCTAGAAGTTTTGTAGTAGTAGAGTTGGGATAGTATTATTCTATTTGATCAGATTATGTATTCATGGGGATTAGATTAGTAGGATTGAACAGTACGAGCTAAACACTTAAGTTTATTGACTCAAAATTAAACATGAAGGTGTGAGTGTAATATTAGCAGTATATGAGGAAACAAAATTAGATTATGTGTTTAGTAAGATAGACAGGTGTTGAACATAATTTAGATATGTGATGGTAGATCAAGTACCTAAGCCAGGCCCTCAGATTTCATTAGTAAAGCCAGTATGTATAGAAAGCAGTAAGGGAAGACAATTCCAAACCCATTCTCATCTCAATGCAGAGTTTTTCACTTCAGCTATCACTAAACCAACTCAGGCATTGCATACCAAATCTATGGTCACGAACTATAATCATGTATGAATTTAATTTCCAGCATAAGGAGTCTTTTTTACTCCACATTATGAGTCATGTTCCATGAGAACAATCTACATTCACACACTTTCCATGGGATTATGTGCCCCTTCAGTTCCCAGTATAAGGGGTTCAGGTTCAGCTCCCTTAGTATTTAAATCATGTCCCACGAGTACAGAAAACTATAGACTCAGGTCATGCAGCTCATGACTCATGTACGCATATGATGCTTTCCAGTATATTTAGCTTTCATGACTCATGCTATGCCCCTACAGATCAGATACACTTAGACTATCTCATGTATATCCTCAGTTCAGACCTTATTGGTAAATCTAAACTATTGATATTTTATTCCTCAAGTTTCAGTCATATGTCAAGTTTAGTTTGTATCTATTCATGTTTCAGGTCCTCCTGATTTACTCCTCTGTTAGCTCTCTTTATGGAACAGTGTAGTGATGAGCAGTTGTTTAGATAAGAGAAGATTGTTGCATGCTTACTTTGCATGAGGGTGTAGTTGTGAAGATACACTTGAATGTCATGATAAATGTGCAAGTAAACTTCTATCAAGGGGTCATATTTAGAAGTTGGGAAAGTACAAAGTGTAAGTGTACATTTAGATCCTTGAATTATGTCGGTCCCTAGTATGTAGCCATCAAAAACTCAGTTTCCAACTCAATTATAGTTTCAGTATCCAGCACTCATGATTAGTGTTTAGTCCTTGAATTCAGTACTTCTGTACTAGCTATAGGCTTAGTTATAATGTCAACTTCAGTTCAGTAAGCAGATTTGAAACTCAGTTCAGTTCCAGACATGCTTGACCATAGCATTCAAGTAGTCAGTACTCAATTATCAGTGTTTCAGTGCACCAGTTTATCGAATACCTCAGAGCCATGTCGTATACTTGGTCTCGCATTTGAAAATAATATAGACTTCATGAATCCATGCTTAGATACCTTATTTTACTCAGTTAGTCTTTATTTCCTATGCATAAAACTCAAAAATCTTAGCCCAGCTATTCAGACTAAGTACAGTTTAGCTTTGCAAATCCAGTATTCAGCTATCAGATATTCAGTTAATTAGATAAGTTAGTGTATTTATGCACTCGTGTTTAGCTCAGTTCATGTATCATGTCACAGTTTCATATCCTAGCAATTCAGTCATAACTCGGTTCCTAGGTGTCTTGTGCATTGCCTCAATTTCCCTCAGTATCTATCCAAGTCAGTATTCTTTGAGGGACATAGTGTCCCAAGGGGGAGATACATCATACCCCCAAACTTTTATGACATAAACATGCTGCTCTATTTTCTTTTGATGAATCCAGTTTGGAGAAGGGGTTCTCATAAGTTAACCCTCAAACTCCAACTTCAGTCGTATGCCATGTTTTCATGATTCAGTTCAGATCATGATATTCAGTATATCTACGACATCCCAGACTTAGTTATGTTCTCATGTTTCCGATCATACATATGAAGTAATTAATCTCAAACTTATCGGTATTATCAGTTCAAGATAATAGTTTTCCTTAAACTTACTCGTTCTCATGTTCATATTTCAGTGCCAAACTTGGTATTCAGTTCCATGCTCAGTTTTTAGTTCAAACTTGATACCTTTACCATTGCATGTTGTCATGAATTCACGCATCATATATGTGTGATCAGCTCATTAGTACTTTCAGTCATGCATTGATATATTATGTCACTCATATAATCATGGATCATATATACATGGATTTCGCCTTTTAGTTGTGCATCAGATATGCATTCTCATTTTGAGAAAAATTACTTTATTAGAATCCTCAGTCTTATATTCATGAATCAGCTTCCCATACATCAGATATGCATGTTCAGTATGCTGTGCTCAGCTTTTAGTCGTGTCAGTCATGAACCCATGTTTCAGTAGTGTATGTCTTGTACGTACTTCATATTATCATCTCTCCTGCTTCAGTTAATTTTGATTTAAGGATGAATGTTCCCAAGGGGGAGATATTGTAACACCCCGTATGTTTCTAAGCTAGGAGACGAACCATTTTTCCTACGTATGAAATCTCCTATCCTGTGAGTAGCATTTTAGTGCATGACTTACAATAAGTATTCTAGTGATAAGATAGCTTATGATACGTTAAGCATGTTCATATGAGTCACTTAAGGTAATACAAGCTAAGAGTTTTTGAATCCATCAAGTTTTAGTGTTTGATTTTGTAAGGGTCATCTTTCAATGAGTATTATAACTCAATGTTAATATAGTATTTTTGCATATTTCTACCCACCAAATTGTAGATAATTGAATTATCTTTCGAACAATACCAATTTTGCCTTAATCCAACACCCGAGCAAGAAGTTATGCCTATTTTCGTGAGAGACAGTAAGGATAGGCGATAGGTTAGGCGCCACCCAACCAAACATAGGCGATTGGTTATGCGCCACCTAAGTCAGTTCCAATGCCAAAAACACTCTGTTTTGAGTTATTTTGAGGGTAATTAATTCTTTTAACACTCCTTACATGTCCCTAAACTTAACCCTACGAAATATATAGCTTCTAAACACATTACAACCATATTACCATCTCAAAGCTCATCATCCAAGAGCACCATAGGAGAAAAACAACTAGGGTTGCACAATCAAGCTTGAAGATCAAATTTCAAGGAAAATCCTCAGTCAATCATCAAGAACCTTCCTTCCAAGGTATGCATAGTGTTTATCTATGGATTCAATTCGTTCATTGAGCTCAAGAGTCATGCTTTTAAATGTTGTTTTATAAACTTTTTATGGTAATATGAATATGTACATGTTGATGATGGATGTTTAAGTTTCAAGATGATATCTAAGGTTGTTTTCATGAAATATATGTGGTTGTTGTTTGAAAATTATGAATTTTGGGTGGTTTAATATAATGCATGTATCAAATCCACCTATGCCTCAAAGAATGCATGCAAGGTGTTTGATAAAATGCCTAGGATGCTAGAAATTCCTATTTACATGATTCCATGATATTCACATGACAAGTCCATGTTAGCTATACACTTTAATATGAATTTTCATGCTAATTATGTATTCTTATGGTAGTGGCATGAAGCATGTATGATGATGAAGATATAAATGATGTACACAAAATATATCCATGCTTTCCCTACAATGTTTGAGATGTTGAATAAATACATGAAATATAATATCCCCAAATCATTACAATATGAACTAAACGTTACATATTGCCATTCCCTTACGCTTGAATGGTTTCCATGCGATTGCTATGAATAGTATATGTTGTCGGAATGCCCATGATATTAGAATATGAGATTTATGACTTGATTATAAGCATTCCTATTCATGATTGATATTATGATGACCACGTACTTTATGAAATCCCCCACTCATGTATTATGGATTTTTATTGATGGTCGTGTACTCAAGAAATTCAAGTTGTGTCAGTTTCCTTCCATCGAGTCCTAGGGTACTTGTACCCGAAAAATACAGGTGTGTGCCTAGAGCCATGTCATGTTTTCATAATACACTTAGTCAAGCCATGATCTATAGAATTCAGTCAGTCATGTGACTCAGGAAAACTCAAAAATCTCAGTAATCTCAGTAGCCCAGTAATCTCAGTATCTCAGTGCTTAGTAACCTCAGCAACCTCAGTATTCTCAGTCAGTCTCAGTA
This sequence comes from Capsicum annuum, assembly GCF_002878395.1. Taxonomy (NCBI): domain Eukaryota; kingdom Viridiplantae; phylum Streptophyta; class Magnoliopsida; order Solanales; family Solanaceae; genus Capsicum; species Capsicum annuum. The sequence continues at coordinate 168,022,865 of NC_061113.1, forward strand.
ACTTCAGTATTCTCAACCAGTCCTCAGAACTCAGTACATTCCGTCAGTCATTAGAATCCAGTAAACTTAGTTTAGCTCTGCTAAATAATACCACTAGTATCAGTCCAGTTAATCAGTATCAGTTCAGGTCAGTTATTCAGTTCAGTGTCCTTTAGATGGGAGTAGAAGTTAGTACCGAGTGAACCTAAGGATGGGAACTCACCCACAAGTTCAGGGTGTGATTCTTAGTAGTCATCCTTGTGTTCCAAAATTACGTAGCTAGCGTAGGTTGAGACATCTTAGCCCGTCAGATTAGGGTTGATGAGCTGGCTTAACCCGTCAGTTTAGGATTTTCACCGTTCTCATTGAGTACCCGCCAGATAAGGGTCACTCACAGTCTGTCCTTACCCGTGGCATTGTATTGACACCCCTCCAATCGGGGCAGAGATTGGACCCAGCTTAGCTATTATGGCATATTTAGGGCATGTCGGTTAGATAACTACTTCCCATAGTTTCAATTATAGATTTCAAGACTGTCAGCTATAGCTACCCAGTCTCAGTAAAGAACTCAGATAGCTCTTCAGATTTCAGTATATCAGGGCTATCAGATACAGTTAACTCAGAAATAGAATAGAACTTAGATAATTTTCTTCAGATTTATGGACTGTGAGATATAGTCACTTATGTTATCAATCACAACAACTATCAAAACTCATGCTATCAGTACTCATCTTCAGGACTGTCAGATACAGTCAATCAGACCAGTTCTTTCTAATTTAAACTGTCAAAAACAATCATTCATTTATCAGTAATGAAATATCAGTCTCTTAGTATATCAGTAATACAGTATCAGATCCATCACTTATTAGTGATTTACGTATCAATATCAGTAAACTTAGTCTTTTAGAATATCATTATCAGTACACTCATTTTGTCAGTATTCAAACTCAGTAGTCTGTATCTCCACGAGTTCAGTTACAGTTACGTATGCATGTATATACTCTCACGTTTATATTAGTTAGTATTGTCCATGCATATAATCCTTTGTATTTAGCCTACCTCATTCGTATACTCAGTACATTCAGACATACTGACGCACTTGCGCTATGGTGCTTTCTCTTATGTTACACTATAGGTTCAGAGGCATGAGCTCCAAATCAGCAGTAGATTCGAGGATCAGCAGTTAGAGTTAGACGTGAGTTCTCATCCTTCGACGATATGATAATTTCATTTCTATTTCAGTTTTCACTTTATTTCAGTAGTTGGAGTTAGTTGGAGACATGTCCCATCAACTCCTTATTCAGTTCAGTTAGAGGCTTTCGGACTAGATGTCAGATTAGATGTTCTGACTTTAGTATTTATGTTTCTTTTTGGTATTGATATACCATATTTTTCAAATATGTATTAGTATTGAACCTTATGGCCTTACAGTTATGTTTCCGCATATTTTATGAGATATTATGTAGTTTATAAGTACAGATATCAGTCATGGGTTAGCTTATGGTCCTTCGAGGTCATGAGCACCGTGTAGCATTTCGGTTCAGAAAATTGGGGCGTTACATAAATCATCCTTAAGCTTGAAGAGACATATTGTTAGTATCAACTTTTGTTATTTTGCAAGTAGGACATGGGGGATTTTTAGTTTGATTTTTTTGAATAGAAGTATTTATATGCAATATAGGTGTCAATTTTCTCATATTAATAACTATTTTATTATTTTGATAGTATGACAACATTTGGAAGCTTCTCATAGGGAAAAACACTAGAGCAAAGGACTTGGCAAGGTTTCAACGGCACCTAGGTAGGCTATACTTACTTTGTTTTAAGGTTGCGCCTTGTTATGGTATTAGTTTCGTAATGTTATTTCTATGGGTGGGTATTTATGACTCGATTGATGATTTAGTGTTTATTGATTAATTTAGCCAATTAGGGGCTTTTTGGGTAGAATTCAACTTAGTTTTTCTTCCTATTGGTTATGTCGATATATTAGGACTAGTTTGGACTTACTTAGTACATTGGGCTGGATTATAAAGCCTTAGTCTTTGTTTTGGTAGGTGCTTGCTTTGGTATGGGATTTTGGTACTAGTAGTAGGCCCGACCAACCCTTTTCTTAGGCCAGTTGCCAAAATTAGCACTTTGTATATCTAAGGGCCTTTATTCATTACCTTAGACAAAAGTTTTAGCATTAGTATGACTTAGTCATTTTAGTGAGTTCCAACTTTCTTTGATACTCAGGGTACGATAGTATCCGACCCGTAAAACCTTATCCTTAGACTTATTAAGTTAAACCCTTATCATTTATAAATTTGATAATTTGAATGGAAGTTTATTAGTATTTGGGCGGAAGTCCTGGTCAATTGTGCATCTACATTGTCTTGAAATGTCATGAACGTTTGCCTTTTGAGCAAGAGTTAATAGATTATAGACAAAACTTTATTAATCGGGACCAAAAGATCAAAACCACCTCTTATAGAGGTCATTTTTATAAAACATTTTTATGAAAGAAAAATATCAAGACCAATACATTTTAAGGCCATTTTTTAACTTAACCCTTAAAAAAGTAACCTTAAACCCAATAAGTGTCATAATGTCACGCTCCAAGCCTCCATACCGGGAGGGATGGACACCCAATGTCATTGTTGGCGTGAGCATACCAAAACATGGCATAGTCATAAAGCGTACATCTAGACATGAGCAAAAACATAATCGTAATTGAGAGTACGCTTTGTACAATGAGATACTTGCATAAATCATAGCGTTTAAAGCTGTCAAGAATATTTGTAGCATCATGTTAGAAGAATTAGGAATAGTCCTTGAGCATATCACTCTTGATCTTGGATTTTTTGATGTGTGCAAATCTTTCAAATCAATTATACTTTTTTAGGAGAAGAATAAAATACAGTGTTGGTATTTTAAAAAGTAGTGTTTAATCTCATAAAAGAATTCAAATGTCAAACTAAAAATATGTGTAATGAATACATACCATAGTTTGTCTATGAAACCTCTAACATGATAGAATATCATCAAGGCACCTGACATACCTTAATCCATCTTTGATAAGTATTAAAAATAAAGACTAATCGCCAAATGGCAAAGCGGGGCTCACCAACAGTAGAAAGTGTAGAGCACCGAATGTTGCTTGATTGAGTGTTTGCGTACTTAAGTTTGCTTCACTTAAAAGATTCAGCACACCTATAAAAGGGACGTAATTATATATTTAATATATACGGCATGCAAAATGACGGAATAAAACAGAAATGTACATATATAAGAGAACGACATCCAATAGAATTAAAATCATTGCATGGTAAGATTAAGAAAATTAAGGATCATTCAGCTGCCTAAACATTTGGTTTTTCAGCATATGATAGTTTATTATGAGATTTTATTAGTATAACCTACTTAAATAATCATGTGAGCATATGAAATTTGATCTCGAGTCGATCAGTTAAGTCATCTCAAACCTAGCCAGGCATGTGACATATATGTTATGTGGATCCATAATAATCTCTTATTAGGGGCACATAGAGGAGTCCCCTGTATAGGTAGTACCATCCTTTACCATAGTCAATAAACATAATTTCAGACATTCTCTACTAAGTCTTATGCCTTCTCAGTTAATCATTTAACTCCCTTAAATACTTATGTTCATAAGTTAGCCCGAGGATTCATGTTCATTAGTTTTATGAATCGTAGTAAATAATTTCAGACCTGTAAATCACATCATAATTTCATAAAGCTTATATTTATCTTAATATCCATGGTTCATATTCATAGGACTCAGCTCACAATAAAAATCATTAGTAGAAATAATTAAAATTAATTCTAGAAGGAAGATCATACTTTTCATATTTCTATAAATTTGAGGCGATGCAAGTTCAAGAAAGAGGGACATCATAGAAAATAAAAAATAGCATAGGGAGTTCTTAAAGTTCATTAGGAATATAGAAGATGAAGACATAATTTTTACACCGTAAACCTAATTTTTTCATGGGTAGAATTCGTAAACATGAAAACAAGCCCAATTGTAGAGTATAACATTACATACCTTATTTGCTCCGATGACCAGAAACGGATCCTGTCTTTAGCGAAAAGAATAGCAAGAACTCATTTTTAAACATTAGAGTTGGGTTTTTCTTGAAAACCCTAGTATTCATGATAGGGAATCTTGTTTGAACTCATAATAATTGATTACAATAATTGGAAATGATGTAGAATTTTATATAAGGGACTTACATTGATGTGGGATGTTGATTCAAGAAGAGAAAATCAGCCTAGGTCTTGAGAGAATGAGAGGGGGATGAAAAATCTTGGAAAATAGGTTATAAAGAAACCACAACAATGAGTATATAGAGGTGGTATGTGGTTCGTATCTCATAAAATATGACCGCAAGCCAACCACAACTCCATAATAGGACCTGGGTGAAGAACTTTTGGTATGGAACGAAAATATGCAGTCCACATAATCGTGATATAATTTTAAGGCCCATGGCATCTCCTTAATAAAAGATTGATTAGAACTCAATAGCATTGAGAGGTGATGTGGTCTGCATCTCTCTAGGTGTGACTGAATGTCTCAGTGCATCACTAAAGCAAATGTATTGTAAAATCCCCTAATATAGAATGTGAGATATAGTCTGCAATAGCGAGATATTGTTGTATCTTTGTGAATTTGATCACATGAGTCCCTTTTTAAATCAAAGTTTCTAATGATGATGAACGGTTTAATCTCTAGAGTCTAGTTCGAAGGTATAGGGTGTTACAGTATTTTTCCCTTAAGATCATTTGTCAATAATAATCAGGGTTAATCTATAAACTTAAGTGGCTAGGTAGAACATTTCTATAAGCCTTAAAGAGCATTAAATAGTTTATAGCCTCATTTCCCATATTGTAGATATCATCATAGTGATGGAATCTTAAAGATTCATACTGGAGGGGTTGTAGGACGAGTCACTAGTAATACCTAGACTTCATAAGGACATAACAGATCATGAGTTCATTTTGACATGAAGGAAAAAATACAAGACAAAAGTTCATAGTTCATAGAATAATGTAAGTCATGAGTTTCATAAACCGTGAACATGATGACATAGAAACATGACATGAATTCGTAGGGTCATATAGATAGAGTAGGATCATCACCTTGATCAATTTATTATTATTCGATGAACTAGTTTGGGTATCTTGTTTCATATATTCTTGGGCTTCCACATAACCTTTTCAACCTTTTGATTCCTTCATTGAACTTTCGTGGAGGCTACTTCCTTCGTTCTCAACTTGTGAACTTAAGGTTCATTTGGTAGGGTATATTAGGAGAATTATTTTATGTATTATGGATGCTATTATTTAGTACTATGTTCGGTAGGATTTTTGACCTATGTACAATTAATACATGTATTAGTTATACACTCCACGTGGAATGACAGGGTATTTAACTATACATCTCGTTTGGTGGTATCAATAATACATAGGATATAATACCACGGGACTAATACATGTAAAGACAAAAATATCCCTCAAATTCTTTTAAGCATTTTTTTATTTCTTGGTTTTATTTTTAATATTTTTTTCTAATAAATTTATTTAAATAAATTAACTTACAAATTTTATTATTTAGAAAGAGTTGTCTGTTGCTAAATAAAATTCAACATCAACAGATACAATATTTGAAATACAGTTGTTTAGCTTCCCTTTTTTTGGCGGGGCATATTATAGCTTTATCGACTCTTATTTTTAATTGAAATTTGATGTTTTGCAAGTGAATCAATTTATTAAGGTGACAATTATTTACCTTTAAATAATTTAAGTGAGGTTATAAAAATACACAACTTAGAAAATACATATTTTTAAGAATAAATAATAGAGCTTTCGAAATAAAATAAACAAAGGTATGTATAAAATACACAATATTTTTATTCATATTTTAGTTTTTAACTTGACTAATTTAATGAAATAGAAAATCCCACAAAAATTCAAGGGTATAATTGTAAAAGAAATTTTTATAGCGTTGTAAGCCAAACATAATACATGGTATATCTAGTTTTTAATATAATGAACCAAACACTTGATAAAATATATTTCTAGCACTACAAATCCCATATTACTAATCCCTACATTTATAATCCACGTATTACTAATCTCTACATTACTTGTCTTCGTACCAATCGACCCCTTAATGCTATAAAATTTCCATGACTATTTCCTCATAAGTCAGACTATCTTTTACATTAATGCTCTCAATATAAAAAACAGGGGAGGGGTTCCCATATACTTCAACATGGACATGTTAAATATTAAGATAAACGAATACCAACTCTATAGGAAACTCTAACTCATAGGTTACTTGTCCAACCCTTCACAGAATTCAGTAAGGAACAATATATTGGGGACTGAGCTTCCCTTTTATTTCAAACCACATAATGCCCGTTATAGATTAAACTTTCAAAATACCCAATAATTAATACAAAACTCTATGTCCCTTCATCTTACATCGAAATAGGACTTTTAGTTACTTTAAGATGTGCATAATCACTCCTAAATGAGCTTCACCTTTTCCATGGCATGATGGACTAAACCTAATCTTATCAATTCTAATTCAATAACCTCAAACTATCCATTCAAAGATTTACAATTTTGCATATACAAAAATTTTAATGGGGCTATTCAAATACTAGTGGTAGGTGTTATTATATGAAAACTTCATGAGGGTAAATGGTCATGCTAGGTACCTTGAAATCTAGCATACAAGTTCTTAGAAGAAAGAAAAAGACTCAAAAGAAACATTAAATATAAAAAAGGGTAAAAGGAAGATATAAAAATGAAATAAAAGACAACCAATTCAAATATGAAAGTCCTTCTTGAAAAATCCACTAAAACACCTAAACTATGAGAAGAACCTCCAGGAAATTAGAAATTCCAATTATCCCTCCTTTCTAGGCTTGAAACAATCAAAATCTTCAAAAAGCTCTCAAATTCTCAAAAGTATACTTAGTATTCAATATTCATCAACATAATCAATCTTCATAAGTAATAAGAAAAACTATTTATACTAGGATAGAATGGAAGAAACTATTTATTACAATTTTATCCTTAATGAAGTAAGGGCGTGGTTTGGTTGTCTACGTTTTGTTCAATTCATTAGAATTCATGAAATTGTCATTTGCATAAATAATTATTTTTCCCAAATAAACTCCTTCCAACATACGATGTATTGTGATGATTTGCGAAAATGTAATTGATAGTACATAGATATTGTAACACCCTAGATTTTTGGTTCTTGAAAATTTCTGATATTTTATCCTCACTGTCTTGACTACGACTTATCCTACGAGTTGCAGAAAGTCTGCACGAGTTGTTAGACTCAAATCATAGCCTAACTAGTGAGCGTCGTTAAGTCTTCTTATCTGAGTATGAGTGGCTCACGATGAGTCATGAGGACTCATTACGGGCTTTTGTGCACAAATTATAGGATATCCAGTGTATACCCAAATAGTTTCTGTGTTGACTTGGACCCTACGAGTCATAGGATCCTATTTTGAGCCATGGTATACGAGTTATAAAGTCAATAGTATGCATGCCTGGTGATATTACCCTGACAACGACTCATGGAGATATGTCACAATGAGTCGTTATAAGACTCGTAATAACTGACAGTTTATTTTTCCAACTTTTTAAATAGGGGTATTTTTGACATTTCCCTCTTATACCAATAATAACCCACAATCTATAAACTTACTTGGGCCCTATTTTCATTGATAATACACTTCAAACACTCTTTCATATCTTTCAAGTCTCTCAAGTATCCATATTTAGGTTTTCCAAGAAGTGGGTCAAGTAAAGCTTCAAGGGTTGAATTCTTTCCATAATATTTGATTTTTCAGGCATATTACTCTTCCTAAATTATTACTTTTCTAAAAACATGTGTTTTAAAGTATTATTCATTCGGTGTTGATGGTGATTTTGGAACATAGGTTAAGGATTTTAAATGATTATTATTTATGAGATGTTTCATATTTGTATATGCATTGGTAATATTTAAATGGTTGTTTTGAAATCAATTTGATGACTGAGAATGGTGAATAAACTAGGATAGAGTGAATTCCCTAAAATTTACAAATAATGATAGTTCAATTGTAATTACCTCAACCCCTATTGTGAAATTTGTCTTGAATATGAAAAGTATGCTTATTGAATAACTCTTGAATAGTTGCATAATGTGAAGAGTTAATGAAGCATAATGATTTTGAATTGAACTTATGGGGTTGTGTAATTCCCAATGGTAATGCATAATTGGACCAAGAAGTTTGTAAATTTCCCCAAGTGATGATAATTATTTTGGTATATTGATGCTACCTTGCAAGAATAGTTGGAATGACGATACCAATAGTGTATGCCTAAATATGTCATGTTCAATGAATGGGAATATGTGTTAAATATTTTAATTAGGCTTTAATGAGGATTGTGTAGCTTAGTCGTGAAAGTGGAGGTCCCGAGGGACACGTATCAAAAACTGCAATTGTCGATGAAGGGTCTACATGACCAGGTGGTTCGAGACCCTTTTTATTATTATAACATGATTGAGTGGTTCAAGTCCCCCATATTACATTATATGATTGGGTGCTTCAGTAACCTTGGTATGCTGGGAGGTTCGAGTCCCCTATGGTCCATACGTACATCTTCTTGTTCATGCAACTACACACACTGGAGCCATTCCAACTAAGGGAAAGTTGGGCCCATATAGCCCATGGGTGCCTTCTTACTTTATAACTGTTGAGCAACATAGCCTAGGCTATGATTTAAAGGTTCATGCTAAGCCTTGTTACCTACTCCGGTATATGGTATATATATATATATATCTACATACATCTAGTTATTTGTATTGGATTTTAACTGGTTTTAAAGTATTGATCATGGGATTATTTTGCTCCCTTACCCCTGAGTTACATACTAATGCTCAACCTACTAACCATCATCGAATGTTGTATGCCTGCACAATGAAAACACCGGAGATACTTCTATTTTTCTATGCAGTGTTAGGTTGATCAGCTCCGTTCATCAACTCATAGTGGTGAAATGGCAAGCTTACATTCTCTAAAAGACTTAAACATTTCATCAGTTCCTTTCATAGACTAAATTGAGAGTTTACATTATTATTAACATTGTCATTATCAGAGGTGGGCATGTCCTGACGCTTTATTTATTTTGTTTTATTTAGAAAGCTTTGTTGGATTACTGTAGACTTGGGTGGTAATATTGGTTGGTTTTGTTTGGTTGGTTATCGGTTATAGACATACTTTACATTTTCTTGAGCTCATCTTATACTATCTTGTTATATGTTTGAAGAATCTAATGCTAGGGGTATTGTGTTCTATTAGGTTAGGTGCAGGGGGTGGTCTCTGATCCTCGTTGGACTTGAGATACTCGTCATGGATAGACCCTAGTTTGGGTCATGATAAACTTTTTATCAGAGGCTAGATTTGGTATCATTAGAAGTCCATAAATTCATGTCAAGTAGAGTCTCTTTTATGGGTGTGTAGTACACCATACTTATAAGGGACAGGCTACAGGGCATTTAGGAATATTTCCCTTTCTAGTTAATTTATTTTGGGCTATAGAGTCTAAGATCTTGAAATCTCCTCTAATCCCTATATGTTTGATTTTTAGATCATGCATCCCAAAAGATTTAATGCTCATGGAAACTCATCTATCCCGTATAAGGACTATGTGGATTAAGCTTATCCAACTCAAGGAGTTCAGACTCAATCTAGGGTCACTGCTTTTGATTTCCCTAATGGAGTTCCACTGGTTTCTGCTATCCCACCTTGGACACCTCAAGCTGGTGTGTCTAATGCTAAGTTTTGCTAGTTGATCATTTTTTACCTAATTTGTTGCCTTTTAGGCCTAGCATATTGCTTTTGTTTCTCCATCTTTTCAGGCCACTAGAGTTGATCAATTTATGAGGTTAAATCCTATGACTTTCACTAGTACTAAAGTTGAGGAAGATCCTCAAAATTTAATTGATAAGATATAAAAGATTTTCCATGGGATGCATGCCACTAATGTGGAGGGTGTGGAGTTCGCTGCCTATCAGTTGAAGGATATGTCATATCAGTAGCATAAAGAATGAGACCAGGCTAGGGGAGATGATATTGAGTATACTTTATGGGGTGACTTCTTTAGTACTTTTCTAGATCACTTGTTTTCTCAGGAGTTGAGGGAGGTAAAGGTTGAGAAATTTCTAAATTTAAGGTAATGCAGGATAATTGTAAAGGAATATACCTTGAAGCTTCATCAGTTATCACGTTATGCTCTGAATTTAGTGTCGAGACTGAGGGCTAGAATCAGGAAATTTGTTTTTGGGTTGTCTCTTGAGTTGATTTTGGAGAGCAAGGATTCTTTGTTAAGCAAGGATATGGTCATATCTAGACTTATGGTATATATACAATAAGTGAAAGAGGAAAAGAAAAAGCCAATAGAGATGAGTGAAAGGAAAAATAAGAAGTTTTGATTTTCAAATTAGGGTAAAGGTCAACATCAGAGTGGTAGAGATGGTGGAAAATGGTCTAAGAATAAGCGGGGCAATTTTGCTTTCTATTTTATGGCTAGTGTTCCTTACCCGAAGCCATCAGGTGATCACTATTTTCAGAATAGTGTTGGTACAAGGGTATAAGTTCCCTGGCTCAGGCTAGTGAAGCTTAGTTAGCTCCATCATATCCCCCTTTTAGATTTTCTAGTCAAGTGCATCATGGTGTTTGTGAAGAAGGGAGGAACAAGTGCTTTAAATATGATCAGATTGGTCATATGTTGAGGGATTATCCTTCCACGGTTGCTTATAGGAAAAATAAGATCCATGTTTCTACTTCATCAACTCCTGCACTAAAGGGTGTTATTTCTGCTTCTGACTTTAGCACTGGTTGAAATCGTCTGTACCCTCTTTTCAGCTACCAGGATTCTAAGGCGTCACCCTATGTTTTTACTTTTATGCTTAAACTTTTCTCTTATGATGTATATTTTCTACTTGATCCTTGTTCTACCCTCTCTTATGTAACCCCTTATGTAGGTATTTATTTTGGTTTTTATCTGTAGTGTATTTTGAATCTCTTCTATGTGTCTGCCCCGGTGAGTGACTCTATTATGGCTAGAAGGGTCTATTGAGGTTGTGTGATGTCGGTTGGTGGTAGGGAGACCCTGTTGATCTGATAGAGTAAGACATATTAGACTTTAATGTGATTTTAGAGATAGATTGGTCGCATTTGTGCTATGTGCCTCTTAATTATCGGACCCAAAGGGTTTGTTTCCATTTCCCTAATGAGCCGGTGATCGAGTGAAAAGGTAGTTACCTAGTGATAAGGGAAGGTTCATATCATATCTTAGAGCCTGGAAATTAGTTTCTAAAGGGTGCCTCTATCACTCAGTGTATGTTATGGATTCTAGATCCGAAGGTCCTTCTTTGCAAACTATCCCTATGGTCTAAATTCCTCGAGATATTCCCTAATGATCTTCCTGGTGTTTTCTCAATAGGGAAATTGATTTTAGGATCGATCTTCTTTCGAACACTCACCCTATTTTTGTCCCTCCATATAAAAAAGCTTTGGATTAGTCAAAATAACTTAAAAAGCAGTGGAATAATGTACTAGATATGGTTTTTATCTGCCCTAGTATTTCTCTTTGGGGTGCTCCGATTCTATCGTGTGTAATAAGGATGGGTCCCTACGAATATGCATAGACTATTGCAAATTGAATAAGGCGACCATGATGAATAAGTATCCCCTTCCAATGATTGATGATCTCTTTGATCAGCTTTAGGGTGCTAAGTACTTCTCCAAGATTGATCTTTGACCGAGTTACTATCAGTTGAAAATTAGAGAGATGGATATCCCTAAGACTGCTTGCTGAACCCGGTATGATCATTTTGAGTTTTTTTTATGTCCTTTAGTTTCACTAATGCCATAGCAACATTTATGATTCTTATGAACTGGGTATACCGCCAGTTCTTAGATTTATTTGTAATTGTGTTTATTGATGATATATTGGTGTATTCTAAAAGAGAGGTGAATCATACCAATCACCTTCAACTTGTGTTGCAAACCTTTAAAAATCAGCAGTTGTATGCAAATTCTCCAAGTATGAGTTATGGTTAAATATTGTATCTTATCTGGTTTATGTCATTTCTAGTGAAGGGGTCATGGTGGATCCACAAAAAGTTATACTAGTTAAGAAGTGACCTAGCCCCATGACTCCAATCGATATTCAAAGATTCTTAGGTTTAGCCAGTTATTATGAAAGTTTTATGGAAATTTTCTCTTATATTGTTGCCCTATTGCCTAAGTTGACTCGGAAGAAGGTAAATTTCTTGTGTTCTGATACTTGTAAGGGTAGTTTCCTAAAGTTGAAGAAAAAGTTGACTTCAACTCTGATTTTGACATTACCTGAGGGCACTGATGGTTTTATTATCTATTATGATGTATCCCATATGGGAATGGGTTGTGTGTCGATGTATATGACAAGGTTGTTGTGTATGCTTTTAGAAAGTTGAAAGTTCATGACAAGAACTATCTGACTCATGATTTAGAATTATTAGGTATGGTGCTTGCATCGATGATTTGGAGACATTATGGGGTATATGTAGATATTTATTTTGATCATAAGAGTTTATGGTATTTGTTCACCAAGCAAGAGTTAAATCTCAAGCAAAAAAGATGGTTTGAGTTGCTAAAGGACTATGACATGAGTCTCTACTATTACCAAGGTAAAGCTAAGTGGTGTTAGATGCTTTTAGCAGGTTGTCCATAGTGAGCTTATCTCATGTGATAGAGAGAAGTAGGATTTAAGGAAGGATATCTACTATTTGGCTGATCTTGGAATCCATTTCTTAGATTCTAAGGGTAGTGGTGTATTTATTTAAGAGATGATAAAGTCATCTCTTGGTGCTGAGGTGAAAGAGAAACAGGTCTTGGACCCTATCTTGATGCAAATCAAAAAGGATGTAGATGGTAGAAAGTGATGGTTTTTGAGATTGGTGGTGATGGTATCTTGAGGTACCACAAAAGATTATGTGTTCCTAAAGTTGATGGGTTGCGAGGAAGAATTTTTGCCAAAGATCATGAGTCGCATTATACGGTTCATCCTAGTTCGACAAAAATATATCATGATCTTAAGGATATTTATTGGTGGAATAATATATAGCAGGATGTGGACAATTTTATGGCTAAGAGCATGGTGTGTTGGCAAGTAAAGGTGGAGAACTTGGGGTTTGGTGGGTTAACTCAAGTGATTGAGTGGTCGGTTTGGAAATGGGAAAAAATTAATATGGATTTCATTATTGGTCTTCCGTGGTCTCGCCATTAGTTTGATTCTATTTGGGTTATCATAGATGGGATGACTAAGGCTGCATTTATTTTTATTAAGATTTTGATGTTCGAATCTAAATACATATCTGAATGATTAAGATATTGTCTTTAGATCTGAAAATTGAATGGTTAAAACTATTTATTTTTCAATATTTGAATATGCAAAATTTATTATTTGCATATATAATAAAAATATAATAAAAATAAAAAATAATTATACATTAGAAAAATATTTGGTTGAATACAATAAAATTATTATTTAATTAAAAAATATTTATATTTGTTAGTGATAATGGAGATGACTTGTAATGGTGGTGTTGGTGGTAATGATTGATATTAGTGATTAGTAATATTGGTGGTGATTGTTGTGATAGTAGAGAGTTTTGAGATTCTATTAACTGTTATGATGGTAGCGATTGATACTGATGGTGGTAGTGATGTGAATTTGATTGATATTAGTAGTTGGAGGTGTTGATTGTGAAACTTAAAAATAAATGCATGATGGTTGATGATGTGTTGGTGGTACTTGGAGATGCTATTAGCTGTGATGGTGGATATAATTATTAGTAAAGATATACAGTAATGAAGATGATGGTGGAAGTAGTGGTAGAGATGGCAACTCCAGTGACATTGGTGGTGATGGCAGTGGGTGAAGAATGTATGGATATTGATGATATGTAGTGGTTGTTAGAGGTGGTACTATTTGTGATAGAAGATGGTTAGTAGTAGGGATTGAACCATAATGGTTGATGCTGGAAGTGGTGTTGGTGGTGTTGGCATTGGCATTGGTGTTGACAGTAGTGATAGAGGTGAATATAATTAAAATAATAGAGGTGGAAAATATGATAACGACTGAAAATAGTTGTTAGTGGCAATTATATTTGTGAATAGTAGTTATGATGGTGAAGGAGTGGTCGTAGTGGTTGGTGACTAGGTAGTGGTTGACAATGGTGGTGGTGGCATAGGTGGTTAGTGGTGGTGACTGATGATTATAGATATAGTGGTAGTGAATATTATCCAACATAAGAATACCTTTTAATTATTAAGACTTAGTTCCAGAACTGAATGATTAAGACCTATTCAGACCTATTAAGAGTCGAAATCTTAATGAAAAACAAATACACCTAACGGTGTGAAGTTTGAATTATTCAAATTCAGACCTTTATTAAGTGCAAACAAATAATGCCTAAGTCCACTCATTTCTAGCGCGTGAGGTCTAATTTTTCTGTTGAGGACTATGCGAAGTTGTATACCCAAGAGATCATGAGGTTACATGGTGGTCTAGTTTATATCATTTTTGATCTTGGTACCAAGTTCTCATCTTAATTTTGGAGGTTATTCCAGAGATATTTAGGGACTAAGGTAACCCTTAGTGCTGCTTTCCACCTGCAGATGGATGGGCAAGCGAAAAGGAAAATTTAGACCTTAGAAGATATGCTTCAAGCTTGTTTATTTGATTTTGGTGGTAGTTGAGTTGATCACTTACCTCTCATAAAGTTTGCACATAGCAGAAGTTATCACTCTAGCATTAGTAAGGCTCTATTTGATGCTTTGTAACGTAGGAGGTAAAGGTCTCCTATTGGGTGGCTTGAGGTTGGTGAAAATATGATATTTGGCCCTGATTTGGTTCACCAAGCCATAGAGAAGGTGCAGGTGATTCAGGATCGACTTAATACCACCCAAAGTCATGAAAAGTCCTACAAGAATGTGAGATGAAGGGAGTTGGAGTTTAGTGTTGGTGATTGCGTGTTTTAAAAGGTGTCTCCCATGAAGGGCGCGATGAAGTCTAGGAAGAAGGGGAAGCTTTGTGCCTGTTATGTTGGTTTGTATATGGTTTTGAAGAGGGTTGGCAATGTGGCATTTGAATTAGAGTTGCCTTCTAGCTTGAGTCCCATTCATTCGGTCTTCCATGTCTCGATGTTGAGGAAGTGCATCGGTGATCCTTTATTGGTTGTTCCTTTGGAAGGTGTGGACATTTCAAATTCCTAATCTTATGAGGAAGTTCCATTGGAGATCTTTGATAGGCAAGTCCGTCGATTGTGTATGAATAACGTGGCTTCAATAAAGGTTTTTTGGATGAACCAAAAGTATGAGAAAGCTAATTGGGAAGCCAAGGAGTACCTAAAGTCCAAATATCCTTTCCTATTCCCTAATTTGACAATTGTGCTTAAGGACATCTTTTTTTTTTCTATCTTTGTTAAAGGTAAGTGTGGGAGTGTTTCTATGTTAAATCATGCTAACATATGCCTTGACCAATTATTTGAGGATGCATGATCCTAAGGAGGGGGGGGGGGGGAATGTAACGCCTTGGATTTTCGGTACTTGAAAATTTCTAAAATTTATCCTCACTGCCCTAACTATAACTTACCCTACGAGTTGTAGGGAATTATAATGAGTCATTGGACCCAAATCGTAGCCTAATGAATGTGTGCAGCTATGTCTTCTACTCTGAGTACGAGTCGCTCACTACGAGTCATGAGGAATCATTATGGGTTGTTGTGTGCAAATTGTACAATATCTAGTGTATACCTAAATAATTACCATGTTGACTACGACTGGATCCTACGAGTCGCAGGGTACCATTATGAGCCAAGGTGTACAAGTCGTAAGGTCAATAATATATGTGGCTAGTGACACTGTCTTGACAACGAATGGTGGGGAAGATTCATATTGTGTCATGATGAGTTGTAATGAGACCCGTAATGACTGCTGGTTTATTTTTCTAACTTTTTAAATGGAGGTATTTTAGACATTTCCCTCTTATTCCAATGATCACCCATAACATATAAACCTACTTATGGCCCTATTTTGATCGATAATACATTCAAACACTCTTTCTTCTCTCTCAAGTCTCCCAAGCATCAAAACTTAGGGTTTCCAAGAAGTAGAACAAGTAGAGCTTCAAAGGTTGAATTATCTCCTTAATCTTGGGCATTTCAGGCTTTTTACTCTTTCCAAATTATTACTTTCCTAAAGGCATATGTTTTAAAGTATTATTCATATGGTGTTGACGGTGATTTTGGAACACGGGTTGAAGATTTGAATGATTGTTATTTATATGACGTTTCATGTTTGTATATGCTTTGATTATGTTTAAATGGTGGTTTTGAAACTAATTTGATACATGAGTATGGTGAATAAACTAGGGAATTATGAATTCCCCAAATTTTGCAAATAATGACATTTAAGTTGGTAATGACTTTAACCTCTATTCTGAAATTTATTTTGAATATGAAAAGTATGCACATTGAAGTACTCTTGAACTGTTGCATAGTGTGAAGAGTTAATAAAGAATAATGGTTTTGAATTAAACTGATGTGGTTGTGTAATTCCCTAAGCTAATGGATAATTGAATCAAGAAGTTTGTGAATTTTTCCAAGTAATGACAATTGTTTGGGCATGTTGATGTTACCTTGAAAGAGTAGTTGGTATGAAAATACCAGCAATGTTTTCCTAAATGTGTATCATGGTTCAATGAAGGGTAATGTGTGTTAAATTTTTTAATTAGGCTCTAATGAGGGTAGTGTAGCTAAGTTGTGAATGTGGAGGTCCCGAGGGACCAGCAGCAAAATCTGCAGTTACCGACATGAGGTTCCACATGACGAGGTGGTTTGAGTCCCTCTATATTATTATCATATGATTGGGTGGTTTGAGTACCCCATGTTATATTGCATGATTGGGTGCTTTTTTTACCTTGGTATGTAGGGAGGTTTGAGTCCCCTATGGTACATACGTACATCCTTTGGTTCGTGCGATTACATGTACTGGGCCAGTCCAGATAGGAGAGAGTTGGGACCATATAGCCTATGTGTTCCTTATTATGTTATGATGGTTGAGATACACGACCCATTCTAATATTTTAATGTTCATGCTAAGCCTTGTTACCTACCCCACCATGTGATATATATATGTGTATGCATCGGTTATGTGTATTGGATTTTAACTGATTTTGAAGTGCTGATCATTGCTTTATTTTTTGCCCTTACCTCTGATTTATATGCTAGTGCTTAACCCACTAACCGTCCCCGGATGTTGTATCCCCACGCGATGCAGGAACCAGTGATAAGTGTTAGATGGATCGGCTTGGTTTATTAGCTTGTTGTGGTGAAGTAGTGAGCTTCCTTTCTCTGAAAGACATAGATATTTCATCAGTTACTTTTATAGACTAGAATGGAGAGTTTACATTATCATTATCATTAACATTGTCTTTGTCAAAGTTGGGGCCATGTCCTGATGCTTTATTGATTCCGGTTTGTTTAGAAGGCTTTCTTAGATTACTGTTGACTTGGGTGGTGATGTTGGTTAGTTGTGTTAGGTCGGTTATTAGTTACACACATGGTTTAAATTTTCTTGAGCTTATCTTATTCTATCTTGTTATATGTTCGGAGTTCATCCGATGCTGGGGGTGTTATCATTAATTAAGATATTTTACTTAAAGAGAGAGTAATCGATCAAAGGTGAGGAATTAAAAATTGTAATATCATTCTCAAAAAGACAAATATCATATTTCCAGGCAGTTTCAATCACATGAGTTCTATGAGCAAAACATATAATAGAATCTCTTACAAGATATATGCTCAAAGAATCATTCCCTTTCAAATGACAAACTTTATCAAAGTCATCACTAGTGTGGGGCTCATTAAGCACATCACAAACTTCCTCAATCAGTGGCTTAGAATCTCAATTAAGTTGATCAACATAAATTTTACTTGATAATGTACTATCAATCACATCACAAGTGTCAACACTAGGCAGACATAAATCAATCTTTTATGAAGAATTAATTTTGTCATCAATAGGATCAATTAGTGTGTGAACACTATCAATAAGGACATCATCAACACATGATAAAAAATTATTAAGTTCATATAAATATAATCTATATCTTTCATTTTGTTTAATAGAACATTTTCAAAATGTAAAGTTTAGCTATTTTACCTTGAAGTTCACAAGAAACATATTAGTGACTATGTATTACTCTACTTTCCATGATTGTATCTATATAAGAGTCCTCAATCCCTTGTATCTTATATTCATGGGATTTAGAAGAAGTACCCAAAGTTCCTTGATAAGTATTAGGAAAACTAGGTGAAAAGATAAGTTACAATTGATTAATTCAAGTATTCAATAAATCTAATCACCCTTTTATTCAATAGAGGGGGTGGTGAACGAATTTAATAATTCACAAAAAATCCGTTCCTCAATGTGAACTCAATTTTTCATTTCATGACCCCCCATTGGTACCTATTTAAGACACTCAGGGAAAGAAAACAAGCATGTTGTGTTAGTTATAAAAAGACTCACAATTTCTAAAGACACCTTTGTTTGCCTCACAAATTACTTGTCAATGATTGTATATTCTTTAGTCCAAAAAATATCTTATTCAGTCTAATGAGTTGCAAGAGTACAATATCCACTTGAAGTCAAGAATGGATTTTCGGTGACTCGAGAATGAATGCTAAATAAAATCTGATGGGCTTGAATAAAGAAAATTAACAATAAAATAAATTTAAACATAATAAAGAAATCAACATAATAAAATCAAATTCAAGAACTAAGTAACAAAAGTAGAAAGAATGACTCGATGTTAATTAGTTTTAAAGAATAAACAAGATTAAATGAGGATTAAAAATCACTTAACAAGTAATGAAAGATGTTAATTAGATGTTAAGCAGTTGACAAATCAGAAGAAAATGAGTGTATAAGAAGTAGGAAGATTTGAAAATTAGAAATTTTTTTAGGTTTCTTTTCAGCTGTAAAAAATCTTATTGGTTTGGGCATTCCAACAATATTTAGACCTTCCTAGAAAGCTGAAGAATCATTAGTTGTGTTGGTTGCTGATGTGGCATTTGTACGACACTAGCATAACAGCTGGCAAATGACGTGTCGTGCCATGTGGAATTATAATAAAATTTTATTTTTGATTTATTTGTTAATATTAGGATTTCTTTTTTAACTAATTTTCCATTTTTGGTCCCACAAACACTTTTGACCAACATTACCATAGTGTTAGACCCCAAATTTACATGTTTTTTTATTGTGGTAGCTTATTCATGTTTAAATGTGATTTTTGTGTTAAATTATGATAAGGAATGATAACGGGAGCATTAAGAAGTGTTTTAGAATTTTTGGAATATGTTTGGGGTCATTTTAGGACCCCAAACTAGTGAGGATCTATAATAAGGGCATGCCACACCCTTGGAGTGACGCGATAATGGCATGCCACGCCCATGGGCACAGAAATGCCAAATTCTTTTGAGTTTAGTTTGTGGTATTTTTTTCTTTTACCTATTGAACGATTTCCCAATTATTTATAATTCAATTCTCACCTTCATAGCTCAGATTAAATGATCTCTCTTTTCCTAAAATCCACAAGAAAACAAAAGAAGGGTTTTTCACTAAAATCAATCTTGCAAGGTTCTAATTTGAGTTTCCCTAAAGAAATTTATTAAGTCCTAGTATGTCGAATTTGAACAAGGATAACCTTTCATCCTTGTGCTAAAAAGTTGAGATTTTACCATGAATTGATGAATTTTATAACTAGGCTTCATGCCTATTTTTCTTATACTTGAGTTTATGATGTTTAATCATGAGATACACATTATTTTAGCTATGTTTTCATGCTTATTTATGTTTTATCTACTAAAGTGATCACAAGCATTGAGTTTTGACAATTTCATATGAAGCTTCCATGAGTTGATAAAGGATTACAATTTGAGTATTTAGTACTCAGTTTATACGAAGTTCAAGTTTACTTGTTTGAGACTCAAAAGCATTGCTATATGACAAAAGTTTTAGTTTAGATTTAAGATTTCAGATAAGTTATAAAGTTCAAATACCAAACTAAGAATTTGAGACAGAAACAATAGCATATTGTGTTTTCAGACTTATCAACTCATACGTTTATTTTAAGGTGAACTTCATAGATATAGTACAAGAAATAGTATGATTTATGAGTAGTATATATCACTAAGAGGGAATGTGGGTTTAGTGAATCCTATTTCCTAGAAATAATATGCCACTGTAGGTTATTACTTAGCTTGTCCTAATGGAAATATAGCTTTTCCTAACAAACATGTCATATATTATTCATCTTGTCCAACTGGATATGTTTAGGTGATCACCATAGTTAGCCTTTATACCTTGTCAAAGTAGATTGGGACCTTTCAATGAGGGTTTTAGACATTGAAATACGCGTGCTTGTATTGTTTATGCCGATTACGAAATCTCCCAAAGAAATGATAAATTTTAAAAATTAAGTATATTGACTCACATAGTTTATCAGATTATGCTTTACTATTTATGGTTATATAATTTCAGCTTTCAATTTTAATCATGATAAAGGTGAGTCTATTTATACTTAGCATGTATGTTTTAAGCTTATGAGATATATCAGTTTTACTTATTGCATTTACCCCCATACTCATTACATTTAAGAAGTATTGACCTCATGTATGTCTATGTGGCAACATTGTTTTATAATGTAGGTTCTGATGTCCGTCTCCAACAACATGAGTAACCTCAAGCACTACTTCCTACATCCAGTAAGTTGGTAAGTCCTCATATTTCGAGGGCCAAGCTTTGGCTGGCTTCATATGTTTTTATTAGTTCTTTAGTTATTATGCTTTAAGTTAGGGTCAACTGGTGTCTGTCCCAATGGATCTTTAGTTCTTAGTTTAAGGCTTTTAAAGACTAGTCAGACAATATGTTCTTTCAGTTTCTCATAGATTTGGAATGTGACTAAGTTACAACATTTTGTTGAGATTGTTCATCTATTTTAACTCAGTTTATAATTTTTTTCAATTTCGCTCATGTTTTAAATTTATATTTGCTAAAGGTTAGTGCCAAATAGATATCATGGGTTATGAATATTCGTAGTCCTAAGAACCCTGTGACGTCCATGGGTATCTTTGGGGCATTAAAAACTTTATTTTAGAGCTTAAAGTTTTTAAAGAGTCCTAGGGAGTATGACAAGCCGAGTTATGCAGATCTTGACATGGGTGTGAAGCCTGCTACACTTATGAGTGAGAGAATATGGAATGTATTTAGAACCATTATTTCTTTCATGGTCTCTATCTTTCTTTAGAGTTATCTCTACCTTCTCTAATTAGTTCTTTCTCATAAAAAAAAATTTCTCCTCGCAGAGCTTACGCTCATAGAGATAGGGACCAGACTACCTTACCTCCACCTGCTGACCCTCTAAATATGATATCTCTTATTATGAGTTTTGGGCTACTTTGCAAGTGTTAGCTCAAATTACAAATGTAAATGATCATGCCAATCAACTAAGAGTAGTCTCACTTTAGCAGAATGGTATCTTAACAGCAGTCGAGTTTGGCATTTTATGAGAATCAAACCATTTGAGTTCATTGGGTCGAAGGTGAATGGGGATCTTCAGTTTTTCATTGATGAGGTGAAAAAGATTAGACATATTATGCATTTTACTACAGATAAAAGTATGGAACTGACCTCTTATTAATTCAAAGATTTACTTATGACTATGAAACTATGTGGAAGAAAGGTAGGGGTGAGAATGTAGCTCCTATTAGTTGGGATATGTTTTAGACAACTTTTATGGACAGGTTTTTTCATTGGGAGATGAGAAAGGCTAAGGTAGAGGAATTTATTAAATCGTGGTAGGGCTTTATGCCAGCGAAAGAATACTGCCTCAAGTTCAATTAGCTAGCTAAGTTCATATAGATCTATTGCCAGATTCCTGTGCTTGTATGAGTAAGTTTGTCAATGGAATATCTTACCTGGTGGTAAAGGAGTGTAGGACAACTATGCTGATTAGGGATATGGATATTACTTGATTGATGACTCATGCTTAGCAGATTGAGGATGAGAATCTGAAGAAATGTGAGATGGTGTCCTTCGTAATCAAGGTCGGCTATGTATATCCATTATTTATAGATTGAGAGAAATGATTTTAGCATAATCCCACAGTTCTAGGTATAACTTTATTCTGGTTCTACCATGATGTACCGTGACTTGCCAAAAATTTATTAAAGAAATAGTATAAAGCTGGACATAGTAGAGTTTGTGGCCAAGTGTCCAATTATTAGTAGGTAAAGCTTGAGCATCAAGGGCCCGAAGGTACACTTTAGGATATTGGTGTTCCTACTTTGAAGTAGGAGGTCATCAATATGGATTTTGTTACTAGACATCCTCGCACCAGACATCATCATAATTTAATTTGGATCATCGCGAATTCAATGACTAAATCAGCTATTTGTTACTAGTTAAGATCTCAGACACAGTGGAAAATTATGCTAAGATGTATATTCTTGAGTTAGTAAAGATCCACGGGATTCCTTTGTTGATTATTTCAAACCAAGGTTCATAATTTACTTCCCAATTTTGGTAGTCATTTTAGAAGGGCCTTTGGTATAAAGAGGAAGCTTAATACGGCTTTCCATTTGTAGAATGATGGAAGGATGAGCATATAATTAAAAAATTGGTGGATATGTTGAGAGCTTGTGTGATAAACTTCAAAGAAAATTGGGATGATCATTTACCCTCAATAGAGGTTTCCTGTATTAGCAGTTATCATGCTAGTATCCAAAAAGCTCTATTCAAAGCATTGTATGACATAGGTGTAGATCACCCATAGGTTGGTACGATGTTGGTGAAGTGGCCTTGGTTGGGATAGATTCTATTATATAAGATTTGGAGAAAGTTTAGTTGATTCGTGAGAGGTTGAAGACTACTCAAAGTTGTTAGAAATCATATGCACACATGAGGATGAGGGAACTAAAGTTTGAAGTGGGTGATTGGATTTTTTGAAGGTGTCACCCATGAAGGGAATAATGAGATTCAGGAAGAAATGAAAGATTAGTCCCTGATATTGTAAGACCCCGCAAAATCCTTAGCTTAATTCAGTCCTCAAAGCTTGTTAAGGCATCCCAGACTTAGAATATTCTAGCTGCATATTCAGACCTAGTGTCATTATAGCCTTTAAAGTTGGCGATCTTATTTCATGGCCTTTACGTCCATTATAGATGGATATTTTGGATGATTCATGATCAAGAGTGTCCGTAGGTATTTTTGGACAAGTTTTTGATTTTTCGGAATTCGTTTGAAGCTCCTTTGGAATTCTAAAATATTAGATAAATGTGATCTTGGCACGCCGCGTCGACTATCGCATTGATAAATGTTTTCCCCAGGTCCCAGCGTTAATTTCTAGTGAGTTGATGCAGACTCGATGCGATGCGTTGGCTATCGCGTCGATGCGAACGACATGATGCTTCAGTCTTCACGTCGATGGTAGAGTTTTTCAGTCATTAAAAGACCGTATCTTTGGGGGTATTTCGGTCTTTTTCCCACAACCTTCATCCCCCAAACCACAAAATTTATCACCTTAGAGAGCAATTAAACTTATTTTCTCTCAAAATTGCTCAAGAACAAAACCCTAGAAAATTCAATTTCAAATCAAGATCTCAAGATTTCTACCATCAATTTTCAGAAATTCCTTGACTAAGGTATGTGAAGTGTTCATCCAAGGGTCCCGTCAACCTTTGGAGTCCAAGAAACTATGACTTAAAGTACATGAATTCCATGTTGGGTTTGATAATATCCACATTTAAAAATGATTAATTGGGTTTCAAATCCATGTTTCATGATTAATTTTATGTGGGGTTAATTGGTTTATATGTGTTGCAATGTGAAATCGTGCTAAATCCTTCAAATTGTTAATTTAATATTGAAATTGTGTGCTCATATGTTGATTAGTACTATGTGCATAATTTATGCCTTTCAACTGATTGATGAATTAAACATGTGAGTTGAATAGTAAAGTTATATCATGTTAGCATGTGTTTAAGTTCATGACATGCAAGTGTTTGTTAAAATGGCCCAATGAATGGAGAATGATCAAATGCTTAGTTTATATGTTTAATGTTTAAACCATGTCTCTTATTTTGTGCTATCGAGTCCTGGTGGTATTTGTACCCAACAATTTAGTAGATTATTGGGAGCCATGGTCAGTCATAGTACATTAACAGTTACGTCACTATCAGTAGTAGTCTCAGTCAGTTATAGAACTTAGTAAAAACTCAGTAGACTTAGTATTCTTCCAGTCTAGTTCAATACTCAGTCTAGACCTCAGTAAACTCAGTCAGCAATGGAATTTAGTAGTTTATGATAGTCCATGGAACTCAGTGTACCCAGTTTGGTTCAGTTAAATAGCAATATCAGTAACAACTCAGTCCAGCCTATTACAGACTAGAAATTATTTTAATGTCTATTCAGTTGGCAATAGGATTCAACACCGAGTTAACCCAGGGATGGGGGCGTTCCTTCCATCATTGTGTTTGACCCTTTGTAGCCATCCCTACATAACAGAACTACGTAGCTAGTGTAGGTTGATATATTTTCCTGCTATATATATTGATGGTTGATATATCTCATTTGAGTTATCCTACCAGCAAGGGTTGACGGAAGAGCTTCCTATCAGAGAGGGTTAACCCACAACTTGTCCTTACTCGTTGCATGGTGTTGACACTCTTCTAATTGGGATTATAGGTTTGACCCCAATCAGTTTAAAGAGGGGCATGTTGGTTAGATTATTACCTCCCACGATCTTAGTTCCAGTCTTAGTTTCGGTCTCAGTCTCAGAATACAATTCAGTTCAGTTCTACAGATTCAGAACTATCATACATAGTCATTCAGCTCAGTACAAAACTTAGTATAGTTTCACAGTCTTCAGAACTGTCAGATACAGTCATTAAAATAATTAGTAATATAGTATTCATAAACTTAGATATCGATTGTCAGTATTCAGATTCAGTACACAATATTAGTACGATCTTAGCTACAGTCTATGTATTCATGCATGTACTCTTACTCAGTCATACTCATGTTATTAAGTTATTATTATGTATGCATATAAACCCACACATTTTAGCCTACCTCACTGACCATTCCAGTACATTCAAAGTAATGACACATGCCTTTTTCTTTATGCTATGATGTCTTATATCATAGGTTCAGATGTACGGGCACTAAATCACCCCTAGGAGTTCAGATTCTTAGCTTTCAGAGTAGGGGTGAGTCCTCATAGTTCGAGGACATGCTTATTATTTATAGTACATTAGTTTTATTCAAGTAGATAGAGTTAGTTGGGGGCTTGTCATCAACTCCACAGTTCAGATCGTTAGAAGCTTTTTAGACTAAAGTATTTTTAGATAATTGTTCAATTTTTCAGCACTTATATTTAGATTTATTTACAGATCTGAACCTTATGGGATATGTTTTCACTTATTTCTGCAATCATTATAGTATTTATTATACAGTTATTGGAACAGTAGCATCCAGGGTACAGACTCAGAGCATTATAAACTTTGTATCAGAGCCTAAGGTTCAACAGAGTCCTATGAAGTCTAAAAGTCGCATCTAGTAGAGTCTTGTGCATGGGTTTGTTGTGTGCCCCACTTATGGACAAAAGGCTACAAGATGTTTTTGGAAAAGTTTCCATTCTTTCAGTATTCATGTCATGTGAGTGAGCATGAAATATAGTTACACTCTCTTTCTAATCCTAGCATCTTTCTATTTTCAAAATAAACGTCTAAAGAGGACTCAAGAAAGAGAAACGAGAGACATTCAGTCCCTCAGCCCATCCATCCAGATCCTTTGGGCGAGCATGTCTCCCTCGTGGAGTTGAGAGTAGCCTTCACCACCTTATCTCATTCTGTAACAACCAATAATGAATACCCAGCTATCGTTCCAGCCAATCCAGTGAGCAATACTACTACTGCCAAGATTCGGGACATCACCCAAATAAACCCTCTATCATTTACTGGGTTTAAGTTAGATGAGAACTCTCAAGAATTTCTTGATCAGGTGCAGAAGGTTCTCGATATCATGGGGTAACTATTATTGAGAGCACTGAGTTGGCCGCATATCAGTTACATGATATGTCTCACTCATGGTTCAAACAGTAGAAAGTAGAGAGGGCCGCAGATGCAGGGCCCATGGAATAAGCAAAGTTTGAAGTTACTTTTCTTAATAGGTTCTTCCCGCTAGAGTTGTGGGAAGCAACAGTTTTGGAGTTGATAAACCTGAAGCAGGGAAATATGACAGTGCAGGAGTATTCCTTTAAGTTTACTCAGTTGACCAGATATGCCCCGCATGTTGTGGCAGATAGCATATCTAAAATGAGTAAGTTTATATTAGGGGTGTCTAGCAATGTGGTCAAAGAGTGCAGGACCGCAATGATGATAAAGGAGATGGATATATCCAGGATTATGGTCCCTGCTCAGCAAATAGAAAAGGCTATTAATAGGGAGAAAGAGAGGGAGAATAAGAGAGCGAGAATAGGTAACTTTAACATCGCTCATCCTAAGTTAAAGGGTGAGAATTGTTCTCAGTTCCACCTGATATCCTCCGTTCCAGCTCCATTCTTAGCCAGTACTCCTATGCTAAAATTCAGAGATAGAAGTAGGGATAGGGTGTCAGGACCTAAACCCTAGGGAAGTGTTAAAAGTGCGGCAGTATGGCAGAAACTACCTGGGTATCTATAGAGATAGTAGTGATGTGTGTTTCAGATATTGCAAGCCAGGCCATAGAGTCAGACAGTGTCCTCAGGTGGGTTCTCAGAGTTAGCTTACCCGTCCCATAGCTCAATCCGGTCGATCGAATTAACAGGGTGCCTCATCTAGTGCCACCAGTGGGCAGTGCCCAAATAGACTCTATGCTTTTTAGTCCCGATAAGATCTGGAAAGTTCTCCTGATGTAGTCACTAGTACATTACTAGTTTATCATTTGCATGTTTATACTTTGCTAGATCCTGGAGCTTTCTTTTCCTTTGTTACTCCTTATAAAACAATTGATTTCAGATTCAGTCTCAAAATTCTAGCAGAGCCTTTCTCAGTTGCTACCCCAGTGGGTAAACCTATCTTAGCCCAATGGGTATACAGGAACTATCCGATTATGATATCTTAGAAAGTAACATCAGTAGACTTAGTTGAATTAAAGATAACTGATTTTGATTTTATTCTCAGGATGGATTGGCTTTATTCCTGCTATGCCTTAGTCGACTGTAGAAACTAAATTTTCTAGTTTTAATTTCCGAATAAACCCGTCCTTGAGTGGAGGGATAGTACTTCAGCACTTACGGAACAACTTATTTCTTACCTTCGGGTGAGAAAAATAAAATCTAAGGGATGTTTCTAGCATCTCGTTTGAGTCTAGGACTCTAGTTTAGAAACCCCTACTCTTGAATAAGTATCAGTAGCATGTGAATTCCTAGATATGATTCCCTAAATTCCTGTCGGAGTTCCTCCTGAAAGGGAAATTGATTTTGGAATTGATGTCCTTCCAGATACTCAGCCCAAACCTATTCTTCCATACAGAATGGCACCTGCAGAATTCAGAGAATTAAAGGAAAAATTAAAGGATCTCTTAGATAAGGGATTCATCTGACCAGTGTCTCCCCGTAGGGCACACTACTTTTATTTATGTGCAAGAAAGATGGTTCCCTCAGAATATGTATATATTACCATCAGTTAAACAAAGTTACAGTCAATAACAAGTATCCACTTCCCAGAATCAATAACTTATTTGTCCAACTTTAGGGTTCCAGCTATTTCTCTAAGATAGACCTCAGATCAGGCTATCATCATCCCTAAGTTAGGGAATGTGACATCCTAAAAACAGGTTTCAGAACTCGATACGGTCACTTTAAAATTTTAGTATGTCCATTGGTCTTATCAATGACCCAACATTCTTAATGGACTTGATAAACTGTGTGTTCAAGTAGTACTTAGACATGTTCATCATAGTCTTCATTGATGACATTCTTGTTTACTCTCATAGTGAATACAATCATGAAAACCATCTCAGGATAGTATTACGAACTCTTATAAAGCATTATCTATTCACCAAATTTAGTAAGTGGGAATTTTGGCTAAGGTCAGACGTATTCCTTGGCCAATCATTTACGATGATGGCATTAGAGTTGATTCCCAAAAGACTAAGGTAGTGAGAAACTAGCCCCGACCCATCTCTCTATCAGATATCAAGAGTTTCTTGGGTTTGGCTATCTATTACTGATGGTTTGTTTAGGGATTTTCACTATTGTATCCCCTATGTCCAGATTGACTCAGAAGAAAGTCACTATTGTATCCCCTATGTCCAGATTGACTCAGAAGAAAGTCAAGTTCCAATTGTCAGATTCTTGTGAGAAGAGTTTTCTGGAGTTGAAGACTAAACTTACCACAGCTCCAGTTTTGACCTTACCATATGGTTCTAATAGCTTTGTTGTGTATTGTGACACTTCCAAAGTAGGATTGGTTTGTGTTTTAATACAGAGAGGTAAGGTCATAGCCTACGCCTCAAGATAGTTGAAGCCCTATGAGAAGAACTATCATACTCATGATCTTGAGTTAGAAGAAGTAGTGTTTACCTTAAAGATTTAGAGGCACTATTTATATGGTGTGCACGTTGAAATGTTGACTGATCATAAGAGCCTGCAGTATGTGTTCTCTAAGAAAGACCTAAACCTTTGTTAAAGAAGGTGGTTAGAGTTGTTGAAAGACTATGACATGAGTGTGTTGTATTATCCAAGCAAGGCTAATGTAGTGGCCGACGCCCTCAGTAGAATGTCTTTGGGTAGTGTTACTCATGTGGGGGACAAAAAGAAGAAGTTAGCTTAGGAAGTCCATCAGTTCGCTCGGATAGGTTTCTACCTAGTTGATTCAATAGAAGGTAGTGTATAGGTACAGAGTAGTTTAAAATCATCCTTAGTTTTTGAAGTTAAGGAAAAGCAAGATAGGGATCCCAGTCAAGTCAAGTTAAAAGAATTAGTTAGAGATCAAAAAGTTGAGATTTTATCTCAAAGGGGAGATGTGCGATGCATTTCCATGTTCGGCTATGTTTTCCAGGCATAGATAACTTGAAGCAGCAAATTCTTATAAAAGTGCATAGTGCATTAATTGATTCATTCAGGGGCCACTACAATATACTATTATTTATGGGAGATCAATTGGTGGAGTGGGATGAAGAGAGATATTATAGAGTTTGTGGCTAAGTGATCGACATGTCAGTAGGTTAAGATTGAGCATCAGAAGCCTAGTGGGTCTATGCAAGAGTTCAGTATTCCCATATGGAAATAGGAACAAGTGAACATAGACTTTGTGATGGGATTGCCTCATACTCATCGTCATCATGATTCAGTTTGGGTCATTGTAGATAGGATAACCAAATCTGCTCATTTCCTTCCAGTCCATACCTCATATTTAGCCAAGGATTATGTCAAAATCTATATCAGGGAGTTGGTCAAATTGCACGGTGTTTGATTGTCTATCATCTCAGATAGGGTACCCATTTTACCTCTCATTTTTAGAAAGCGTTCCAAAAGGGTCTTGCTACTCGAGTTTATCTCAGTACACCCATCCATCCTTAGTTAGATAGTCAAGCATAAAGGCCTATTCAGACCTTAGAAGATATGCTACGAGCATGCACGAAGATTTTAAAGATAGGTGGGATGACGATTTTCCTTTGATTGAGTTCATATATAACAACAACTATCATTCCAGTATTTAGATGGCTCCATTTGAGTTAATTTATAGGAGGAGTTGTAGATCTCTAATTGGTTGGTTTGAAGTGAGTGAGGCCACAGTGGTAGGGCCTGACTTGGTGTGTGATACCTTAGAAAAAGTCCATTTGATCAGGGAAAGATATAAGATAGCTCAAAGCTGGCAGAAATCATATGCAGATGTGCGCAAAAAGGATCTAGTGTTTTAGATTGGTGACTATGTCTACTTGAAAATCTCCCCTAAGAAAGGGGTGAAGAGATTTGGCAAGAAGGAGAAACTCAGTCCCTGATATGTCGGTCCTTACCAAATTCTCAACCATTTTGGAAAGTTAGCTTATGAACTTGAGTCGCCTTCAGATCTATTTTCAGTGAATCCAGTGGTCCATGTCTCCTTGTTAAAGAAATTAATAGGTGACCTAGAAGTCGTAGTCCCTGTAGTGGGCATAGATATTCAGAAAATCCTCTATTATGAAGAGATTCCAATCAAAATCCTTGAATACTAGATTTGTAGACTGAGGAACAAAGAAGTCCCTCTAGTCAAAGTTTTTTGGTAAAATCAGTCCATTGAGAGAGATACTTAGGAAGCAAAAGCAGACATGCAGACCAAGTATCCTCACCTCTTCTCCGTAGACTCAAAACTAGTCCAAGGTAATAGCTTTTCTTAAGATTATTTAGTTTTATGTTTAGATTTCAGTTACAAACTTGGTATCAGTTACCATTGCATGTTAAGTCATGTATTCATGCATCAAATATGCATGTCCAGTATGAGAAACTCAGCTTCTCAGTAATTCCAGTCATGCATCCATGAATCATGTTTAGCTATGTGCTCATGCATCAAATATGCATGTTCAACACGATAATTCAGTGTATCTGTGTTCTCAGTCATAAAACCATGTTTCAATTATGCATGCGCAATATCTAAGTTCAGTCTCACAGTATTCTTAGTCTCCACAGTCTTATTCGAGGATAAATATTCCCAAGGGGGAGATAATGTAAGAACCTACAAAATCCTTAGCTTAATTCAGTCCTCTAAGCTTGTTAAGGGGTCCCAAACTTAGAATATTCTCGCTAAGTATTCAGACTTTGTGTCATTCTAGACTTTGAAAGTTGGAGATCTTATTTCATGTCCTTTACGTCCATTATAGGTGGATATTTAGGTTGATTCATGATTAGGAATGTCCGTAGGTATTTTTGGACAAGTTTTGGATTTTCAAACTTCATTTGAAGCTTCTTTGGAATGCTAAAATAGTGGACCAATGCAATCTTGGCACACCGCATTGACTATCGCGTTGATAATTATTTTTCCTATATCCAAGCATTAATTTCTAGTGATTCGATGTGGACTCGACACGACGCGTTGGCTATCGCGTAGATCCCACCAATATGATGTGTCGGTTAGCGCATCGATGGTATAGTTTTTCAGTCAGTAATAGACCATGTCCTTGGGGGTATTTGGGTCTTTTCCCCTTAACCTTCAGCCCCCAAAATACAAAATTTTTCATCTTTGAGAGAAATTAAAATCATCTTTTCTCAAAATTGCTCAAAAATAAAACCCTAGAAGATTCAATTTCAAATCAATAACTCAAGATTTCCACCATCAATTTTCACAAATTCCTTACCTAAGGTATATGAAGTGTTTATCCAAGGGTTCCTTCCACCCTTGGAGTCCAAGAAACTATTTTTAGACTTCAAGTATATGAATTCCATATTGGGTTTGATAATATCCATGTCTAAAAATGATTTATTGGGTTTCAAATCCATGTTTCATGATCTATTTCATGTCGGGTTAATTGATTTATATGTGTTACTATGTGAAATCATGCTAAAGCCTTCAAATGGTGATTTAATTTTGAAATTGTGTGCTCACATGTTGATTAGTACTATGTGCATAATTTATGCCTTTCAAGTGATTGATAAATTAAACATGTGAGTTGAATAGTGAAGTTATATTATGTTAGCATGTGTTTAAGTTCATGACATGCAAGTTCTTGTTAAAATTCCCCAATGAATGAAGAATGATCAAATGCTTAGTTTACATGTTTCAAGTTTACGCCATGTCTCTTATTTTGTGCTAATGAGTCCTGAGGTTATTTGTACCCGACAATTTAGCTATTTATTTGGAGCCATAGTCAGTCATAGTACAATAATAGTTACGTCACTATTAGTAGTACTCTCAGTCAGTTACAGAACTCAGGAAAAACTCAGTAGACTCAGTATTCTTCCAGTGTAGTTAGTACTCAGTCCAGACCTTAGTAAACTTAGTTAGTAATAGAATTCACTAGTTTTCGATAGTCCATGAAACTCAGGGTACTCAGTTCGATTTAGTTAAATAGTAATATCAGTAACAACTCTGTCCAGCCTAGTACAGACAAGAAATTAGTTTAGTGTCTATTCAGTTGAGAGTAAGATTCAGCATCGAGTTAACCCAGGGTTGGGGGCATTCCTGCATATAGAGATTTTGATCCATAGTAGCAATCCCTGCATTGCAAAACTATGTAGCCATCTTAGGTTGAGATATCTTCCTGCCTGATATATTGAGGGTTGATATATCTCATTTGAGTTATCCTTCCAGCGAGGGTTGACGGAAGAGCTTCCTGTCAGAGAGGGTTAACTCATTGCTTGTCCTTAACTGTGGCACAATATTGACACCCTTCCAAATGGGGTTACTGGTTGAACCCCAATCAGTTTCAAGAGGGGTATGTCGATTAGATTATTACCTCCCACAATCTCAGTTCCAGTCTCAGTTTCAGAATGGAACTCAGTTCAGTTCTATAGATTTAGGACTATCAGATGTAGTCACTCAACTCAATACGCAACTGAGTATGGTTCCACGGTATTCAGATATAGTCATTCAGATAATCAGTAATACAATATTTATAAACTCAGATATCGATTATCAGCATTCAAATTTAGTACTTAGTATTAGCACGATCTCAGTTACAGTCTATGTATTCATGTATGTACTCTTACTCAGTCATACTCATGTTATTCAATTATTATTGAGCATAAATATGAACCCATGCATTTCAACCTACCTCACTGAGCATACCAATACATTCAAGGTACTAACATATGCATTTTTTTTATGCTATGATGTCTTATATCATAGGTTTAGATGCACGGGCTCCAGAGCACCCATAGCAGTTCAGATTCTCAACTTTCAGAGTAGTGGTGTGTACTCATAGTTCGAGGACATGCTTATTAATTAAAGTACGTTATTTTTATTTCCTAGACGGAGTTAGTTCGGGGCTTTTCCCTTCAACTTCACAGTTCAGACAGTTAGAGGCTTTTCAGACTCTAGTATATTCAAACAATTGTTCAATTTTGTAGTACTTATATTCAAATTTATTTATAGATGTGAACTTTATGGCATATGTTTCCACCTATTTCCATAATCATTGTAGTATTTATTACACAGTTATTGCAGTAGGTACCAGTCATGGATTTGCTTGTGGTCCTTCAGTATTGTGAGCACCGTGTAGCGTTCGAGGTATAGACTTAAGGCGTTACAGATATATTGGTCCTTATGAATTACTGAAGTGCATAGGAGGAGTTGCCTACGCATTAAAACTTCCCTTGAAATTAGCCGTTGTCCATCAAATTTTCCATGTATCGATACTAAGAAGGTGAATTAAATATCCATCTTTGGTAGTACCCGCAGAGACTATTGGGCTGAAAAATAGCCTGTCCTACAAACACATTCTAGTTCAAATCCTTGATTGAAAAGTTTGGAGGTTAAGGAATAAAGAATTTTCTTCGGTGAATGTTCTTTGGAGAAATTAAATAGTTGAGGGAGCGACTTGGGAAGCTGATGCATATATAATGAGTCGATAACCTTACTTATTTACTTCTAGAACAAAATTAGTACGAGTTAAGAAATTCCTCTAAGTCTATTCTATTCACAAATATCGTTACAAATACCTGATGAATTTCATGTCCAATGGTCATTTCAGTTATATACTAATGCTTGAGATGAAAGGTTTTAGTCTTAGAGTAAAATAAGTTTTATATCTTAACCTAGAAAACCCATGATATAGTCATTATTCCTTACTGACCTTTATTCGAGGATGAATGGTCATATAGGGAAGATAATATGAGACCCTAAATTTCCATGATTTTATTTTGGTATCTCCTTCTTGTTTAACGGTGATATTTTAGTTGAATTATGATAAAGAATGATAGCTGTACCATTAGAAAATGTTCCAAAATTTTTAGGATGCATTTGGGATCATTTTGGTACCCAAACTAGAGAGGGTCCATGATAAGAGGGTGTGCCACACCTTGGGCATGCTGCGATAAGGGTGTGCCATGCCTAAGGGCACAAAAATGCCAGATTTCATTGTTTTGAGTTTACTTCAAGGGATTTTTTGTCTTTTACCTATTCAACGAATTCCCAATCATAAATGACATAATTCCCACCCTCATAGCTCAAATTAAACGAACCATATTCTCCCCAAACCCTCAAGAACAAAAAGGAAGAGTTTTTCACCAAAATTCAAGCTTGCAAGGTTCCAATTCGAGTTTTCCCTAAGAAATTCATTATATCCTAGTATATGGATTTTGATCAAGGATAACCTTTGATCCTTGTGCCCAAAAGATTAATTTTTACCATTAATTTAAGAATTTTACTACTAGGATTCGTACCCATTTTGCTTATGCTTGAGGGTATGATGTTTCATCATGAGTTGCACATTATTTTACCTATGTTTTCATGCTTATTTAATTTTTATCTACTAAAGTGATCTCAAGAATTGAGTTTTGACAATTTGATATGTAGTTTGCATAAGTTGATAAAAGATTAAAATTTGAGCATTTAGTAATCAATTTACAAAAAGTTCAAGTATACTAATTTGAGACTCAAAAAATTTCTGCATGATAATAGTTTTAGTTTAGATATAAGATTTCAGAAAAGCTATGAAGTTCACATAGGAAACTAAGAATTTGAGATAGAAACAGTAGCATATTGTGTTTTCAGAATTATCAGCTCATATGCATATTTTAAGGTGAACTTCTTAAATATAGTACAAGCAATAGTATGATTTTTTGAGTAGTATCTAGAATTGAGAAGAAATGTGGGTTTAGCACACCCATTTGCTAGAAATTATGTGCAATAGTAGGTCAATATTAAACTTTTCCAAATAGTAATGTAGCTTGTCCTAACAGACGTGTCATATATTATTTAGCTTGTCAACCGAACATGTTTAGGTGATCATCACAGTTAACCTTTATACCATAAAAATGTATATTAGGCCTTTTGACATGACCCAAACTGGGGCCTTATCTTAATGGGTATCCCAAGTCTAACAAGGACTAGGGACCGCCCCTGATACCAAACCTAACCTCCAAACACATACCCTAAGTTTAATGAATTCCGATAATATAAAAAGATAGCATATTTGTAGATATACTGACTTTAGGATAAGTCTATTTCCTAAACCAACCCAACAAAGTCAATCCATCCAATAACTAACCAAGCCATGTCAATAACCCAATGAGTTTATATATATAATCCAAAAAAATAGAACAATCATAAATCAAATATAATCCACCGATGTCATTGCCCATACTAATACCAATGCCACAACTGACACCAATACCATCACCCCTAATACTTACTCTTAGTAGTCCTATAAAGCCTTTAACAAAAAGTAAAGCAATATCTGATCGGGACATGCCCCCGACCACAGTCAAAACCATAGTCTATAAAATGACCAAAGTATGCAAGGACATCCATGACATGAAATGGTACCT
Source organism: Capsicum annuum (assembly GCF_002878395.1). Classification (NCBI taxonomy): domain Eukaryota; kingdom Viridiplantae; phylum Streptophyta; class Magnoliopsida; order Solanales; family Solanaceae; genus Capsicum; species Capsicum annuum. The sequence goes on from NC_061113.1 coordinate 168,058,478, forward strand.
TTCAGAATATGGAAGCTTTTCACTTAAATCTAATGCAAGCTTATCCCTAATCTGATCACTGAGCAGGAAGAGTATAATGGATAGTTTTGGCATCACATGGGGATACAGCTTCCCGAAGACGAGTTAGTGGGTGAACTCTATAAAGTACTCAGGATAAGGATAAAATAATACAAATCTTTGAAATCAAGAAAACAACCATATGCATTCACAACTATATATATATATCTATGGCAATAAAGACCATTGGGTTTAGCATACCTTTAAAACCATCAACTTGGGTATGTGTAGCGTAACAGTCCTAGTACCACCCATGGTCTATATAGGTCTAGTGTTACCCACTGATTGGACCACGATACGTGTATCCACACAAATCGGAGATACCATAGGAGTAGAGGACTCCTGTGTACCTTTCGATCTCCATTATACATATATATAAGTGTAACTCAAGGAATTCCCTTGTACCCCATAAGTATCGTATATGGTCGCCATAACCAATCATTATTTTCGCAAACATGAGTTTCCAGTGTTCGTCTACTGGACTCACACCTTCACGGTTAGCTATCATACCATGCCATTATTGCCCAATTAAAACCATTAGTTGATATGAGTACGATTGTGATTGTAGACCCTTACGTAAAGACTCGAGCATTGGTGGCTGCCCAACTAATGGAATAAGGTTTGAAGTGCAGAGAGCAAGTGCTAACACTCTAAAGCCATCAGGGTAGGGCCATTCGAGGAACTCCCTAGTCAGATGCGTATAGTGAAGGAGTTAGTGTCTAAGCTATATCAGGGTCTGGAAGAGCCTTCAACCACTAGCCACTCCTATGCTGCCTGGACTGATTGCGAGAGATTTTTTGAGGATCAGATAGAGTAGGGAGAAACTATTTAAATACTTGAGTGGTATACTCTACCTTCGCACAGTCGCATCAATAGCTTTCGGATTCTCATGACATAATAAGAAGAAGGAAGAAGAAAAAATATAAATTTTTCACCCGCATTTAAAAAAAGGTGAAGGGCTTGTGGTAAGTTTTGAAACCCAGAGACAGAGTTTCTTACTTGAGAGAAAATTCTAATTCTGATTTCCTTACTATGTTAATAAATGATGATGAGCCATAGTCTAATGATGACGATGAGGAGACTATTAGTAATGCTAGCACATGATGCAGTTTCAGGGAGCCCCTTAAACTCTTTTATGCTTTCATGATATGCAGTGAGGACATTGCAAGATCTTTTGTTGGAGATGCCCATCTCCGTATGTAGTTCATATTTAATTCTTGGGTCTGTATTATATATATTCTAATTTGGATTCTTTATATTTTATATGGATGATTTACTCTATTTTCTATTAGATTATTTGATTTGGGTAGTAATATTGGGCATTCTGATGGTGCCTATGATTTGTGGATTAATTATTTTTGTTTTTTATTTTTTTATTTTTAGTTTTCTCTGTGGACACTGATGTTGGACGAGCCATTCCCTATGATAATGACAATATTCTTAAGGGAAAATCATGTTTGGGGTTTTGAGCTGTAGATGCAGGGGAAGTCTGAGTATCCATGGCACTATAGATTTGGGATCACCGTTATTCTTATGGTGAAGTCTGAGTAGCCATAGGGTTTGCCCTTGTGAGATCCCATATGTCATATAATGACTTGATTTGGTGCCAATAATATTTAATCTTGAGTGGTGAAATGCAAAGTAAAACACCCCACTCTATCTAAATTTTTTTCTAAAAATCAAGGACATGGACATAAATGATTGGTAATAATACTTTACCTCTTTTTGTGAGTCCAATTTCTTTAGTAGGCAGTGTGTGGTAATTTAATCCTTTTGTCTCAATAGGAGATGCAATTAATCCTCCTAGAAAAATTTGCATGCCATGTGCGGTGAGCTTATTTGATTTATTCTCATTGTTACTTGTCTTATCTATAACTTTCCGCATTAGCCTTTCTAAGCGAATCTTGGTTACACATGGTTGGTTAAATAATCTTAGGCTTTCATTTTTAACATGTAAATCTACTTTAGCCTAAAGATCCTACCCATGCATGGATGGTATCCCTATTCACCCCTATTGAGCCTTTGATCCTTTCTTTGGAAACCACGTTACAAGCCATGAACCATTTAAACTTTATCTCTCTTTTAAACCCTACCCTTCTTGAACTTGAATGTACAACTTGAGGGTAAAAGACCAAGTTGGGAGTGGTGAATCTTAATTAAGGTGATCTTAGACAACGGTGTTGTAAGCGAGTGCCTAAAAGATAATTAATAAGGACTAATGAATGAGAAAATCAAAGGGACCAACAAAATAAGGGAAAACATGAGATTACACAAAGAAAAGAAATAAGAAGAATATGCTTTAAAAAAATGGGTGAACCAATGTGGTAAAGGAAGGCACATGTATGAATTAAGAACAAATAAAGTGGCTCATGACCAAAAGTTTGATTTAATAGTACTTTATGTGGAGTTCAAGGAGGGCATAGTAACTATTATCCCAAATATTTATGCTACATTTCCCCGAACCTACATTACAAGCTTGAAAAAGTCCTTCGAAATCTTCAACCATATGTTTTTGAGTTAGTATAAATTTAAAATACGGGCCAGCATATGGCATGACACTTATGTGTAATGAGAAATTCTTTATGAGGGTGAGTGCTTACACAATTGTCCCCTGTTTCATGATAAGAATTATCGTGTGTTGGGACTTTCCTTCCATGAGGTGGCATTAAACTAGTATAGATTGGTGAAATTGTCATATTAAAAAAATAAGGCAAAGGAGTGTATTTAAGTCACTATTGATAGAGAGTCACCTCTTGAGAGTTAGTAGTTGTTGATTGATTGTTCTTAATAGTCTTTTGCATCCTTGAGCATGTGATTGATTTTGAGGGGAGTTGCACAAATAGTTCTTCCCATGCTTGTTGGCTAATTGTTAGTGCTAATTAAGTTTAGAATCATTGTGATCATTTTGAGTATTGAGTGGTGTTTCTTGAGGATAAGCAATGTTTTATGTTAGGGGCATTGATGAGTGGAAAATTTTTCACTAATTAACATCCATATTCCAGCACACTATGATGAATTAAGTGGTTACATGAGGCAAATCCTTGAACAAAATGCATTAATTCCCAGTATTTGTGATTTTGCAAGGAATTTAATAAAACTGAGTTAAGACAAAGTTCAAAGGAAACTAAGGTGACTGGAAAAAGAATAGCAGGAGAATTAAAGATCAGGCCCTGGAGGCGACCCTCAGATACTGTGATTGCACTCTAAGGGTCACGATTGGGATCAGAGGTAAAGTTAAACATCGATGATAGCAAGATGACCACTGCAACTGCAGTAGTCGCAAAAGAAATCACGAGACGGCGATGATGGTAGGGTGCAAAAGTTTCTAGGGTAGACTGGGAATTTCACAAAGCTGAATATCAAATCGTAAAAGACATAACCCTTGCATAATTGGATCATATTTTATAAAATTTTCAGTTTTAGAGAGCAAGAACAATTTATGTTTAAATTGAGAGAACAATTTATTAATTTGATTTCAAGATATTTTGATTGTCAATTGGGATTGAAGTCTGGGTTTACTCTTACTTGGATTATTATGGATCAACTGCATGCCAATTTGGGTATATCTACTCTCTTTAATTTCATGAGTAGCTAAATTAATATCTTGGGTTTATGTTTGATTAGGTAGTTAATTATGTGTGGGTGTTGATTGTTAGTCCAAATAATTAGTTAATGGTGCTGGGTTTTTCTTTTATTCAATGGTTGAATTAAGAATTAGGGGTGAAAACCCCAATTGCCTTGGATCCCATGTCATCCTTCAAAGAGGAATGTGGGTAAATAGTGATTACAAATAACACCTTGGATTAGCTTCTTTGTTAGCACTATCTTAGAAATAAAGGTGTTAGTTAAATTAGGTATGTTAATAAGCATCATTTTTGAAATAAGGATGCTAAGTTTGAGGTCATGGATTAGTGATCTTGTCACGTTCATAAGGTATTTGAAGAATCAATGTGTGATATTTAGTGTTTTTTCCAAAGGTTAATCCTGAGACTCAAAAGAGAAAAGACATGATTTCCCTCCTAAACTTGTCCGCTCAACTCACTTTAGCACTTAAATTAAACTTCTGTTATTTACCCCCCTTAACATCTTTAAAGTATATTATTTTTACCCTTCAAAACTGAATACCACTCTCACAACGGAGAGTGTGTTACATTTGCCTACACATCAACAACACGTCATTGCCACATCTGAGTCACGTCATTGCCACATAACAAATTACTATTTTTCTAAAAAAAATTTAATCCCCCATACATTATTTTTATATATATATTTTTAAAAAATAAAAAACATGTATGTACTATTTATACATATATATTTATTTATATTAAATAGAAAATGCACTCCCACCCCTCTTTTCTTTCTTCTTTACATCCCCCACACCATCCGCCCTCCCCGCTCTCTCTATGTTTTCTCCTCTTCCAGCCCTCACCCCTACACTGCAAACACAAGCCCTCCCTCCTCCTCTTTAAGTGCCCCACCCCTAGTTTTCTAATTGAATCTCAATCATTTTTTTTAAAAACAAAGTAAAAAAAAACTTAATTTTTTTTTAAGAAGACAGGTGGGTCTTCTTCTTCCATAGTCTTGGACCAAAGCAAACATAGTGGATAATTTGCAAATATAACTTTGACTGTGAGGGATGAAAAGTTGATTTTGATACAATATAATCGCTATGATGATCTCAGACCAATCACATAGTTTGTTGATTATGGTTTGCAAATTCAAAAAAAAGCAAAGCCAAAAAAAACTCCATTTTTTTGTCAAAGCTTTTAGCTAAAGGGTGATTTTTTTCCTTTTTTGATATAAGAATGTTGAATTATTACATCTTAATTATTACATCTTGTTTCTGATTAATTACCATCTTGAAATGTTGATGGAGAATGTGTGAGATTGTTAATGGGCAAATTAATGGTTGATAAAATGGGTGAAGTTGTTAATAGGGGAATTAATAGTTGAAAAAAGTGGGTGAGGTTGTTAATGGAGAAATTAATGGTTGAAGAAAATGGATGAGATTGTTAATGGAGGAATTGATGATTTAAAGAAAATGAGTATTGTCGTTCTTGATCAATTGGAGAAGAAAATAGTGTAGGGTGTGGGTGTGGGTTGCCATGTGGGGGGTGGGGGTATTGAAGAAGAAGGATTTTTTTTAATGTTTATTAAAAGAAAAAGTGGGATTATATCAGTTTTTAATTAACAAAACACGGCTTTTTTTCCTTTTTAATAAATAAATGCGCCTTTTTTTTAAAAAAAAAATGCCATGTCAGCTTTAGGGGTCAAACAAATACACTTTAAAGATGTTAAGGGGGATAAATAAATAAAAGGTAACTTTAAGTGCTAAAGTGAGTTTGAAGGACAAATTCAGGGGGAAAAGATGTCTTTTCTCGACCCTAAATCTAGAACCCGAAAACCCTTAGCCAAAACTTGGACTCCAAAACTTGGACTAACTCTTGATTACCTATGCATGAACACTACTTAGGAGAACATAACCCCAAAATCTCTCTCAATTTGGTCACTTAACATTTGTTCAATCTCTTACTTATGTTATTTTGTGATTGTGTTCGACAAATTTCTACTTTCAAACACCCCAATTTACTTTCATGTTTAGTTTTAGATTCGCATTACGGGTTAATACGTAGTTAGTTCCCAACCATCGTAGGTGTTAAAAGATAATTTGAACCCCTCAATGATTCGACCCTGACTCATTTTTGGTATATATTGACAACGACTGCCCTGAATCGAAATGTTGGTGTAAGTTGAGCGTTATCAATTCCTTCTTGAGAATGACTACAAGTGTGGGTAAGTGAAGACGCACCTAAACTCTATTGCTTCTATTAATAGGCTTGGTCTTAGGTATTGGTGGTAATTTATCAACCCACTACAAAACATCATATAAGCTTCTTTAAAACACCAATGTGTATGAACTACCAAGTGACCAATAACCTCCTAATGGGTGGTCTATATCTAGCACCACATCTTAAATGAGTGAAGCTCAGGTTTTGTCAACTAAATCTCATCACTTTAATTTTCTCTTTTGAACAAGAAAAGAGACCCAAACATAAACTAATTTTGCAACCTCAATCTATAGATTGAAACATAGATATTTAGGTAAAATCATAACATGCAATATAATACAAAGGTAAATAATCACTACCCGCACAACAATTAATTCTCAATAATTCATAACCCATGTTTAGCAAATTAGCTACTCACTGTAAAAAAGTGGAGATATACCTAATTTGTCTTCTATGTTTTCCATAAAATTCAAATGTTTCACAAGAAAATCCAAATTCTATACAACAAAAATAGGGCTTGATTACAAGCTTCATATTTAACAAATTGACAAAAGATAGGGTTCCTGGCCAAAATGGTTTTAAATAGTTTCAGCAAAATCAGGCATCAAAATTATAGAAATGACACCGCATTTCATTTAGCAAAGTAGTGTACCTTTGCCAAATGTATTGGTGATGCATCAAGTTGACCTGGGCTCACCGATCTTCCTATTCATGTTAGCTCCAAAGGTGGATAGCAACTATATCAATTAATGGTGGAGAGACGGATCCGCTAATTGGTTCAGCAATGAGCCAAAAGACATGGGTCATCATTATTTTTTTGAAGAATTTCAAAAGACTCAATAGTTGAAATATCAAAAGTTTGATGTGGCAAATATGCTAGATTTGAAATTCAAAAGAATTTCAAAGCATATGTGCCACATCAAAATTTTGAAGAATTTCAAAAGGCTCAATATATCTCATATTTAACTTCCCTTTCTTCCCAAATCTCATCACACGCTTCATGGGTGATAATTTCAACAAAACCCGCTCACCAATCATGTCTATTAGAAAAACTCTTCTATCTACTCCAGGCAGCCATAAGCCTCTGCTCAATCTATCGAGTCTCTCAACAAATTAGTTCCCCGAGGCCTATCCTTGGTTAAATCAAACAATCCCATGAGGATCTACACCTCCACCATACTAAGCCTCAAAAGGCGCCATATATGAATGTGGAATGGTTACTACATGTAAACCATGGAGTACTGAATAGAGAGTATGAAATTTGTAGATACTAAAAATATGTAATATCTGTAAATACTGTGTATGCATGACCAAGCATATAATATGAACTGAATAAAATTCTTTAAACTAAAATACAAAAATACTAATATTTGTATGCTTTGGTTAAACAACACTGAGACTAAATTACTGGTCTGATTATTAGACTGAGACTGTGAGATCTATCATCTATCTGGCATTCCCTAATCTGAGCTAATTGGGGTCCATCCTATAACCTTAGCTGAAAGGGTGTCAATACCATTCCACGGGTACTAACGTTAGCTGTATAGATCCACCATACTGATGTACTGTCCAGAAGGACTAAGGGTGTCAAGTCTGAATTGATGGGTGACCCCTGCGAGATAGTCAAGCTTACACTGGCAGGTGACTTCTCATATCCTACGCTGGATATGTAGTTCTAGAGTTTAGGGACTGCTACTAGTGACTCTGACTATCTAACAGGAAAGCCTCCATCCCTACCCTCGCTTGGTGCTAAGTCCTACTCCTAACTTAATGACACTTAGTTACTAACTATTCTGAGTTTAACTGACTGATCTAGTAATACTCATGATGTATTTTAAAATTATTCTGAAAATACTGAGTAGAGACTAAGTAAACAACTATGATATTTTGGTATTCAATACCTCCAAGACTCAAAAGAAATAATAGTAACATGACACTTAAACTTAGAGGTCATAGCATAAAGGATTTTATCAAACATGTATTCTTGTAGGGATTTTATCAAACACTTTTAATTCATTGTTTGGTCAAAACATAGGAATATTAAGGAACTTGTAGTAATAGCAGGAATTCAACATGTATAGTACTAAATAATGATTAATTCAACTAATGATAACATTAAAACATGGAAAATTGAATAAAAAGAATAATTCCATTAAAACATGGTATAAAATCATAGTTCATGGAGATTCATGGGTGAAATCAAAATTTAAAATCAAATAACTTAAAAAGATCACAATTTTGTAATTTAAATAGGATACTTTGACTCCATGGGTGAAAGGAACCAATGGATGAATATCTAACATACCTGAGTTAATGATTTTGAAAGAATTGATGGTGAGTTCTTGAGCTAGGGTTTCTTGTTCTTGAAAAGGAGATCTTTAATTTAAGAGGAATTGAATAATGATGAGTATTTAGGTCAATTAGGAGTTAAATATCATCTTTTGAACGAGTCTATGAATTAGGAAAAAGACCTAAATACCCCTAAACAAATTTAAAAATGCAAGCTGGAAACTGAATATCCCAATTTTTGGCCTTGGCATCATGCGCCACTATCGCGCCAAGCCACAAGTAAAGGGATAATTGGGAAATTGGATGATGGCGCGATGAGGTAATATCATGGTCCTTCACTAGAATGCCATTTTGGCCACCTCCGTGATGCATCATAATTGCAGAGGCTCACTGGAAATTGCCAAATGTGAACTGGGTCTTTTGCACGACATGCCAACATCATGGTACCACATTGGAAACTGACAATTTTTAGTTAGGTTGGCTCCATAATGCGCTAAGGGTCAAAATGATGGTGTTTAATGATTGAAACTTCAAATTGCCATAACTTCTTACCCGATTATTGAATTTGGGAGAATTTTATATCTGTGGAAAGCTAATTGAATTTCCTAAGCGATAACAAGATCTTAACTGAAAATTAATGAGTATTTTGAAAATTTTATATATGAATACTCGTGTATTGGGACTTAGTTTATGCTAGGGAAATACGGGGTATTACAGTATGGCATCCAAAGCCTACTCGTCATTCACCTAAGCATCAATTGATGATTTAACACCTCTTAAACAATTACTCCTTTATCCTTAGAGTCCAAGAGATGGACTCCCAAGTTATCCAACCTGTGAATATCTTTCCTGAATCCTCTTTTCCCTTTTCCATCATGGGATAAGATCCCTATAGATAACCTGCTTAGAGAATTAGTAACAACATTAGCTTGACTTGGATAGTAGCACCGACTCATGTCATAATCCTTAAGCAGTTCAAGCCACCTCCTCTACATGAGGTTCAACTCTTTCTTAGTGAATACATCATGCAAGCTCTTTTGATCGAATAGATATCCACATACATAATATACAAATAACGGTGCCAAATCAGCAAAGCAAAAACTACATCCACCAACTCTAAGTCTTGAGTCAGATAGTTCCACTTATGAACCTTAAGATGCCTAGAAGCATATTCCACAACCTTAACATGCTATATCAACTCACAGGCCAGTCCCATATGGGATACATCACAAAAGACAACAAAAACATCAGTACCTTCGGGTAGGGTCAAAACTAGTGTAGAAGTCAACCTATCCTTCAACTTCTCAAAACTACCCTCACAAGCCTCGAATAATAAAAACTTAACATTTTTCTAAGTTAACCTAGTTAATGAAGAAACAATAAAGGAGAAACTCTCCATAAATCTCCTACAATACCCAGCCAAACCCAAAAAACTTCTAATATTGGTAAGAGTCATTGGACTTGGACACCTCTGAACTTCCTTAAACTTCTGTGGATCCTCCTTGTTCCCTTCACTATAAAAAACATGCCCATGAAAAGTCACAACATTCAACCAAAACTCACACTTAGAAAATTTCGCATACAACTTCTTGTCCTTAAGATTCTGCAACACAATTTGGAGGTGATTGGCATGATCCTCTTCACTCAAATAATACATCAAGATGTGCTTAATGAAAACTATCACAAACAATTCTAGAAACTGCCTACAAACCCAATTCATAGGATCTATGAGTGCAACTAGCATATTAGTCAACCCAAATGACATAACCAGAAACTTATAGTGACCATATCGGGTTCGGAAAGTAGTCTTAGGAATATCAACCTCCCTAATTTTTAACTGATGATAACCCAAATGTAGATCAATCTTAAAGAAGCATCTAGCACCCTAAAACTGCAAAAAATGATCATCAATCTAAGGGAGAGAGAACTTATTGTTCACTGACACCTTATTCATCAATCCTAAGTAGACGGTATTTATTCTTTACTCTTACCTTATTCAATTGGTGTTTATCTATACATATCCAAAGAGAACCATCCTTATTATATATGAAAAGCATAGGAGAACCCCACGGAGAAACACTGGGATGAATAATCCTTTTATTAAGAAAATTTTTTAACTACTCCTTTAGCTCCTTTAATTCACCTGGACCCATTTTATAAGGAGGAATGGAAATAGTATTAGTATCCGGTAGATGATCAATCCCAAAATATAATTCTCTATTAGGAGAAATTTCAGGAAGATCATCAAGAAACACTTTAGAAAATTCATTAACCACGAGGAAAGAATGAAAAGAAGGTCTTTCAAAGTCAGAATCCTTAACCCAAGCTAGATCATATAAATACCCTTTTGAAATCAATTTATGAGCTCTAAGATAGGAAATAAACCTCCCTTTGGGTATTAAGGAACTTCCTCCAATTCTAATACCATCTCATTAGAAAAGTGCAAACTAACCTTTTGGGTCCTACAATTAGAGAAGCATAGCACAAATGAAGCCAACCCACCCTTAAGATAAATTCAAAATACACCACATCCAACTTCATCAAATCCAAAAATGTCTCCCATTGGAAGATAGACACCATACAACCCCTATAGATTTTCTAGCCATAATAGAATCATCCCCCAGGATAGACATAAAAAATGGATCAGAAATACTTTTAGGACCAAAATGAAAATGCAGAGCCACATGAGGGGTCGTATAAGAAAGAGTAGAACCTGGATCAAACAAACAATACATATCATTAGAGAAAAGCTATACATACTGCTAAAAATTATAAAAAAAGACCTAAAATAAGAGACCTGAAAAGTAGGTAAAAAATAAGAGATCTCATGAGGTCACTTATGTGCTCAATTTATTTTTTAATTTATTTTAAAATAAATAGGCCTCATAAAGTTGATAAATGATAAAAAAAAAAGTTTTGTCAGATAATAATAGATGTTTCAAGAGGTCAAAAATAAAATGAGAGAAAAGTTAGCGCCAAAATAATTAAAACTATTTTTAAAAAATTATAAAAAAAAAGTGGATTAGTAAAATTTTAAACATTATGACATTATGAAGTCGCTATTATTCAAATAAATTAATATTTATTATGAAGAATAATTATCTATCAATATTATATGAAGTGTGAAGTTAAAATATTCATTTTATTTTTAATATTTATAATTATATTGAAAAAAATACAAAACCAAAGAGAACCTTGGTCTCAAATCTAAACCTCTCTCTTGATTAAAACTCCCCCTTCTCAAAATTCGACCATTCTCAACACAAAGCTCTCTCGATCAAATTCTAAATTCGTCATCTTTCATTCCAAGTAAGGTTTCAAGCTATAATTTTTGCTTATTTATGTGAATATATGAATTTTTTGGGTCTCTTTCAATTTTCCCAAGATGTAAAGATAGTAAAAGAATAGTTAGGGGTTTTGTTGTCTTGTCTTAGAACTATGATTCTATACTTTTGGACCTTTTTGTCCTTATTTTAGAACTATGCTTTAGATTGTGAATCTATTCTTTTTGATTGAATGTTTGGGGTTTTATGCATTTTTTCAAATTTATTTTCAAATAGTTGGGGTTTGACATTCAGAATTGTGAATATGATTATATTTCTGCATACAACCATAAAATGGATATTAAGGGAGATTTTTTTAAAAATTTAATTAATTATATATAATATTATCTTTTGAAGCTCTTTTAAGTTTGCTAGGGATATTGGAATATTTTTGTTGAAGTAGGAAACAAAATGAATATTAGGTTTATACAAGGTTAAATGAATCATGATAATTATGTTGAAGATCAAAAAGAGAACCACATGAAAACAATGTGTTTGTCAATCAAAAATACCTAATTATTAGGCTGAGGTAGACTATCTAATTATAGACAATAATCAACCTAAACTGATAGATGCATAAATTCATACCTGGCTCATAAGAAATTATATAGTAAGGGTTCATTTGGTTAGAAGAAAGTTATCAGGGGATAGTGGGATTAGTTATCGTGTATTCCTCATACCAAATAACTCTTAAGTATGTGTATTTTCCTTTATGTATATAACTACAAGCCATCAGATTAGTACATTGATCAATCAACCATTCCTCAATATCTACCTAGCTGGTTAGCAATTTCTATATGAATCCTTTAATCATACAAAGCAATCCTAGAGTGTGACAATAGAATATCTATTCAGCTCGATTTAGACACAGATCAATACTTATTCGCACTAACTAAAAAAATTTAAAAGTATATATTTTAGTAGCATCGAAGTTTCTTTAGAACCTATTTTCATATTATGTTATATTATATTTCCTCTATAACAACATATCTCCAGATCTACTAACAAATATACGGATAAACTACGCCATTATAGAGAATTTTGACTGTATAATTTACCTAAATAACAACTTTCTTAAACTTGTTCATAGCTCTAAAGTTTTTGAGATTATTCAGAATAACATTGTGAAGTGGTAAATCTGGTGCCTCTCCATCCTCCTTGATCCATGGATTATCTAATTCATATTATAATATATATGCATACTTAATTAATTAGAAAATTGAATAATTTAAAAAATACATATTCAGTTTTTCTAAGTATGTGTGTAATTGGGTGAATATGTGACTTGATTACTTTAATATATGAAAAATCTATGGATATAACATGAGAAACATTAATTTATAAGTTAAAATATGTTTAGGGATGTTAAAAAGGTCATGCAGGAGAGTTTTGGAATTTTTGGAATAGGTTTAGGTGTTTTTGAACCTTGAAGGCAGAATTCCATCATATTTTGGATGTGTCATTGAGGCTAGATCTATGCGATAGCCTCCATTCCATGGAGGTTAGTATCCACAATAAACTCCATGCTACGGAGGCTAGCCTCCATTCCATATAGATTGTATTTTGCTGCCTTCTTAATTATGGATCCAAGGGGAATTTTGGTTTTTCCCCTTAACCCCAAACACCCAATAGACAAACTAAAACCCCAAGAGGGGCATTAATTTCCCCATTTTCCATCTGTTATCAAAGGTAACACATCCCCGTTTCCAAACAACGTAAAAATTCATGTTTTTCTTCAAGCATTCAACTTCCAATTCCAAGCTTCTTCATCAAGAATTCAAGCAATTAAGGATTGTTGGGTATTCATCAGTTGGTTCCTTGTACCCATTGAGTCTCAAAAATTCCTTTTTGTTCAAGTATGAATTTTTTATCATCTTTTCTAAAATATTAGTGTTAAGTATTAATTTAATCTATGTTTTCTTAGTAGTTTTGAATTCAAGCCATATAAATAAGTTTCCCATGTGAATTATGCACTTTGTGATTTAAATTACGATCACCCATGTTCTGTAAAGTTGGAACCATGTTAACTTACTGATTAATGAATTAAACCATATTATCATGTTATCCTCCCATGTTTAATGTATCCCCATACCTAAAGATCATGGATTCCATTAGTTTAGTGAAATGTGCTATGTTTGGGTCTCTAAATCATGACTTCCAACCATTGTTTTGAATGATGTATCATATTTAAAGTATCATTTAGTACTGGCGAGTTATGAACACCTGATACCTATGTGTTTTTACATATTTCCATTTTCTAGTAATAAGGCAGTTAGACCATGATTTTATTATCCTATTTAGATTATCATGTTAATGATGAGAACTTATTAGTACTGTACCATGTTTTGTTAAACAAATAATAATACAAATGTCATTCTGTTGGGAGTAACACTTAGCACTAAGTGAAATTAGGGATGCAAGCTCCTCCATGAGTTCGACATGAGTCGTTAGTAGTAGTCCCTAAGTTCCAGACCTACATTGCCACCCTAGATTATGAGAGGTCCCCCATCAGTAAGGCATGACACGCTCATCCTTTAGGATACATAGTCAGTCATGTGTTAATACCCCTGGCAAGGTGCCAAAACCATTCCAACTGGGTTTTAGGTTAGACCTCAATAGCTCAGATTGGGGAATGTTGATTGTAGTTAGCACCCATAGTTTTAGTTCAGTACTCAGACAATATCATATCAGGTTTGCATGACCAAGTGTATAGTTATTAGACATTTATGTACTGATGTTATACAGATTATCTCAGTTCACGATTTACTTGGTATTGTATTCTTTTTACTTCTTCATGCATCTATATTTAGTGTCTGCATATATTGTAGTTTTGCCCTATCTGACATACCACTATATTCAAAGTATTGATCGGATACTCTCTTTTGCACTATGTTGTCTTATAACATAGGTTCGATCTCTCAGTTCCCTGATCGCTCTTAGCAAGCTTAGTAACAGTCAGTAACTATTGTGGTGAGTCCTCATCCATCAAGGATAAGGTGTTTTCAGTCATGTTTAATACTTCTTTATGATATACCAGTCAGAGTTAGTTGGGGGTTTGTCCCATCAAATCCACATGTCTAAAGGCTTTTAGACTATGTGTTCAAATATTCAGACATTAAATTTGTTTGCAGTATCTTTTATTAGTTGTTCAGACATATTGGTATTTGTTAGTATTACATTTTAATAGTAATTAGATCAGTTTAGCTTCTGTGTATGAAAATTTATTATCATTTTACTCAATGCTCACAGCTGGTACCAGATGTTGGGTTAGCTTGGGGTCACTTGTTGTCTAAAGCACCATGTCATAATAAGGGGGTAGTCTTGGGTCATGACAGAACTTGGTATCATAGACTAAGGTTTTAATGTGTCTTAGTATATATGAAAGCCGCATTGAGTAGAGTGTTGTTCATGGGTGTGATGCAAGACACACTTAGGGGTAAGAGGCAACGAGATATTTTGGAAAAAGTTTCCCTTGTTTTAGTATTTGTGTCATACAAAATATCATGAGCTGTATTAAATTTACTCTTTTTATATCTTCCTTTATTCCATTTACAGAAAAGGCCTAGCATAAGAAATAATAGAAGAATAAATGGGAATTATCCTATACTACCACCAGTTAAAGAAGATCCCCTAAAAGAATATGTTTCTCACACAAAATTCAGGACCACTTGCATAGCTTTAGCCCATTTTGTGGCTGCTTAGAATTACCCAAAGGCTTTTCCCCCAGCCAATGCAGTAGTGATTACAATTGCAACTAGGATCAGAGACTTTACTCAGATGAATACTCTATTATTTTTAGGATCCACGTCTGAGGAGGCTCTATAAGATTTACATGAAGAAGGTGATCGACATAATGGGTGTCACTACAAGTAAGAGTGCAAACTTAGAGGCTTATTAGTTACAAGAAGTATCTTATATTTTGTTCAAGCAGTGGAAGGGGGACAAAGGTGTTGAGAAAGGGCCTATAGAATGGGAGAAGTTTTCCATAGGGTTCTTAGATTAATTTTTCCCGCTTGAGTTAAGGGAGGATAAAGTTTAGGAGTTTATAAATATTAAATAGGGTAGCATGAGTGTGAAAGAGTACTCACTCAATTTCACCAAGTTGGAGAGGTATTTTCTGACCATGGTGGCTGATTCTAGGTCCAGGATGAGTATGCTCATGTTGGGAGTTTCTGAGAAAGTGGTTAAAGATAGCAGGACCGCTATATTGGTGGTCCATGTTCAACAGATTAAGGAGGAGAAACATTGGGAGAAGGATAGGAGAATAAGAGGGCAAGAACAGGTAGCTTCAACTTATCTTAGCAGAGGTCTTATAATGAAAATTATTCTTATTTATACCAAAAACTGTTAGCTCCAGCCCCATCTTCAACATGTGCGCTAGTGCCTAAGTTCAGGCAAGACAATTAGGATAGAGCGCTATGCTCTAATTCCCATAGTAGTGTAAATAGTGGTCATACCAATATGCTTTGCATAAAGTGTGGTAAAAATCATTCAAGTGAGTGTGAATCAGGTAGTGATGCGTGTTTTAGATGTGGCAAGTCATACCACATGATAAGGACAAACTTATTGGGTATATGAAAGGGTAGAAATGATTTTCAGTAGGTCCATGCTAATTCTTCAACATCCCTAACAGGCCACCCTACTCAGCAGGGTGCCACCAGTGGACAACTTTAGAACTATCTTTATGCTTTCTAGACTCAACATGATCCAAAAAGTTCTTCTGATATGGTTATGAGTACATTACAATTCTTTCATCTACATGTTTATGCATTGTTAGACCCTGGAGCTTCACTTTCCTTAGTGAGTCCGTATATAGCTGTAGACTTTATTATCATTCCTGATATATTAGAAGAGCCTTTCACAGTGTCTACCCTAATGGGTAGTTCTATCGTAGACTGATGGGTATACAGAAGCTACCTAATTACAGTTTCTCAAAAAGTTACTTCAGTTGATCTTGTAGAGTAAGAGATGATTGATTTTGATATCATTATCAACATGGATTAGCTTCACTCGTTCTATGTATTGATTGATTATAGAAATAGAATCGTCTAGCTCTATTTTCCCAATGATCCCGCTATTGAATAGAGGGGTAGTACTTCAGTGCCTAAGAGTTACTTTATCTTCTATCTTAAGAAAAGAAAGATGATATCCAAGGGATGTATTTTCCATATTGTTTGAGTCAAAGATTCAAATTTTGAAACTTCTAGTCTTAAGTCAGTTCCAATAGTGAATGAGTTTCCAGAAGTGTTCCTTGATGATCTTTCTGGAGTTCCTACCGAAACGGAAATCGACTTTATAATAGATCTCCTCCTAGATACCTAGCCTATTTTAATTCCAACTTACAAAATGGATCTAGTTGAGCATAAGGAATTGAAGGAATAGTTGAAATATGTTTTTAGATAAGGTTTTCCATCAGGCCTAGTGTTTCTTTATGGGGACTCCAGTTCTCTTCATGTGCAAGAAAGATGGTTCCCTCAGAGTGTCCATTGATTAGCGTCAGTTGAACAATGTTACAATCAAGAATAAGTATCCTCTCCCTAATATTGATGACTCGTTTGACAAACTTTAGGGTGCAAGATATATCTCTAAGATAGACCTCAGATCTAGCAATCATCAACTTAGAGTCAGAGAATGTGATATCTTGAAAACAACCTTCAGAACTTGATATAGTCACTTAGAATTTCTAGTTCTATATTTTGGACTGACAAATGCTCCTGAACCTTTAATGGACTTAATAATTCAGGTGTTCAAGCAGTACTTGGAAATGTTTGTCAAAGTATTTATAGATTATATCCCCATATATTCTCGCAGTGAAGGTGATCATAAATACCATTTGAGGGTTGTTTTGTAGAACCTTAAAGATCACCAGTTATTTGCTAAGTTTAGTAAGTGCAAATTCTTGATGAGATAAGTAGCTTTCCTTGGTCACATCATTTTTGGTGATGACATTCGAGTCGATCCTTAAAAGATCGAGGTAGTCAAAAACTGGCCTAGAACCATCTCTCCATCAGACATCAGGAGTTTCTAGGGTTTAGTTGGATAATATACACCTTTTTTTGAAGGATTTTCTTTTACTGCTTCTCCTATGTACAGATTAACGATGACGAAAGTCAAATTTTAGTGGTTAAATTCCTATGAGAAGAGTTTTTTACGAGTTAAAGACTCAACTCACTTTCTCTTTAGCCTTGATTTAACCAAATGGCACAAATAGGTTTGTAGTTTATTGTGATGCTTATAGAGTTGGTATTGGTGGTGTGTAAATACAGTGAGGTAATGTAATAGCCTATGCCTCTAGATATCTTAAACCCTATGAGAAGAATTACCCAACCTATAACCTTGAGTTGGTAGTAGTTGTCTTTGAATTAAATATTTGGAGGCATTGCCTTTATTTTGTCCATGTTTGTACATTCATGGATCATAAAAGTTTATAATATGTGTTCAATTAGAAACATGTAAATCTTCATTAGTGAAGGTGGCTAGAATTGTTGAAAACTATATATGTGTGTGTTGTATCACCAGGGTAAGGCAAATATAGTGGATGATGACCTTAATAAATTGTCTATGATAAGTGTTGTGCATGTGGAGGATGATAAGAAGGATTTTGTAACGCCCCGGAAAACGGGTCTCAGAGCGTCACACGGTGCTTGAGGCTACGAGTAGCCCCAAGCTAACCCTTTGAGCCATTTTTATTCAGTTCAACACAAATCAATGGAGTTTCCATAAATAACCCTCAAATATCAACAGAGTAATCATCATCCAAGAATAAAAGAATTTCAGAAAGATAACAAAATACGACTTATTAGTCAACTCCCAATATCTATACTAGTTTGACAATCCTCTAAGAGAATCAATAAAACCAGTGAGCCATTGAGACATGCCCCAACTGACTCATACTCAGGTATCAAATGTAAATAATTTCGTAAAACCAACATCAGAAATCACATCCTCAGAATATGAGGACTAACCACAATAGAGAAAGTAGAATAGCATGCCCGAAGAATAACTATCGAACCTGGAACTGAGCACCTGAACCTACATTACAAAAAATGCAGCCCACATACGAAGATGTAGGTCAGTACCATGGAAAGGAATCGAGTATATAGGGGTGTATAAAGTTGTATAAACATCATTATCATAAATATTTATAAGAAATATACAGGATGTATGAAAGACTCACATAGCCCGAAGAAAATCATCATAATCATGAGAGGATGAAATAAGTACAATAACACATGAGAGTCATCATATAATTTCTCAATCACTTTCAGTTCATCAAGAATATCAATTCTCATAATGTAAACATCATTTAAATCTTTCGTACGAATAACCTTCACAATTTAACTTTCAAATCACTTCACCATTCACCATAGAAACAAGGAAACACACACACACTGGGAGATCCTATAACCGACATAAACCATATGAGCTATATGGAGTCCAACGTATAACCCACGTTGGGGAGATCCGTCCTATCCTTGCCATCGGAGTAGGACTATCGATATCAAATCCACATAAACTAGTGATCACTATATAAATCAGCCTCAGGCTCACTCCTATGGGGGTACGTACTTCTAGGGAAGTAAGGTCACTTTATACCTCCCACTCGGTGCTAAAAATTTCTCCCGGACTTAGCTCAGATTATTTCAAAGGAAATCCACAATGAAACAATTTCAGTAATATATAAATATACATCGGGAGTCATCATGCTTCCCATATATCAAAATCAACCACTTTGTGGATTTCTTTCACACTCGAGTTCAAAACAACTCCATTAAGACCAAAAGGTCAAATCAATACAAAATATCTCAAATATTCAACATCAACGCGCTTATAACACACACTATCTCAAAAAAAATTAATTTCCAATGGGGATTCACGACCCAAATATCAAAATCATGATAAATATTGTTCCAGATTCATGCTTTATATCTCCACACATGTAAATTCATCTTTCAAAATCATAAACATCAAGATTTTATAATAATCATCATAAGATATGGGTTCATGCTTCAAATTCATAAAAATCAAATAAAAATCATCGTTTTGTAAAGAAAATTACTTTTGAGCACAAGAACGAAAGAGAGTTCTTGTTGAAAAACCCCACATACCTTGAATGATGAACTTTTGATCGATACTTGTTTTTGAGATGTTAATCGTGCCTTTGAATGATGGTTCTTGGAGTTCTTAAACTAGGAACTTGGAATCTTGAATAAATTTGCAGAATTAATGTTGAACTTTGGAGGTTCTTAAAGTTCTTGAACTTGGAACTTGGAATCTTGAATAAATTTTCTGAATTAATGGTGAACTTTGGAGGTTCTTGAAGTTGGATGTAGGAGCTTAGGAATTTCTTTTTGAGGGAATTTGATGAAATACAACATATAATTCTTCAAATAGGTTTTAATATAGGGTTTGGACAGATTTTGGGTAAGGGGGAATGACCAAAACGCCCCTAAAACTCAAATAATTCTCGAATCTGTCCTTTGGTGGACTGTTTTGATAGTCTGAAGTAGATCAACCATAACATTTTACTCCGATATTCAAATTGGATGAAACCAATTTCATTAGAAAGATAACTCTCATATCTTTCTGTTGATATATAGTATCTCAGCCAGATCATTGTGTACTAGGAGTTATGATCATTTGAAGTTGACACAAAAATTCGCTTTTGATTGGCTGAACTAGATCGACCATAACTTTTTGCTCTGATAGAAAAATTGGATGAAACTAATTTCATTGGAAAGAGGACTCGCACATATTCCGTTGATATAGAGTAGATCACACAAATTATTATGTACAAGGAGTTATAATCATTTAAATTTAGAGAAAAATACGTCAGGCCTCAGTACTTTTTCCTACATGTTTTACTGTTCACTACTATTCATGGTTCAATCGGAATGTTCATAACTAGTCGCTCGGGTGTATGTTTTTGATGATCCACATATCGTTGTAAAGATTATTCGATAATATAATCAATGGTGGGTCATAATCTAAGACATTACGCATGGAAAATTTATAATTCATTCTAGAAGATAGAGCCCAACACGTTTACACACAAAATTTCAATGAAAAATTTCCTGGGGTATTACATCATCCCCCCTGGAAACATTCGTCCTTGAATGACGCTAGACATGGCAAGATTAGATAGGGAATAGACAATACTGCTGAAACCATTAGTTAGACTCATTACCAAATCATTTGTCACTCCGAATGCAACATAGAATGCATAAATTCAGTAAACTACAGCTTAACACATAATAAATGATAGTTGAATAGCTGCAACTTTTATCAAAAGTGCATGATTTAGGAAAGAACGGTACCTTTGGCTTGGTCGGAGTTCGCGGAAAATAGGTGCGGGTACTTGGATCGCATATCCACCTTAGCTTCCCAAGTTGCACCCTCAACAGATTGGTTTTGCCACAACACCTTGACCAAGGGAACTTCTTTGTTCCTTAGTCTTCGGACACTGAAATCAAGAATCTCAACAGGACTCTCATCAAAAGAAAGATTTTCTTGAATGTCAGCACTCACAGAGAAATCCACTACCACAGCATCACTAATATGCTTTCTAAGCATGGAGACATGGAATATTGGATGAATAGAGGACAACTCGGAAGGCAACTCGACCTCATAAGCTACCTTACCAACACGGCTAAGAATTTTGTAAGGACCAATATAACGGGGACTAAGCTTCCCCTTCTTTCCGAATATCTTCATCTCCCTCATGGGTGAAATTTTTAGATACACTAGGTCACCAACTTTAAACTCAAGGTCTCTCCTTCTAACATCCGCATATGACTTCTGACGACTCTGTGCAGTTTTCAACCTTTCCCTAATCAACTTATTATTTTCCATAGCCTCAAATACCGAATCAGGACCACTCACAGCTGCTTCACCCACCTCGATCCAACCTATGGGTGTTCTACACTTCCTCCTATATAAGGCTTTAAACAGAGTCATGCCAATACTATAGTGGAAACTGTTATTGTAAGCAAACTCTATCAACGGTAAGTGATCATCCCAAATTCCCTTAAAGTCAAGTGCATAAGCTCTCAACGTATCCCTAAGGTCTGGATGGTCCGATCAGCTTGACCATTGGCCTACGGATGAAAAGAAGAACTCAAAAGAACTTGGGTACCAAGACCCTTCTGAAAAGCATTCCAAAATTGCGAAGTGAACTGAGTACCCCTATCCAAAATGATAGACAAGGGAACTCCATCCAGTCTGACTAGCTCTTGGATATACAATCTAGCATAATCCTCAGCAGTATATGAAGTATGAACAGGCAAGAAATGAGCAGACTTTGTCAACCTATCAACCACAACCCAAATGGAATCATAATGGCATCGGGAAGGAGGTAAACCAATCACCAAGTCCATATTTATCTCTTCCCACTTCTAGGTGGGAATACTAAACTCTTGCATTATACCACCAGTTCTTTGGTGTTCAACCTTAACCTATTGGCATGTTGCACACTTAGCTACAAACGCTGCTATATCTTTCTTCTTGCCACTCCACCAATAAATTTCCCATAAGTCTCAGTATATCTTGGTAGCACAAGGATGAATAGAATATCACGCCCCGCGTGCTTCAGCCATAATCCTCTATCTCAGATCATTAACATTTGGGACACACAATCTACCCTGCAATCTCAACACACCATCTCTCCCTTGGGAGAAAACCTCTACTTTTTGGTCCTTGACTGACTTCTTTAGTCTGGCCAAACTAGCATCTAAGTATTACTTTTCCTTCACTTCCGAAACCAAGGAGGATTCGGAACTACTCTGAACCCCTATACTACCTTCAACAGAGTCAAACAACCTAACCCCCAATATAGCCAAACGAGGTACATCACGAGCCAACTCTTTCTTACCTTCTACCACATGCGAAACACTATCCATAGACACTCTACTTAGGGCATCCGCCATAACATTGTCCTTCCCCAAATGGTACAACACACTCATATCATTGTCCTTTAACAATTCTAACCATCGTCTCTACCTAAGATTCAATTCTCTACCTAAGATTCAATTCTCTCTGGGTAAACACATACTGTAGACTCTTACGATTAGTGAAAATATCAACATGGACACCATACAAATAGTGTCTCCAGATTTTCAAAGAAAACACAACAGCAGCCAACTCAAGGTCATGGATGGGCTAATTTTTCTCATGAGGTTTCAATTTTCTTGAAGCATAAGCTATCACCTTACCCTTCTGCATCAATATGCAACCCAACCCAACTCTCGAAGCATCACAGTACACCACAAAACCATCAGCACCATCAGGCAAAGTCAAAATTGGGGCTGAAGTGAGTCGAGTCTTCAACTCTTGAAAACTTTTCTCACAAGATTCGGACCACAAGAACTTGAATTTCTTTTGGGTCAACTGAGTTATAGGAGACGCTATAGAGGAGAAACCCTCAACAAAATGGCGGTAATAGCCAGATAAACCCAAGAAACTTCAGATATCAATAAAGAAATAGGTCTAGGCCAATTTCTAACAGCTTTGGTCTTTTGGGGATCAACTCTAATACCCCCGAAAGAAATGATATGACCCAGAAAAGCAACTGACCTTAGGCAAAAATCACACTTACTGAACTTGGCAAACAATTTGTGATCTCTAAGGGTTTGCAAGACAGTTCGAAGATGATCAGAATGTTTATCCTCACTACGAGAGTACACCAGTATATCATCGATGAACACTATGACAAACATATCTAGATATGGTATGAACACTCGATTCATGAGGTCCATGAAAGCTGCTAGGGCATTAGTTAACCAAAAATACATAACAAGAAACTCAAAATGGCCATAATGAGTTCTGAAAGCGGTTTTTGGGATGTCACACTCCCTAACTTTGAGTTGATGATAGCCGGAACGAAGGTCTATCTTTGAGAAATAACTTGCACCTTACAATTGGTTAAACAAATTATCTATTCTCAGAAGGGGGTACTTGTTTTTAATGGTGACTTTATTCAGTTGGCGTTAATCAATGCGCATACGCAAAGAGCCATCTTTCTTTCTTACAAACAAAATAGGAGCACCCCAAGGAGAAACACTGGGCCTTATGAAACCCTTATTTAGTAGATCTTTGAGTTGCTCTTTTAACTCCTTAAGTTCTGTACGGGCCATACGGTAAGGAGGAATAGAAATGGGCTGAGTATCGGGAAGGAACTCTATCTCTCTATCAGGAGGTATCCTCGGAAGATCATCCGAAAAGACATTAGAAAACTCATTGACGACGTTAACAGGTTGGAGAGTTGAAGTCTCAGACTTTGTTTCTTTGACTCTAACTAAACGGTAAATACACCCCTTGGAAATAAACTTTCTAGCTTTGAGGTAAGAGATAAAATGACTCTTGGGTGACATAGAATTCCCAAACCACTCAAACATAAAAAGCACCCAGAAATTGAAACTTGACCTCTCAAGTCCGACAATCAATAGAGGCATAAGAAGAATATAGCCAGTCCATACCCATAATTACATCAAAATCTACCATGTCTGACTCAATCAAATCAGCCAACAAGACTCTATGAAAAATGGCAACAGGACACTTTTTATACACTTTCTTAGCAACAATCGAATCACCCACTAGGGTAAAAACTAGGATAGGCTCAGGAATACTCTCAGGACTCATTTCAAAATTCATAGCAATCAAAGGTGTAACATATGAGAAACTGGATCCAGGATCCAATAAAACATACACATCAAACTAAAATATACAAAGAATACTAGTAACAACATTGGGAAAGTCCTCATATTCCTGGTGGGACGGTAAAGCATAGAATCTATTCTGGCGCTGTTCACCAGCATTGCTAGAAGAGGCACCCTGAGCTGGGGTTGGGCGAGTCACTGGAATTGGAGCACTAACAGTCTGAGTTTCGGTCTGAGGGCGATAGTCACGATGCCCTTGTCCATCCTGTGGTCAATCTCTAACTCTGTGACCCATGTCACCACACCAGAAACAACCCCTCTTCTCACCCCAACACTCACACAAATGAGCCCTAACACACACACAAGGGACGATTTAGCTTACTGTAAGCACTATACTGGGATCTGGATCTATATGACCTGCTACCTTGCTCCTACCTACCTCTAGGCATAGGAGCACTAGAAGATAACGGTGCTAGCACAGACGAACGATCCTGATACCGAGGATGACTCCCTCCCTGCCATCTAGTTTGACCCTGTTCGTGCTGCTCGGACCTAGCTCTTTTATTCCCTCTTATTCTATCTCTCTCCTTAATCTTTTCTGCCTCAATCTGTTGGGCATGAGTCATCAGCCTAGAAAGATTCATATAACTATTAAGCATAGTAGACCTACACTTCTTAACCACATAACTAGACACTCCAGTCACAAACTTACTCATACTAGCCCAATTATCAGCCACTAAGTTAGGAGCATACTTGGCCACCTGATTGAACCTTAGACAGTACTCCCTAACAGTTATGGAGCCCTATAGCAGGTTCATAAACTCTTCCACCATTGCCTCTCTCATCTCCAAAGGGAAAAACTTATCCAGGAATATATCCTGGAACTCTTGCCAAGTTGTAAGGACAACTCCATCACCTTTACCTTTTCTCCAAGAAACAACCCATTCATAAGCAAGGTCTTTTAACCTGTACGCAGCCAACTCCACACTATGTTCCTATGATACATGCATCACCATAGTAATCTTCTACACCTCCTCTAAAAACAACCGTGTATCCTCTTCAAACTTGGACCCATAGAATTTTGGTGGATTCATCCATATGAAGTCATGGATCCTAGCAGTAGATAAATCACCTCCCTGCTGCTGTGGAGCCAGGGCCGGGTTGGCCTGAATATTTGTAGTAACAGCTTAGGCCAGCGCCTGAAAGGCTACCCAAAATTCAATATGAGACACGTTTTCATTTAACGTCCAGTGGGTTGAGGTTGTTGACCATTATTATTTCTTATCGCTCGACGTAGAGGCATATTTCTAAAAAAAGAGAACACGAATCAATAGCAGAGAGAGACACTTTAAGCACGATAGACTTCTGAAAGAAAGAATCATATTTTTTCCTAAAATGTCTTGTAGCTTGTTGCTTATAGATGTGGTGTGCTACGCACCAATGATCAAGACTTTACTTAAAGCTGCTTGTCAGACTCCCTAGGACATCTTAAAACCTTAGGCTCTGATACCAAGTTTGTAACGCCCTAGAAAATGGGTCCCAGTACGTCATACGGTGCTTGAGGCTACGAGTAGCCCCAAGCTAACCCTTTGAGCCATTTTTATTCAGTTTAACACAAATCAATAGAGTTTCCATAAATAACCCTCAAATATCAATAGAGTAATCATCATCCAAGAATAAAAGAATTTCAAAAAGATAACAAAATACGACTTATTAGTCAACTCCCAACATCTATACTAGTTTGACAATCCTCTAATAGAATCAATAAAACCAGCGAGCTATTAAGACATGCCCCAACTGACTCATACTCAGGTATCAAATGTAAACAATTTCATAAAACGAACATCAGACATCACGTCCTCAGAATATGAGGACTAACCACAATAGAGAAAGTAGAATAGCATGCCCGAAGAATCACTATCAAACCTGGAACTGAGCACCTGAACCTACATTACAAAAAATGCAGCCCACATACGAAGATATAGGTCAGTACCATGGAAAGGAATCGAGTATATAGGGGTGTATAAAGTTGTATAAACATCATCATCATAAATATTTATAAGAAATATACAGGATGTATGAAAGACTCACATAGCCCAAAGAAAATCATCATAATCATGAGAGGATGAAATAAGTACAATAACACATGTGAGTCATCATATAATTTGTCAATCACTTTCAGTTCATCAAGAATATCAATTCTCGTAATGTAAATATCATTTAAATCTTTCGAAAGAATAACTTTCACAATTCCACTTTCAAATTACTTCACCATTCACCATAGACACAAGGAAACACATACACACACTGGGAGATCCTATAACTGATATAAACCATGTGGGCTACATGGAGTCCAACATGCAACCCACGTTGGGGAGAGTCGTCCTATCCTTTCCATCGGAGTAGGACTATCGATATCAAATCCACACAAACTAGTGATCACTATATAAATCAGCCTCAGGCTCACTCCTATGAGGGCATGTAGTTTTAGGGAAGTAAGGTCACTTTATACCTCCCACTCGGTGCTAAAGATTTCTCTTGGATTTAGCTCAGATCATTTCAAAGAAAATCTACAACAAAACAATTTCAGTAATATATAAATATACATTGGGAGCCATCATGCTTCCCATCTATCAAAATCATCCACGTTGTGGATTTCTTTCACACTTGAGTTCAAAATAACTCCATTAATACCAAAAGGTCAAATCAATCAAAATATCTCAAATATTCATCATCAACATGCTTATAACACATAGTTTCTCAAAAAACATAATTTTTAATTGGGATCACGACCCAAATATCAAAATCATGACAAATATCATTCAACATTCATACTTTATATCTCCACACATATAAATTCATCTTTAAAAATCATAAACATCAAGATTTCATAATAATCATCATAAGATATGAGTTCATGCTTTAAATTCGTAAAAATCAAATAAAAATCATTTTTTAAAGAAAATTACTTTTGGGCACAAGAATGAAAGAGAGTTCTTGTTGAAAAACCCTACATACCTTGAATGATGAACTTTAGATCGATACTCGTTTTTTAGATATTAATCATGCCTTTGAATGATGGTTCTTGGAGTTCTTAAACTAGGAACTTGGAATCTTGAATAAATTTGCAGAATTAATGGTGAACTTTGGAGGTTCTTGAAGTTCTTGAACTAGGAACTTGGAATGTTAAATAAATTTACAAAATTAATGGTAAACTTTGGAGGTTCTTGAAGTTGGATGTAGGAGCTTAGAGTTTTCCTTTTGAGGGAATTTAATGAAATATAATATATAATGCTTCTAATAGGCTTTAATATAGGGTTTTGACGGATTTTGGGTGAGGGGGAATGACCAAAATGCCTCTAAAAATCAAATAATTCTCGAATTTGTCCTTTGATGGACTGTTTTGATAATCTGAAGTAGATCAACCATAACATTTTACTCTGATATCTAAATTGGATGAAACCAATTTCATTAGAAAGAGGACTCTCATATATTTCCATTGATATATAGTATCTCACCCAGATCATTGTGTACGAGGAGTTATGATCATTTGAAATTGACCCAAAAATTCACTTTTGATAGGCTAAAGTAGATCGACGATAACTTTTTAGTCCGATAGACAAATTGGATGAAACCAATTTCATTGGAAAGAGGACTCGCAGAGCTTTCCATTGATATATATATTATATCACCTATATTATTATGTACAAAGAGTTATTATCATTTAAAGTTGGAGAAAAAATATGCCAGGCCTCAGTACTTTTTCCTGCACGTTTTACTGTTCACTACTATTCATGGTTCGATCGGAATGTTCATCACTCGTCGCTCGGGTGTCTATTTTGGATGATCCACATAACGTTGGAAAGATTATTCGATACTTTATGAAATGGTGGTTCATAATCTAAGACATTCCATATAAAAAATTTATAATTCATTCTAGAAGATAGAGCCCAACACGTTTACTCACAAAATTTTAATGAAATTTTTTTTGGGGTATTACAGATTTAGTCCATGTAGTTCATTAGCTTACTAGGTTAAGTGATAGGTTGGTAGGTTTGTCCGAAGATATTACATGGGTTCAAATAGTTTTTAATCTTCTTTTGTTACCAAAGTAAAAGAGAAAAAAGTCAGGGATCCTATTTTGGTCAAGTTCATGGAGGTAGTTAGAGATCAAAAGGTGGAGTTTTTCACCCAAGAGGGAGATGGTGTGCCTTATTTTCAAGGCAGGTTATCTGTTCTGTGTGTTGATTGTTTTAGACAAAAAATAATAGTTCAAGCGCATGGTGCATGATATTATATCCATCCAGGAGCCACTAAAATGTTCCATGAATTATGATAAATTTATTAGGGAAGTGGTATGAAGAAATATATTATGGAATTTATGGCTAAGTGATCAAATAGTCAGCAAGTTAAGGTTGAGCACTAGCGGCCTAGTTGTATGCTTTCGGATTTTAGCATTCCTACATAAAAGTGGGAGTTACTAAACATGGATATTGTGACAAGGTTGCCTCGTATGTATCATAAAAATAATTTGATTTGGGTCATTATAAATTGAATGACCAAGTTAGCGCATTCATTTCAAGTTTATACTTCGTATTCAACTAAGGATTATGGTAGAATCTCTCTTAAGGAGCTGGTAAAGTTGTATGAGGTTCCTTTGACCATTATTTCAGATAGATGTACTCAGTAAGCTTATAACTTTTGGAAGGCCTTTTAGAAGGGTCTTTGTACCTAAGTTCATCTCAGTATAGATTTTCATCCTCAAATAGATGGTCGGGAAAATTAGACTATTTAGACCTTAGAAGAAATATTGAGAGTTGTGTTATAAACTTTAAGGGTAATTGGGATTACAACTTACCTTTGATTGAGTTTGCCTACAACAACAACTATCACTCTAATATTCAGATGTCTCTATTGGAGGCTCTATATAGAAGGAGATGTAGATCTTCTATTTTTTAGTTTGAAGTAGGTTAGGATACTTTGATAATGATAGATTCAGTTGATGAGGCGATATAGAAAGTTCAGTTGATGCGAGAAAGGTTCAAGATAGCCCAAATCTAACAGAAATCTTATGCAGATATGAGGAGAAGAGACCTTGATTTTGATGTTAGTGACTTACTTTATTTGAAAATTTTGTCCATAAAGGGGATAGAGATATTTGGTAAGAAGGGGAAGCTCAGTCCCCACTATGTTGGCCCATATAGAATTTTGAGCCACTTTGGAAAGGTAGCTTATGAGTTAGAGTTGCTAGTAGATTTGACATTTGTACATCTGGTTTTTCATGTCTCTTTACTAAACAAATGTATTAAGGAATAAGCTACTATTTTTCCTTTAGAGAGTGTGGATGTGAAATATAGTCTTTTTTAGAAGGACTCCCAGTTGAGATCCATGATCGTTAGATTCATAAGTTGAGGAATAAAGAAGTTCCATTGGTTAAGGTGCTATGGCAAAATCAGTATGTTGAGGGAGCTACTTGGGAAGCAGAAGCAGATATGCTAGCGAAGTATCCCCATTTATTCTCTATGAATTTAGATTCAGCTTGAGGTAATGGTTTCTCTTAGTTTAATTGTCTCATTTTCTATATCATCTATCCAACCATCATTATGTTATTGCATGTATTCATGAATTTAGTTTAGTCCATGTGTTATGTTTCTTATTCAGTTATCCAATCATGATTCAGCTCATAAGTATTCAATGCTCGATCTCAATTTTCTTAGTATCTCAGCTTAACTAGTTTTATTCGGGGATGAATGATCCTAAGTGGGAGATATTATAATACCCCACATGATTCTAGACATATTCCCATCTTCTAGATGCATGTTTACAGGGTCCAAGGCATTAATTTCAATCTAATTACAAAAGACAGAGAAAATTTAAGACCCCAAGAATGCAAACATTTTATTATTAGCTTTCCCGAGTCTGAAACATTAGTTTATGAGTTTAAATATGATTAGGGATATTAAAAAGGTTATCCAGGAGAGTTTCAGAATTTTCCGAATAGGTCGGCGTGTTTCGGACCTCAAAGGTAAAATGCCTCCGCATTTTGGATATTCCATGGAGGTTAGATCTCCGAGATAGACTCTATGCCATGGATGTTAGTCTCCGCAATAACGTCTGTGCCATAGAGGCTTATTTTCCTACATTATTAATTGAGGATCCAAGGAGAATTTTAGTATTTCCCTCTCACCCCTTACCCCAACACCCAATTGACGAATTAAAACCCCAATAGGGGCATCAGTTGCCCCATTCTTAATCTATTATTAAATGTAAACTCATCCTTATTTCCCAAAAATGTAAAAATTCAAGTTTCTCTTTAAGGATTCAAGCATTCAAGTTCATATTCCAATCTACTTCTTCAAAAATTTAATCAACTAAGGTATGCAGGGAATTCATCAATTGGTTCCTTCCACCCATTGAGTCCCAAAAATCTGTTTTGTTCAAGTGTGGATTTCTTATCCTCTTTTATGAAATATTAGAATTAATTATGAATTTAATCTATGTTTTCTTAATAGTTTTGAATTCAAGCCATGTCGATAAGTTTACCTATGTTCTTTATGCACTTTATGCTTTAAATTTCAATCACCCATGTTAGGTATAGTTGGAAACATGTTAATTTACCAATTCATGAATTAAACAATTTGATCATGTTATCCTCCCAATTTAAATGTATCCCTATACCTAAGGATCATGGCTTCCATCAATTTTGGGAAATGTGCTTTGTGTGGGGTTTCAAAATCAAGACTTCCTACTAGTGTTTTAAATTATGTTATCATATTAAAAGTGTCATTCAGTGCTGGTGGGTTATGAACACCCGATGCCAATGTGTTTTTACATATTTTCATTTTCAAGTAACAAGGAAGTCAGACCATCATTTTATCATTATATTCAGATTATCATGTTTATGCTAAGCACTTATCAGTACAGTACCATGTAATGTAAAACAAATAATAATACCAATGTCATTCAGTTGGGAGTAACAATAAGCACTGAGCGAATGTAGGGACGGTAGCTCCCCCATCAGTTAGGCATGAGTCGTTAGTAGTATCCCATAAGTTCTACACCTATGAAATAACCATAGATTATGAGGGGTCCCCCATCAGTTAGGCATTACACCCTCGTTCTTCGGAACATCAGCCTTGTGGATCCACATCGTCAGTCATGTGTTGGTACCCCTGGTAAGGTACCAAACCCTTCCAACTTTAGTTACATGTTGGACCTTGATAGCTCAGATTAGGGCTTGTCGGTTGTAGTTAGATCCCATTGTCTTATTTTAGTATTAAGACTATATCTGATTAGTTTAGCATAACCAAGAGTATAGTTATCAAACATTCCATTACTAATGTTATACAAATTATTTCGGTTCATGATTTACTTGGTCTTACATTCTTCTTACATGTTCATACATCCATCTTTAGTTTCTGCATGTACTTAAATTATCCCTTATCTCACATACTAGTATATTCAAAATACTGATCGCATACTCTCTTTCGCGGTATGTTGTATTATGACATAGGTTCGGACGCTTAGTCCCCTATCATTGATCTATTATAGTGACCCTCAGTAGCAGTGGTGGTGAGTCCCATCCATAAAGGATAAGGTGTTTTCAATTATTTTCAGTACTTCTTCATGTTCACTCAGTCGGAGTTAGTTAGGGGTTTGTTCCGACAACTCCATATGTCTTAGAGGCATTCAAACTAGATGTTCAGATATTCAGATTATATATTTAGACATTTAGATTTGTTTTTAGTATCTTTTATTAGTTGTTCAGACATGTTGGACAAATGAGAAACATTGCTCAATGCCTCATAGCCTCTTCCTTTTAAGTGTGACCCACTAAACACCCATTAAAAGTATTCTACTAAAGACGTCTTTATGGACACCCAACGACTCTAAACCATACTCTAATACCAAAATTATCGCGACCCAAATTAGGTCCTAGCTATGAATGGGTATCTTAAGTCCACCATAGAACGAAGACTACCCCCTTCACCAACCTCAAGGGCACATTAATAATAATAATATGAAATAAAGTGGAAACCAACTAAATAGAAATAAGAAGATGAATAAATGACTCAACGAAACTAGTGTTCAAAACAATAACCAACCAACCCATATTTGTGCACAATACCCTCTAAAACTAGAATACCAAATAAAGTCAGAGCATGCCCCTGTCTATGACCAAAGAATTAAACATACTTAGTAGGTAATGAAAGAATGATGAAATGATAAGGCCTTCCAAAGGATAGAGGCTCACCACTTCACAACAACTCAACGAACATTCTAATTTACGTAAAGTTGTACAGAAGCAACAAAAGTATCTTTAGACCCTACATTATGAAATGCGGTAGCGCCCTAGGACATTTAGTAGGATATGCATCAACATGTAACTCAAGAAAAGTGATAACAAAATTCTATTTCAAAAAATAAGTCAAAACCATAATGCACACATTTATATATACAAATATAGGATGTCGGGATAGGGTAAGGGTCATTAACATGATAGTTTAAAACCATTAACTTGGACTGCATATCTTTATCCATCCTAAGGGCACCCATGGTCCTGAGAAACCATTCAAACTATGTACATGGTCCCGCCTCGCATAGAAAAATGTGGTTTCCAATACTGATCCCCCCGGGACTTCCACATTCACGGCGACCTACACAACCCCCTTTAAGACAAAATTAAAACCATTTAGCACATAATTTCAACCATTAATATGAGAGTCATTCATAAGGCATTAAGCACTTGGTATCTTCAAAAAAAACTCTTACAAGATAAATCACACATGCTAAATCAATTTACAGAACTACATTGACTCCCAAGTTCCATTAAAATCAAATCCATGTCCTTCAAGGCCATCCAAATCAATATAAATAACCATTTATCCATTAATGCATTGCATTGAGTTCAAAGGCTAGTTAAACCATGCAATTTTCTTGAATAAAATCAAATTAAAAATATTGATTAAGGCTCATGGCATTCCAAGCCAAAAATAATACAATTTGGGGAAACCCATGTTCCCCATTACAACCATTTAATTAAAGTACCAATTCAGTCCAAAATAACCAATTTAAAGCATGAACAAGTAATTTAATAAGAACAACCTAACCTAACATGGCCCAAACCAGGGCCTTGCCATAATGGGTATCCCAAGTTCATCAAGAATAGGGGACCACCCTTGTTACCCAACCCAACATTATAATATGCATACTCTAAGCCGGATGAATCCTAAACATTTATCAAGATAGCCTGTAAGAATAACCTAAGACTTTGGGATAGGTGTATAACTACGACCAACCCTAAAAAGTCGAACCATCCATTAACAACCAACAACCATAACCAACATAATGTGAAAACCAAGTTCCTATCCATAAAATAATAAAAAAGGATGAAACAATTATAAATTAAGTCCAAAGGTATTAGTCCTAATACCAATGCAAATACTAAGGCTGACACCAATATCAATTCTGCCCATTCTGACCCAAAGTAGTTCCACAAGAATCTATAAAAAAAAAATAATATTCGATTAGGACATGTCCCCAACCAAATCCAAAACCAATATCTGTAAAATAAATCAGGTATGTAAAGAAATCTATGAAATAAAATTGAGCCTTCCGTTAAATGAAAGCTCACCACTTTAATATAATAACTGATCCAAAATCTGACCACTAAGCAAGGGAAGTAGAATGGTCGGTTCCTACATCGCGTGCGGATAGAGCCGTCAAAGATGGTTTAGCAGGTGAATGCTAGCATGAACTCGGGATAAGGATAAAATAATGACATCTAGTAAAATCAAGTAAACCAACCATATGTATACAACCCCGCCTCCTCCCCGCCGCCCCATAAATGTATATAACCATGCCAAGAAAGAGTTAACCGTCCTAGAACCATCCAAAAGCTATATGGGTCCAGTTTAACCCCCTTAACGGGCCTCAATACATATGGATGACATAAATAGGAGATACCATAAGAGTAGGGGATTCTTGAGTACCCTTCACTCTCCATGATACATATGTATAGTGTACTAAGAGGATTCCTATGTACCTCATAGTATCATAAAAATGATCACTATGACCAACCCTCATGTCGGCAAACATGTGTTTCAAGTGTCCATACATTGGACCCACACCTTCATGATTTGATATCAGACAGCACCATTATTTTCTAATTAAAACCATTTCCAACCAACCAAACCATTATTACATTATTATTTATGAAGGCTATAAGTAGTGGTATCATCATACCGACTATAGCCTGCAATCAATTTCCTTATCTAATATTTTTATGTTAAGGGATTCCCATGTACCCATATATTACATTATCAAATTAACTTGGGGGAATCTCGTGTATCCCAAATATTTTTCATTATTATGTTTGCTTGGGAGATTCCGTTGTACCCCTCAAGGATACTTAATTAACCATAGCCATGACCACTATACCTCAACATTTAACCATTCCAAACTATTTAACAATTTAAGGTTCCATTACAGAACCATACCATGCAATAGTTTCGTTAAAAAATCATTAATAATAGAACATTATCATAGGCATTTTATCAAACATGTTGGGGGCATAATGTTTCCAAAACAAGTCTAATAACTAATTAAGTATCCCCATTCAACTAGTTCTCCAAACCATCATTAAAATATAAAGAAATATAAATAAAATATAGGAAAACCATACCCAATCATTTAATACCAAAACCACAACATATATTAAAAAACCGCAAAACCATACAATAATCATGCCACAAAAACATTGTATAAATGATGGCTTTAGTTGGAACTAAAAATATGGGAAGAGTGCATGCCTTAGATTATGAAGATGATGGACAAATCACCCAAACAAGCTCCAAATAGCTCCTCTAGATCAAACTCTATCCTTTCTTAACCCAAGAGCCTTACAGAGAATTAGAGAGAGTTTTAGTGTTTAAGATTAGAATAATAGGGTAAATAACCTCCCAAGTATGATATAAGTAATGGGGCCTTAATAGGTTATGTGGGGAAATGTCCATATTACCCCCAAAATTACTTAAAAGTTTTATCAGATGGTATGACTAAGACATACCAGTCGTACCCTCCAATTTATGCGGTACCCACCACTCATACCTAAGCCTCATGGACCTAATATTGTCCAACATATGACTTACCCAACCCAAGTTGTACCCGACTATATGATTAGTACCCCTAAATTATATCCCTAGCATAATAGAATTAAAGGAGGTTTGAACCCTACGACCACTCATACCTTCACAGTTAGCTATCATATCCCGTCATTATTGCCCAATTAAAACAATTTCCAACCAAAAAAACCATTATTCCATTATTATTAACCAAGACTATATGTATTGAAATCATCATACCATCTATTTCTTTCCAGCAATGTCCTTAGACAATCTTTTTATGTAAAGGGATTTCTATTTACGAATAGATTACATTACCAAATTATCTTGGGAGAATCCCATGCACTTTACAAATGTTCCATTATTATGTTTCCTTATGGGATTGACTTGTACCCTACAAGGATGTCTAATTATCCCTAACAATGACCATCATATCTCCAAATTTAACCGTTTCAAACCAATCAAACCATTAATACCATTTAGGATTCCATTACCAAACTATACCATGCAATAGTTCCACTAAAAGTCTATTAATATAGTAAAAGCAGTATCTTAGGCATTTTATCAAACATGTTGGGGGAATAATATTTCAAAATCTAATTCCATTTACCAACTAATCATCTCCAAGCAACACACTATCCAAACCACCATTAAAGCATGTAAAAACATAATTAAAACATGAGAAAACCATAACCAAGAATTTAATAACTAAACCCCAACATATATTTATAAACACAAAAACTATAAAATAATCATGCTATGAAAAAATTGTATAAATCATGCCTTTAGTTTGAACTAACAATTAGGGAGGAGTATATGCCTTAGATTATGAAGATGACGGAGAGAAATCACCCAAACAATCCCCAAATTTATCCTCTAGATGAAAGCCTAACCATTCTTCACCCAAGATCCTTAGAGACAATTAGATAGTTTCTAAGTGTTTAAGATTAGAATAATAGGGTAAATAACCTCCCAAGTGTGATATAAGTTGCGGGGCACTAATAAGTTAAGTGGTAGAGTAGAATTTGCAGACTATAGGTTGACGCAATAAAAGTTTGCCAAGTCTGTAAAATTACAAAAGAAATTCAAGATATAGCTTGACACTTGGGCTATAGAATTCAAGCCTTTTGTTGACAAAATTATAGCCGAGGCAATCTATTCATTCCAAGACATTTAGATGAGGATGGATCACATGGAGGAGATAATAAACAAAATACTGGATTCACTGTCCATTCTAGACTTAGCAAGGTTCATGACAGAATTTAAGAAAGCACAAGCTGACATCGAAGGGTTGAAGAGCAGGCAGCCACATCAACCCACTTTTGATCTAGACTTGGTAATTAGTGATGAAGATGAGGAAATTATTGACCTAATGGGAAGACTAATGAAAGGCAAGGAAAAGCAATAGGTAGATGAATGTTCCCAATGAAAAGATAAAAAGAGAAGAAGGAGAGAGGCTATGATGGCGAAGGAGTAAGAGCATTATCATATGAAGAATGCCAAGAAAAGGTAGAGAATAGTTGAAGAGACAAGAAAGATGAGAGTAGAAGATAAAGGGGCTGGAGTAGCTATAAGTTCAAGCACAGTTAGGGAGCAAACATCAAACCCAGTCTGGAATGTGGTAACTCTGATTCTGAAGGGAGATTTTGAATACCCTCACTACCATGTGGGTCAATGTTGCAGTAGGTGAGGATATAGGTTCCTCATCAAACTTCATCGATTCCTTAGATAAGTATGAGGAATAAAAGTATACCCACTCTTTTGTACTTTTATTTGATGATTTGAGAATAATGCCTATCTTTTTTTGTAGAGGGTGTTGTAGTTATACCATGGGGGTTGTGTTGATGATATTATTTTCCTTGCATGTGCTATCTAGGAGAATTGGCATGCCTAGGATTAAATTTAAGTTCACATTTTTTTCTTTTCTAAGATTAACTGTAGGTTTGCATCTTTCCATTCTTAAGTCTTATTCTGTTGTTAATGTTGGTCCATTAAATAAAAGTGTTGTTTTTGTTTCTACCTTGTTGTGAATATTGATGATGAATGATGTTGGCATCAAGCTATGACTATTTCTGTATGATTGTTTACTTTTGTCTCCTAGTATATGCAATCAACTGCTAGTGAATCTGTGGTTGGCATTAACTTGTAGAATATGCATTACATGTGGTCTAAATCTTAATAGTAGTAGAATGAGTTTAACTCAGTTGCCTGTGTGTGCATGTATTTGTGCTAGTTTTTACGTAGTGTAGTACCTAGAACTTGCCTTGTTCAATTGATATTGTGTTATAGTTGATGAAATAAAAAGTGATAGAAGGCTGCCTTGTGTTTTTAGTTCACTTAGCTAAAATAATTAACCCCACAAAAAACAATTTTAAATACTTGAACCCTTCTTTGAGCCTATATTAATTTTTGTTCACCAAAAATCACTCTAGATAACTCTCTTTAAGTTGTTAACACTTTGCTGTGGCCCTGGCCCAATAGTGGGCATTGTGAACCTAAACTTTGGCAAAACACCTAAGTTGAGGGTGGCTAGTATGAAAACTGTTAGCTGTCAATGGGAAAGTTTGTTTAGAGCATCCGACCCTGGTCTACTCAAGATATTGTGCACCTTGACCAATTACATCAGCATAAATAGAGGATGGCCGATGCTTATGTATATATATAAAAAAGGGGGGCGGGGTTGTTATGGTTAAGTGTAAATGAATGATAAAAGGGTGAGTGAGCTAGTTCAGAAATTGCATTGGTAGGTAGAAATTGAGGGTAAAGAGAGTTAAACGTTAAGTCACTTTATCCCAAAAGTCCTTCCTAACCTAGCCCCAAAACCTTATTACAAGTTTGAGAAAGACCTGCTTGATCTTGGTAAATCAACTATAAGGGAGCGTTAGATGATAAGGGCAAGCCTATGGGTATATGTACTGTGTTTGTAACTTCTTTGACGAGTGTGAGAGTTCTGACTTGTATCCACAAAATAAAATGAGTGGTGGATTTCCATGACTGTGAGGGTAACCTGAGTCATACTTAATTCGACTGATCTCTGTAGATTCTTTAATCTATGTTTGTACTAATTTCTAAATAATGCCAGTTTTGGACCCTGTTATGTTGAGCCATATAATTAGGATGATAAGTGAATAGTTGTATGAAAACTTGTTCAATAAGTTGAATGCCTATCATTGTATGGTTAATATTTATGATTTGTTACTGAGTTGCTTCAGGACAAGCAATTATCTTAAGTTGAGGTTGTTGATGTTCTGACTTTGGACAAAATATTTTTTGTCTTTTTCTTAAGTAATTTTGTGTTTTCAATCATCTAAAGTTGTATTTAATGGTGGATTTGAGTGATTTCAGGTTAAGGAGTTAGCTGAAGCAATGAACTCAAGAAAACAATAGAAAAAATTCACTAATAGCCCACATAGTAGACCGTCAGTCAGACAATGGACCACTGGTAGGACTGTCAGAGCTAAACAGAAGGTTATAGGTGGAAGACCCATGCAACGGTCCAAGTGGTAAACCAACAAGCTTATGGCAGATCGCCATATTGGCCATCAGGTTTAAACGGAATGTAGGAGTTCAGATGGCTTATTGATGGACTGTACGATAGACTATCGGGCCATCGATTGTTCTCCAAGGTAGCCATCAAGATTAAATAGAATGTGACATCCTGGGGCTCTCAGCAATGGTCCGTGCGATGGACCATCAGACTCCCAATGGGTCGTCAGTTGGACCGTTAACTTGGACGTAATATTTTTTGAGTTTAAATTTTAAATCTTCTAAATCTTGGAGCATATAAATACCCAGTTAAGGTTTAATTGAGGTATATTCTTAATCTTGGATATTATAACCTTAGTTTTCCATCTTTGAAACTCTCTATAACATAGAAATTTGTAAATCAAGCTGGACTTGTGGATCTTATCATTTTATTTCTATTGAAGATTCAAGGACTAACTCTTGTAACTTTGGCAAGGAAAATTTTAATTTATTTGTGAATAATACAAGGATTTTTTCCTTTTCTTATCTGGATATGAGTTGCTAGGCTCCCATTACTAAGATTATGGGAGCCTTGATGTGAATAACTGATATGGGTTGTGACTCTAATTGAGTTTCGGTTGGTAATCTATATTGCATAAATCCTTCTTCACTTTAATGACTTTTCTTGGTTGCAAAATTGAAATATGAGCCAAAGAACATCACTTGTTCGAATAGAAAATTGTTTGTTGGGAAAAGAAAGTGTTTACATGGAATCTAGAGGGCTAAACCTTTAGACTAATGGAAAATACCTTAGCAAGATTAACCTACATGAGAAAATGGTTGAATAATCCATGCATTTTTTATGTTTGAAAGAACTAACGGATAAATGATCCATTAAGGTTGAGAAACCACTGGGTAAATAATAGAATTTAGCTACTCTTGAAATTTAAGTTATTTATTGGAACACAAGAGTGATTTACAACCCTAACTGTTTAAGTATATTTGAAACCATGGCTCTAGTATATTTAATACCATTGAATTACAACTTGCAAAAAGAATTATTAGTTGGAACAACTCTGTTACAATTATTTAGAATACAATTCATAAAATAAAATCTCTTTTATGTAGGAACCTTTGATCAACAGTCTGATGACAATCACAATACTTAGTTAACACTGTATTCCTTGTAGGTTCGACACCCAACCTAGTTGGGTTCTATATTTGACAACAACTTCTTACTCTTTCG
The DNA here is from genome assembly GCF_002878395.1 of Capsicum annuum. NCBI lineage: Eukaryota > Viridiplantae > Streptophyta > Magnoliopsida > Solanales > Solanaceae > Capsicum > Capsicum annuum. The sequence continues at coordinate 168,098,423 of NC_061113.1, forward strand.
TAAGAGACGTGAAATTTAGGTGTATCAAATTTTGGCACTGTTGTCGGGGAATACAGTTGTCAATTAAGTTTGTGTTTGTTAGTTGACCTTTGATAATGTTTCCCAAATTTTAATTTTATTTGTTGTTTTTATTCTGTGCAAGGTAGTTATTATGTATACCATGTACACATATATCGGGTGCACCATTATTACTAATACATCTAGAACTACAGCTAATTGGCTGAATGGCAGACCCCCAAAACGCTGAAAGACTAGCCGCTCTGGCTAGAGCTCAACTTAATTAGCAGAGTGATGGCCAGCTAGTGGGTTATCCTGATCCTGATGATGATGATTTGGTGGATGATGATTTATTAGATCCTGTTAAACCATGGCATGCAGAGAATGTGGCTAGACCAGTAAATAAGAATGTAAATAGGAATCATCCATTTAGGGCAGGAAGGATTGACAACCTATATAGTTTGATATCAATGATGATGATGATGGAATAGATGGAGCAGGTGCAACAGGATCTATTATTCCTCTAGATCTAGCACCTGGAACTAAATTTAATTTTACCAGTACGATGATTCAACTCCTTCATCATAAAGGGTTTTTTGGTGGCCTTCCGGGAGATTATCCTAACATGCATTTGGTGAACTTTGTCACCATTTGCAAATCTTTTAATAACTCTAGAGTGGGACAAAATTCTATCCCACTACACTTATTTTTTATGTCTCTGTCTGGAGAAGCGATACTATGTCTCAATGGACTAACTCCCGACTCTATAACCAACTGGAGGCAGTTGAAAGAGGCTTTCCTAGAAACGTTCTTACCACCAACTAGAAAGGTACAATTGAGGAATGAGATTAATAACTTTTGGTAGCTTCCCACTGAATCTCTTTATAATACTCGAGAGGGGTTTAAAAAGAAGCTGATATAGTGCCCGAAACCTAATATGACAAATATTTGTTTGTTGGAGACTCATTACGAAGCCAGTTATGGATAATGCTGCTGGAGGGTCTTTTATTGATCTCACTTTTCTATAGGCTTCAAAGATGCTTGATTGGATGAACAAACAAAGTAGAGCTTGGCACACTAGGGATTCTATGGTAGCAAGCCCTACTCTGTCTGGTAGCATGACTGTAGATCAATGCAAGAAGGAGGAAGAACGTGACTAAGACATAGAACACTTAAAGACACCGATGGATTTGCTAACTAAGCATTGATTGTCTGGAAAAATAGAGAAGGTGAAAGTTATTGCATCTCAATGTAGAGCTAACTCTAAATCGAAAGAAGAGGCGAACTATCTAAATAATTAAGGGGGTTTCTGAGGCAATAGCCAAGGAAATTAAGGTCAAAACTACTATGATAAGACTGGTTAGAAGGATAGGGATCAAGGAAACTAGAAGAGTAAGAATGATAGGAGTGGACTATATGTACCTCTCAAAAGCAGAGATAATACTGCACCTAGCTCTGACAAGATGTCCATGGAAGACATAATGGACAAGAGGTCCATCTCTGGGGTGACTACTATGAAGAGTGATTTGTCTTTCATAAGTCAGTTGGTAAACTTACACTTTACTTCTATCAAATAGTTGGAGCATCAAAGAGGCAACTCTCAACAATATTGAATCAGAGGAAGAGAGGAACTTTGCCAAGAGATACAGTTCAGAATCCTCAAAATAATGTCTTTTGCATGGCAATTACCACACGAAGTGGTAAGGTAATACCAGGCCCTTCAGTGGGCAAAGCTGTTAATGAAAAGCTGATCGAAGAAGATGTTGAACTTGAAGAAGGTAATATACCAGAATCTAAGAAGATGGATGGTATTGATATCCCTTCTAATCATCAACAATTTGAGGAGTCATGAAAAGAGAAAATAGGAAAAAGGAAATAATGGTTACTACTCTCCCAAAAACACTGCCTCCCTTTCCTAACAGATTAAAGAACATGACCGACGATAAAAAGATTAGTAAATTCATGGCAATATTGAAGTGGCTGACAGTAAATATGCCTCTGGTGGAGGCACTTGAACAGGGTCTCATAAGTTACAACTTGAGGAAAACTGTACTTGAACCATTGAACACCAACACCATATTAACCCACTAATGAAAGAGGTAGTTAAGAAGAAAATTATTAAGTGGCTAGATGTAGGAGTGGTATCCCTTATTTTCGATAGTAAATAGGTAAGCCCAGTACAATATGTACCCAAGAAAGAGGGCATGATAGTTGTAGCGACTAAAAAGAATGAGTTGATACGACTTAGACCTATCAGTAGGTGGAGAGTTTGCATGGATTATCGAAAACTCAACTCATGGACATTGAATGACCAATTTCCAATGCCTTTAATAGATCAGATTCTTGATCGGTTGGCTGGAATAGGTTGGTATTATTTCTTGGATGGTTATTTTGATTATAATAAGATTTCTATAACCTCAAAGGATCAAGAGAAAATGAAATTCACCTGCCCGTATGGTACTTTTTCATTCAAGCGGATGCCTTTTGGACTGTGTAATGCACCCGCTACCTTTTAATGGTGCATGATGTCAATTTTTATAGATATGGTTGAAGACACCTTGTAGGTATTTACGGATGATATTTTGGTGGTAGGAGATTAGTTTGAGCTATATTTAGTGAATCTGAGTAGAGCCTTGCAGCGAAACGAGCAGTTCAATCTGTTACTTAATTGGGAGAAATGCCACTTTATGGTGAATGAGGGCACTTTTCTAGGACACAAAATTTTTGCAAAAGAAATATAGTTCGATCGAGCTAAAGTTAAGGCTATTGAGAAGCTTTCTCTTCCCATTTTAGTAAAGGTGGTGCATAGTTTTCTTGGTCATGCAGGATTTTATCGAAGGTTTATAAAAGACTTCTTAAAATTTGCAAATACACTTTGAAAACTTTTGGAGAAGGAAGTTAAGTTCAAATTTGATGATGATTTCTTGAAGGCATTTGAATGCCTCAAAGGGAAGTTAGTTGACACACCTATTATTGTTGCACCAGATTGGTCAAAGTCATTTGAGATTATGTATGATAAAAGTGGTGTTACACTTGGAGCTCTACTTGGGAAAAAGAGGGATAAGTTGTTTCATACAATTTACTATGCAAGCAAATCACTGAATGGGGCCTAAAAGAACTACACTATCACTGAATAGGAACTTCCTGCAGTAGTTTATGCTTTTGAGAAGTTCTGGGCTTATTTTCTAAGAACCAAGGTGATGGTCACACTGACCATGCAGCCTTGAGATATTTGATTGCAAAATAAAAGATGCAAAACCAAGGTTGATTAGATGGGTGCTGCTGCTTCAAGAATTTGACTTCGAAGTCAAAGATAGGAAGGGTTACAAAAACCAACTTATAGACTATCTGTCAAGGTTGGAAGAGAAGCAAGAAGTTGGAGATGAATTTGAAATCAAGGATGCATTTTCGAATGAGGAAATCTTGGCTGCTGTTATGGAGAAAACACCTTGGTATGCTAATTTTGCAAATAATATGGTGAGCGAGGTGATTTCGGAGAATCTTAATTTTTATCGAAGAAACAAGTTTCTCCATGATATGACACATTATTTCAAGGATGAGCCATATTTATTTTTATGTTGTTCTGATAATATCACAAGGAGATGTGTTCTAGAAGTAGATATGTTGAGTATCTTGGAAGCATGCTTCCCCAGTTGGAGGTCCCCATGTCGGTGATTGTACTGCTAGAAATGTGCTACAAAGAGGTACTATTGGCTTACTTTGTTCAAAGATTCTTACGAGTTCGTGAGAATATTTGACCAATTTCAGAGGTAGGGGTCAATTTTCAAGTACCATGAAATGCCTTTTACAAAAATAATAGATGTAGAATTATTCGATGTCTGGGGTATCGACTTCATGGGGCCTTATATGGGATCATATTGGATGAAATACATTCTATTTGCTATTAACTATGTCTCAAAATCAGTTGAGGCCGTTGCTTTGGCTGACAACAAAGGGAAAAGAGTAGTTTCATTCCTTAAAAGAAATATTTTCTCTCGATTTGGGGTGCCACACACCATTATAAGTGACAGTGGATCTCACTTTTGCAATCGTGTGTTTTGGTCTACCTTAGCAAAGTATGGCATTAAGAAAGACAAGGTAGCGACTTCATACCACCCATAAACTAGTGGTTAAGGGGGGATTTCAAATATAGAGATCAAAGCCATTCTTGCTAAAATAGTAAATGCTAGCAGACAGGACTGGTCTAGGAAGCTTGTTGATGCCTTATAGGCATACAGAACAACTTTTAAGACACTAATTAGCATGCCACCGTACCAGTTGGTTTATGGAAAGACATGTCATTTACTAGTTGAATTGGAGCATAATGCACTGTGGGCGCTTAGGAGGTTGAATTTGAACTAGAATGAGATAGTACAGTTAATATTGGGGCAGCTGAAAGAGATAGATAGTTCCGTCTGGGGGCGTATGAAAGATCTGGTCTTTAGAAGGAGAAGATGAAGAAGTACCATGATCAGGGAATTTTAAAAAGAGATTTTCGAAAAGGTAATTGGGTGCTTCTCATTAACTCCAAACTGAAGCTGTTCCCAGGTAAGCTTATACCAAAATAGCTGGGTCCAATCCAAGTTAATCAAGTGTACTCGTCTGGAGTAGTTGAACTTGTAACTGAAGATGAACGTGTCTTCAAAGTGAATAGGTATTGACTAAAGTTGTATATCGGTCTAATGGACTCGATAAAATACATAGCTTCTCTTTATATCGATTAAGTATGAGTATATGAGATAAATGGATTGTACTGTGATATTAAATTTGGAGCTAGTGGGAGGCAACCTACCAAGTATTGTAGTAATTGTAATCAAAGTTTATTTGTTGTTTTTGTGCAATATGATGTGTTTGTAGAGTACGCAGGACTAAAATTGTTGAAAGAAAAAAGTTTTTACAATTGATGGGTGGTCGACGGGATAACTGATGGACTGTCATGTTACCGATGTGCTGTCGCTATTACCATCAAAGCTATGGTGAAAATTTGAACATTCTGGATAAGTCTTGAAGTCTAAGTTGGTGGACCTTCAACAAACTAACGGGCCATCGAACAAACCATCAACCTAAGGCTAAAATTTTGATTTTTTGGAACGAACTGACAAACCACTCGATGGACCTTCGCATAATTGAGGGACTGTTGAAGTGAATTTCATTAAAAGGTCTGGAAGTTTTGTAACTAATAAGACCTGACGGTCAACCAGGCAAACCGTCACAAAGCCGATGGACCATTTGGTTAACCATCAGTGTAACCCTAGTTACGGGTTGAGTTGGGTTAAGTCTGATGCCTATTTAAGTGACCCGTACTTGAACCAAAGGCTTTTAAAGAGATAAAATAGGGCGGTTACATATATTGTAACCTCTTCAAATTCTACAACTGTATGACTCCCTCTGGATTCAAAGTATCTGAGGGCAGTTACTCCCTCTAGGACTCTCCATCTTTTTTTCCTCCCCTATTTAAAAAAGTACACTAACGCTCCGAGAGTACACCCTTGGCGCTACACAGTTCTTACTACCTCAAACGACCACAAGCTAACCCATGACTGATATCTGCTGTGAGCACTGTATAATAATCATGAAATAAATGTAGAATTTTATGAATTTCCTTAAGGTTCAAAATCTAAAAACTGATAAAGTGTAATAACTAAAATAAAAATCTATAGAACTAAATACTTTCTGACAACTAGTCTAAAAAACCTCTAACTGAAACTGTTTGAAAGTGGAGTTGATGGGACAATCCTACAACTAACTCCCTCTACTAAAATAATGTGTCTATTGGAATAAGGAATATCCTCGATAGATACGTACTCACTTCTAAATCTACTATTGGCTGAATCTGAATCTACCTATGCGCGGTCAAAAACCGGAGCGTTCGAACCTATGATATAAGACATCATAGCGTAAGAGAAAATATTCATCAGTATGTGGAATGTACTAGTATGCTAAATGATGTAAGGCTGAGTGCAAGGTTTCATATTCTTAAGCAATACTGACTGAATGATATAGAGTAACTGAACATGAGAGTACATGAAAACTGAAACTACAGTAACTATTGAGTATGCAATACTGTGCATGTACGTGAATGTATACTGTAACTGAACTGTTTTGAAGCTAAGTTCTGAATTTTGATAATTGAGTTATTGATACTAAGATCTCGTTCCTTAAGCCGGGGGTCTATTGGAAACAGCCTTTCTACTTCATCAGAGGTAGAGGTATGGACTGCGTACATCTTACCCCCTCTAGACCCCACTAGGTGGGAATACACTGGGTTTGTTGTTGTTGTTGTTGTTGTTGAGTTATTGATACTAATTAACTGTATCTAACAGTCCTAATTCTGTACAACTGAACTAAATTCTTTACTAAGACTGAAACCGAAAATGTGGGAGGTAATCATCTAGCCGACATATCCCTTTCAAATCTAATTGGGGTCCAACCTGTTACCCCAGCTAGAAAGGTTCTACTACCATGCCACGGGTACTAACAACAGCTATGGATTTAGTCCTAATCTAGAGGGTGACCCCTGAGATTAGTCCTAAACTAGCGGGTGATCCCTGATTATGTCCGTCTTGTCTAATGGGTGACTTCTCATAAACTACGCTAGCTACGTAGTTCTTGAAATTAGGGATTAATTCTAGATACCTAGTCCTAACTAATGGGTTTCACCCACCCCTAGGTTTGGTTGATGCTGAATTCTACTCCCAATTGAAAGACATTGAAATGAGTATATTGAACTTGACTGGACTGATACTAAGATTACTGATTTTTCCTATGTTCTATAACTAACTGAGTTCTACTGAGTTCTATAATAGATTGAGAGTACTACTTATCATGACATAACTGATAGTATTCTGTAACTAACACTGACTCTAGATAAACAACTAAATTGTTGAGTATTAAATTCTCCTGGGACTCGATAGCATGAAAAGTAAAGCAAAGTATTACTTTGAATAACATATAAATGTTCACTTGGTCATAATTCATTCATAGTCACTTTTCATCAAACACTTGTAATGCATTAACTTCTACATGAATGGAGAACTCATGTTAGCATGCTATAATGGCATTATTTTATTCTCATAGACAATTTATCAAACACATTGAAAGCGTAATTGGTACATTAAATCATAAACATTTAGGGTTGACATGATTACAACAGTCAACTTGCTCATTAAACGACTTCTCATGAATATCATATAGTTCAATACATATTAGGATCAATTCCTGGAACTTGTAATCTAGGTCATGGATTAAAATCAAAATAACATCATAGACTTCTTAATCACTTTGCAAATTCAATGGGTTTATCAAGATAATGAAATATTCTTTACACTTGCTGTTTAATTTCAGGAAAAAACATGCACTTAAATCATGGATTAAGACCTAACTAATATCATGAAAATGAATTCAATCTAATTCAAATATAAAGATCATAAATACACAATCATTGTACTTCCAAAAAGGAGTCTTGAACATAATGGGCGGAAGGGACCCATAATGAACATCTAACATGCCTTAATTTGTGAGTTTCCTTAGAGTTCTTGAAGAGATTCTTGGGATTAACCTTGATTTCTTAAACTAGGGTTCTTGCCTCTTGAGAGTGAATGATTTTGTTCTTTAGAGAAAGTGAGGAAAAGTGACACAATAGGGTATTTAGGGCATAATTTTGTGTTTAAAGGCTGATCTGTGTGTTGGGAAAAGTCTAAGTTGTCCTTGAGATTTAAAATCCCATAACTGGATGCAGATTAAAGCCTCAACACGATACGGTTACTGGGTCATCGCTATATCCACAGTGGCATAGTGTAATTACGGGAACACACTGTTTCATGACAATTGTCGATTTGAGCCTCACGACGACCCGGGGAAATCGCAGTGAGCTACTGGAATTTGACAAATACCAAAATAGCCTTCAGCGTAATGTGATAAAGGGATCATCGGAATACTCACTGTGACATGGACTAATCGTGGTGAGCCACTATTTTTACATAAACTTATCCTAACATTTAGCTAAACTTTTCTTAGTCGGGGACCCCTTCTCAAGCTTTAACAGACTAAGCTAAGCTTAGGATTTTGTGGGATCTTACAATATCTCCCCCTTGAGAATATCCATCCTCGAATGAGACTAACTAATATGGGATAAATGATAAACTGAGAGTACATATTAGATATGCACAACTGAAGCATGACTACATGACTGAAACTGCTGATATCCTGAGTTTCTTATACTGAATATGCATATCTGAATGCATGAATACATAACTGAAGCTACTTGATAATATATTATACTAAACAAGCATATTTGATGCATGAGTACATGAAAAAATGATTCATTAATGGATGACTAAATATGCAATGGTAACCGATACCAAGTTTGTAATTATATCTTGAACATCAAACTGGTAAAGCTAAGGAATACCGTTCTCCTAAGCTGAGAGTACTGATAAACTTGAGATCATTTATTGAACATAAATGTATGGGAACGTGAGATAATAACTGAGTCTAAAACATGATACGTGGACTGAATATCATGAACTGAACTGATTTCTTGAATACATGCCTAATACGGGAATGGTCATACGACTGAGATTGGAATGACAAAGTCAACTTGTGGGTACTCATTCCTCCTAACTAGATCTTGCTTAATGAAGAGAAACTAAACGGTTTAGGATAAGAAAGCTCGTGGGTTAAAGTGTATCTCCCCCTTGGGACTCTATGTCCTTCGAGGAATGCTGACTTGGTTGAGATACTAAGGAAAACTTAAGACGATGCACAGGGCACCTACAAACTAAATTCGGACTGAATATCTGGGATCTGAAACTGAGGAATGATGCATGAACTAGGTTGAACTCATAACTACTAGGATTCTCTATCTTGGAATAGTCATATTCATTGAACTTCGGATAGTACAACTAGATGAAAAGATGGGAAATAATACAAACTTGCCCGCTTGACTGCTAAATTAAATTGAATTCTTAGCTTTACAAACTAACTCATGCTTAAAACTTACACTCAACTGGAGAATTCCTTTGAGACTCTTTCTATAAGTTTCTAATGACTTTAGGGAGAAAGGGATCTTGGCATGAACTGAATAAAACATCTGAGTAAAATCACAACTTGGCTAAAATTCTGTAACATAAGGCGAAGCCTACAAAACTTCATCTAAGATAGAGTTAATAAGTATTATGCACTTTAAATACAAAATTAAAAGTTTAGACATATTAATCAAATACTCTCTCAACAATACACTCCACCTTAGTATAGAACTTCGCTTGAGACTACTAAAAATATTTATTTGGGAACTTAGTATAATGGCTAAAACAAACTAACTTATATGATTAACTTAATGGCTGATAGCTGAATTCTGGGCATGTAAGACTGAACTGTACTTACTCTGAATAACTGGATTGAATTTTCACACTAAGTTCAAGCCTATTCAAATTTCTAAAATATATTTAGCCACTTACACATCAACATGACATTCAAGCCTATCATCATAACTACAGCCTTGAGTAAAGAAAGTATGCAACAATCTTTTCTCCCATCTAGGAAACTGCTTATCACTACATCCTTTCACATAGAGAGTTCACCAAAAAGTTAAAACATATGCACCTAAAACAATAATGGACACTATACTGAATCTGATACTTAATTGAGGCTTGAGGAATGGAATATCAACTTCATGATGTTATTAAGACGTCTAAGATGAGGCTATAAATGGCACAATATTAATTTAGTTGATCTTTATGACCGTAGCTTGAGTCATGGGAACTAAGCATACTATAAAGCATAAAATGAGTATATGATTCATAAGCTGTAGGACCTGAGTTAGGAGTTTCTGTGTTCATGGGACATGATTCGTAACATTGAGTGAACTAGATCTCCTTATACTAGGAATTGGAACCTTACATGATTTTATTAATATGCACGAACATGAGCTATGATCATGGGGTTGACATACAAGGCATGAGTAGATATCATGATAGATGAAGTATAAAACTTTTGACTGAGGTAAAGATGGATTTGGTATTATCCCCTCCTACCACTTTCTTATGCATACTGACATTACTATTAAAATCTGAAAGTCGGTCTTGGTTATTGGTTCTACCCTCTCCCTTTTGGCTTAAATCCACTATTCTAACACCACGAACCACCTAAACAACAAACCTAAACTAAACTATTACCACTTTGCTATAGAGACTGGGGGATACACTAAGGAAAGCTCTACTAATATTTTCAGTCTGACACAAAAGTTGAAAACTACATAGGATTTATAAAGGAAGAGAAGCCTCGAAATCTAACTAAGCATAAACTTAAAGATGAAAGACTCAGAAAATACCTGTAACTATATTAGGAGAAATTCCCTGATAATAGCAAGACTAGAGTGCATAAATTTTTTTTGATGTTGACCACTAATGGTACTGAAAGTGGCACCCTGGTGATCCGTCCAACCAGACTGAGCTAAAGAATGACTGTGCCGACTTTGTGAACTACCATTTGTACATTCTCAAACTCTATGACTTGACTTGCCACATCCAAAATACACATTACTTCCCCCTCAACACACTCTCTTATGGTTCTTACCATATTCTTTGCATTGCAGATTAGTACGAACATCCTTCCAAAGACTTTGTGACTTAGAGTCTGGTGCTCCATCTCAATTGACATTCTTAGACTTAGATACTGGTGCCTAGACTGAAAGCGAAATTGGTGGTGAGAATCTGTGTTGGAACTGGAAACTCTTACTACCCCTTGATCTTGGCGTAGAGCTATTTGTTCTAGAGCTCTAATTCTTCCTATGCTTCCCACTCTCATTCAGCTGAGTGCAAGTCAAAAGCCTAGCTAGGACAATAGTGTACAAATTTCTCTAAGCAACTACTGAATAAGCTAAGATAGTGAAAGCAGCTCTAAATTCAGCGTGAGAGACATGCTTATGCAAGGGATCTTCGTAACGGGCGGAGAAGCTGACTGGTCTTTATTACTCTTTCTATTAGTTTCTCTAGGAGGCATGTTCTAGAAGCATAAGGAAGAGATGAATTAGCCTGAGTGTTTAGCTTGCGCTCATACTAACCCGCTCAACATAAATACTGAAAGAAGCAAAACTTTTCCTAAAACATCTCATAGACTCTTGTCCATAAGTGTGGCGCGCTACACACCCATGCACAAGACTCTACTTGATGTACAAAATGCTTTTTTGAACACACTATGAAGCCCCACCTGTTATTCTAGAACTCGAGTACAAACTAGGTAATGCATCTACCAAAATATCCTAGTTGGGTGGAGAATTGACTAATGAGGGTAATCCTTCCTTGGCAAGAAATCAACATGAGAACATAGCAAAGTCTTTCCTTAGCTTCAAAGGTAAATTTTGGTAGGCTATGGTTCAATTGAGACTTATGCCTACTAGAGGTGATGCTAATCTATATATTCACCGGGTTATATTTGTGGCGTTTGCTTTTGGGATTGAAGATTGATTTTCGTCAGTTCATTGCCGATGAGCTATTTGAAAGAGCACATAAGGTGTCCTGTGCTCTACCATTTCCTTGCTTAATCACGAAATTATGCAGGCAGTCATATGTAACCCGGATTTATAGGGTAGATAATGGGGTCCAAGTGAAACCTAGGCAGGATATTGAGAAGTTCATAGATGACTCGAAGTTTGAAATGAGGCTCACCAAACCTCCAGCCTATCAAACTCAGTCAGCACCATCCCCAAACACTTCAGAGATTCCAATAGGTATGCCGTTGTAGATTACCACTTACGTACCATTTGATTATGCGCCATCAAGTGATTACATAGGGTCAAAATCTACACCACCAATGGGTGGGGCAGAATTTGCAGAATATAGGTTGACGCATGAAAACTTTGCCAAGTCTATGAAATAGGAAAAGAAATTCAAGAAACAGCTTGACACTTAGGCTAAAGAATTTAAGCCTTCTATTTTTAGGATTATAGCTGAGGAAATCCATTTTTCGAAGACATTTAGATGAGAATGGATCACATGGAAAAGAGAATCAACAAAAGACTAGATTTACTGACCATTCTAGACTTGGCAAGGTTTATGACAGAATTTAAGAAAGCACAAGCTGACATGGAAGAGTTAAAGAACAGAAAACCACAACAGCCCATATTTGATCCATCCATCGTAACGAGTGGTGAAGATGAGAAAATTGTTGACCTGATGGGAAGACTAGTGAAAGGCAAGGGAAAGCAACAGGTAGATGAACGTGCCGAATGAAAATCAAAAAAGAGAAGAAGGAGAGAGGCTATGACGTTGGAGGATCGAGAGCATTATCATATGAAGAAAGCCAAGAAGAGGTCAAGGAATGATTAAGAGAAAATAAAGAAGAGAGTAGAATATTAAGTAACTGGAGTATCTACCTGTTCCCACCCTAGTTAGGGGGCAAACTTCAGACCTAGTAAGGGACGTGGTACCTCTGATTCCGAACGAAGATTTTTTGAGTACCCCCACTACCATTGGGGTCAATTTTGAAGTAGGTGAGGACACAGGTTCCTCATCACACTTCATAGATGCCTCAGATGAATTAGAGGAAATAAAAGTATACCCACTCCTTTGTACTTTTATTTGATACTTTGTGGACAATACATATATTTTTCTATGGGGGTTGGTATACTTGTACCATGGGGGTTTGTGTTTCTGACATTCTTTTCCTCCTATGTTCTATCTAGGAGAATCGGTTTGTCTAGGATTAAATTTAAGTTCACATATTTTTCTTTTCTAGGATTGACTTTAGGTTTGCAACTTCCGTTCTTAAGTCTTGTTCTGTTGTTAATATTGGTCCATTAAATAAAAGTCTTGTTTATGTTAGTACCTTGTTGTTAATATGGATAATGAATAATATTGGTATCAAGCTATAACTATGTCTGTGTGATTTTTTACTTTTGTCTCTTAGTATATGTATTCAACTATTAGTGAATTTATGGTTGGCATTAATTTGTAGAATATGCATGGCATATGGTGTAATTCTTAAGAATAGTAGGATGAGTTTGACTCAATTGCCTCTATGTGTGAGTATTTGTACTATTTCTTACATAGTTTAGTACCTAGAACTTGCCTGGTTCAATTGATGTTGTGTTGTACTAGATGAAATAAGAAGTGATAGCAGACTGCCTTTTGTTTTTAGTCCACTTAGCAAAAATAATTAACCCTTCCAAAAAAAATTTCCATTTTTGAACACTTCTTTGAGCCTATGTTAATTTTTTATTCATCACCAATCACTCTAGTTAACTCTCTTTAAGTTGTTAACACTTAGCTCGGGCCTTGGCCTAATAGTGGGCATTTTGAACCTAAACTTAATCAACACACCATTGAGAGTGGCTATTGTCAAAACTGTTAGATGTCTAAGGGAAAGTTGGTTTAGATCATCCTTCTCTTGTCTACTCAACACATTGTGCACCTTGATAAATTGCATCAACATAAGTTGAGGGTGGCTGATGCTTGTGTATATATAAAAAAAGAGGGAGTTGTTATGGTAAAGTCTAAATGAATAAGAAAAGGGTGAGTGAGCTAGTTCAGAAATGGCATTGGTAGAAATAACTAGAGGGCAAAGAGAGCTAAATATTGAGTAACTTTTTCCCAAAATTCCTTCCTCACCTATCCCTAAAATCTTATTACAAGCCTGAGAAAGACCTTCTTGATCTTGGTGAATCAACTATAAGAGGGCGTTAGATGATAAGGGCAAGCCTATGGGCATGTGTCGTATGTTTGTAACATCTTTGACGAGTGTGAGAGTTCTGACTTGTATCAAAAAAATAAAATGTGTGGTAGATTTCCTTGACTGTGAGGGTAACTTGAGTCACACTTAATTCGGCTGATCTCTGTAGATTCTTGTATCCATGTTGGTTTATATGTACTGATTTTAAAATAATGTCGGTTATGGACCCTGACATGTTTAGCCATATAATTAGGAAGACAAATGAATGGTTATGTGAAAACTGGTTAAGCAAGTTGAATGCCTGTCATTGTATTATTCATATTTGTAATTTGGTGTTGAGTTGCTTGAGGACAAGCAATTGTCTTAAGTTGAGGGTGTTGATGTTCCGACTTTTGAAAAAATATTTTGCACTATTTTCTCTAGTAAATTGTGCATTTTCAAGCAACTAAAGTTGTATTTAATGGTGGATTTGAGTGATCTCAGGTTACGGAGTTAGCTGAAGTATATAATTCTCTATGGTTCTTGTTCAATAATATTAACATGTTTAACTTATTTTTCATAGAAAGGACCACTAAAATTGAAAGTGGTAAATGAATTTTTTAACTTTTATGGCTGAATTATAATAGATTATTTGTGAATATAGAATTTGATCTTCTAAACTTGGGAGGATATAAATACTCAGTTTGGGTTTTATTGATGGATATTCTGAATCTTGAATATTGTTACCTTGGTTTTCCATCTTTTAAACTCTCTCTAACATAGAAATTGTGAATTAAGCTAAACTTGTGAATCTAATCATTCCATTGCTATTGAAGATTCAAGGACTAACTCTTGTAACTTTTGTAAGTGAAATTTTAATTTATTTATGAATAATACAAGGATTCTTTCCTTTTCTTCTCTGGAGATGAGTGGCAAAGATCTCATAACTAGGGTTATAGGAGCCTTGATGTGGACAACCTATATGGGTTGTGACTTCAATTGAGTTTTTATAGGTAATCGATATTGCATAAACTCTTATTCACTTTAATGACTTTTCTTGGTTGTAAACATGAAAGGTGAGCCCAAGAAAATCAATTGTTCTAATAGTAAAGTGATTGTTGGGAAAAGAAAGGGTTTACATATAATCTAGAGGCCTAAACCTTTAGATTAATGGAAAATGCCTTAGCAGGGTTAACCTATATGAGAAAATGGTTGAATAATCCATGTATTCTTTAAGTTCGAACGAATTAAAGGTTAAAGGATCCATTAAGGTTGAGAAACTAATGGGTAAACAATAGAATTCAGCTATTCTTGCAATTAAAGTTATTGATTAGAACTCAAGAGTGATTAACTATTTAAGCATCTTGGTAACCATGACTTTAGTTAGTTTAATACGGTTGAATTATGACTTGCAGAAAGAATTATTAGTTGGAACAACTGTGTTACAATTATTTAGAATATAATTCATAAACTAAAACACCTTTTATTCAGGAACCTTCGATCAATAGTCTAATAACAATCACAATACTTAGTGAACACAGTATTCCTAGTGGGATATGACACCCAACCTAATTGGGTTCTATATTTGACAGCGACCGCTTAATCTCTTGTAATATAGGTGTAATTTGGGTGTATCATACCCCTAAACCACATCCCTGGTAGAATATAATCAAATAAGGTTTAATCATTGTCAACCATATGAGTCAACGATATGACTAGTACCTTATCTTATGGCTCATGGTGAGCCACTCGTACTCAGATCCAAGTTAAGTTACTAAGTCTCAGATTAAGTAAAGGAAAAACCCAAACTATACGACCCGTCTCCAACCATACAACTCATACCACAAAGTCATACCCATTATAGAAGCCAATCCAACCTACCAACAAACACAAGTTAGTGTACGACCAAGCCTTACTAACCATACACAATCATACAACTTGTACCCCTAGTCTTATCATGACTAGAAACCAAAAATCCAGGAATCTAAGGTTCCAAAACCCAGGGTATTTCATAACCACTCAACCCAATTTAAAAACCCATAATTTAAATCACATGGAGATCCATCAAATCAATGCCACAATGTAAAAGTAAAGTTTGGGAAATAGAACATGCCCAAAACACACAAGATTTTGAAATCAATTAAAAGTTTAAAGACTAAATTATCAATGCACAGTGAAACCCTTAAGCTTTCTTTGTTGGATAGTTAAATATGAATAAATTAGAGTTTGATCTTTGAAAACTGCAGAAAAAGGGTCCTTCTTTATGTTTATAAGTGGTGGAAAAGGTGAAAAGACCAAAAGTGCCTCACCCTTAAGTGATAAAAATAAGACTAGACAAAAATTACACCTTAGCATGGGACGACCTTATCGCGGAGGTTATCCTCCATGCCACGCTAATATTGTGGAAGGTAACTTGTGTGACAGGGTGATAAAACAGAGGTACACTACCTCAGAGTTCCAAAATAACCCCGAACCCTTTTTGAAATTTTTGAATCTTTCCCGAATTACCCTTTTAACATCGCTAAACAAAATTCAAGTCAAAAATAAATATTACAAACTTGTTTAGGTCAAAAATAAATTGATCCAAACTTTTAAGGGTCTTACAATTGATGAACACAATCAAAAAAGAATTAAGATAAGGTCAAAACACCTTGTTCATCAACTTCATAAATGTTTTTGAGGAATTAGTTAACCCAAAAAACATAACCAAGAACACCTAATGGCCATACCAAGTATGGAAAGCTATCTTTGGAATATATGAAGCTCTTATACATAACTGTTGACAACCATATGCCAAATCTATCTTAGAAAACATTGATGCATTCTAAAGCTGATAAAATAAGTCATCAATATAAGAAAGAAGATACTTTTTCTCGATAGTCATTTTTCTCAAATGTCAATAATCAATACATATGTATATAGATCTATCTTTCTTCCTTAAAAACAAGACAGAAGCATTCCAAGGATAGACACTTAGTCAAATAAAACTCTTACTCAACAAATCCTGTAATTGCTCCTTTAGTTCTTCCAATTTTCCTAAGGCCATTATATAGGGAGAAATAAAAATGGGCTTGGTGCCTTCCTCAACATTAATAAAAAAATCAGTATCCCTATATAGAGGCATAATAGGTAAAGGGAAATACATCTATGAACACTCTAAAAACTCTAACAGAATCCAAGGGAGAAAATAAAGCAACAATAGTATCATGAATATAGGCCAAATAAGAAAAACACCACTTACCTACTACGTGATGAGCATGTACAAAGGATATAACTCCCTTTAGACATGAGCTGGGAGTACCCTTTTAGTCTAACCTTAAGATACCCAGAGTAGTTTAGGTCACGATCTTGAAAAATAATAAAAATTACATAATAATTAGACAACATATCCCTACCTGAAATGACATCAAAATCAACCATATCAAGGATAATCAAGTATATTCAAGTCTCTTTCTCCGAAAAGGTTACTATACATGATTGGTATAGCCAATCCACTACTAAATAGTCACTTACGGGGTATATACATGAATAGGCATAGCAAGGACTCATATATAGCATCAATACTAATGGAAAATATATGAACACATAAGAGAATATATACCAAGGTCAAAAACTACTATAGAAAGATAATGGCAAACTAGGATAATACTTGTAATAAATGCATCAGAGGCCTCTTCCTAAAATCTTTAGGGAAAGCATAGGACCGACCACATCTACTTCTAAACTAATAAAACCCTCAACAATTACCATGAGCTCCTTGATCCCTACCTCTAGTACCTCTAGAACCACCTCTACTGCCTTGTGTACCACCTCCAATAACAGACGTTAGTGTTGGATAAATATAATATTGAGAGCTCTATTAGGAAAGATTAAAACACGTTAAAGACAATTGTCATGACATTATTCATGAGTTATGATAGAACCTACTATATCCCACTAGTAAGTAAGCCAAAACATATCCTAGAGCTAGATGCAATGGGATAACTGATGGGAAAAATAGACTAAATGTTAAAATTAACAATCAAATATTTAAATAGTAATAATACACTCATAATGGTCTAATAAATAGATAGAAAATCAACAACTATCCCAAGACTCAATTATGGCTGTACAAGAGCAACTATAAATACACTATAAGATCTATTATAGTTGATACAATCTGTCTCAGAAACAAATACTAGATATTGGTACATGGAAAAAAAAAGGGTAACTGATAGAATCCTTGGGGGTTGCACCACACAGTAAGGGGCCAGGTGCCTTAAAGTCAAACACAAGTATTAGAATAGTAAAACAACTAGGAGGTGCTGGAAAAACAAAGGTAGTGCGGAGAGATAAAAACATAATAATTTTATGTGGAAACCAAGGAAGTGAAAAACCACGACTTGACCTCACAAGCACCAAAGAAATCCACCGTAATCAACCTACTCATTACAATCTAAATTTAGCCTACCTCTAGGCTCCTTTCGCTTGTAATAACTATACTACAAGCTCATCTTGGAACTTCTACCAAGGATTTTCTATGCTAATGAACTCTAATCATCCTCACACTTAAATAACTCTACCTAAGCACTCTTTACTAAAAGAGAAAAACACTACTCTTATAACATGTGTAGTACAATTACAAATTATTTCTCACTCAAGAACTATTTTTATTTAAGCTCTCACAAAGCTAAGAACTTGAGAAGTGTTTGAATATGGTTTTAATTGCCTCTCTTCACTCTTTAGAATTTGCACAAGGTCATTTAATAAAGAGGCATCTATTTCCTTTTATAGCTGAGAGATGATTAGGGTTGAAAAACCATTGTACAAGTTGTCCTAATCAGTACAAAATAGAACCTGTAAGTTTGTTACACAAGAGGACAAAATTGTGCGGACAATACATACCAGCTGTACTGTACCTTGCACGTCTAAGGACCTGGTCCCTTGTATTTAGATTATCATCATCAAAATTACATATAGCAATAACTCTAACTATAAGAGATCACCCAATCTCTGAAATTAACCGTGCATAAACATTAAATCACAATGACAACTAGTACTCAAATCATCACCAAAAAGGTATAAAAGTGTAGTATGAGTACCAACAACCATGAGTGCTCTGTATGCATCACGCTTGACAGTGTTAAATCATCATATAAATTTAATAAAAATGTGATATAAATAAAACTAAGTCATTATAAAAGAAAAAAATAGGAAATAAACTCCAAAACCACTGTGCATAAGTAAATTAATAAATTTAAAAAGATAACATAAAGATAAAACATTTATAGTTCCCCCATAATCCAATGAGTGTGGAAAAGCAAATAGCCCAACTCAGGCCCCCATAAACCTGTAAGGTACAATCAAGGAAAAAAATAATCGAGTAACCATAATTTACAAAATATCCTTTCATGAAAAGAATCCATCCAAACCGTATAACATCATAACGACTATCAATTGTTAGACTTGAATTGATGCTCATATCATCAATATCGCAATCAATTGTTAGGCTTGAATTAGTTTTTATATCATTAACATCATAATCAATTGTCGGACTTAAACTAGTGCTTATATCGTTAACACCATAATCAATTGAAAACTTGAAGTAGTGCTCATATCATCAACATCATAATCAATTGCCAGACTTGAATCAGTGCTCATATCATCAATATCAAAATCAATTGTTGTATGTGAACCGATTCACAAAACATTAATATAATTAAAAGATCAATTGTTTTCCATAAATAACATCAAATCCCAAAATTAACTATCGGGACTATTAAGTATCTAATTACCTCAAATCTCATAGTAAGCATTTCTAAATATAAAACAAGTGCTTCTGGGTCTACCAAAAGTTTTGGCTTATGGCAAGCTGAAGGTGCCCATTTCTTATTCCCAAAATCTATCATAAGGTAAATTCTACCCCAAACTAGGATAAGGTATATAATTCTATTTTTATGTGTTAAACAAGCCTTAATTAGCCCTAAGATAGAAATTCTACCTAAAACATGAGCAACTAAGTCATTTATGGCTAAATTAAGTTTCAAGATAGCCTAATTGTCCAAGTAAACCCAAATATTGACAATCATACCTTCAATAGCTAAATTCCATCCCAAATCTTTCATAATATAATAATTATACAATGAAAAAGCTCAATCTATGAATAGGGTAAACCTATACTACCTGGATGCCAAAGGAAAGCCCAAAGAATCCACTAAAACAATGACTTTCCTTTCCAAGAAGGTTTTGCCAGATACCACAATATCTAAATCACAATCTACTCATCAAAATGAGAACAATGATACCCATATTTTCCTATTATGCTTTGGGTTAAAAAATCATGCAAATTTCCATGTGGGGCCCTTTAATGGAATTTCACATTGAAAACAAACATAATGTCCCACTATGCTCAAGAAACCTCTACCTTTAAAATGGGTAAGTTCCGAGCTCTAATGGTGCTAAAGTCAAACCACTAAGGTTTTAGGGATTTTTAGAAAAAGATGAAGGATTCAATCCTAAAACAGAAAGAATGTTACCACATAATCAAAAAAAAATGCATAAACAATCTTCACCCAAGATAAAATATTATGCATAAATATTTTCCCTAAGCTTTTCTACCTTTTTAGGGTTCTAATATCTTAGGGATGGATGAAGAATGGTAAAAAATATGATTAGTAAGGGAATTTATACTCTTACCAAGTTTATGGGTACCACTTAAGCAGATATTGGACCACTTATGTAGTTATTGCTAAAGCGCCTGGGTGTTGCTAAAGCAGTGCCCATCCCCACAAGCCAGGTCATTAAAGCGTAGGATGGGCTTCTTTAGTAGTAGCTGCTAAGGTTCCTTGGTCCCACTAAATATATACCTGCTGGCTGAGCTAGGTCCGCTAAAGTGCCCAATGGGCCTCTTAAGTAGCCTCTACCAAAGTACCCAGCTAGAGACATGGAATTTTTTTTGAGTCCTTACCAACCCTTCAAGAATCATTCATAATACCTTAAATCGAAATGAACTAATCTACCTTATCAAATTCGACGCGCCAAACTCTATGGTATAATAAAAATTTCAATGCGAGTTTGTTATGACAAAAAATATGTCCTATATTCCCTTGCCATTTTCCATAACTTTTGGCCACTAGCCTAAAATGATTCTGGGAGCCTCGAGACTCAGAACAAGGGTCCCCTAGCATAAATAGATGTTTTGGAGTTTTTGGAATAGCCATAATTGGCATACAAGATCTTTTAAATAAATTTTTTGTTTGGTAACCAATTTGAATAAGCGAAGACTTCAAAATAGGTAATAGGCTCTAAAAATTATATGAACTACTCAGTAACTAAACTGTCGATTCTATCAAGTCACAAATGACTTTGAGAAGTTATAGGAAATATCTAAATAACAAAAATAACCAATAACATTAAAAATAACCTGGAGGATCATTACAATATCCTTAATTAAAAGGACATTTGGATTAGGATGTACCTAAAACCTCAAATAATTGAGAATACTGGGTCTACATCTTGATCGGGATCTCCTAAGTAACCTATAATATTAGATGGTGCCTTCACTTAACCGTAACTATAGGAATCTCCTTAGTGGACAACCGTCTGACATCATTAGCCAAAATAAGCATAAACTCATCCATGAAGCTCAACTACTCGTCTAACTGGACCGAGTCCTATCTAAGAGCTTGAGATAGATCAGAGTGTGTCACCGTAACATACAAACATGGAAAACTAGATGGACAACAACTAAATCTGAGGTTGAGCCTAACTAATAAGGCACCTCACAAACTGTGTAAAGAATTTCAAAAGGTCCAATGAATTTAAGGTTGAGCTTCCCTTTCCTCCTGAACCTTATCATACCCTCTATGGGTGATACATAGAAGAATACTTTTTCCCTAAATCATAAAATCAAGGCACGAAGTCTACAATCTGTATAAGCCTTCTACTTACTCTAGGCTGAACAAAACCTATCCTGAATCTCCCGTACTCTATCTAACAACTCCTGAAGAAAGTCAGTGCCTTAAGTCTAAACTCAAAAGTCTCTATCCAGTCAATCAAAAAGTGAAATCTCCTACTATATAAAGCCTCAAAGGGAACTATCTCAATACTCTAATGGTAGTTATTATTATACTCGAACTATGCAAAGACTAAGTATTTCTCTCACTAACGTTCAAAATTCATAACACAGGATCAAAATATATTCTTGAGAACGTAAGTAGTCTTCTCTAACTACCCATCCTTGAGAACGTGAGTAGAGTATCTTTGTAGGGTATGTACCACACTCTACTCATAAGGGAGAGTTTGAAATTCATCTTGGAATGTTTCACTTTCTTGGTATTCTTTCTTTAATCTAGATTTATCCATCCTGAAATCTCCTCTAATCCTTGTGTGTTTATTTTCCTAATCATTCCCCTAGTTTTGAACACAAGGAAATTCTTCCATCCCATCTGGGGATAATGCGACATCTAGAGTACATCTTTGATCTCATGGTCCTGTTCCTAATTGTACAAAAGTTCCTCCTATTCCTCCCAATACTACTTAGGTCCCTTAGGAAAATATGAATAATACGGAGTTTTTTAGTCTATGCATACCATTGCCTAATTAGTTACAGCTAAGGCCATTCAGGGTATGACCAACGTGGTACTACTGAGGTCACTAGTTTAGATAGTTTATGAAGATGGTTCCTCTGACTTTTATAGGAGTGAAGGTGAAGAAAGGCCCACAAGGCTTTCTTGATGAGATGGAAAAGATATTTTAGGTAATAAAGGCTACTAATGTTTATGAAATAATAAGGAAGGAGCAAACAATACAGCTTATCAACTCAAAGAGCTTACTGATCTGTGGTATGAGAAGTGAGACAAAGATTAGGGTGATATAGAGGAGGATGGTTTGTGGGAGGCCTTTTCTAATGCCTTCATGGATAGGATCTTTTCTCAAGAGTTGAGGGAAGCTAAGATGGAGGATTTTGTGAACCTCAGTCAAGGGAGAATGTTTGTGAAGGAGTATACTTTGAAGTTTCATCAGTTGTTGAGGTATGCTCTAGATTTGGTGGCTAACATAAGGTCAAGAATGAGGAAGTTTTCTTTTAGGCTAATCTAAGATCTAATTCATGAGGGATATCGACATATCAAGGATGACTATTCATATGTAGTAGGTTGAAGAAGAGAAGAGAAAAAAGGTAGAATATGGAGATAGGTAGGGTAAGTAAGATAGGTTTTCTAATTAGAGAGATGTCTACTCTCAAGGTGGTAGAGATGGTGTGAAATGGCAGAAAAAGAAGTGTGGTAGATATGGCTCCTTCTCTACTGCCAGTGCTACTTACCCCCAGCAGTCGGGCAACAAGCATCATCATGGTGGTGATAATTCCTGGGTTTAGAGAGCCCAATATTAAGCAAGCAGAGGTCAGTCTATTTTTTCGTGTCCCCCTTATCGATTTTATGGCCATTTTTATTAAGGATTCTATGAGAAAAAAAGTGGGATAAGTTCTTTAAGTGTAGCCAAGTAGGCCATGGACTCAGGGATTGTCCATCTAACAAGGTTGCTACGAGGGAGAATAATATTTTAGTGGCATCATCTTTTGTTCCTATAGCGGGTTATGTAATATCTGCTTATATTATTGCTCCTAGTTCCAGTGTTGGTCAGAATAGGTTGTATTCTTTTGTATCCTATCAGGAGTCTGAGGCATCTCCTGATACTCTTACTGTTATGTTATATCTTTTCTCTCAAAACGTGTATTGTTTACTTAATCTTGGTTCTTCCTTTCGTTGGTGACTTTTTTGTAGCTATGTCTTTTGGTTTTAATTTAAAAATTATTTTTGATCTATTTTCTATTTTTATCTTGATAGGGATTTAGTCATTGTTGAACGGTTCTAAGGGGTGTATAGTATCTGCGAGTGGTAGGTAGACTTTAGCAGATCTGTTCGAGTTTGATATGGTATATCTCGATGTAATCTTGGGAATGGATTGATTTCATTTTTTATGTACATTTGGACTGTTAAACCTGTATGGTCATCGTTAGGTTCCTTGGTAAGCTGCAAATAGAATGGGAAGGTTGTTCCTTAGATCCTAGGGGGGAGTTTATTTCTTATCTTAGAGCCCAAATTTTAATCTTTAAAGGTTTTCTTTATCACTTGGTTTGGATGAAAGATTTTAATTCAAAAGGTCCACTTTTGTCTTTGGTCCCTATGGTTAATGAGTTTCCAGAGGTCTTTCCGGATGGTATTTCAGGTGTTTCTCCAGATAGAGAAATAGAGTTTGGTATTAATTTGCTTTCGGACACTTGTCCAATTTCTCTTGCTCCATATAAAATGGCCCCAGCTGAGTTAAGGAAACTCAAGAAGCAAATTAAGAATCTTCTAAACAAAGAGCTTATTTGTCCTAGTGTTTCCCCATGGGGTGCACCGATGTTGTTTATGCGCAGTAAGGATAGTTCTCTTCATATGTGAATCAACTGCAGTCAGTTGAATAAGGTAATGGTCAAGAACAAATATCCTCTACCTCTAATAGATAATCAATTTGACTAGTTGCAAGGTGTAAAGTTCGTCTCTAAGATAGATCATTGGTCTGGGTACCATTAGTTAAAGATTTGGGAGGTGGATATCCCTAAGATGGCTTTCCACACCAGGTATGGGTATTATGTGTTTTTGGTAATGTCATTTGGATTGAAAAATTCTCCGACAACATTTATGAATTTGATGAACAGAGTGTTTTGGCATTATTTGGATCTTTTCATTCTTGTGTTTATTTATCATATTCTAGTGTATTCAAAGACTGAGGTGGATCATGATAATAACCTTCGTGTGGTGTTGCAGACCTTAAGGGAACAACTATTATTTTCTAAGTTCTCTAAGTGTGAGTTTTGATTAAATACTATGAATTTCTTGGGTCATATTATTTCGAGTAAAGAGATCATGCTAGATCTGCAGAAGGTGGCTGTGGTGAAGAAGTGTCCTCAACCAATGACTCCATCTGATATTCGAAGCTTCTTGGGTTTAACTGGGTATTATAGGTGGTTTGTAAAGAGATTCTCATCGACAACTTCTCCTCTGACTAAGTTGACATAGAAGAAGGTTAAGTTTTCTTTGTTAGATGTGTGTTAAGAGACTTTTGAGAAGTTGAAGGATAAGTTGACTTTGCCTCCAGTTCTGACTTTGCCAAAAGGTAATGATGGGTTAGCGGTTTACTGTGATGCATCTCGGGTTAGTCTTGTTTGTGTGTTGATGCAACATAGGAATGTAATAGTTAATACTTCTAAGCAGTTAAAGGTGCTTGAGAAGAACTATCTTACTCATGATTTGGAGTGTTGGCCGTTATATTTGCTTTGAAGATATGATGGTGTTATTTGTATGGGGTCCATGTAGCTATTATTTCAGATCAAAAGAGTTTGCAGTATATGTTCTCACAGAACGAGATTAATCTCAAGCAGAAGATATGTCTTAAGATTCTCAAAGGCTATGATATGAGTCTTCACTATAATCTAGGTAAAGCTAACATGGTTGTTGGTGCTCTTAGCAGGTTGTCATGGGTAGTTTGGCTTATGTGGAATAAGGAAAGTAGGAATTAGTGAAGGATATTCATAACTTGGAAAATCTTAGAGTTCATATTTTGGATTCCAATAATGGTAGTGTGATAGTGGAAGAAGTGCTTAGATCGTCTCTCGGTGTGGATATCATGAGAATCAAGTGTTGGATTCTGCCTTTATTAAAATCAAGGGTAGCGTTGGTGAGCAAAAGATGATGGATTTTAATATTAGCGGCGATGGTACTTTTTGGTATGAAGGGAGGTTGTATGTTCCTAATGTAGATGGTTTGAAGAAAAGGATCTTGGCTGAGGTGCACGAGTCGCTCTATGTTATTTATCCTGGTTCGACTAAGATTCACCATGATCTCAAGAAGATTTATTAGTGGAGTTGAATGAAGCAGGACGTGGTTGATTTTGTGTCCAAGTGCATGGCGTGTCAACAAGTTAAGGTTGAGAACATGAGGCCTGGTGGGTTATATCAAGAGATTAAGTTGCCTAAATAAAAGTGCGAGGAGATAGATATGGATTTCATATCGGTCTTCCTTGGTCTCAGAAGCAATTTCATTCAATTTATGTCATTGTGGATTGGATGACGAAGTCTGTCATTTCTTGCCTTTCCAGACAAACTTTTTGGTGAAGGATTAAGCAAATCTTTATCTTCAAGAGATTGTGAAAGTGCATGGGGTGCCTATTTTGATTATTTTTTATAGCGCTATGCAGTTTACGTCCCACTTCTGGCGGTCTTTCCAAAAAAGGTTGGGGACTAAGGTGAGTCTAAGTACGGCTTTCCACACGCAGTTGGATAGGCAGGTGGAAACAACTTTTCAGACATTAGAAGATATGCTTCGAACTTCTGTGAATGATTATAGTTGTAGTTGGGTGGAGCATCTACCTTTGGTAGAGTTTGCTTACAACAATAGCTATCATAAGAGTATTGGTATGGCTCTTTTTGAGGCATTGTATGGCAGGAGGTGTAGATCTCCTATTAGTTGGTTTTAGCTCAGCGAGGCAAATTTGTTTGGTCCAAATTTGGTTTGTCAAGCTATGGAAAAGGTAAAGGTGATTCAGTATAGTATCAAGGCTGCCCAGAGTCATCAAAAGTCATATGCGGATGTTAGGCATAGAGATTTGGAGTTTGATGTTGGGGATAAGGTTTTCATTAAGGTGTCTCTTATGAAGGGAGTAGTGTTGTTTGGAAAAAAGGAAAGTTTAGTCCTCGGTACATTGGTCCTTATGAGATTTTACAGAGAGAGGGCAATGTTGTGTATGAGTTAGAGATGCTATATAGTTTGAGTTCCGTTCATCTGGTCTTTCATGTTTCTATGTTGAGGAAGTGTGTTGGTGATTCGTGTTTGATTGTACCTTTGGAGGGGTTGGATATCTCGAATTTTCTATCTTACAAAGAGGTCCCGGTTGAAATATTGGATAGGCAGGTTTGTTGTTTATGAACTAAGTACATGGCTTTGGTTAAGGTTCTATGGTGGAACCATAAGGTGGAAGAGGCCACACGAGAAGCGGAAGAGGACATAAAGTTCAAGTATCTGCCCTTGTTTTTGTTCCTGAGAATCATGCAGAATGTAAGTGTTCTTGAATACATCTTTATTTTTTGAGTTTGCTGAAGGAAAGATTAACATATCTGCCTCTTTGTTTTCAAACTTTGTTAAAGAGATGCTTGATAATGACAATGAATCTGTGTGTGCCTTCATTCGAGGATAAATGTTCCTAGTGGGGGAGGCTGAAGCATCCCAGGTTTGGATACTTAGAAAATTTCTAGTAATCTCATTCTTCGGACCCATTACGACTCATGTTACGGGCTATAAGCTGGGGTACGAGTGGAGAAGACCTGCTGTGTTATGAGTTACTAGTGTGAGTTGGTGGGATTGTCTTTGACACTACAATGGATATGACTTAAGGGTATGAGTCATAAGGCATGTGTACGAGTCGTATAGGTGACTCATTAGGTTGTCAGTGTTTAAACCTCCTAGTGTTACATTCTGCCGGGGATACAGATCATGGGTATAGATCATATGCTGAGATTACGAATTGGTTGGTTGAGTCGAATATAGGACAGTGTCTAATGTATGGTTTCAAATTAGTTCCGATTTGGTAGGTATCAACTATAATCTAGGTTACGACTCGTAAGAAGGTCAGTGGTAACCTTGTGTTGGGTTTTTAAGGGATTTAAGTGGGGGTATTCTTGACATTTCCCAACTTACCCTAATAAGGACCCACGACTTCGAATACACTTAGAAGGTTATTTATCTTATTATTTTAGTCTTAAATACTTAGAATCTCTTCTAAAACATATCATAATTCTCTCAACAGCTTTTGGGGCAAAGAGCTAGGGTTTCAACTAAGGGATTACTTTAGGGCTTGTTTTGGTGAATTTGTTCCATCAATATTCTTTGTTTAAGGCATGATTCTCTTCCCTCCTTGTAATTTCAATTAAATGCATGGTTATATGGTTGATTTCATGGTTTTTACTCTTTCATGGTTTTAGTTTTCAATCATTTAGTTGTTTTGATATTAAAGGCTTGGTTAGTATTTCTTATGGTTTTAGTTATGCTCTCTATGCATTAATGGTAGTTTTGGATAATGGAATAGTATGGTAATGCATTAATGGTAATGTAATTTGGTTTTCATTGTACTACGCCCCAAGGTGTTTGATAAAATGCTTATAAAGATATGTTCATTGCATTGACTTATGATAATGGAACTCGTGCTTGTTTTTATCTTTTATATGAAACTTCATATGTTTTAAATTGTTTACAAAGGTTAATGGATAATTGGTTATGCTTATAGAGACCATGGTAGTCTCGCAAGAGGTTTAATATGGCTAATGATAGTGCACTTGAATATCTACTTAATCTAAATGGTTTGTCTATAGATAATGCTCTCAAGTATGTTAGTACGATGATTCCACTGGTTTATCAGATAGCCTTGGTTAATAAATGGATAATTGGATTGTTTGGACTTGGTTTTAATTGGGTATTAATGGCGGGAATTGTAAGCTAAGCTATGGAAAGTGGAGATCCCGGGGGATCAAAATTGGAAACTCATATTTATCGATATGAGGGGTATTCGGTGGCCACATGCGAGTGTCTTGT
Organism: Capsicum annuum; assembly: GCF_002878395.1. Classification (NCBI taxonomy): domain Eukaryota; kingdom Viridiplantae; phylum Streptophyta; class Magnoliopsida; order Solanales; family Solanaceae; genus Capsicum; species Capsicum annuum. The sequence continues at coordinate 168,126,673 of NC_061113.1, forward strand.
TTATATTAGAGGAATGTACTAGCCATCAAAAGTTTATTTCCTAGTCATGCGGATACACGTACCAGGACCCTTTAAGTAGGGGAATATGAACCCATATGGCCCGTGGGTGGTAGGACAGTTAAGCTACACGACCCAGGTTAAGGTTATTAAATGGCATTCTAAACCCAATCCCTTTTCCACTTATATATATGTATGGTTGTTTGCATTGGATGGTTTTCACTTGGTTTAGACAAATGGCCTTACTTTATCCTTATCTCGAGATTCATGCTAATGTTCAACCACTAACCCGTCTACTGGAGGCTATATACACACGCTCTACAGGAATCAAACGTTCGACTGCTCATTCATAGTACTTGATTCGGGGATAGCTTATTGGGCTGAAGTGGTGAGCTTTCATCCTTTCGGAAGGCGTCATTCCATGTTAGACATTTTTAGACTTTTTATTTTCTTTCTAGATATTGGTTTTATCAATGGTTGGGGGCATGTCCCAACATGATATTTGTATTCTTTAGGATAGAGGCTTTGTGGTAATTCTAGGGGTTGGAATGGGCAGGATTGGTATTGGTTTCAGCCTTGGTATTAGAATAAGCTTTGAAGATGGCATTATGGGACAAAAATTCCCATAGTTCCATCATAATACATTTTAGGTTTGACTTTCATATTATGTTATGATATTCTCTTTTGTTTGGTATGGTATGGATGGTTGGTTTGGTATTGATAGACTTGGTTAGGTCGGTCGTGGTTGTTACCCTATCCTAAAGTCGTCATGAGAGCATTGTGCAATCTTATTATATGCTCGATATTCAGCTCATATAAGGTTGTATAAGTTGGTTGGGTTGGGTTAATGTAGTGGTCCTCAATCCTAGGTGGACTTGGGATGCGCATTACGATAGGCACCAATTCGATCAGTGTCATTCCCCTTCTTACAAAATCTCTTCACTCCTTCTTAGGCAAAATTTCTAGGTAAACTCAGTCACCAATCTCAAACTCAAGATCCCTTCTTCTCCTATATGTACAAGATTTCTAACAACTTTGGAATGTCTTCAGTCTTTCTTAAATTAACTGAACTTTCTCCATCGCCTTAAACACAGAATCTGGACCTATCAAAGTAGCCTCACCTACTTTGAACCAACCAATAGGAGATAAACATACGAAAGCCTCAAAAAAGACATCTAAATACAAGAATGATAGCTATTGTTGTAGGTAAACTCACTCAAAGGTAAGTGGTCATCACAACTACCTTTGAAGTAAATAACACACACACGCAACATGTCCTCTAAGGTCTGAATGGTCCTCTCTTGCGGACCATCTGTCTAAGGATGAAAAGTTGTACAGAGATGAACTTAGGTACTAAGACCTTTCAGTCATGCTATTTGTTTCAGTTGTGCATGGTAACACATAGTCTCAGATTCCTCAGTATTTTTAGGATATCCAGCCACATTCGAGGTCGTATGTTCTCAAGGGGGAGATAATATAATGACCCACACTTTTTCCTAGCTCAATTTAGCTCCTAGAATGTCAAGTATTAGCTTCAAAAATGAATGAACTTTGATACATATATAATTTTCCAATTTTAAACTCTCAATTGTGTAGAAAATTGAATTAGCTTTCCAACGATACCAATTTTGCCTAAATTCGATACTCAAATGACAAGTTATGGCATTTTTTGTAAAACAATATGCCATTTAAGCAATCACCATGTCGTGGTAAAGGATGATTTCACAATTGTAAAATTCTAGTGGAGCACCATGATTTTCCTGCATTGTATTGAAATCCCAGGTCCCATTCGTTAATTTCCATTGGCATACCGCAATGGCCTTGGATCGCGGTGATGGCAAAAATGGGAATCGTCCCTTTTTCCAGTGGCCCAATGCGATTTAACCGCATCACGTTGATAGACTAAATGACAGTCTTCCCTTTTACAGTGAGAGACCGCAATAGTGGCACATCGTGGTGGCATGCCAAATTGGGATTTGAGTTTTCCGAATTAAATTTTAAAAGGGTAGATTGGTCTTTTCCCCGTGTAAAACACAAGATTAAGCTATTTCTAAACACTTTATTCTTATTCTTCATCAATTCTCTCTCAAAGAAAACCCGAAAGCTCAAAACTTACTCTCCAAGAAAATCCAATTTCCTCCATTCTTCTTCCAAGATATCTCAAGATTAAGAGTTCCGAATTGAAGATAATCAAGAATCTATCTTCAAAAGCACAAATAGGAATCCAAAATCAAGTGTTCTTATCAATTTCATCAAATAAGGTATGTGGGGTTAATGAACAAAGATATTTTTTCTTCCTTTTGCTCAAAACTAGTCTTTAATTTCAAATTTATATGATTTTGTATGAATATACATGAGTTTCAAATCAGGGTTCATACACATTATTGTAATTTGTAAGATTATGAGATTTCAAGTGATTTAGAAGTTGAATTGCATATCTATTTTCGTATTTTCATATGTATTGTAGTAAATTCCAGATTTTGAGTTGAATTTTCAATACTTGCATCATCAAGCAAGAACATTATGGTGTTTTGACATGAATCTGTCGCATGGGTTCTTAAGCCCTAATTGAGTATTGCTATTTTAAGACTTATTGTGCTATAAGCACCCCATGACTAGATTATTTTCAAATTTTGGATAAAGATTTGATCTTTTGATCTCAGCTTAATATGGAATCCACTTTACAATTTCCGATTACAGTTTAACTTAACAAATATACAGCTGGGTTTCGTAATAAACCATTATACTAGATTTTTGAAATGGATTTCTAACAAAATGAGCATACAAATTAAATGGAGTAGTATTTTTGCTCGAGTTGGGTATGTTCTCATGCCCATGAACTACGAGCCAATGTGAGGTTTTCCTATAAGGGAATGAGACGTTGGGCTCCATGATAGTTCACATGGTTTATGTCGGTTAGAATATTCTCCCTTACAGATAAGATTTTGAAAAAGAATTTTCCCTGCTAGAAAAAGTAAATAAACAGCCTTTGAGTAAATCTCCCTACTAGTAAAGAATAATCGTTCAACTTTTACAATTAAGTTTAAAGTCTCACAACTTTATTCAAACATTGTTATACAAAATATGTCAGTATTTCAGACACAGAAGTAACTCCTTTCTACACTAGACAATATGATTAAAGACAAAATACCAGTAATGATTTTAGAAACTAATTGTTATGACTCACTAGATTTATGCAACATGTTTTACTATTCTTAATTATGTTTTATAGATTTTAGATATTCCATCTTATGTGAGTCATTAACATTTTGGATGTATTATTTTATAAATTGTGATGATGTTGAGATATTATTTTTACTTATGAATTCACCCCCATATACTCAGTACATTCTCTAAGTACTGATCCACATATACGTCTATGTGCAACATTGTCTCGTAATGTAGGTTCAGGTGACTAGTTCCAACAGCATGAGTGATTTTGAGCACCTCTCCCTACATCTCGATAATTGGTGAGTCCTCATAGATAAGGGACTTAGACATTCAGTTTATTTTCAGCCTTTCAGTATAGATGATTCAACATTTTTAGACAGTTCGAGTCAGTTAAGGGGTTTACTGTAACACCCCAAATCTGGTACCTGAAATACTACACGGTGGTCATTACCCCGAATGAGCATAAGCTAACCCATTAATGATATCTGTACCTATACACTGTATAATATACCGTATAACACAGAAATTAATGTTGAAAGATCATAAGTTTCAAAACTGTGACATAATTGATAAAACATAACACTGAAGATATGGTTTATAGATACCAAAAACAATTGAAAGAACTGTCTGAACATGCCAGTCTAGAAAGCCTTTACCTGACTATACTATTTGAATAAGCAGTTTATGGATATGTCCCCAACTAACTCCAACTGCTGAAATAAATTAATTAATAAGATAATAAATTAATGGTTATGTCCTCGAAGGATGAGGACTCACTGCTAACTCTGACTACTGAGACTGGAACGCTACTGATGCTCTGGAGCTCGTGCTTCTGAACCTATGGTATAAAACACCATAGCGCAAATGTGTTAGTACGTTTGAATGTACTAGTATGAATATGATGTAGGATGAATACAAAGGGTTCACATACATGAAATATACTAACTAAATGGATAACATGAACATGATATTGCATGTATGAATACATAATAACTGTAACTAAGTTCATGATAACATAATTACTGAGTTGGAGTACTAATAACATAAGTTACTGACATTTGTATAACTGAACTAACTGATACTGAGTGACTGCATCTGAAATTCTAGGTTCTGATGAAACTAGCTGAGTTTCGTGCTGTTCTGAGTTGACTGTATTTGACAGTCCTGAATCCTATAGAACTATCTGAGTTCTATTACTGAAACTGAATGACTGTATCTAACAGTCCTTATTCTATACTAAAACTGTGAAAAGTATTCATCTAATCAACATGCCCCAAATAAGGCGTTATAGCTGAGTTGGGGTCCAATCTATAACCCTAATTGGAAGGGTGTCAATACCACACCACTGGTAAGGACGATTTGTGAGTAACCCTCATATAACAGTTGACTCTAGTGAGAACTATGGGAACCCTCATATAACAGGTGACTCTAGTGAGAACTATAGGAACCTTCATATAATAGGTTAATCCACCTTATTTACCCTCATATAAAAGGATAGGATGTCTCAACCTATGCTGGCTACATAGTTCTAGAACGAAAGGATTGCTTCTAAGAATCACACCTTCATATAACAGGTGGGTTCCCATCCTTGGGTTCACTCGATGCTAATTTTCTACTACTATCTGAATAGACACGAAACATGATTAACCGAACTGATTGGATTAAGTTAATTGAATTTTCCTAGACTGACGGAATGCTACTGAGATCTGATAATAGTCTGATATTTCTAAGATTATTAGATCTCTGAGCTTTCCTGGGTTAGATGAATGACTGAGTCCTATGGATCATTTTTTGAATGTGTATATCGTGAAAATATGACACTGGATCTAGGCACAAAACTATATTATATGAGTACAAGTACCCCCAAGACTCGATGGAAAGAAACTAACAAAGCATGACTTTCTTGAATACATAGCCAACATCAACAATCTATAATATAATAAGTTAGAGATTTTATGAAGTACAAGTTCTAAAGTATCACAAGGGATACACATGCATCCATAATTCACTGACTAAGATATTTCATCAAACATTTGACATACATAAACTTGTACATGAATGGGGATTTCATATTTTTCCTTCACATAGGCATTTAATAAAACACATGGGGAGCAAGCTTTTGTTATAAAATCATTGAAACATCTACTAATAATGGATACATCAATCAACATGTAATATTTTAGGGTTTATCATGATTATTATGCAAATCACCACATCCTAGGGTCAATCATTGTAATATATAAATTTAAACATGAATCAAAATCCCACAATATCATTAACATGAATTTTAATTCAATATAAATTATGAATTTTCATAAATACAGAAATTTTGGATTTTGAAAAGAGATTCTTGAGCATCATGGGTGAAAAGGACCCATGAATAAACACATGACATACCTGGGTTGTGAGTTTCTTAAAGTTCCTGGACTTGAAGAACTTAGAATCTCTTTGTTTCTTGAAGAATCACTTGGATCTTGTTTTTTGGGGATTATCTTTGAGAGAAAACCCTAATTTGATATTATAGATGGTTAATGAACTTATGATCCTTGATTTTATATTATTAGGGGTTAAAATGGGTAGAAAAATACCCAAATACCCTTTTAAAAATTACTTTCAAATAACTGAATGAACTATGCAATGGTTGGTGTGATAGTCCATCGCTGGGTCAATGGTCCGTCGTTCCTGACTATCCCACCTTGGTAGAATAGTGGTTCACTTCCTCTACTACGACGTGTTGGGCAATGGTCCATCGCTAGTTCGATGGTCTGTCGGCCTGAGTCTTCGCCCTTAGCACAAGGTACTCTCACTTTCTCCGCTTCGACAGTTTAGGCGATGGTACGTCGGCACTCATCATTGCACCTGGGCAGTTTTGACTGTTTTTTATAAAATAGCCATAACTTTCACCCTGATATCAGATTTGGATGAAATTGCTATCGTTGTAAAATATCCATAACTTTTGACCTCGATATCTTAAAAATTGCATGTATATAAAAGTGGATTCATCTTTCAAAGTAAGTTTCTAACATACTTAGGACGATTTCAACCTAGGTAGAATTATGGGGGTATTATATTTGTCCCAGTGAATCTCTAGTTATTAGTAGTAGAAGCTTGTTAGACGGCTAGAGATGATTTCAGATTATTCAATATTGATTAGTCAGAATATTGAGTTTAGTATTTTCCAAATATTATGTTTAGATATTCTCAGTTAGCTCAGACAGATTTCTGCATTCTAGTTTTTATATTATACATGTATTCCCTTGTTATGTGATTTAGACTTAGTAGAAAGAAGATAGGGTTAGATTAAGGCTACTCGTAGTCTTGACCACCATATGACTCCTCGAGACCATATTTTGATCCTTTACAAACTTGGTATCAAAGCCTAAGGTTTATAAGAGTCCTAGGGAATTAAACAAGCTACGTTACATAGAGTCTTGATCATGGGTATCATGTGGGCCATATTTATAAGCAAAATGCTATAGTACATTCTTAGAAAATCATCTCTTTCTTTTATAATCTATCATTCTTACAGTATCTCTATCTATTTTTAATTCATGCTTTTATGTGATAGTTGAATGTGCCTCCTCCTCGAGCTATTGCCTGTAGAAATAGTAATCAACCACCCCAGCGTACTGATTTTCAGAATAAGAATGTATGCCACACTGAATTTCAGGCAGCCTTTTAGACCTTGGCCCTAGCTATGACTGCTAATGTTTAGGGCAACCATCAGGTGGCAATCCCACTTTAGCAGAATGGTAATTTGGCAGCAGCTAGAATCTGAGACATCATTAGAATAAATTCGCCAGAGTTTTTTAGGTCAAAAGTAGGTGAGGACCCTCAACATTATATAGATGAGGTGAAGAAGATCACATAGATTATGTGTGTTTCTGAATAAGAGAGTATGAAGCTAGCATCCTATAGATTGAAGGATGTAGAGTATGATTGCATAGTTATGTGAAAGAATGGTAGAGGTGAGAATGCAACTCCTATGAGTTGACAAGTGTTTCAGAATATATTTCTAGACAAGTTATTTCTGTATAAAATGAGAAAAGATAATATAGACGAGTTTGTGAACCTGAGGCAGGGCTCGATGACAGTGAAAAAGTGCTATCTTATGTTCAACTAGTTGTCTAAGTATGCCCCTGATATGATGGTTTATCCTAGGAAAAGTATGAGTAATGTTGTTACTGGAGTATCTGGTTTGGTAGTCAAGGAGTATAGGATTGCCATGCTTATTGGGGACATGGATCTTGCAAGGTTGATGATTAATACCCAACAGATTGAGGCATAGTAGTTGAACGGGAGACAGAAGAAAATAAAAAGGTTAGAATCGGGCACTTTGAGTATGGACAAAGTAGGTTTTGGGGGGGAATCGTTTGTAGTTTTAGAATCTTTGATCCATGCCAGCACTATCTTCATATAGTGCTGTCACCCCCAGAGCTAGACAAGAGCATTGGGGTAAGACTTCTATGTCTAGATCTCAAAATAGTGTGAGTGAAAAGACCAGCTATCCTTCATGTTCTAAGTATGGTAAAAATAATCATAGTGAGTGCTTTTTGGGAGAGAAAGGTTATTATGTTGTGGTAGGTTTAGACCTGGAATCAAAGAGTGTCAACATGCTAAGCAATGAAATAGTAATGATCGTCCTAGGACTCAGGCTGCTAGTGCACAAACTTTTCTAGGTCAGGGTACATCATCCAATACCGGTGGTGGTCAGTGCTAGAATTAGTTTTATGCTTCCAGTACCGCTGGTGGTCAGCGCCAGAATTATTTTTATGCTTTAACATCCTATCAGGAGTAGGAGAGTTCTCCAGATATAGTTACTGGTATGATTTATGTCTTTCATCTTGATGTTTATGTCTTATTAGACCCCGGGTCAAGATTCTACTATATGACCCCCTTAGTTGCAGTGAATTTTGAAATAGTTCCTGAAAAAATCCTGATCCCTTCTTGGTTTCTACACCAATGGGTGAGTCAGTTAATGCCAAAAAAAATCAATATAAAGTGTCCTATCACTGTCCTTTATGAAATCATGCTAGTAAACCAATAGAGTTAGACATGGTTGACTTTGACCTTATTCTTGGTATAGATTGGCTCCATACTTGTTACGCTTCCATAGATTGTCGCACTCGAGTGGTGAAGTTTCATTTTCCAGATCAGCTGACCTTTGAGTGGGAAGGTAATTCAGTGTCTCCCAAGAGTCATTTCATATCCTACCTTAAATCAAGAAAGTTGATCTCCAAAGGGTGTATCTATCATCTCATTTGAGTCTAAGATAATGAGTTTGAGACACTAACAGTTCAGTCATTTAGTGTAGTTGATGAGTTTCCTGATGTTTTTCTTGATGATTTGCCAAGGGTACCTCTCAATAGGGAAATAGAATTCGGTATTGACCTTCTCCCAGACACTTAAACAATCTCTATTCCTCCATATCATATGGCTTCAGTCGAGCTTAAATAGTTAAAAGAGCAACTCAAAGATCTTTTAGATAAAGGTTTCATAAGGCCCAGTGTTTCTCTATGGGGAGCTCTCGTCCTATTCGTGCGTAAGAAAGATGGTTCATTGCGAATGTACATTGACTATCGTCAATTGAATAAAGTTGTGGTTAAAAACAAATATCCTCATCCTAGATTTGTTGATTTATTTAATCAAATCTAAGGTGCAAGTTACTTCTCAAAGATAGACCTTACTTCTAGAGGATTAACTTCAAAAATGAATGACCTTTGATAAGTAAAGAATTTTCAAAATTTAGAACCTCAATTATGTAGAAAATTGAATTATCTTTCCAGCAATACCAATTTTGCCTAAATCCGATTCCCGTTTGAGTAGTTATGCCATTTTTAGTAAAACAGTATGCCATTTAGGCAATCACCACATCACAATGAAGAAAGATTTAACAATTATCAAATTCCAGTGGAGCACCGCGATTGGCCCGCATTATCTTGAAGTCCCATATCCCATTCGTTAATTTGTAGTGTCAAACCATAATGGCCCCACATCGCGATGATAGCCAAAATGGGACTCATTCCTTTTTACAGTGGCTCAACGTGATTCCACTGCATCGCATTGATAGACCAAACGACAGTTTCCCTTTTGCCGTTAGCCACCACGATAGTGTCGCATCATCGTGGCATACCAAATAGGGATTTCTAATTTTTTAAGTTAAATTTTTAAAGGGTAGTTTTGTCTTTTCCCAATCCCCAAACCATGTAAAACATAAGATTAAGCTCATTTTAAGTACTTTATGCTTATTTTTCATGAATTTTCTCTCAAAGAAAACCCTAAAGCTCAAAACTTCCTCTCCAAGAAAATCAAATTTCCTCTATTCTTCTTCCAAGATAGATCAAGATTAATAATTCCCAATTAAGTTAATCAAGAATCTATCTTCAAAAGGACAAATAGGAATTCAAAAGCAAGTGTTCTTATCAATTTCATCAACTAAGGTATGTGGGGTTTATGAACAAGCATATTCTTTCATCCGTGTGCCCAAAACTGGTCTTAATTTCAAATTTACATGATTTTGCATGAATATACATGAGTTTTAAATTAGGGTTCATATCCATTATTTTTATTTGTAAGATTATGATATTTTAAGTGATTTAGAAGTTTAATTGCATGTCTATTTTCGTATTTTCATACGTATTACAGTAAATTCCAGATTTTGAGTTGAATCATCAATACTTACATAATCAAGCATGAACATTATGGTGTTTTGACATCAATATAATGCATAAGTTCTTATGTACTAATTTAGTATTGCTATTTCAAGACTTATTCTGCTATAAGCACCTATGACTAGATTATTTTAAATTTTTTTATAAAGATTTGATCTTTTGATCTCAGCTTAATATTGAATCCACTTTACAGTTTGCTATTATTGTTTAACATAGCAATTATAGTTGGTTTTCATAATAAACCATTATAATAGATTTTTAAAGTGGATTTCTAACAGAATGAGCATACAAATTAAAGGGAGTAGTACTTAGCATCCAATTGGGTATGTTCTCTTGCCCCAGAACTACGAGCCAACGTAAGTTCAAATTATTAGATTATTCTCCATTTTTATATGGATGATAGATATAGATGTGATCACTTAGATTAGGTTATACTTCTTGGCAAGAGTATGAAACCTCTCTGTAACGTGAGGTTTTTCTATAATGGAACGAGACATTTGACTCCATGATAGCTCACATAGTTTATCTTGGTTAGAAGAACCTCCCTTACAGATAATCTTTTGAAAAAGTATTTTCCCTGCTAGAAAAAGTAAATAAATAGCTTTTGAGTAAATCTCCCTACTAGTAAAGAATAATAGAACAACTTTTTGAAATTAAGTGTAAGTCTCACAACCTTATTCAGACATTGTTATACAAAAGATGATTGTTATGAGATTTCAAATTTTTCAGACTTCAGACATAGAAGTGAGTCCTTCTACACTAGATAGTATGATTTTAACAAAATATATCAGTACAGATTTTATAAACTAAATGTTAAGACTCACTAAATTTATGCAACATGTTTTGCTATTCTTAATTATGTTTTACAGATTTCAGATAATCCAGCTTATGCAAGTAATAACATTTGGCATGCATTATTTTATAAATTGTGATGATGTTGAGATATTATTTTACTTATGTATTGACCCCCATATACTCAATACATCATCAAAATACTGATCCATATATACATCTATGTGCCACATTGTCTAATAATGTAGGTTTAGGTGCCCAGTTCCAGCAACGTGAGTGATTTTGAGCACCTTTGCCTACATGCCGATACTTTGTAAGTCCTCATAGTTCGGTGAGTTGGACATTCAGTTTCTTTTCAGCCTTTCAGTATAGATGATTCAATATTTTCAGGCAGTTCGACTCAGCTGGGGGTTTGTCCTAGTGACTCTCTAGTTATTAGTAGTAGAGGCTTATCAGACTATTGGATCTAATTTCAGATTATTCACTATTGATCATTCAGACTATTGAGTTTAGTATTTTCCCGATATTATGATTATATATTCTCAGTTAGCTCGAATAGATTTTCGTATTCTTTTTTTGATATTATATATATTTTCCCTTGTTATGAGTTTTAAACTTAGTAGAAGACATAGTTAGCTTAAGGCTACTCGTAGTCTTGAGCACCGTGTGATGCCTCGGGACTAGGTTTTAGGTCGTTACAAAAACTGATGAAATGACCAAGTATTTTAGAGAATGAAAGCTTGCCACTTCACCATCGACAATTAACAAATCTAGTCGATCCACCTAACCCTATACAGGAAAATTAGAAGAATCTCCAGTGCCTATATCGCAGGGATACAACATTCAAAAATGGATATTAGGTTGAGAACTAGAATGTAACTGATGGGTAGGGGATAAAATAATTCCATGAAAAAAAATTTATAAACTATTCAAGCCAATGCAATTATCATATATACATATAAACATGTTATGCCATGAAAAATGAGGCTTAGAATGAAGTAAAACTTTATCCTAGACTATGTAGATCAACCTTCATAACAGACACCCACACGTTATATGGGCTCTGCTCCCCCTGCGGAAAGGTCCCCAGTGCATATTATGTATATGAACCGGAGGTATCAAGGAAGTCCAGGAAATGCCCCAACCCCATGTCAATCTAAGTTACAAATATATCAATAGTGTGAACTATGCACATAGATCATCAAGTCCAAACCTCATATTAGCAAACATGGTTTTCAAGTACAAGTCATCCAAGACCCACACCTTCACGACTTCGCTACATAAATCCCATTAAGCCCAATATAAAGAAAGTTTCACATAACCAATTTATTATCTAATGAAATGACCATTAAGGAACACCATGGGTATCATCATATCCATACACTTGAAAGCTTATCTCTAAGCCATAAGAATCATATTACCTTGGGGGAACACCTAACCCCTTTTGTTCATTAAATCAAATCCTAACCAATAAGGATTTCAAAATCTATGTTCATTATTTAATCATTAATGTAATGCAATATCATAGGTGAGTAAGTCAAACTAATTAGCAATTTCAAAACTAATTATTCAAAATCAATTCCAATTTTAAAATACCAATTTTGGAGGAAACCATGACCCTTCAGTTTATTCACCATTTTTATGCACCCCATAAGTTCAAAATCACCAATAAAGCATAAACAATTCATAATAAACCATGGAAAAACAATTTAAAAATTAACCATATAAAAAACCTCAGCCACATCAAAACACATATTCAAAACCACCAATTTAAATACATATTTTTCATGAAATAGTAATTAGGGAAGAAAAAAATGCCTAAAATATCAAGAGTAATAGAGGGAATTTTCCCTTGAGTTCCTAATTAATGAACTTCTAGGAAACCCTAAGTATCTCACTTAGAAGTTAGATAGTTTGAGAATGTTTTTAACTGTGTTACGAATAAGAAAAGGGGAATTAACAAAAATAGGCTTAACCCTAACCTTTTAAAGTGATTAATGGTCATGGTATTCAAGTAAGACAAAATGGGGAATTAACCAAAATGCTCTTAATGAAAAGGCTGAAATATCTCTACCCAGTCATCACGGGTCACTTTGCGACCCGTAGGGTCACCTTTCGACTATAAGGTCCCAATCATAATTTTAATTGTTGTCTAGGACCACTAATACTGACTTGGTTATGAGCCATAACTTATGGCTCGCATAGTCTAGTATTTATCAAAGAAGAAATAATAGGGCATCACACTAGTTAGGATGTGCAAGGCAACATACGACTTATTTTGAGTATTTATGACTCATAGGGTGAAGTCAGGAAGGAAACTCTATGATAATTTACTTGCCAAGCTATGATTGGGTACATAAGACCCTTTATGACTCTCTATGACTCGGAAGAGAAATCATAGTCTGGGTAGTGAGGATAAAACTTTAGAAAGTTTTAAGGAAAAAAATCTAGGCTGTTACATTCTCCCTCCCTTAGGATTATTCGACCTCAATTAATTAGACAAGGTATTCTTTAGCATAATTTAACGCAGAAACATACCCACTTTTAACTTTAACAAAGGTAGAAAACAAAGATACCAATGAATTCATAATTTTCTTAAAATAAGTTAGAAAACAAAGATGCTATGGAATATACATACCTCTCGCAGGATTACTTAGAGTGGAAAAAAAGAATGGGTGTCTGGACTTCATGTACTCTTCGACTTCCCAAATAGCTTCTTCACACTTTTGGTTCCTCTGTAGAACCTTCAATGAAGCCACGTCCTTCGAAAGCAACTGGTGAACTTGCCGATCTAAGATCTCAATCGATACTTACTTATATGTTAAGAAATCTGAGACTCCCACACCATCCAATGGAATAACCAAGGAAGGATCACCCACATAGTTTGTCAAAATCAACCCATGAAATATCGGATGAATAGAACCCAAACTTAAAGACAATTTCAATTCATAAGCCACACTTCCTACTTGCCTCAAAATATGATATGGACCAATATAACAAGGACTGAGTTTTTCCTTCTTTCAAAACCACATCACTACTTTCATGGAATAAACCCTTACGAATACCAAATCATCCATATCAAACTCCAATTCCCTTCACCTTACATCCCCATAGGACTTTTGGCGACTTTGGGTAGTCGTAAGCCTATCTCGAATCATATTCACCTTCTTTATATCTTGGTGAACCAAGTCGAGACCATATAAGTTATTCTTTCCAACCTCAAATTACCCAATATCGTAGCAAAATATCCTACCATACAAAGCTTTAAATGAATCCATCCCAATACTCAAGTGACAACTATTAGTATAAGAAAACTCAACAAGAGGAAAATGGTCAACCCAACTACTGCTAAAATCAATAACACAGGACCTTAGCATATCCTCCAAACTATATAGTGTTCTTTCTCTTATCCATCTATCTATGGGTGGAAGGCAGTGATAAGGTTCACCTTAGTCCCCAAGACTCGCTTATAGGAATGTCAAAAGTGCGAAGAAAACTTAGTACCTCGATTAGATATGATGGAAATTTGAGCACCATGAAAATTCACAATCTCCTCAATGAATATCTTAGAATAATATTCCATCAAATAGTTAGTCTTCACTGTAAAGAAGTGAGCACACTTAGTCATCTTGTAACACCCCGTATTTTGGGTTAGAACGTAAATCATTAATCTTTCATATAGAGGTTGAAAAATTCATGAATCCTATGAAATTTAGTGTGTTATAAATTATGTAGTGTGTGAATCTAGTTGAGCAAGAATTGAGATCGTAGAAGTCTCTTAACTAAAAGGTGGGTTCAAAATTTTCCTATCATTTAAGTTTTAGTGAATGTTGAAACTTGGGTCAAATTCAATCAATCATAGCTCACTATATATGACAAAATAGGTGGCCTTCTATATATCAAATGAAATATCTTCGAATTATGTTTCCATCAATACGAAATTCTCCTAAAACGGATACTCGATGAAGAAGTTAAAGTATTTTTAGTGTCAACTTTCCCATTTGACTGACCACAGCATCGCGATAAGCCTTAAACTGACAATTGTCAATTCCATTAGCTCATCGTGATTTCCAGCGCATCGCGGTGAAGCCTTATACGGTGTTCCAGTCCTGAATTTTAAATTCTAAGGTCAAACTAGATATTTCCTATGGCCCCAAACCCACCCAAACATAGGATTTAATCCTAAATACACCTAAATACATACACTTTCACCAAAATTCATCAAGAACGCTCTCTGGGGTTTCAAACAAGAATCCCAAATAATTTAAGATTCAACAGTGTGTTTTTAAAGATAATTAGAGCTTTTTGAATCCTCGATCCGTAAGCTTCAGGAATCATTCATTATTCTCCAAAATAGAGGTATGTGGGGTTGTCCTAAATTTCATGGGCATGTTTTCAAAAAGGAAATTATGCTAGACTTTAAGTTTATACAAGTATATATATGGTTTTACAAATGGGGGTTTTCAATTGATAAAGATAGCATATTTTGATAAATGATTTTGAAGAATTATTGAGATATCATGGGGTTGTTCTTTTGAATGTATTTAAATGGTTGAATTGTGAACATGTTACTTGAAATTTCAAAAGGGTGTGATGTACATGAGTTGTGAATTTTCTACATTTCCTATGATAATTTTTATACCCGATATTATACTAATGTTAAATCATTGAGTGCATGAGTTTTGCAATTGATATGGAATTACTAATAAATTATTAAACTTCTTGAATAATTTCTTGTTGAGAACCATGGTATATGTATTTTAATAGTGTGAAAGTCATACATATGCGAATGTGGTAAATGGTATGAGAAGTTGCAAAGTTGATGTGATGTTGATGACTTGCAAGTCAGGTATGATGATACCCTGTAGAGTATGACATGTGATTGCTTAAAATGATTTTCATGCATTGATTTTGTGAGATAGGTGGATACTCAAAAAAAGCATAAGTAAAATACTCTATGCTGGAAACCGTATTTATCGACTCAGGGACTTGGTACCCTCCTGTATGATCTTATGTACCAAAAATTATGTCATCCCAAATTGATACTATGGTTAGGAGCCCTGCTTTGTGATCTTGTGCATTACCATACTTAATTAGGTCAAGACACCCTGCTGTGTGATCTTGTATGTCTTTCCCTCACTTATACTCTAATCTCGACGGCAATAGAGATTTTACAGTTGGTGAAAATGTGAAATTATAGGGTGTACCACCTAGCTTAGATGTGTTGCATTATTGTTGAAAAATTAGTATACTATGCCCATGTATTTTTGAAATCATTTTGCAATGATGTGTTTTATAATAATTCTAATTTAGTTTATATAAAAAATCTCTACTTTGTTTTGGATTACTCTGCATACCAGTACTTTGTATTGACTCTCTTCCCTCCCATGTTCAGAGGCACAATCTAGGGGTCCAGATAATTACTAAATTCTTCAGACAGATTTACAGACTAAAGTGGTGAGCCTTCTATATTCTGGAAGGCCTGATGTATGGCATTTTATATATCATTTAATAGTTTTGGGTCTACTGGGGGCCTTGTCCTAGTTTTCAGATAGTTGTTTATTTTAGTCATGTAGTAGAGATTTTGCAGATGGTTTTCTAATGTCGATACATGCTGTGGGATATTATTTCCCATTATTAATTTTATTAGACTCGTGACTATGTTTTCATAATATTGTGTATCTTTCGCATTTATTTTTATCATATGAATTATGTGCATGATTAGAGGATAGATAGGGGTATTTTGGGCCTTCATGGTTCGAAATACTCATCACTCCCAGGGCCCCAGTATAGGTCAGGACAAACTTGTTATCAAAGCACGATTCATGGTCCCAAGGTGTCTACGAAATTGTAATGGGTAGAGTCTTATTTTTAGGTATGTAGCATGCCACACTTATAAGCAGAAGGCTACAAGGCATTTAGAATGTCTCTCTTTCTTTATGTTCTAGTTTGTACTAAGGAGTTAGAATGTTCCTCTTTTATACTCTAATTCGTGCGATGGTGTTGTCCATACGAAAGTAAAGTCATCCCAATTCTTTTCTTTGATGTGTTCAAATATGTTTCATTATTGGTTTGAATGAAGTACAGAAGTTCAGAATCTAAATGATATTGTCCTTTCTAATTGAGCCATAAAGATTTAAAAAAATGAGGTGCAAGGACTTAAGAAGAGTCTGTTAGTGCTTTAGAGTATATTGATTCTGGTGTAAACTTTGATATCGATGAAATCGTGCTTTCCACCCTGATGTATTAAGTGTATTTAATCCCTTTTAGAATTTATGTTGCAGATGTAATATTTAAGGGGGATGATGTATAACAGAATATTAGAATTGTATTTACACCCGAGTAGTAGTAGTATAAGTTAAGTGTCGGTGTCATGACCAATTGGTAGTGATGTTGGACCAAGAAGTTGGTGATGTAATGTAACAAATTTTGAAGTTAGAGTGAGGATGACTTTTTGTAAATAAATATTTTAGTTGAATAACTGATGTTTGAGGATGATTTACCCCTTTATGTTGATAGACTAATGTGGTAGCTAGTAGAATATGTGGATTTTATGGTTGTTCGTGGAGGAAGTGTTTGACTCAGAATTTTATTTATACAGCGTAATATGTGTATTCTTGGGCCATTGAATATTGTGTGTCAAGTTTTTATCTCTTATAATCTTGATATCATTGTGTTGTTAAAAACAAAGTTTAGTGAAGACGTGTGGGGCTCTTTCAATTCACTAGCATAGTTGCTTTGTTATTCATTTCATTTCCTTGTTCAAAACACAAAAATAGTCTAGTTAAGCCGTGTGTGGCCTATTTTTATCCACTACAAATTTGTTGTTCTTTCTGTTGTTTTTGTGTTGGTTGGAACTGGGGGTTTAGAGGCAAAATGGCAAGAAGAGTGGTAAGGGAAATTTATTGAATATATGTATAGCCAAATCTTACTGGATGAGATCGAGTTGGTAATGGAAGTGAATTATTGTTTTCTTGAAGCATTAAAATCGCTAGATTAGCCATTAAGGTATAATTATAGATTCATGGTTGTTTGTGGAATTGGAAGGTAGTCTAAAAGTGCACTTGAGTAAGTAAGTGTGATGCGAGGAAGCCGTATAAGTAGATAAGATTGTATGGGGTATGATATAAGATTAAGGTTGACCATGTTTATTATGTGATTTTACCCCTTGATCTTCTCTCTCTTAGTAGATGTAAGATAGTACATCATGTGAGAAGGTATGAAGTGGATTTTGAGCTATAATAGTGATGTCATGGAGGGGATTGTGACTTTAGGTAGTATTTGAATGAAATAAGTAGTTGAAGTTGATTTCCCAATTTGATTGACTAGTATATTATGTTGCATTCTTTGCGTTATTCGTGGTAGACGATGGATGCTAGACTATAGGCTTGAATTATAGGTTGTAGAATATGGTGGCAAGAATAGTATTTTATGATTAATGATGTATGATTTATGGGAATGAATTAGTAGGCTTGATATGATTTGTGAAAAAGCCCAGGTTGATGATTTATGAAAAGTTTAAGAGGTAATCGTAAGGGATATATGTACATAAGGACTAGTGTTAAAATAATGAATTGTTGTTGAGTCATTAAATGGTTAAGAATATGGGTATATTGGAATAAGTTGAACCCCAGGTAGCAAGTTATTAATAAAGTTTTATGCATATAAGTGTATGTTGTACCTAGTCTATGTTTTTGAAATTTGTAGTATGGGGGGCGTCTGAGGAAGAATCAAAGATTTTTGTTGTTTTATGGTGTTCGTTATTGTTGAATTCAGGAAATATAGGTAAGAAATATGTGCCTTCAGCATAGTTTTATAGATTTGATTAAGTTATTGATTATGTGATTTGAGATGTAATGATAGTATCCTAAGGAAATTGAAGATGGAGTGTTAGTGATTAGAAGTGTGGGTGTCTATGCTCATGGAAATATTAGTCGTAAGTTGATGACTCTAAAATTTAGAAGAAAATGTCCTAGAAAATAATATAGTGCCTTTGTATTAGGGATTAATGAGAGAAGTTTGAATTCATGTACATACTGATACCCCTTTTGTGAGAAGGAGTGTGGGTGTGTGCACTCACGAGAGTAAGAGTTGTAGAGTGTTGACTACTGATGCTAGTGAATGTTAAGAGTAGCATTTTTTTTGAAAAGCAAGGCCTTCCAAGTATATTTCATTAGAGAGAGTTTACAGTTGAAGTTTATGGTGATGTCTTATTTGCGTTGATGTTGTGGCTACAGATTTTGGTATGAGGTTATGTCTGCAAGTCTAGAGGTGTGACTTTGATCTAAGGGGGAGATGGGTAATTAAGTTAGTTCCCAAATTTTTCTCAATTCGACAAGTTGCGGCGGAGAAAGCATGACAAGTCTATTCTTACTCAAGCATACTCCTCCTAATTCTATTTTAGAGATTATTCCGCTAATGTCTTACATCATCTATTCAAGTTATTCCTGTTCCTATTATTCGAGTTTCCCATGGACTTATGTCTATGATATGACCTCTAAACTAGAAGCAATTCTGTCTCTCAGTAATCCAGTCTTTCATGTATTCAGGCCATATGTTATGTTGTTCATTATCCATGAAAATCTATGTCTCTCAGCATGCTTGGTCTTAAGGAAATATGATTCTATATGTCATTGATTCATCCTTTGTTGGGTTTAGCCAAAGTGATAAGGTTTTTGCAAACTTATGGCAAAAATCTCAGTTCCATAAATGAGGAACAATCACTCCTGCGGAAATCCTTATCTTAGTTGAGATGTAACATACCATAGCATTCTTCACTCAATACTACTCTTAGTGGCACGTATGGAGAGCTTGTAACCTGAAAACTTTTCTAATTGTTAAAAGATTTAGTCATATTTATGAGCTCTTAACTTCCATGATTTAAATTGATCTTCTCGACCCTAAGACGTACATTTTTTAGTTGATTCATGTTCAGAAGTGTAAATGGGTGGTTCGGGTAAAGTTTTAGATTTTTCATACCAAGTTTGAGATGCGTTTAAGTAAGCAAACCTGTGGATTAATACGATATCAGCAAGCTGTGTTGGTAATAGCGTTGACCAAACTAGTGTCTCGAGGCAATCTCTATGCGTCGCGTCTCCTATCACGTCGGGTGCCTAGTTTATCTTACCAATTTTTCCAAATCCAAGAGGGGAATCCCATCTATTTCCCCCATTTTGTCTTGATATATGCACCAATATTTCTCCCTGTGCTCTGTCCTGATAATTCATGTTGTATTGTGTTTTCCGAATGACTATTTACTTACAATCCAGAGACTTGTTATATGGACTACATTGTGGTTATTCTATCATATCTTCATTTCATGTCCTTTCTTGAGCAATACAATGAGTAGAAGTTATGGTTTAATGGTGATATTTCCATTCTTGACAATTATGCTCGAGTCTCTTAATGACCCTCCATATGATAGTATAATGGTGGTTGTACAAAAGTGGTGATGTGTTAGGTAGAGGAGTAGATGTGCTTGAAGGTTAAAAATTTGATATGATTCTCGAGCTGAGGTTATAAGTGAAAAGGAAAAAGAAAGAGGTGACCTTTTGTTGTGTGAATTATCTAAGAAGGAGGAATATGGTGAAAAATATTTGTAGAGTTGTTGAAATTGTAGGTCTTGGTGTGCAGATCCATGAGGTTGGTGCAGTTGATTAGGCTTGAACGTTGTTATTGTTGAAAACCCAAATCTGTGTGCTATGTTGTTAGTACCCTCTTAATTAAAAACCCAAGAGTTTTTGATGATATTGATGAGGTGAAGAATTTTTTAAAGGGATGTATAGTACATGGTCCTGTAGCTTAAGTTACCGCCTTGTTACTTCGAGTTAGGCTTCAACACAAAAAGCGCTTTGCACTGAGGCTCAAACTCTTGTGGTTAGATGTGTGATGGAAGAATTGTAAGTTGGAAGTGGTGAAGTGTGTTGTTTGTTGTTTGGACATGGATGAGTAGTGTTTCAAAGTACAATATCTATTTCATTGTATCATGAGAGATGAGAATGATTGTATCGCGAAAGATCTTCTTTCATTATTAGTACCAATATAAATTCGGTCTATGATCACCAAATAAATCCCAGCCTTATGTTTGGAAGATTATTATGCACACATCTCATGTGCAAGATCATCCTTATATTAAGTCTCATTATATCACGTTTCGTACTTACAAGTTTCGCTAGGGGTTATCATAAATCTTGTTTGCTAGCATTCCATATTTTGTTGTGGAAAAATATTTAATGTGAGACTACGCTCTTTATTCTACACTTTTAGTACTTCAAAAAATCCCTACCCATCATTCGGGGATGAATGATCCTAAGAGGGAGATAATGTGACACCCCACATTTCGGGCTAGAACGTAAACCGTTATTCTTTCACATAGAGGTTTCAAAATTCATGAATCCTATGCAAATTTAGAGTGTAATCAATTATGTAGTGTGTGAATCTAGTTGAGCATGAATTGAGATCATAGAACTCCCTTAACTCAAAGACGGGTTGAAAACTTTCCTATCGTTCACGTTTTAATGAACCTTGAAACTTGTATCAACTTCAATCGATCATAACTCATTATATATGGCGAACTGGGTGGCCTTCTATAGTGAAAGATCTTCGAATTAGCTTTCCATCGATACCAAATTACCCTAAAACGGACACTCGGTGAAGAAGTTAGAGCATTTTTAGTGTCAGCGTTCCCGTTTGACTGGCTACCGCATCGCGATGAGCCTTAAATTGACAATTGTCAATTCTAGCAGCTCATCACGATTTCCAGCGCGTCGCAATGAAGACTTATATGGCGTTCCAGTCCCAAATTTTAAATTCTAAGGTCAAACTAGACATTTCCCATGGCCCTAAACCCATCCAAACATGGGATTTAATCCCAAATACACCTAAATACGTACACTTTCACCAAAATTAATCAAGAATTCTCTCTAGGGTTTCAAACAAGAATCCAAAATAATTCAAGATTCAACTGTTAGTTTTTGAAGATAATTAGAGATTTGGAATCCTCAATCTGTAAGCTCCAAGAATCATTCATTATTCTCCGAAATAAAGGTACGTAGATTTTTCCTATATTTCATGGGCATGTTTTCAAAAAGGAATTTACGGAAGACTTTAAATTTATACAACTATATATATGTTTTTACAAATAGGGGTTTTCAATTGAGACAAATAACATGTGTAGATATATGATTTTGAAAGAATTATTGAGATATCATAGGGTTGTCCATTTGAATGTATTTAAATGGTTGAATTGTGAACATGCGACCTGAAATTTTAAAAGTGTGTGATGTACATGAGTTGTGAATTTTCTAAATTCCCCATGATAATGTTTATACCCCATATTATACTAGTGTTAAACCATTGACAGCATGAGTTTTGCAATTGATATGACATTACTCGCAAATAATTAAACTTCTTGAAATAATTGCATGTTGAGAACATTGTGTATGTGTTTTAATGGTGTTAAAGTCATATAAATGTGCATGTGGTAAATAGTATGAGAAGTTGGAAAGTTGATGTGATATTGATGAATTGCAAGTCGGGGACGACACCCTGTAGAGTATGACATGTGATTGATTAAAATGAGTTTCATGCATTGATTTTATAAGATAGATGGATACCCGAAGAAAGCACGAGTCAAATGACTCTACGCTGGAAATCGTGTTTGTCGACTAGGGAACTTTGTACCCTGCTGTGTGATCTTGTGTACCTGACATTATGTCATCCAAAATTAGGACTATGGTTAGGAGCCTTGCTTTGTGATCTTGTGCACTACCATACTTGATTGCGTCGAGACACCCTGCTATGTGATCTTGTGTGTCTTTCACTCACTTATACTCTAATCTCGGCGGCAACCGAGATTTGACAATTTGTGACAATGTGAAATTGTAGGGTGTACCACCTATATCAGATGTGTTGCATTGTTATTGTAAAATCAGTATACTATGCCTATGTATTTTCGAAATCATTTTGCAATAATGTGTTTTATAAAAACTCTCATTTAGTTTGTATAAAAAATCTCTACTTTGTTATGGATTACTCTGCGTAACAGTACTTTGTATTGACCCCCTTCCCTCCCAAGTTCGAAGGCACGGTCTAGGGGTCTGGATAATCAGTAGATTCTTCAAACAAATTTACAGATTCAAGTGGTGAGCCTTTTATATTTCGGAAGGCTTGATGTCTGGCAGTTTATTTTTCATTTAATAGTTTTGGGTCTACTGAGGGCCTGGTCGCAGTTTTTAAATAGTTTTTGTTTTAGTCATTTAGTAGAGATTTCGCAGACGATTTTTAGATGTCGATAGATGTTATGGGACATTATTTCCCACTATTGATTTCATTAGACTCGTGACCATGTTTCCATAATATTGTGAATCTTCCGCATTTCTTTTTATTATATGAATTATGTGCATGATTACCAGATAGATAGGGGTGTTTCAGGCCTTCATGGTTCGGAATATTCGTCACAGCCAGGGACCCGGTTTGAGTTGTGACACATCCTATCCACGATGACCTAAATAGAATCATATAGATTGCATGACTAGGGAAGAACAATTACACAATCCATATAAATTAGTTCCTATTTCCGCATAGGTATCTCAATTTCTTGAGAAACCCCACCAGGTCTCAAGTGCTCCAACTTCACTTGTTGGCAAACCATGCACTTAGCTACAAAATTTGCCACATCCCTATTCAGATTATTGAACCAACAAATTTCTCTCAAATCATGGTACATCTTCATTGAACTAGAATGAACAGTGCACCTTGACTTATGAGCCTCGACCAAGATCCTCTCACGCAGCCCATCAATATTGGGAACACAAAACCTACCTTGGTACCTTTAGATACCATTAGCTTCGGGTTACCCACATCATCCTTGATCCACATCATTATTGGATCTAAAACTTGTTTCTATTTCACTTTGGCACAAAGAGATGACTTCACCACCTCTTGCACCATCACAGCACCATCCCCACAGTCTAAGAGATGAACTCCAAGATTAGCCAAACGGTGAATATCCTTCACCAACTCATGGTTTTCCTGATCTATATATGAAAAACTTCCCACAGACAACTTGCTAAGAGCATCAACAACCGTGTTAGCTTTACGTAGATAGTAGAGAAGACTCATACCATAGACCTTGAGCAACTAAAGCCATCTTCTTTGCCTGAGATTTTACAACTTCTGGGTGAACACATATTAAAATCTCTTATCGTTTTAGAAGATCCCAGCATGAACCCCGTACAAATAATGGCCCTAAATTTTCAAATAAAAGAGCACATCCGACATTTACAAATCATGAGTCAGATAGTTCTTCTCATACACCTTCAACTTTCTAGAAGCATAATTAACTACCTTACCATGTTTCATTAACACACAACCTAATTCCGGTCGAGATGTATCACAATAAAAAACAAAACAATAGGTATCCTTGGGATGGGTCAAAACCAGAGCTGAAGGTAACTTATATTTTAACTTCTCAAAACTACCTTCACAAGCATTAGACCATAGGAACTTTACCTTGTTCAGAGTCAACTTAGTCAATAGGGAAGCAGTAGAAGATAATCTTTCCTCAAACCTCCTAAAGTAATTAACTAAAGCTAAGAAATTCCCAATATGAATTAGAGTCGTGGGTATTGGACACTCCTTAACCACTGAAACTTTCCTTGCATCCACCATGTTCCCTTCACTAGAAAAAAGCATGAACCAGATAGGTTACAACATTTAACCAAAACTCATTTTTAAAGAACATCGTATACAACTTTGGTCCTTTAAGGTTTGTAACATAAGATGAAGGTGACTGGCATGATCCACCCCACTCTTGGAATACACCAAAGTATCATCAATCAACATAATGATGAATAAATCCAAGAATTGAAGAAATACCTAGTTCGTAAGACCATGAATGCCTTTGGGGCATTAGAAAATCCAAAAGACATCACCAAAAACTCAAAATGAACATACCCGATTTGGAAAGAAGTCTTAGGGATATCCACTTCACTAATTCTCAACTGATGACAGCTCGATGGAAATCAATCATTGAAAATCTCTTAGCTCCCTGAAGTTTTTTAAAATAGATCATTAATCCTAGGAAGCGGATACTTATTCTTCACAGTCACCCTATTTAACTAGCGGTAGTGTATACATATTCGAAAGAACCCGTCTTTCTTATGCACGAAAAGAATCGGAGCACCCTATAGAGAAACATTAGGAAAGATAAAACCCTTATCTAGAAAATTCTTTAACTACTCCTTAAGTTCTTTCAACTAGGTTAGTTCCATTCTATATGTAGGGAAAGAGATAGATTAAGTTTCCAGATGAAGATCAATCCCATAATCAATTTCCCGATTAGTAGGAATATCAAGAAATACCTCAAGAAACTCACAAACCATAGGAACTGATTCAAAAGGACCTTTGGATATAAAAACCTTAATATGTACTAATTGGTTGAGACACACCTTGGAAACCAATTTTCGGGCTCTAAGATAAGAACTAAACCCTCCTTTGGGCACTAGGAAACTACCTTCCCCCTTAACCACCTGCTTATTTGGGAAATGAAAACTGACCCTTTGGGTTTAAGAGTCAAGAGATAAATAGCACAAGTGCAGCCAATCCATCACAAAAATAATGTCAAAGTCTAACATGTCTAATTCAATTAGGTCCAGTAACATTTTCCTACCACAAATGGATACCACACAACCCTTATAGACACTTCTACCCATAATAGAGTCACATACCGGGGTAGACATAGAAAAGATATCTAGAATACACTCAGGATTAAAACCAAAATGAATAGCCACATAAGGTGTCACATAAAAGACAGTAGACCCACGATCAAATAGAAAATATACTTCTTGATAAAGGAGTTTTAGCATAACAGTAACAACATCAGGTGATGCCTCAAAATCTGTATGAGTGACAAGAGCATATAGATGATTCAGACTAGTGCTGGAGCCAGAAGTAGCACCTTTTGATGTAGGAGCATATGAAACAACAATTAGGACCTTATTAGCCCTCGTAGCGACAATCTCTGAAGGATAGTTCCTCTGAATTTAGCCATGCTGACCACATCAGAAACACTTACTCCATCTGTCATAACAAAATCCATAATGTACCTAACAACAAAAAAACACACAGGATAAGATAGAATCGATTGAGCCCCATTGGCCTGAGATTTGGGCACCTTGTTCCTTAAATCTGTTGTTGCTCTAAAATTGGCGATCACTGGATGACTTAGGATATAAAGCACTATCCAAAAGATAGGAAGAAAAATTACCTTACTTCTCTTAGACCATTTCCCACCAGCTCTGCCACTATGTTACTGACCTCAACCCTGATTTGAATAGCAAAACTTCTTACTCTTCCTTTTACTCACCCCTGTATACTTCTTCTTTTCGTCTACTACTAGTTGCGTATACAATATAATTCAAGAGATATCCATGTCACTATTCAATAAGGTGACCTTACATTCAAACAGCAAGTCCCAAGACAAACCTGAAGCAAATTTCCTCATGTTAGCCCAGATATTAGATATTAGCTCAGGAGCATAATAATTTTGCTAATGAAACTTTTACGGATACTCCTTCACAGTGATCTTGCCTTACTTCAAATTAAAGAACTCCTAAGCCTTCGTCTCCCTCTACTCCTGAGGAAAGAAGCGATAAAGAAAAGCACTCGATAAATCCTCATACAATTCCAAATCCACATTATCTCTCCTAAACTTATCCCACTCCTAATACCACTGATACGCAATATCCTTCAGCTTGTACATAATAAACTCCATATACTCAAAGTCACAAATAGGCATCACACAGAGAATCTTTTCCATCTTATATATGAAGCCTTAAGGATCTTCCTCAACCTTAGAACTAGTAAAGGTCAGAGGATTCAACCTCCTAACTGGCCATTTCTAGTGGCTTTAGAATAACTCACAGCAGCACCAATATGACTCGATTTATGATACTGAGATGTTACCAAGTGGGTAAATAGATAAATGGAATGGTGAGACTCAATATTGGTAATATCTCTTAGAGATGATAGAGAAGGAGTGTTACCGACAGAAGAAGGATTAGTGGGAACCGATGGAACTCTACCAAGGAAATCAAAATTTGTGACCCAATACCGAGTCTAAATTCCTTATGTAGGATATGCCCCGTCCATATTTTCCTTAAGCAGGATAGAGCAGTTTCTACAAACATCAGATCTTCTTAGAGGGATGATCTTGAAAGATCCATACGGAAATTAGAGGAGATTTGAAGACCTTAGACTCTATAACTCAATAGTATATTACAAGAAAAGAAAACATTCCTAAATGTCTTGTACTACATCTCTTATAAATGTGGAGCGCTACACACCCGTAAAAGAGATTCTACTTGGCAACGGTTTTGTGGACACACAATGGAACCAAACCTAGGCTCGTATACAAAATTTTTCACAACCAAAACTATGGCCTGGCCGTGATGAGTATCTAAAGTCTAATAAGTATCGGAGACCACCCCTATATCTCGCCAAATAGAACACAATACACCCAACAACGAATGGATTTTTAACTTATAACAAGGCAGGATACGATATGCCTAAGGAATTTAAGATATGTCTCTAATCAGTATCTGATAACTAACCAAACACAATCAACCACCTTTCCAAGTTAATAGTATTCCACAAGGCCTTCTAACTAAACTAAAATTAACAAATTATCGAGACATGCCCTAACTCTGACACTACTAATAATAATAATGTAAGATCTTCAATTCTAATCTATGAAAGGAAACTAATGAAATGACCAAGTCTTCCAATGAATGGAAGCTCGCCACATCACCATCGATGACCGACAAACTGAGCCGATCCATTGAAAATTGCATAGGAAAAGTAGAAGTATCTCTAGTTCCTGCATTACATGGAGATATAGCATTCGAAGATGGTTAGTATGTTGAGCACTAGCATGTAACTTAGGGTTAGGGGATAAAATAATACCATGAACCATATTTTCAAAAAAACTCAAGCCAATGCACATAATCATATATACATATAAATATGTTATGCCGAGAAAAGGAAAGAGACTTAGCATGAAGTAAAATTTTATCCTAGAATATGTAGGTTAACTGTCATAGCAGGAACCCACGGGCTATATGGGCTTAACTCCTCCAACTAAAAAGACCCCAATGCATTTTAGCTGTATGAACCAGATGTATTTAGGAAGACCATGAAATGTCCTAACCATATGTCAATCCAAGATACAAATATATCAATAGTGTGAACTATGCACACATGTCATCAAGATCAAACCTCATGTCAGCAAACATGAGTTTATAGTACAATTCATCAAAGATCCATACTTTCACGGCTTTGCAACATTACCCCCATTAAGCTAAATTTAAAGCATCTTTTACACAACCCATTTATTATCCAATAAACCAACTGTTAAGGCACACCTTGGGTACCAGTATACCATTACCTTGACAGCTTATCTCAATGCCATAACAATCACATTGACTTGGGGGAATTCCATGACCCCCTTTTTCATTATATCCAATCATGGCCAACAAGGCTTTGAAAATCCATGTTCAATGTTTAATTATTAATACAATGCAATATCAAATGTGACTAAGTCAAACTAATTGGCAATTTCCCAATCCAAAGACATTTACATAAGTGGCTTGAAGGGACACAATTATTAAAAACCAATTCAAATCTCAGAATGCCAATTCTGGAGAAAACCATGACCCTTAGTTTATTCACTATTCCCATGCACCACGTAAGTTTAAAACCACCAATAAAGCATAAATAATGGAAAATAAATCATGAAAAAATAATTTAAGAATGAACCATATCAAAACCCCCAACCACAACAAAACACACATTCAAAACCTCCAATTAAACAATTTAAATACATATTTTTCATCAAGTAATAATTAGGGAAGAGTAACATTCCTTAAATATCAAAAGTTATGGAGGTAATTTGCCCTTGAGAGCTCTAGTTGATGAACTTATTGGAAATCCTAAGCATCTTACTTTAGAGATTTAAGAGTTTGAGAGTGTTTTTATTGTATTCTAAATGAGAAATAACCCCTTAAAGTGTTATATGATTATGGGATTCAAGTAAGGAAAAAGGGGAATTGACCTAAATTCTATTAATAAAAATAATGAAAAATCACCGCCCAATTACTACGGGTGACCTTGCAACTTGTAGGGTCACCTTACGACTTGTAAGGTCCCACTTGTACTCTAGACAGTGTCCAGGCCTACCAAAGCTTACTCGGTTATGAGTTGTACCTTACAACTCATACTCAGTTATTACACCTCGCATAGTCTAGTTGTCATCAAAGTAGAAATAATTGTGCATCACACTCACTAGCTATGGAAGGCTACATATTACCTATTTTGATTCTTTACGACTTATAAGGTCTAAGTCATAGTTAGGATAAAACCCAGGCCAACATACTAGCCAGGCTACGATTGGGTCCATAAAACCTGTCAAGACTCCCTATGACTCATAAAGGGAGTCATATTTCAGGCAGTAAGGATGAAATTTTAGAAAGTTTCAAGGACTAAAAATATGGAGCATTACAATAATCATACTCTCTATCATAATCAATAGTACAATTATTGTTGGAACCCTTACGGGTTGCCCCATATAGTGAGGGACTAGGTCCCTCAAAGTCAAACACATGAAATCAAATAATAAAGTATAGAAAAACTAAAGAAAGTAAAGGAAATAAATAACTCAAAAGTTATAATTTGGAAACCCCCTTGCTAAAGGAAGGGAAAACCCACGACTTTCCCTTAGAAACAACAAAAAAATCCACAATAATCAACCTCTTGATTACATACTTGATTTCATCCTAACTCTAGGCTCCTTTAACTTTTCATAACTCTACTACAGGCTATTCTTGGAAACTCTACCAAGGGCACTCTCCACTAATTAACTCTAATCTGCAACAAGCTACGGAAAATCTACTTAAGCAGTCCCAATCATGAACAAAATACAACACTAGTCTAATAGCATGAGTAGTTTAATCATAAATCAACACTTAAGAACACTCACTCACTCTTTAAGCATTTTACCAAGATAAAAACATGAGTAATTCTTGAGCAATCATGAAATAAAGGTTTTACTGCCTCTCTTCACACTTTAGAATTATGCAGAAACTATTTGATAAAGAAACATCTTTTTCTTTTTATAAATAAAGGATGATTAGGGATGAAACATTATTAGACCAGCTATCCTAGTCAGTATAAACAACACCTACAATAAGAGAACAAAATTGTGCCATCACGCGTGCCAGTTGTACTGTACTAAGAACATCCAGAGACCTGGTCCCTTGTATTCAGTTGTTCATCATCAAAATTGTGTATATCAATTTTTCAGTTTTTAATGATGACAAACAAACCATACATCTTTGGCATAAATATATATCCATTATATTTAAACAGTATAATTACCACTCCGAAGATAAATATTTACCCCTATCATCATGCTTTCTCCTAAATCATACGACCCAGAGATCTGGTTTCTTGATGTTATTTAAAGAAAAAACTTATCGTTTTCTTCCCTCTATCACTGTGCCTTATCATTCACTTATCATATTACTTCTTTACTTTTACCAAAATTCTAAATGCTTTCCCTCTTTTATCAATAGTCAACATGTCATATTCTTCCCCCTATCAGCATGCTATTAATATTTACCTAGACCACCTAGTATCTGGTCCCCTACTATATATACTCAGTATACCTCCTTTTTTGATCATTGAAAAGTAAAGATAATAAATTAAGAGTAAATTAAAAACAAATTAGTTAACTTATGGCCACGGGCCGACAATAACATTAACAACATCTTAACAAGTTAAAGGTAACAAATATAACATACAAAGCAAAAATTAATTCATAAGTAGAGGATAAGTATCATTGCAATGCATAAATTAAATATTCCTAGGAGAAAAGGCCACAAGAATTAGGAGGAATTAACAAGTGAAGGAATTGGAAGAAAAGTTCAAAGAATTAAGGTAAAGTTGTTGTTGTGATGCCTTTTGATCTTATTAGTTAATATTGGAACCTTGTTCTTTATTTTATCATTCTCAGTTCTATGTATTTCATTGTCACTTGGGCTTCCTTTGGACAAATGTTAAATTGTCTCCTAGAGCTTGCAAAATTCTTCATCATTGGCAGCTAAATTTCCCTTTAGTTCATCTATTTTCTTGCTGAGATCCCTTTAATTAATTCTACCTGGTTTGACACAGTTTTTTTTACCAATATTTTCATGCTAAATATTTGAACCATAGATCTTTGATTTCCAAAATCACAAACAATGCTATAATCATTATGTACTGTGTTCATCCAATATCCATAAGGTAGGCCATGCCTCCCATTTTCCCCAAAATACCCTATGTAAATATGTTCTATAATCAACGTAGCTAGATTAATAAACTCAAAGCAATTAAGGCATTTCATCGCCTATAAGTTAATGGATGAGGCAATCTATCTATTTTTTTACCTAGGCAAAATTACCTTATTTGCAAAGTCAAAAATCTATTGAAACTCACTTTTGAATGAGTTTCTATTTACTGCAGCCACAAATTTCCCTTTGACCATTGATGCATTTGCGAATAATTATATTGAAGGCAGCTACTTAGAGATAGTTCTCACCCTATATATAGGAATTTCTAAAATCCTTCCAAGTGTTTCCTCATTCAGCTTTATTTTCTTTCGTTGGACTTGAGCAGTCAGATTCATCCCATCTTCTAAGAATTCCAAAGTAAAATAGAATTCCTTCACTATCTCATAAAAACAATAGGAATAGGTCCTTTCAAGCGATACATCCAACCTTGATGTTCAACCAGCTCAATAAATTCGACTATACTAGGTTCTGCTAGCATATTTAAATCCAAAATCCTTTCAGTTAACACCTTTTGATTTTTCAAGAATCTTTTTCTAAATTCCTTGGATACAACCTTACTTTTCTCCCCATTCATTCTTCTAGTATAAGCGATCATAGATTCTCTTTCAACTACTTTTCTCTTCTTAGGTCTAGGTTACTCAAGAGTCAGGTGCTTTTCAGTAAAACATTCAAAATTTATTAGTATTTTATTGACATTATTTTTATTGTGATCAACTATGCTCTTTACCGAGATTTTTGATAGGAAGATAAGATTTTCTGTGACCCATTTTTATCCATTACAGCACTACTAGAATAATTTTGATGATTTAGGGATTATTCTTCATTAACAAGATCATTAATAAAGGATTTAAGGTTAAGAAGAGCAGGAGAAGAAGGATGTTTTTTAGGAATATTTTTGAAGGAACTTTTACCTATGCTAAGCTTAGAATTCTTTGAATGACATAGATATAGAAGATCTGCATCCATTAGGAAGGTATTTTTCTTAGAAGGGATATTTGAGATTTTGATTTCCCTTTTTGATGAGAGAATGAGTGGGTGCAGATTTAAGGGAACAATAAGCACAAGGAAGGGTTTTCTAGGGGAGCAAGATATGATCAACATTATATTTTAGGTGAAACACCTTTTCTTTTAGAATAGGACAATTTTTTTTGACACAAGGACAAGGTGGATACGAGTTTTTCTTGATAGTACAGACAAAATTTACACATATATGATACTACCCTAATATATGGGACCAAGTTTCTCTCAAGTTTAAGTGAATCTTTAACTTTATGCTAGTTACCTCTATCCACCTCCAAAGTTGCTCACCTAGGCATATAACTGCAAGGGTATGGTACTGAGTTAGACCAATATATACCTAGTTTACCAAGGATACCTGCCTTCGTAGCCAAAATTTGGAAGGAAAGCTAATCCATCTAGCAAGTTAGGTTGATTTGATGAATCCCAGGTACATATTGTTTGATTTATTACACCGCATAATAACATGATTTATTCTTGAAATAGGTCTTAGGATCATATCTAAGACTTGGCATTCTTTAAATATTCAGAGTTCCTTATACATTGCTTTAAATTTTCCAGCCTTATTCACATCTTATGAGCTTATTTTCGGGATTGGTATGGAGAAAAAACCATGAGATTTTTAACCTAGACTAGTGTTTGCACTCTTCCCTCCCAATGTAAAGTTATAATGTCAAGGGAGATAAGAGTATATATGCTTCATGTTTGATTCTGTATGATTAATTACTCTGTGACAAGATCCCTTTGAATCTTGACTAGACATTTCTTGGAAGTACTCTATTTGAGCTGATATTTATGATTGAGATTCTAGATCATTATCCATTATTTTATTTTGCATTATTAGCATATTGACTATTCTCATTAACTTCATGCAATTTTTTGACCATTTTTATCTATACACATAAGACACCTTCACCTTGAAGTGTATTAGGAGATAGAATATAATTAGACCTTCCATTCATAGCTTTAAGTAAAAACATATCTAGAAAATTGTTTTGATTGCAAACCTTTTGTCCCTTCTGCACTTGCAATTATTTATTAGACTCGGAAACCCATTTAAGCTTGAGTTCCCAATAGGAATATAGAGGTGTGATTAAATACTTCTTTGTTCATCTATATAATGTAAGCTTCTTCATGTTTTTTCCAAGGTTTTACACCTTTGGGATAGCTGCTCCCATGGTGAACATGTCTAATATTTTTCATTCTTGTTCTAAGCTAGCTTTGACAGTATTCTTTTAGGTGTCAATCACTTCCATAGTTAGTGCATAATTTTTTATATGCTTTGATTTCAATATTTTGAAATTCATTAACTTGTGACCTAGATGATTGAGCTTTGTGTTGATACTCGAGGCCCTTACCGTTATTGACTCCTTTACTAGGTAGGTTAGAAAGGATCTGAGAAGATGCAGTCCACTAAAAGGATTTTTTAAGTTTATCCCTCTGATAGACCAGGTCCCTCTAAAACTCCTTATTATGTTTGAGTGCAGACATAAGATGCTTTTAGGAATTATCTATTTTTCTTTAGCCTCAACTTAATACTATGATGCTTCTTTCTTCCCTTCAGTCTCATAAGCATATCCTTTCTCCTGTTGACTCACCAAACTTAAATTTTTGATTTTAAGCTTAGAAACCTGTTGCTCAATTTTAGATATCTTGAAACTCAGAGCTATCAATTCATGCTCTTGATCTTCTATCCTTTTCTCTAGAGTATTATTGTTTTCTTTATCACAGACAACATCTTTTTCCTTTAGTTGACTAACTAAATTTAGATATCAAATTTTAACTTAGTAACTTGCTCTTCAGTTTCAGATATTTTGAGACTTAGAGAAGTTAAATCAAGCTCTCGACTTTCCACTTTTTCTTCTAAAGAAAAGTTTTTCATATTCATTTCAGACATGGAGTTAATCAGCGCATTAGCAAGCCTTTTTATCTTTCTAGATGATAGTTGTCCAAGTTTGTGTTAAGATAAAAATATGCTACCTTATTTTCTTCTACTTCTTCTTCAGTATCTGCAATAAAATCAAACAAGGAATCAATGGTTACATTGTTATCCTCCACTACAAGCAAGGAAATATCTGCAGTCTTCTTAGTTTTATCAGATTCACTTGAGGAGCCACCCCAACAAACTAAGGCTTGATTAACTGCAAAATCAGCCACAACTTGTCTTTGTAATTTTACAGGGTCCTAGTCCCTGTTCTTTTCTTTGTCATATCAAATATTAAGATAATTATGATGGTCCAATTTGTGCATAAAACATTTTTTTATGAAATTGTTAGGACTACCACATTTGTGACATGCCTCTATAGTGACACCCTTTCTGCTGCTACTTATACTTGTATGGAACTGACCACTTTTCCTCGTAGCTCTAAAAATTATTTTTCCAAGTAAGCAACATTAGTTTCTTCTTAATTTGAACCTAACCTTGAAGCTTTTAGTGATAAAGTTTTTTCCTTTTTCACTTCCTTCCTTTCTCCTCCTCGCTACTTCTTATGTTTATTGGTTTTTAAGTTCCCAATAAGTTCATCTATAGTGAGGGTCTTTAGATTTCTTGCCTCAGTTATGGCATCAACATTACTTTACCATGACTTAGGAGTAATAGCCAAAATCTTCCTTACTTGTTTATACAATGGAATCACTTCTCCTAAGCAGTTAGCTCATTCTGATTGAAGTGAGCGATTGAACTATGTATGCATTTCTTTTATTGTTTCTCCTTCTTTTATCATGAATGTTTCATACTATTTTGTCAGTATGTTAACTTTAGAATCCTTCACATCAATAGTTCCCTCATGAACAGTTCTCAAGAAATCCAAGATTTTTTTAGTATTTTCACATGTAGAAATCCTATTTTATTCATCCAGACCTAAACCACACACTAGCATTTTCATTGCCTTGTAGTTCTTCTCAATTTTTTTCCTGTCTTCACCATTCAACGCTTTCCTAATTTTGATAACCATTCTTGTAACATCTTCTTCTTTGACTTCTTTTATTGGAGCATAAGGACCATCAAGGACTATGTCTATCAGTTCACAATCTTTAGCCATAATGAAATCAAATATCTTGGGTTTCCACTATCCATAATACTTTATATTAAATCTTGGTGGTTTAGTAGTAGATTACCCTTCTCCTAGATTAGGTGGAGCAGTCATGTTAACCAAGACACTCTTGGTATGAACCTTTCAGAGTGACCTATCCCTGACACCAATTATTGGAACTCTTGAGGGTCGCACAACACAGTGAAGTACTACGTGCCTCAAAGTCAAACATAGGCAATCAAACAATAATGTATAGAAAAGCTAACGGCAGTGCAAGAAAGAAATAATACACAAGTTGTAACGTTAAAACTCCCTTTCCTAAGGAAGAAAAACCAAGGCTTCCCCCCACAAGTACCAAATAAATCCACTATAATCAAACTATTTATTACAAACTTGATTTCAACCTCTAACTGTAGGCTTCTATCGCATGAAATAACTCTACTACAAGCTCATTTTGTAAACTGTTATAAGGAATCTCTCCATTGATTAACTCTAATTAACAAGCTTAGGCAACTCTACCTAAGCACCCTCGAGCATGGAGAAAACATAAAACTACTCTTATAGCATGAGTAGTTCAATTACAAATCAGCAATGAAGAATAATCACTGACTTTTTAAGCATACTGTAAAGATAAGAACATGACCAGTGCTTGAGCAATCTTGAAATAGAGTTTTTGCCTCCTCTCTTCACTCTTTAGCATTGTCAAAAGATTTTTTGATGAATATGCATCATTTTTCTTTTATAGATGAGTGATTATTAAGGCTAAAATATTATTTGACCATTTGTCTTAATAAGTACAAGCAGCACCTGTAAGTTTGTTGCATAAGAGGATAAAACTATGCAGTCACACATGCCAGCTGTACTGGGCCATGAATATCTAGGGACCTAGTCCCTTGAAATTATCTTCTCATCATCAAACCTACACATAGCATCATTAATGTATTAAATAATCATGGTAATTAGTATAATAAATAGCCAAACCACCAGTATAGCTATTACACAGTCATTAGCATAGTCAATAACATAATCACTATTATATCATTAGCATGATCGGTAACATAGTCGACAGACATAATTGCTAACTTGATCAATAACATATCTAATAGCATAATTAATAGCCTAATCGATGGCTTAATCAATCTCTTAATCAAGTGCATATTCAATAGCATATACAATAGCTCAAACAATAGCATCTGAAATAGCCCACCAAAAGCGTAATCAATAACTCATTCATAGCATAATGGTTAAGCATTACTTCTAACATCATATAGCATAACCAACAAGTACCAAGGCATCTAAATGTCATTGAAATTGTTTTTGCAATATATACATAAGCATATAAAAGTTCTTCAATAACTAGCACAAGTCTTCTCCTAAGGTGTCAAAGAGCCCACATCTAAATCCCCAAAAGCCCTTATCAGTAGTATCTACCAAGAACTAGGATAAGGTAACTAAATTAACTATTAGATGTTGAATTATCCATAATTAGCCCTAGAATATCAATTTCTCCCAATATAAAGCAACTACGTCAATTTGGGTAAGTTTATCCTAAACTCAAGTGACTAAGTAAATTTCCTCATTATTGAGTAACTATGGTATTTCCATCCTAATACAAATCCTACTCGGTCAACTTTATCTAAGTTATAACTAACTAGGCTAATTATCCCAAAAAAGTATGCAAAAGAGCCTAAACAGTCCCACTAACCAAAGTATTGCTATTTAGTATTGCTATTTAGCACACCAAAACCTAAAATCCATCCACAATATAACATAATATCATAAATATACTATAAATAACCTCAATCTAACAAGTGGTAGAACCTAGAGTATCTAGACGCAAAATAAAGCTCAATAAATCTACGAAATTAACATCTTTTCTTTTAGAGAAGTTTCTACAAGATGCCAAGCTATCAAATTCACATTCTTCTCATTAATGAGAGAATAATGATACCCCTATTGAACCATTGTGATTTGGGTCAAAAATTAATACAAAAATCCCATGTAGGATCCTATTTATGGAAAATCACATTTTTGAAACCAATTCAACGCTCCCTCATGCTCAAGGAGTCATTACCCTATTGAATGGGTGAAATCTAAGCTAACTTGGGTCTAAAATCAAGCCTCTAAAGTTTTGGGTATTTTGGACAAGAAATGGAAGATTCTTCAATGAAAATAGTGAAATCTTACCATAAATTAGAAGATAATTGCATAAACAGTTGTTAGCCAAGCTCCTAAATCACCCACAAGCCTCAATTTCAATCTATATGCACATTTAGGGCTTTAGTCTCAAGAAAATGGATCAAGGAATGTCAAAAATGGATAAAAATAGGGTATGTATATCCTTTCCAGGTTCTAGGGTATCACTATCATGATGTAAGACTTGCGATCGCAATTTATGGCATCAATGCCAGAGGCCGCGATCATAATATTTCTCCATTGCGATCACAACAATGGGAAAAGGGGAAATTGCATGTGGTGAATGCAATTTACCCTTCGTAATAATGATCTGGAACAAAGGGTATATAATATATGGAGATTGCAATTTACCCTTCACTATCACGTCACACCAGATACGTGATAAACTAGATTTTCTATGTTTAGAATGGACCTCGACTAGGGGTTTGAGATTCATTTGGAACCCGTACAAACAATAAAACTATGCTAACATACAAAATTTGATGTTTTAGAATTAATGGAACAACTTAAATTTACATTCGAGGTCGTTACAACAAAATATGGGTCCCATACCAAATTTTCATTCTCTTATCTTTTTGACCAATTCGTCAAAATGATTTCAGGTACCTTGAGTCCCGAAACAAATATTAACCATGCCTAAAATTGACATTCTGGATCTACTAAAATAGTTAGAATTTGTATTCAAGGTCATTTAGCTGAAGTTTTTACCTAGTGGCCATTTGGAACTAACGAAGACTTCAAAAGAGGGAAATAGTTCTAAAAATCAAATGAATTTCGTCGTAATCATACTATCAATCCTAGAAAGTCCTAAATTACTTGGGGAAGATATATAGAAGATCTAAAAATAAAAATAATAAAAAATATTAAAAATGTACTGAAGGGTTATTACACTCCCAAAGATAGAAAAGAGATGTCAACGCTCTAATCTGTGAGACTCTACTAGACACTTGATCTTGTACCAATAAAACTAGTAAACCTAGATCTAATACCAATTTTTCATGATGTAAATTATGAGGAATGATGGTACCTATAATATTTCACCAGTAGGTAAGTGTTATGACACGAAGTAGGGCCTGTCCATGAAAGGCATCTAAAGTCGAACGAGGATCGGAGACCACCCCATGTACCTAAACAAACATAACACAATACCCCAGCATCAAATAAATTCTAAACATATAATAATATAGCATAAGATAAGATCAAAGAATTAAAGTCATGTCTATAATCCGATAATCGATAATGAACCAAAACGACCAACCAAAATCACCCAAGTTATATCTATTGCTATTCTAGATTGATGACTTAAGAATTTAAGCAATAAAGAAATAGCTTTTTGTAGAAGTACTTTGGAGAAACCAACAAGCAGAAGATATCACATAGGACCATTCTTGTCACTTGCGATAGGTGATACAGATTCTTCATGATAGTAAGTTATATCTAAAGTTTTCTAAATTTGATTTTGGTTAAAATCTATGGCATTGTTGGGTCATATTATATCTAATAAAGGAATTAAGGTTACTACTCAAAAGATAGAAGCTGGGAAGAACTGTCCAAGACCTACAACACCTATGGAGATTCATAGTTTCCTTAGGTTGCAGGCTATTATATAATTTTGTTAAAGGTTTATGTTTAATTTCAGCAACTTTAACAGAGCTAACACACAAATCATCTAAGTTTAAATGGAATGACGCATGTGAAAGTAGTTTTGAATACCTGAAGAATAAGTTTATTTCTACACTATATTGGTACTTCCAAAAGGCACAGAAGGGTATACAGTGTATTGTGATGCTTCAAGAATTGGCTTAGGATGTGTGTTGATGTAACATGCTAAAGTAATAGCATATTCCTCAAGATAATTAAGGCCATATGAGAAAAATTATCCTACACATGATCTTGATACAACAACATTTATATTTTCTTTAAGATATGTCTCCACTACTTGTATGGGATTTATGTTGACATATATACTGACAATAAAAGCTTTCAATACATCTTTAATAAAAAGGGCCTAAATTTGTGACAGTCAAGCTGGCTTGAACTATTAAAAGACTATGATGTTGATATCTTGTATCATCCGAGAAAAGCAAATGTAGTAGCTGATGTATTAAGTCATAAGGCTATGGTGAGCACTTATGGTTAGTCCACAAAAATACAAAGGATGACTAAAGATCTACACCAATAAGCCAAGTTAGGGGTTTTCCTTCTTGAAACTACAGATAAGGGGCTTATTTCCCATAACATGGTAGAATATTGATTAGAAGCTAAAGTAAAAGAAAAGCAGTATGCAAATCCTATTCTATTACATGTTCAAGAGAATGTATAATGTGGTATGATACATGAATTTAAGATTAAGTAAGAGGGAACACTTTGGTGCTAAAATACATTGTGCGTGCTTAATGTTGATGGGCTAAGAAATAGGATTATGCTAGTATCACATCATTCAAAGTATTACATCCATCCAGGGTCAACTAAAATATATAATGATTTGAAAGAAGCGCATTGTTGGGATGACATGAAGAAGAACATTGCAGAATTTGTAGCCCAATGTCCAAATTGCCAAAGATTTAAAGTAGAGACCCAAAAGCCTGGGGTTATATGCAATTTATAGATCTTGTAATCTAGAAGTAGGACATGATGAACATCGATTTCATTATTGGTTTGCCTGACACATCTCACATATTAGATTCCATATGGGTAATAGTTGATAGACTTAGAAAATTAGCACACTTCCCACCGGATAGAACCACTTACACAGTTGAACAGTATGTAAAATTGTATATTAAATAGATAGTTCAAATACACCAATTACTAATCTTTATTATATAAAATAGAGGATCTTAATTTATTACAAAATTTTGGAAGTCTTTTCAGAGAAATTTGGGAACTCAAGTGAATTTAAGTACAACTTTTTACCCACAAATAGATGAACAGGTAGAACGTACCATTCAAATACTAGAATATATGCTATGAGCTTGTGTATTAGACTTTAAAGGTATTTGGGATGATCATTTAACTCTAATCAAATTTATCTACAACAATAGCTATCATTCAAGTATCAAAGTAGCATTGTATAAAGCTTTGTATAGAAGAAACTGTAGATCACCAATTGGATGGTTTAAAGTGGGTGAAACTTATTCTGGCCAGATCTTGTTCATCAAGCTATGGAAAAGGTTAATGTGATACAACAATGTCTAGAAACAACCCAAAGTTTACAAAATTCATATTCAAATATTAGAAGAAGGGGGATAGAGCTTGCTATAAGTGATTGGGTATTCTTAAAGGTATCACCAATAAAATGAGTAATGAGATTTGGTAAAAACAAAAAACTATGTCCACATTACATAGGATCATATAAGATTATTCAGAGGTTTGTACGAGTTTCTTATAAGTTAGATCTACCCCAAAAGATCTCAATAGTTCATCTAGTATTTCACATCATAATGCTTTGGAAGTGTGTCAAAGCTCAATATCATATTACTCTCACTGAAGATGTAAAATTTATGAAAGATCTCACCTATGAAGAAACACCTATTGATATTTTAGATAGATGAGTTAAGAAGTTAAGGAATAAAAAATAGCTTCTGTAAAAGTACTATGGAGAAACCAACAAGTAGAAGAGATCACATGGGAAGCTAAAGAAGCGATGAAATCCAAGTAAACCTATTTATTCAATTACAAGGAGAAAGTCCCAGATGCGGAATCAGAGAAATAAAAATTAAACATAATATATAAGTACTATGAGATAAAATGAATAATAAACTTAGTCTTGAACTTTTTTCTGTTGGATAGTAATGCTAACATTTGAGGACAAATGTTACACCAAGTATTTAGCATATACTTTTTTAATTTATTTGGAACTTGGTATAGCTTTCTGGTATAGGTAATAGACAAGGTTAGTTATGTGAGTATTGATGGTGTATATGGAGTTCTAGATACTTCCCATACATTTTAGAGTGATGCAATCAAGTTAACATCGATACAACTATTTAACTTGAAATAGTAAGCCGGTATTTAAATCTAAAGTTTAAAGTAACCAAGTATATACGAGCTTTAAGTTAGGGTAAAGGGATTAAGAACTAAAAATATAGTAATTTATTGAGGTTCTTAATTGACTTAATTAAAATAGTAGGTGGGTCACCTACTTGAGTTACAAGAGCCAAGTTAATGGATCAAGTCCATGGATCAAATATGGGCCTGTATACTTATTTTGACACAAATTAAGTAAAGGAGGAAGGAAGTAGAGAAAAAGGACCAATACTTAAATCTGCCAAGGCCTAATTTAATTGATCTCAACTAAGAATTAAGAAATTAGGTGTATCACCTACTTTGAAATTTTGTGCAGCTTGAACCCTTAAGTAGGTGCATCACCTACTTGTACTAATTTGTGGCTGAAAATAGGGAAATAAGGGAGGTTATAGAGGGCTCAATATAAACCAAAAAAGCTGGTCTTTTTACTTATTTTAAACATAATATCCACCCTTTTAATTTTAGCTTTCTTCCTTTTCTATCAAGGATAAGAAAAATAGGCCTAAAAATCCTTTCTACGGTTCTTGAAGAAACCCTCATCTTTGTAAGACAAGGTAAGTGAAAACACTTAAGGTTTAGCTTAATTATCTCATGAAAGATTAGGAAAACATATTGTATGTTCTTAATTACAAATACATGAAAGAATATAGAACTAGTTGCCTGCTCACTTTACATTGTTATTAAGAGACTTCTTTTTGCTTCTTTGGTTCAATGTGTGAAGTAAAGTTCAAGTTCTTAAGGAGTTAAAGTTGAAAGGATAAGCTAAAGAAAATTGAGCTCAGGTGACTGCTCCACTTTTTCTGTCTCATGTATGAGTTTGGGTAAGAAATTATGGACGTGTTGTTATTAAAGAACTCAAGAGATGACGAGTTCAATAGTTGATTGCTACGATAAAAGGAAATTTGGGGCTATTTTGTAGACTATTTTATGCGTATGTGTTAGGGGATGCAAGGTTGATATTGGAGAAATCTATGACTAGTTCATATTGAAATATAGAAGACAGGTTTGGTGGTACACCACCAAACTAATTATTCCATTTAATGTTGATCATTTTGTTTTGTATATTTTTTGGAGGGTGTAATGAATACAAAGTTGTTTGGGGGGATCTTACTAGAGTATGTATAGTAT
The DNA here is from genome assembly GCF_002878395.1 of Capsicum annuum. NCBI lineage: Eukaryota > Viridiplantae > Streptophyta > Magnoliopsida > Solanales > Solanaceae > Capsicum > Capsicum annuum. Next base: position 168,169,090 of record NC_061113.1, read on the forward strand.
GTGGATGTAATTTGAGCATAAAAGGGGCTAAAATGACACGCTTGATTAATAAATTAAGTACTTACTATGCAACTACTATTTTGGCAAAGTTAAATGGCCTACTGTGTATGCTAGCAACTAATACTAGTTTTACCATATACTTTACTATAGATAAATAGTCCTAAAAGTAAGAAGTTAATTGAGTTGTCATTGGAGTTATACAACCAGGCATGTAAGGCTACTCTATGTCGTATTCTTTGACATGAAATCCAACACTTGTGGTACAAAGTAAGCTTCTAAAGCTTTCCCATAGTAAATGATACCTAGTGGCAGCATATGATCTCCCATCAAGATAACGACCTTGCTCTGACTCCTTAATGTGTTAAAATACCTCACCACATGATTATTATCAAGTCAACATTTTTACATTAACTAGAAAGTCTTAGGAGTTCTCCTTTGATTCAAATACAACCCATATGTTATTTTCATCTCCTCAATATTTCATTCATGTAAAATCTGCTCCATATCTTTTTTAATGGAATTAGGTGTTTACTTACATTTATTTTATTGGTAGATCATTGTTCAACGGTACCAAAATATTATGCTCACCAAAGTAACAATCTCAAAGGCTAAATAAACTATATAACGCAAATAATAATTGAATGGTTTGTAGCTCAGGGGCTTAAGCTCAAGATGGGTCAATCTCGATACCTTTATATATGGGTGAAAGCTTAGAGGCAAAATCCTAGAATGGGCTGACCCCTATATATTTATTTATGGGTGGCAACTCAGGGTCGTAAGCTTAGCATGGGTCAATCCCAATTTGTGTGCTTGCTACTGATCAATTGGATATTTTCATTATATGGCTTACAAAGATTATGAAGTAAGAAAGGTAAAATTAAGAAAAGAATCTAATGTACCTGATCCCACATATATATATAAAGGTGGTCTATTAGCGCTATTTATACACTTGTATGTAATTTTTAACGAGCTCTTATATCATGTGTAATTACCTGTAGCCTTACATATTTAGTACATATTTTTGTATTGACGTCCCTCATCGTTGTGGACCCAACGGCTATGACTTTTATGTATAATTTTGTGCTTTCCCACATGGTTGTTCTCATTAATCCATTGTATCATATTTGGCAGAATTTTTGGTTATCATAGTTACACACATGAGATTTACTGGGTCATAGGTTGGTACTCTCAGGCCTTTACATCTATGGGTGCCTGTCCTCCCCAATGGCAATTGAGGCATGATAATATAGTTGAATCGTCATAATATAAAAAGGCACCCACAGTCTATATAGGCCCAGCTCTCCCATACCTGGAAGGGCTCTAGTGTATGCAGCCGTATGAACTAGAGGATGTATATATGCACCATGGGGGACTCAAACCACTGGTATAACAAGGTGACTGAAGCACCCAAACATGTAATATAATATTGGGAACTTGAACCTTCTAATCATACAATAATAATAAAGGGGAATTGAACCACCCGATCATTTAGACCCTCGCATCAAAGATCGCAGTTTCCAGTATTGGCCCTTTGGGACCTCCACTTTCAAGACTTAGCTACATATCCCTTATTAAATCCCAATTAAATCATTTATAACACATTCCCATTTGTTGAACTATAATACACATTCAGGTATATGTTATTGTTATCGTCATACCAACTACACTCGCAAAGTAAGATCATCATACCAAACTAATTATCATAATTTAGGGGAAAATCACATCCCTCTCGGTTTAATTACAAATGAACTTGGGGAAATTACACAACCCCGTAAGGTTCAATTAAAAATCATTATACTTCATTGACATTTCATATTATGCAGTAGTTTAAGAGAAGTTTGATGTTCATAATTTTAGTATTTAAAACAAATTTAACAATATGGGGTTGTGGTCATTACCAATTCAATGGTCAATATTCACAAATTAGGAAAAACACTATCCTTTAGTTTATTTACCATATGCATGCACCCCATAAGCTCAAAACTATAATTAAAGCATGAACAAACATATGTAAACTATGGAAATACATCGTTCAAACACAAAAATAAGAACCCTCAACTGATGATCCAAAAAATAATATCAAAACCATATGGATAATACTTTAAAACATATGGTTTTAGCAATGTAGTAATTAGGGAAGTGTAACATGCCTGAAAGATTCTCAATCATAGAGAAGAAACCTGGAATTGACACTTAGATGCTCAACCTTGAAGAAACCCTAACTTGCTTTGCTTAAAGGAATTTGAGAGAGTAAAGAGGGTTTTTGATTTTTTAGACTGTTAAAATAATGCCCCAAAGGAGTACTATGGAGGTGGATTCTATGTGGTTAAAGTGGGAAACGTCCAAAGTTTCCTCAACTTAAAAGATGAAAAATTTATTGCCAGTGACTACCGGTCACACTACCCCTCCTAACGACATGTTATTATCTTCACCACGAGTTCTAGCCAAGACAGTGTATTTGATAGATAAAGTATAGATGCATTTTGGATCAAGATAAAAAGGGAAACTTCTGGGAGTATATGAATGACTACTAAAACCTAGAAACTGGAGAAAACAATATATTTAAGAAAAAACAAACTCTTACTACATTTTGCCTTAAGTGATCTAATAAGGATTTTGAGATGGTTTTTAGTATTGACTATTTTTTAATATAATTAGTGATATTCACAATTTGGAGGACCTTTCTAAATATATATAAAACCCTTATAAGTTTTATTAGGGTATGAGTGGTTGTGTGGATTCAGATTACTCAAGGTATGTAAGATTCTCTCATATCTTCATTTTTTAGTTCATAGTATTTAAGTATTTTTACTATTAAGGAGTCATATGATGATGATCTAAAATTGAAAGATGAAAGTTATTCCTATTTGGTTGGGTCATATTATGAATGATGAAGTTTGGCAAAAGGAGTAACCTCATACTCGTGAAGGTTTACGTCTTTAATTGGGAGGGAAAAAAGGAGGTACGGTGATACACCACTTGTTTATAGTATTTTCCATACTTGTGGGTTCTGAGTTATTATTATGTTAAGCTATTATTCTTGGTTAGCTACTAATTTTTACTCCATACACAGAAATTTATGGTTGTATGAGGAACCAGATTGACACTCAGTGGAAACTGATCAAAACTAGAGGTATGTTAATCGAAAACATCATTCACCATTACACACAACCTATTACCACTTGTTTCTCGTAAAAGATTCAACATATTCTAGTTTATATATGTAACAAACACTCTACTTTCTATATGTATAATACATGACGGCATGCCTAATATAACCATAGTAACTTCATGACCTTCTCATTTTAAAACATTTGTCTTCGCAATTCACAGGTCTATTTGTCGAAGTCACAATATTCATACTACTCTTGCCGAGTCAAGTATCTATAGTTTTATACATGATTATATTAGTGTTCATTAGAAATTCGTTAAAGTCACATGATGAATCTAGCATATGTTATAAATAAGAATAAACGACCATAATCTAGTCCTATTAGTATATTTGATCAAATAGTGGTAGAACTGTAAGATGATATAAATAAGTAAAACTTAAATGGCAAGAAACCATCAAAGAAAATAATTGTATATGGAACGTACTATTTGAATGATTAGACAATCTTTTTAATACTATACATATAATAGGCCCCTACGACAATACTTGATAAAATCTAACAATGGGATAGTATTCATAGGTGTTACTTGATACACATGCACAATATTATTCTTAGCACATGATTGAGACTAAAACACTATAGTGAGAATGAACATTATGGCATACCCAGTGTCACGCCTCAAGACTACCCCTAAAATATCACATGGTGCTTTGAACAATGGGTGATCCCAAACAAACCCATGATACTTGTATAATGCAAGTGCAATTGACTAAACATGCATGAGAGGTAAACATACTAAGCAGAAGAAAAATCATTATATGATATATATTTATACATGTTTGTTAACAGTTTACAATACTAATTATACAAAAGAAAACTAAAATTAAATAAATTAAATTTAAGTGACTGTCTATAAAGCGTCTACTAAAACCTGCTTTAAGTAGTTGGGACATGACCCTCAGCTAATGCTAATCAATACAAAGAAATAAAAACAATATACTACAATAATAACTAACTTGAGAACACAAATAAAAAGAACTCATTACCTGTTGGAAGGAAGCTTCAAATTGCCTAGTCATAAGCTTGTGAGCCAGAACTACTACCTATATTTTGAAATAATATAGCCACACAGACATATATATGGTGAATACTTATGGAATATATTGAGTATGTAGGGGTACATGCAATAAGTAAAACTGCTAAATATCTATGGTAAGATAAAATACGCATGTTAAGTGTATATAGATTCACTCTGTTCATGAAGAAAATTCAAAGGTCAAACGTCATAAAGCACAACTAGAATAGAAAAATCTAGTAAAGTCAGTGAGTTATTCCACTTAGTTTCTAAAATTAGTATTCTTTTTGGAGATTCTTATTACTAATATAAACCATGTGAGAAACACGGAGTCTCATGTCTTACCCATGTTAAGAAGGGTTGAATTATACCATGCTAACGATATAGAACTATGCCTGGAGTGATCACTAAGCTAAGCCCATTTGGGCAATGAGACACTCTCTAGAAAGGACCCCATTACGTACGATGGCACGTAGTTTTGGAAATTTAGGTGAGTTAAACACACCTCCCCTTAATGCTAAATACTACTTCTAGAACATACTAGTTCTCATAATAAATAAAATTCACCATAAAGTAAGCGTATAGGTTTATAAGTCTTTAGGCTAATCATGCTTCAATTTCTAAGTCATGTTTATAAGTAAATATATGAATTTCATATCATGTTTGAGGTCATAAGATCAAAAATAAAATTGTAATTATGTTGTAATAGTCTGTCATATAAAATAGAAAGTCTGAATTGCTTGTAAGCTAAATAAATCATGCTAAAATCAAATAAATTAACCATTTTATAGTAATTTATGTCACGAGCATTTAAATTGCCTCATGAGATCCTCTATACGAGTAAAAACATGAGTCATCCATGAATTTTTATAATAATTACAATTTAATTCATAAGAGAGCATCATAGTTTCAAAATAATGTAAAGTTGGTATGAACCCTAATCATCAAATCCATTAATTCATATAAAAATCGAGTTTGTGGGAACAAGAATTAAAGGAAATCTTTATTCAAACGCTACATACATGAACTTCCCAATTTCTTGAAGGAAACTTTGAGTTTGGACCCTTTAGGTGAAAATTTATGAGTAACCCTAATTTTATTTCTCTTGAAAGTGCAGAGGAAAAATTGAAATAAAAACTTGCTAAATGCTAAGTAAATAATGTTATTGAGTGATTTAGGTCATGGGGAAAGAGTTTGAGGTAAGAAAAAGAACAAACTACCCCTATATAAAATTTAAAAAATGCTGAAATTTTCCATCTAACAACTTGGTTTGTGGCTCATCAACTCAGGTCGTCCATCTCTGGCAGATTGACACCCTCAGGTAAAATTAGAATAACTTTCTACTCTGATTTTAGACCAAGGTAGAATTAGATGAGTTGAAAAGAGTACTCAAATAACTTTTAATTGGTGGGTAGTGAGATCAAAAACACTATATATTCTTTAAGGTATACTAATTTTAAGTTTAGCCTGGTAGGATCAAATAATAAAACTCATTCATTAACAAATGCATTCTACTCAACTTTGCTATACATGCTTCCTATGACCATGATTTATATTCAAAGCCCTTTAGAAAATTTGTAACTGGTCATTAAACTTATCTATGGTTTAAAATAATCACTCTTTGGTATTTAGAAATATGATTAATGATTAGAATCTTATCTAGGAGTTTGTGGGATGCTATTTGTAAAACCCTAAATATGGTACCCAAAACGCTACATGGTACTCAGGACCCTGATGGATTACAAGCTAACCTTTGACTAATATCTATTACTAAGCACTGCATAATATGATGTAAATATGTAAAATAAATGGCTAAAAGGCCATAAGTTTCAAATATATGATAAAACACAACATCTAGATACACGGTACATCATTATCACTACAACTGAAATATACTATGAACATGCTATATCTTAAAGCCTCTAGACTATCTGAATAAGGAGTTGATGATACATGTCCACAACTAACTCCAACTGCTAAATTAACTAAGTACTAAAGCTATGAAATAATCAAATCATAACATCCTCTAATGATAAAGACTCACTGTTGACTCTGACTGCTGAAACTAGAATGCTACTGATGCTCTAGAGCTCGTGCTTCTGGATCTATGGTATAAGACACCATAGTGCAAATGCGTCAATAAATGGAAATATACTGGTATACAAATGAGGTAGGCTAAAAGCAAAGGGTTCATATGCATGACCAATGCTAACTGACTGTACAACATGATCGTGAGAATACATACATGAGTGTATGACTGTAACTAAAATCATGTGTAATAATGACTACTGAGTCTAACTACTAATAACTTGAGTTACTGATAACTGATATAACTGATACTGGGTAACTGTGTCTAATAGTCTAGGTTCTAATAGAACAACCTGAGTTTTCTACTTAGCTGAGTGATTGTATCTAATGGTGTTGGGTTCTGTAGAACTATCTGAGTTCTATTACTTAGACTGGATGACTGTATCTGATAGTCCTGATTCTATAACTAAAACTGTTGAATAATTCCTCTAACTGACATACCCTTTTTTTCTAAATATATTTGGGGTCCAACCTGTAACCCCACTTGGAAGGGTGTCAGTACTGTGTCACTGGTAAGGACAAGTTGCGAAAAATCCCTTGTCTAATAGGTACTCTAAGGAGAATAGTGGGGCCCTGACAAAACAGGTTAATCCACTTCATCTACCCTCAACAAGCAGGTTTGATGTCTCAACCAACTCTGGCTATGTAGTTTTGGAGTGCAAGGATTATTCTAAGAATCACACCATCTACTTACAGGTGAGTTCCCATCATTGGTCTTACTTGGTGCTGAATCCTACTCTTATCTAAATAGACACTAAACATTATTAACTGAACTAAACTGTCATGAGTTCATCGAGTTCCATTATCTGACGGAATAATATTGAGATCTAATTAGTGACTGAGATTACTTAGTTTTTCTGAGTCATGTAACTGACTGAATTCTACTAAGTTTCAAAACTGACTGAGAATACTTCTAATCATTACATGACTTAGCTTTTTCATGAAACTGATATTGGCTCTAGGAAAACAACAAAATTGTTGGGTACAAGTACCCCCAGGACTCGATAGCATTAATGTGACAAGATATCACACTTCTTGAACACATAACCATAGTCAATAATTCATAGTACTGTTATTAGGAATTTTCATGAAATATTTGAATACCCCAATCTCACATATGAATAAGAATGCATATAAACATGTCATAATTCCCTAAACCTAATCTTATGAGCATTACATCAATCTATTACAAGGCAAAACAATAGCATGGGAGTCATTTTGAACACAATGGTAACATGAATTCATCATTTAGGTTTTGTTGAGTCATAATGCACAAGTATTATTTCATTAGGCATTTTATGAAACACCTAGTATGCATAAATTAGGGCCTAGGCATGATATCAAATTAATACTAGATTATTCCCTAATTCAACTCAATTTTATAAAGTTTAACCCACATACTAGTGTAGTTTCATGAACAACACATAAAGATTCAAACATTGGAATCCTACGAACCCATCTGTACCATCTGGAAGAGCCAAAACTGGAGCTGAGATGAGTCGAGTCTTCAACTCCTGAAAATTCTTCTGGCAAGGATATGACCACTGAAACTTGACTTTCTTCTGAGTCAATCTGGAATAGGGGATGAAATAGAAGAACATCCCTTGACAAAAAACCCAAGAAACTCCTGATATCTGATGGAGATATAGGGCGAGGCTAGTTTTTTGCTACTTCAGTCATTTGAGGATCAACTATAATGCCATCACTTGAAATAATATGACCAAGGAATTCTATTAACCTTAGCCAAAACTCACACTTACTAAATTTGGCGAACAACTAATGATTTCTGAGAGTCAGGAATACTATTTTGAGATGGTCTGCATGATCATGCTTGCTATGGGAGTAAAAAAGGATTTCATCTATGAAGACTATGACAAACATTTCCAAGTACTGCTGGAACACACGATTCATCAAGTCTATGAAATCTGCTGGGGCATTGGTAAGATCAAAGGACATAACTAAGAATTTAAAGTGACTACATCAAGTACGGAAGACTATTTTCGGAATGTCACAATCTCTGACTCTAAGCTGACGATAGCTTGATCTGAGATCTATCTTGGAGAAATAGATGGAATCCTAAAGTTTTCAAACAAGTCATCAATTCTGGTAAGTTGATTTTTGTTTTTGACCATGAATTTATTAAGGATGATAATCAATCCACATTCAGAGAGAACCATCTTTCTTTCATATGAATTAGACTGGTGCACCACATGGGGACATTTGAATATTTATTCACTATAGGGATTGATTTGAAACTCAGAGTTTTAGAGCTGAAGTCCTTAACTTGAATAAGAAAATAGAAATATCCCTTTGATATTATTTTTTATGCCCAAAGGTTGGAAACAAGCTGACCTCTGAACACTTAAGTACTACCTATACACACTCAGATAAGTTCATTTGAAAACTAAAACTAGAAAATTCTATTTTTGCAGTCAACTGTGGCATAGTAGGAATAAAGCCAATTCATGCCAAGAATGATATCAAAATCAGTCATCTTTAATTTGACTAAGTCTGCTGATGTGACTTTGTGAGATACCATAACTGAACGGTTCCTGTATACCCTTCTGGCTATGATGGTTTTACCCACTTAGGTGGAGAATGAGAAGGGCTCTGCTAGAATTTTAGGACTGACTCCGAAATCAACTGCTATATAAAGAGTAACAAATACAAAGAAGCTCCAAGATCTAGAAAAGTATAAATATTTAAATAAAAGATCTGTAGCATACCAGTAACGATATCAAAAGAATTTTCTTGATGCTATTGGGACTAAAGAGCATAAAGTCTATTTGGGCGTTGCCCATTAGTAGCACTAGAAGTGGCACCCTATTGGTTCAGGCGATTGGACTTAGCTGAGGAACGGTTACGCTGACCTTGTGGACCTGGCTGAGAATACTCTCTGACTCTATGGCCTGGCTTGTCACATCAAAATCATACATCACTGCCAACTCTGTAAGTACCCTGAAGGTGCTTGCCACATGTCTTACATAGAGGATAAGTTTAGGTACTGCTAACACTGCCCTGAGATTTAGAGCCAGACACCCTATCTCTTTTGCCATCTCTAAATTTCATCACTAGAGCATTGGCTGAGGGAGGAGTTGGAACGGATGAATTTGGGCGGAATTGAGAATATCTTCCAGCCTTTGACTTAGGCTGAGCAAAAGTTAAAACTACCTCTCTTTGCTCTCTTATTCTGCTTCTCTCTCATCTTAATATTCCAGTCTTCTATCTGTTAAGCAGAGATCATAATCATGGCTATGTCCATCTCACTAATAAACATTGCAAATTAGCACTCATTGACCAAACTATCATTCACCCCAGAAAAAAATACTCATCTTAGCCCTTCTGTCTGCCACTACATGAGGAGCGTATCTATATAGTTGAGTAAACTTAAGAGAATACTCTTTCACTATCATGTTGCCCTTCTTGAGATTTATAAATTCTAGCACCTTAGCTACCCTCAACTTTAAGGGATAAAATCTATCAAGAAAAGCAGTGGCAAAATCCTCCCACTCCATAGATCTTGCATCACTAGCCCTCTCTAATTTTTACTATTTAAACCATGTGTGATCCACATCCTCCAACTTATATGTAGATACCTCATCACTCTCAACAGTTGAAACCCCCATGATATTTGTAACCTTCTAAACCTGATCAAGGAATTCCTGATGGTCCTCATCTGACTTAGACCCAAAAAAAATGGTGAATTTATTCGGGTGAAGTCCTAATTCCTGGCTGCTGTGGTGTTTGCCATTGGGTTAGATAAAATGACAGTTGTTCATTCATTCTGGGCATCAACTAAGTTAGCAAGAGTAGTGAATGCAACTCTGAACTCTGTATGAGAAACATGTTCGTCCAAGAGATCTGCTTGGATGGGCTGAGGGGCTGACTAATTTCTGTTTCTTCTCTTGGAAGGCATGTTCTATAGAATAAAGGGAGAAATGAATTATACTGAGAGTTAAACATGAGATCATACTCACTTGCATGACATGAATATTGAAAGAAAGGAAACTATTCCTAAAACATTTTATAGCCTCCTGCATATAAATATGGTGCGCAACACACCTATTCACAAGACTCTACTAGATTCGACTTTCAGACTTCTTAGGACATTATTGAACCTTAGGCTCTAATAAAAAGTTTGTAATGCCCCAAATCTGGTACTTGGAATGCTACACGATACTCATGACCCTGAAGGACTACAAGTTAACCCATGACTAATATTTGTAACTGAGAACTGCATAATATGATGTAAAAATGCAGAATTAATGGTTGAAAGGCCATAAGGCTCAAATATATGATAAAATATAACATCTACAAATACGATACATTATTATCAAAATAACTAAAATAAACTGTGAACATATTATACTCTAAAAGCCTCTAGACTGTCTGAGTAAGGAGTTGATGGGACATATCCCCAACTAGCTCTAATTACTGAAATAACTAGGTACTAAAGATATGAAATAATCAAATCATAACATCCTCCAATGATTAGGACTCACTACTGACTCTTACTATTGAAACTAAAATACTACTGATGCTCTGGAGGTCGTGCTTCTGAACCTATGGCATAAAATAACATAGTGAAAATACGTCATTATGTGGAAATGTACTGGTATGAAAGTGAGGTAGGCTGAATGAAAAGGATTCATATACATGAACAATGCTAACTAACTATATAACATGATCATGAGAATACATGCATGAGTGTGTGACTATAACTGCATTCGTGAGTAATGCTAACTACTGTGTCTGAACACTGATAACATGAGTTACTGATAACTGATACAACTAATATAACATATATTGGGTGACTGCGTCAAATAGTCTAGGTTCTGATGCAACTAGATGAGTTTCGTACTGAGTTACGTGACTGCATCTGACAGTCCTGGGTTTTGTAGAACTATCTGAGTTCTATTGCAGAGACTAGGTGACTATATCTCACACTCCTAATTCTATTACCAAAACTGTAGGAGAATTCATCTAACTAACATGCCTCTTATTATAAATAGATTTCGGGTCCAACCTATAACCCCGATTTGAAGGGATCAATATCGCGCCACTGGTAAGGATAAGCAATGAGAAAGCCCTTATCTAATAGGTACTCTAAGGAGAATGGTGGGACCCTCATATACTAGGTTAATCCACCTTATCTACCCTCAACTAGTAGGTTTATTGTCTCAACCTACGTTTTCTACATAGTTCTGTGAGTGTAAGGATTTCTTCTAAGAATCACACTCTCTACTAATAGGTGAGTTCCCATCCTTAGGCTCACTTGATGTTGAATCCTACTCGAATCTGAATAGACACTAAACATGATTAACTAAACTGAACTGGCTAGAGTTTATTGAGTTTTGTTAATAGATCTAATACAATTAAGATCTGATTATTGACTGAGATTACTAAGATTACTAAGATTACTGAGTTTTCCTAAGTCATGTAACGGACTAAATTCCACTGAGTTCTAAAACCAACTGAGAATACTACTAATCATGGCATGACTGAGATTTATCATTAAACAGATGTTGGCTCTAAGCACATAGCTAATTTTTTAAGTACAAGTATCTCCAGGACTCAATAGCATGAAACTGACAAGACATGACACTTCTTGCACACATAACTATGGTCAATAATTCATAGTACTGTCATTGGAGATTTTCATGAAGTATTTGCATACCTCAAGCTTACACATGAATAAAAATGGATATAAACATGTCATAATTCCCTAAGCCTAATATCATGAGCATTACATCAATCTATCACAAGGCATAAAAATAGCATGGGAGACATTTTGAACATAATGGTAACATGAATTTATCATTTAGGTTTTATTGAGTCATAATGCACAAGTATTATTCTCTTTGGCATTTTATCAAACACCTAGCATACATAACTTAGCGCTTAGGCATGATATCAAATTAATAAGACATTATTCACTAATTCAACTATATTTCATAAATTTCAACAAACATACTAGCGTAGTTTAATGAACAACACATAAAGATTCCAACTTAGGAATCCTGCAACATTAACTACATGAACATGATCAATCCACAACATAAACATCACAATTCATAATTTAAAATTGGATTCTTAGGATTCATGGATGAAAGGAATCCATGAATAAAAACATGACATACCTTAGATGGAAAATTCTTGAAAACTAATGGTAGAATCTCTTGAGTTTGAATCTCCAATGAAAACCCAAGACTTGTTCTTGAGAGTATTTAAGAGTAAGAACAATATTTTGGTAAAATAAGCATTGAACCTTGTGTTATTGGCTTATATAGGGGTAAAAAATTTACCCTTTTACCCTTAAAAACATGGATATTTAATGACTAAAAACTGGGCATCGACGCGATTGGCGATGCAGTACATCAATACATCAACGCGATACCCGACGTGTTGCACCAAGATTGCACCAAGACTTAGTAGTTTTACTGGCATTCCCTATAATAATATTAACCAACAGGATAGAAGACGTGGCTTGACAAGATCACGTTGGTCCACTATTTTTGGGACACCAAATATGATCTAAACGAGGTCCAAAAAATCCAAAACTTATCCGGGAATACCTATTGACCTCACTGATCATGAATTAACAAAAATATGGACCATGAAAGGACATTAATGTAGCAAAATAAGATTTAAAACTTTTGAAAGCCAAAAATAAACTAAATCTGGGAACTTATCTAGAATTTCTTAAGTATGGGATCCCCGTGAAAAGCTTAAAGGACTGATTTAAGCATAGAAATTTTGTGGGGTCTGACAATATTATATGTTACCCTTGTGATCATTCATCCTCAAATGAAGTCTAATATTTGAGTGAAAAAATGTTGTTGCTAACATAAAGCTAAATTTCTAAAATTGATCATGTTTTATAAGTGGAATCACCTTTTGATAGAGTATTAACTAAGTTGATACATATGGAATAGAAATACATACATAAGTATCATAGGAATACTTTAGATATACAATTAGAAGAGCGTAATGCTAGAAAAGAATTCTATTACTCCTAGTTGATCATTATTAGGAGTGATCAAATAAATGTATTTGGCCAGAATGTATTCAAATGAAGGATATAGCTGAGCTAAAAAGATAAAACCTCAAAGATTAAACTGATTTCTAAGCTGCCTTGATTGAGTATAAGGAGAAAATTTATGCTGAGAGTTTAAAACATAATTAAAGTATTGATGACTAAATATTACTTATATAATTGTGAATTGATAGGTAATATGAATGTAATAAAATCTCCACGAGTTACAGTACAGGGAATATAAGTTTAATTAAACTCTCCTTATCATAATATATAATAACAATTGAGGAAAATAATCTGGGGCATGATATATGTAACAACCAGGGTTTTTGATACTTGAAAATTTCTAAAATTTAATCCTCATTGTCCTGACTATGATTTCTCCTACGAGTCGTAGGGAGTCTTGACGTTTCTTAGAGACCCAATAGTAACCAAATTAGTAAGTTTCCAACTAATTCTTCTGTGAGTATGAGTTGACTACTAAGAGCTGTAAGTACTCGATATGAGTCATTGGGTGCAAATCGTAGGATGTCCATTTTTTTAAAACAAATGGGTTTTGTGTTGACTATGACTAGACACTACAAATTATAAGGTCCTATTGAGATTTGCATTACTTGAGTCATAGGGTTAACAGATTATGAGTGCCCTAGTGACTATCTTTGTTATGACTCATGGTGATGAGTTGTAATAAGTCCCTATGAGTCATATCGTTACCCATAGTCATTAACAACTAGATTTTAGTTTTAAATAGAGGGAACTTTGGCTAATCTCCCCAGGAAAATTAAAACCCCACATTCATAAGGCACTTATGATGGGTTATTTATAATTTATAGGTTACTCAAACACTTCCAAAGCTCTCTCAAGTAGCCATAGTTAGGGGTTCCAAGAAGTAGGTCATCCAAGGGCTCAAAGAGTTGAATTATTTCCATGAAACAAGGTATTTTAGGCATGTTATTCTTTTGCTAAATGTTAGTTTTCTAAAATCATAAGTTTTAAGGAATTGTTCATACAGTATTAATGTTGATTTTGAAAACACAGGTTGAGTGTTTTAAAATAACTATTTTTTATATGATGTTTTATGTTTGTCCCTACATGGATTATGTTTTAATGGTGGTTTTAAAATCATATTGATTCATGGGAATGGTGAATAAATTAAGGGAGTATGATTTCCCTAAACTTGGGACTTTTGAAGTGGTTATGACCGAACTTTAACTTCTTATTATGGAATTGGTTTTGAATATGAAAAATATATATATTGAACTACTCTTGAACTATTAAATAATGTGAAAGGTTAATGGAGCATAATTATTTTTAGTAGAACCTTATGGATTTGTTTAATTTCCTAAGCTAATGTATAATTGAACCAAAGAGGATTGTGATTTCCCCCAAGTGATGGTAATTTGTGTAGCATGTTAATGTTACCTTGAAAGTATAGTTGGTATGATGATATAAAAAATATATTCCTTAATGTATAATATGGTTCAATGAATGGGAATGCATTACTAATGATTTAATTAGGTTTTAATAAGGGTTGTGTAGCTGAGTCATGAACTTTGAGGTCCTGAGGGATCAATACATGAAACATTATTGCCGACTTGAGCATCTTTATGACCGGATAGTTTGAGTCCTCCTTATTATTACCATATGATTAAGAGGTTTTAGTATACCATATTATATTACATGATTGGGTTCTTATGTCACCTTGATATACTAGGAGCTTTGATTTTCCAATAGTGCGTATGTATACCCTCAGGTTTGTGCAGCCATGCGCACTAGGGCCCTACAATCTGAGGGAGAGCTTGACCCATATAGCCCATGGGTGCCTTCATACGTGATAATAGTTGAGCTAACCAATCCTGGATAAAGTTTAAAAGTGTATGTTAAGCCTTGTTTCCCAATCCTAGAATATGATATACATAAATGTATATGCATTAGATCATGTGCATTGGTTTTAAATGATTTTGAATTATTTATGACAACATTATGTTATCTTTTTCCCTAGGTTACGTGATAATGTTCACCTCACTAATCTTTTCAGGATGCTATGTACCCTCGTGATGTAGTGTAATACCCCGCATATTTCTAAGCAAGGAGACGAACCATTTTTCCTACATATGAAATGTCCTATCCTATGATTCATACTTGAGTACATGGCATACAATGAGTATCCTAGCGATAAGATAGATTATGATGCATTAATCATGTTTATATTAATCACTTAAGGTAATACAAGCTAACAATTTTTGAATCCATTAAGTTTTAGTGTTCGATTTCGTAAGGGTCATATTTGAACAAGTAGAACTCTATGTTAATGTGGTATTTCTGCAAATTTCTACCCACAAAATTACAGAAAATCAAATTAGATATTGGACCCCACCATTATAGTATCGGGGCATATTGGTTAGGTTACTACCTCTCATAGTCATAGTTGCAGTTGCTATTTCAGTATCAATCTTTAAAGTACAAAGAAGGAATTAAGACTGTCAGATATAGTCATCGATTTTAGTTAGGAACTCAGATAGTTCCATTGATTCCTGGACCATCCCGTCAGATGGTCTTGGTCCCATATGTAGATAATTATTACTAGATATAGAGGTCACCCGGAAGACAGGCTTGATCTCAATCTCAGATTCAGTCAAGTATTCTCATTATCAGTTTCAGAGATCACTCGTTAGCTAGGACTAATCTCAGACTTAGATGTTCGGATATAGTTTGGAACTCAGATAGTTTTCCCTAAAATTTGGACTGTTAGATAAAGTCATCCATGTTATTAGTCATTCGGTATCTCAGTATAATGAAAGTCATGTTGTCAGAGTTCAAACTAAGGTAGTCAGTATCTCCATGAGTTCAGTAGAAGTTACGTATGTATGTATGTATGTATGTAAGTATGTATGTATGTATGTATTCTCACGTTCATATTAGTCAGCATGTTCATGCATATAAACCCCATGCATTTATCCCACCCCCACATATACTCAGTATTTTAGTTGTACTGACGCATTTGTGCTATGGTGCTTTCTTTTTATGTTACACCATAGGCTCTGAGGTGCAGATTCCAGATCAATAGTAGCAGTTCAGTAAGCAGTGAGTCCTCATCTTTTGAGGACATGATTGTTACATTTATTATTCCAGTATTTTAGTTTATTTTCAGTTTAGGGAGTTAGTTGGAGACATGATCCTTCAACTCCTTGTTCAGACTATTTAGAGGCTTCCAGATGATTATAGAGTTTTCAAATTTAGACTTTAGTATTTTAAGTTTTATTTTGGTACTGTGATACCACCTTATTTTTGATATTTTATTTTTCAAGATTGAACCTTACGCCCTCTTTATTCATGTTTCCATATTATATATATATATTATGCAGTTACAAGTACAGATATCAGTCATAGGTTAGCTTATGGTCCTTCGATGTCATGAGCACCGTGTAGCATTCTAGTTCAGAAAATCAAGGCATTACACGTAAGTACAAAGGATACCTCTAATTTTCCTACGTAGAGTGAAGCGGATCGACACTGTTTATTGGTTCATTATGGTGTAGTGGTGAGATTTTATTCTTTGGGAAACTTTTACTTTTTATCCATCATTTTCCTTAGTTAAAACAAAGATTTATCATTAGCATTGACATTATCATTTTCATTTTCATCTCTCAGAATTAGGGATATGTCCCAACTAAGAATGTGTTTTGATCCTACTGTTAGAAGGCTTAGTTGGATTACTGCGGGCTTAGACAATACTGGTCGGTTATTTTTTCCAGTTACTGGTTAACGATCATAGACTTATCTTATATTCTTTAATCTTACGTTGTGCTATCTTGTGATATGATCGAATTTTATCTGACATTGGGGATGTTATGTTCATGTGGTTAGGTGCAGGGGGTGGTCTCTAGTCCATGTGGGACTTATGATGCCTGTTCGCACAGGCCTTGGTTTGGATCATGATAACCATGGCATCAGAGCCTTGGTTTGGTGTCATTAGGTGACCAATAAAGACATGTAAAGTAGAGTCTCTTTTATGGGTATGTAGTATCCCACACTTATAAGGGAGACACTTTTCGGCATTTAGAAATATTTCCCTTTCTTGATATTCTATTTTGAGCTATAGAATTTAAGGTTTTAAATATTCTCTAACCCCCTGTATGTTTTATTTTCAGATCATGTCTCTGAGAAAATTTGATATTTGTGGAAACTCTATCCTATCTAAGGACAATTATGATGGAGCTCATCCTACTCCAAGAGTTCAGACTCAGTCTAGGGTTGCTTCTTTTGATTATCCTAATGAAGCTCCATTAGTTCCCCCTATCCCTCCTTAGGCACATCATGTTTGTGTCTCTAATATTGAATTTCACTAGTCAATTTACTTACTTACATAGCCGATGACCTCCCATACTGAGCGTGTTACTTTTTTTGCTTAATCATCTGAGGCCATTAAAGTTAGATAATTTAAGAGGTTGAGTCCTCCTATTTTTACTAGCTCATAAGTTCTGGAAGATCCACAAAATTTTATTGATTAGATGAAAAAAATCTTCCATGTGATACATGCTACTGATGTTGATGTTGTCAAATTTGCAGCCTATCAGTTGAAGGATGCAGCATACCAATGGTATGAAGAGAAGGATTAGCTTAAGGGTAATAATGCTGACTTTTCTTTTTAAGAAAACTTCTCAAGTGCTTTTAAGGATTACTTCTTTCTTTAGGAGTTGAGGGAGATGAGAGGTTGAGGATTTGTGAATTTAAAGCAAGGTAGGATGTTAGTAAAGCAGTATACCTTAAAGTTTCATCAATTATCGTATTATAGACCTGAGTTGGTATCTATCATGAGGGATAGAATAAGGAAGTTTCCCTATGCATTGTCTTGTGAGTTGATCTTGGCGAGCACGGCTTCCTTGTTGAACAAGTATATGGATATCTCTAGACTTATAGAGTATATGCAATAAGTGAAAGAGGAAAAAAATAAGCAAATGGAGAAGAATGAAAGGCTGAGTAAGATGTTTAAATATTTAGATCAAGGTGGAGATCAGTAGTAGGTTAGTCAAGATGGGGGAAAGTGGTCTAAGAAGAAGTGGGACAATTCTTGTTCCTATTGTATGGCTAGTTCTCGTTATCCAAATCCATCGAGTGATCTTCATTCTCAGTATGTTAGTGGTTATAGAGCACTAAGAGACTAGCCTCAGACTTGTTGAGCTTAGTATGCTCTATTATATCCCCTTGTAGACCCTATGGTTAGGTACATCATGGTGTTTGTGAAGAAGGGTGGAACAAATGTTTTAAATATGGTCAAATTAGTCATCTATAGAGGGATTGTCCTTCTAGGGCTGCTTCTATGGCAAACAAGATTCTTGTTACTACTTCATCAGTTCTTACACCAAAGGGTGCTAATTTTCGTTCTAGCTCTGGTAATAGTCAAAATCATCTATATACTCTTGCCACCCGCAAGGATTTTGAAACCTCCCCTAATGCTGTTAGTGGTATGCTTAAACTCTTCTCTCATAATGTATATTGTCTATTTGCTCCCAGGTCTTCCCTCTCTTATGTGACCCCTTATATGGCTATCTATTTTTGTTTTAATCCTAAATGTATATTAGACCCTTTTTCTATGTCTACTCTGATAGGTGATTCCATTATAGGTAAAAGTGTTTAAAGGGGTTTTGTATTATTGGTCTAGGTAGGAAGACCTTAGTAGACTAGATAGAGTTTGTCATATTAGACTTTGATGTGATTTTAGGGATAGATTGGTTGTATTCGTGCTATACATCTATTATTTATCGGACTCAAACGGTCAATTATCATTTCCTTAATGAGCTAGGGATTGAATGGGAAGGTATATCCCTAGTACCTAAGGAAGGTTTATTTCGTATCTTAGTTCCTAGAAATTAGTTTCAAAAAGATGCCTCCATAACTTAGTGCATGTTAGGGATTTTAAATCTGAAGGTCCTTCTTTGTAGGCTATCCCTCTATTGTATGAATTTCCTAAGGTGTTTCCTAATGATCTTCTTTGTATTCCTCCTGATCGGGAAATTAATTTTGGGATTGATCTTCTTTGGGACACTCGTCCTATTTCTATTCCTCCTTACTGAATAGCTCTATCTGAGTTGAAAGAACTTAAGGAGTAGTTGAAGATCTTCTAAATAAGGGTTTTATCTTCCCTAGTATGTCGTCGTGGGGTGCTTATTTTCTATTCATACGTAAGACAGATGGTTCCCTTAAGATGTGTATTGATTAATGATAATTGAAAAATGTGATGGTAAATAATAAGTATCCTCCTTTGAGGATTGATGATCTGTTCGATCAATTTTAGGGTGCTAAGTTTTTTTCTAAGATTCACCTTCATTCGGGTTATCATCAGTCGAATAATAGGGTAGTGGATATCCCTAACTAGTTTTCAAACTCGGTATTGTTATTTCGGGGTTTTTGTAATGTACTTTGGTTTGACAAATTCCCTGACAATATTTTTGGATCTTCTAAGTTGAGTTTTTTGTTAGTTCTTTGATTTGTTCGTGATTATGTTTATTGATGATATTTTTGTGTATTGCAATAGTAATGCAAATCATACCGATTACCTCTGCCATATATTAGAAACCTTAAAAGATCAGTAGTTGTATGTAAAGTTCTCAGTATGTGAGTTCTGGTAAAATTTTATGACTTATCTGGGACTTTTTAGTAAAGAGATCATGGTAGATCCCCAAAAGGTTGTGGTTGTTAAGAAGTGGCCTAAATGGAGGACTGTAACAGTTATTCATAGCATCTTGGATTTAGCCAATTATTATAGAAGGTTTGCGGAAAGTTTTTCTACTATTGTGGCCCCATGGACTAAGTTGACTCAGAAGAAGGTAAAATTCTTATGGTCTGATACTTGTGAGAGTAGTTTCGACAAGCAGAAAGATAACTTCAACTCCTATTTTGACTCTTCCTAAGTGCACTGATGGTTTTGTGGTCTATTATGATGCATTGCAGGTGGTATTGGGTTATGTATTGATACATCATGGCAAGATGCTTTCTTATGACTCTAGATTATTGAAAGTCCATGAGAAGAATTATTCCACTCATGAGTTGGAATTATTAGTTATGGTATTTACATTATAGATCTGGCGATATTATTTATATATGGTCCTTCTTGTTATTTATTGTGATTGTAAGAGCCTGTAATATGTGTTTAGTCAAAAGGAGATAAATATCACGAAAAAGAGCTGACTTGAGTTACTTAAGGACTATGACACAAGTCTTCATTATGATCCAGGTAAAGCTAACATAGTTACTGATGCTCTTAGCAGGTTGTCCATCGAAAACTTATCTTATATGTATAATGAGAAGAGGGATTTGTTGAAAGATATTCACCATTTAGCTAATCTAGGAGTCCTTCTCTTAGATTTTAAGGATGGTGGTGTGATTATTCAGGAGGGGGCAAAGTCATATCTTTGTGCGGAGGTAAAGAAAAAACATATATTTGTTGCTCTTTTAATGAAAATTATTACAGATGTAGGTATGAATAAGGTAATGATTTTTGAGATTGATGGTGATTGTATCTTAAGGAACATAGGTAGATTATGTGTTCCCAATGTTGATGGGTTGTGAGGAATAATTTTGGCTGAAGCTTATTAGTCGCATCATACTATTCATCTTGGCGGGACAAAAATGTATCATGATCTTAAGGATATTTATCGGTGGAATAATATGAAGTGGGATGTGGCCAATTTTGTGTCTAAGTTTATAGTGTGTCAACAAGTTAATTTGGAGCACTTGAGGCCCTAAGATATTGAGTTGCTGGTGTCGAAATGGGAGATAATTGATATGGATTTTGGTACTAGTCTTCTGGAATCTCACAAATAATTTGATTTGATTTGGGTCATTGTGAATGGGATCACTAAGTTGGCTCATTTCTTGCCAGTGAGGACTAATTTCTCTTCTGAGGATTATGCCAACTTGTTCATTGAAGAGATCATAAAGTTGCATGGTACTGTTGTTTCCTCTTATCTGATTGAGGAACTCAATTATGAAACTTTTAGAGGTGATTTTAGAGAGGTTTAAGGACTAAGGTAACCCTCACTATAGCTTTCCACCCATAGACGGATGGGCAAGAAAAAAGGGCAATTCAGGCCTTGTATGATATGCTTCCGACATGGGTATGAGATTTTGGTGGAAGTTTGGTTTACCATGTTCCTCTCATAAAATTTTCCTCCAAAAACAGTTATGACTGTAGTATTGTAATGGCCCCGTTTGAGGCATTAAATTGTATGAGGTGTAGGTCTTTTATTGGGTGGTTTAAGGTCGGTGAAAAGAAGATATTTTGACATAATTTAGTTTACCAAGTCATGGAGAAGTTGAAGGTGATTTTCGATAGACTTAAGGCTATACAAAGTCGTCTAGATTCCCATGTGAATGTGAGGCAAAGGGAGTTGGAGTGAAGTGTTGGTGATTGGGTATTCTTGAAGGTGTCTTCCATGAAGGGTGTGATGTGGTTTGATAAGAAGGGGAAACTCAGTCCCCATTATGTTGGTCCAAACTTTTTCTTGAAGAGGGTTGGCAATACTGCATATGAATTTGTGTTTCCTTCTAGTTTGAGCTTCATTCATCTGATGTTTCATGTTTTGATGTTTATAAAGTGTGTGGGTGATCCTTTAATTGTTGTTTCTTTGAAGGAGGTAGGTATTTTGGGTTTCTTATCCTATGAGGAAGTCCCAGTCGAGATTTTGGATCGATAAGTCCGTCGATTGCGGACCAAGGATGTGGTCTCAATAAAAGATTCTTTGGAGAAACCAAAAGTTCGAGTAAGCTACATGGGAAGCTGAGGAGGAGATTAAATTCAATTATCCATTCATGCTCCCCATTTTGGAAAATCGATCTTGAGTTAAGCATATTTCTTAATATTTTTGTTTTATGTTTTTGTTTAAAGTAAGAGTGGTTGTACTTGGATTCAAATCATGCTAACAAATGCCTTGTCCTATCATTCAAGGATGAATGATTCTAAGGGCAAAGTATTTAACACCTCACGGTTTTGGTCCTTACAATTTCTGAAATTTAATCCTCATTGTCCTAACTACGTCTTCCACTCAGAGTCATAGGGAATCTTAATGGGTCCTAGGGACCCAATTGTAGCCAAATAAGTAATAGTGTGTCTATGTTTTGCTCTGAGTATGAGTGGCTCACTAAGAGCCATAAGGATTCGTTATGAGTTGTTGGGTATAAATCATAGGCTGTCCAGTGTTTACCCCAAATGGGTTCTATGTTGACTATGACGTGACCCTACAAGTCTTAAAGTCCCATTATTAGTCATATTAGTTGAGTGGTAGGGTTAAAAGTTTGTGACTTCCCTAGAGACTATCTTAGATAGGACTCATGGTGACGAGTTACAATGTGTTCCTACAAGTTGGATAGTGACTCGTAGTCTCTAACGACTAAATTTTGCTTTTAAATTGAGGAAACTTTTTACAATTCTCTCCTTACCCAATTAAAACACCATATTCATAAGACACTTAAGAGGCTTTATTTCTTCTTCATAACATACTCAAACACTTCCAAAGCTCTCTCAGTTCACTCAAGTAGCCATACTGAGGGCTTCCCAGAAGTAGATCATCAAAGGGCTAAAAGGAGAATTATTACCATGAAACTTGGTATTTCAAGCATGTTACTCTTTCCCCAAATGTTAATTTACTAAAGACATAAGTT
Source organism: Capsicum annuum (assembly GCF_002878395.1). Taxonomy (NCBI): domain Eukaryota; kingdom Viridiplantae; phylum Streptophyta; class Magnoliopsida; order Solanales; family Solanaceae; genus Capsicum; species Capsicum annuum. The sequence continues at coordinate 168,192,062 of NC_061113.1, forward strand.
TTAAAGTGTTTTTCATACAGTTTTGATGTTGGTTTTGAAAAGATGGGTTGATGGTTGTTGATAATAGTTGCTTATGTCATGTTTCATGTTTTTCCCTACATGGCTTGTGTTTTAATGGTGGCTTGAAAATAAAATTTATGCAAAGGAATGGTGAATAAATTAAGAGATTGTGATTTTCCCAAACTTATGACTTTAGAAGTGGTTATGACCTGATCTCAACCCCCTAATGCCCAATTGGTTTTGAATATGAAAAATATGAACATTAAACTACTCTTGAACTATTGCATAATGTGAATGGTTAATGAAGAATAATAATTTTAATTGAACATTATAGGGTTATTTAATTCCTCAAGCTAATGTATAATTGTACCTAAGGGGATTGTAATTTTCCTAAGTGATGATAACTGGTATGGCATGTTGATGTTACCTTAAAAGTGTAGTTGGTATGGTGATACCTATAATGTACGCCTTAATGTATAATGTATTTTTATGAATGGGTATGAGTGATAAATTATTTAATTAGGCTTTACTGAGGGTTGTGTATCTGAGTCATGAAAGTTGAGGTCACAAGGGATCAATAATGGAAATGGCAGTTAATGATGTAGGGTCTCTATAACTGGGTAGTTTGAGTCCCCCTTATTATTATCAGGTTCGAGTCCTACATATTATATCACATAATTGGGTGCTTTTGTCACCTTTATATGTTGGGAGGATGAGCCCCCATAGTGCATTTGTATACCTTCTAGTTCATGCAGCTACACATACTAGGGCCCTACCATATGGGGGACAGTTGGGCCCATATATCCTGTGGGCGCCTTCTTATGTGATGATGGTTAAGATACATAATCCTAAAAAATGTTTTAAAGTTCATGTACACCCTTATTTCCCTATCCCAACATGTGACATGCATATATGTATATGCATTTGATCATATGTATTACTTTTAAATGATTTTGAATTATTGATTACGACATGATGTTATCCTTGTCCCAGAGTTACATGCTAGTGTTCACCCAACTAATCTTCTCTGGACATTGTATCCCCACGCAATGTAGGTACAGGAGATACATCTTCTTTTCCATCAAAGAGTTAAGTGGATCTGCTTAATTCATCTGTCCGTTATAGTGAGCTTCCATTCTCCAAAAGACTTAGGCATTTCACCTGTCATAATACTGGATTAGAATTAAAATTTATTATCATCAATACCTTTATCATTTTTGTTGTTATGTATCAGAGTTAGGGATATGTCCCGACCAAGACAAGCTTTTGATTCTTTTGTTATAAGTCTTTGTTTGATTACTATAGACTTGGGCGATGTTGGTTGGTTGTTTTGTTCCGTTACTAGTTATCGATCAAAGACTTATCTTATATTCTTTAATCTTACCTTGTCCTATCTTCTTATATGTTTAAATTTTATCTTACATTGGGGATGTTGTATTCACGTGGTTAGGTGGAGTGGGTGGTCTCTGGTCCATGTGGGACTTGAGATGCTCGTCATGGCTAGGGCTAGGTTCGGGTAGTGAAAATAAGAGTATGGAATTGAATAAGGATTCACAACACGGTCTAACTAGTTAAATCTTTTGATATAGGTTAATATGGTAGAGACGGTATAGACCTAAACATGATACATCCTCTGGGTAAAACTATAGATCATGTAATATATGAGTACATAGTAGAAGAAAGAGTAGATTACTATACCTTAGGAGATAGAAATGTTAACTTCAAGGCTTAATAAAACTTCTCAAACACTCTTCTTAATTATATATTTCCTCTTAAATAATAATCTTAATTTGATGCAACTTATAGCCCCCACATGGGTATATGTTACTACCCCAACCAAGGATTGAGTTGAACTAAATAATCTCACCTCATTAAAGCCTAACATTGAGTCATAAGGTACTACATATGTGAAACACCCCAAATTGTTAGTTCTAAGAAAAATTTCAAGTTTTTAAACTCAGTACCTAAACTACAACTCTCCCAATGAGTCGTAGGATGTCATTGAGAGTTGTACGACCCTAATCGTAGCCTGACAATTATGGATTAGCCATTTTTTACTATTATTATGATTTACACCTAATGATTTGTAAAGACTCAATACTAGTCGCATAGACCCAACTATAGCCAAAGTATTGTGTATCCCAAGTATTTCTGTCCTAGTTATCATGAGGACCCTACAAGTCGTAGGGTATCTTAACGCGTCATAGGGTATGAATCGTAGGTTTACCAGAGGGGGGTCCCTTAGATACTTTCCAGACGCCAACTCAGGGTGGAGAGTCATAGTGAGTCCTTAAGAGCCGTAAGGTGACTCATAGTCACCGACAATAACTTTTTAACTTTTAATTAAGGATAATTTAGAAATTTTTTTTTTTACCCAATTGTGACCAACTTTAAAACCCTTTAGGGTATCATTTTCACTCTAAATCAAATCAAAATAACTTCTCAAACAATCTTAAAACTCTAAGGTCAAGATCACTTAGGATTTCCAAGAAGTTGACCAATTAGGGCTCTCACGGGTTATTTTTCTTCAAAATTGTAATACTCTAAGGCATGTTGCACTTCACCATATCATATTTCATGAAAAAGTTTGTTTTAAATAGTTTACTTATATGTATTTGAATATGTGTTTTGATATGGTTGAGGGTTTTGGGATGGTTGATCCTTGAAATGTCTTCCCATAGTTTTTATGGGTTATTCATGCTTTGAAATTGACGTTTTGAACTAAATGGTTGCATGGGTGTGGGAATTGGAATGAGGTATTCTCCCAAATTGATGTTTTGGACTTCAAATTATTCTTATATAACTGTGTTTCGTCAACCCACTTTTGAAATTGGTTTTGAAATATGCTTGTCACTTGCTTTTAATTACTCACATATACTATTGTATTGCATAAATGGCTGAACAATGAATATGGATTTTAAAGGCCTTGTTGGCTATGTTATGACTTAATGAACAAAAAAGGGTTCAGGCATTCCCCCAATTTTTTTGATAGACTAATTCCTCCAACATGATTTAATAAATAAAGGGGTCGAGGCATAACCCTAAGTTAATGGAATTGTAATGGCATAATTATGATCTTGTAAGCTAAATGGTATGTCGATACCCATGGTGTGCCTTAATAAATAATTCCTTGGTTAATGAATGGATTTATGTGAAACTTATTTTATTAGGCTTAATGGGGGTTATGTAGCTATGTTGTGAAAGGGTATGTCTTGAATGACTTTTACTAGAAACTCATGTTTGCAGATGAGAGGATTGGTCTTAATGACCTTGTGCATAGTTCACACTATCAATATATATATATTTCTAGGATGGATGTAGAGATGGAGAATTTCTTTTTCTTCCTTGATACCGCTGGTTTGTGCGCCTAACACACACGGAGGCCATTTTAGTAGGGGAGCGAAACCCATATAGCCCGTGGGTGCCGATATATGATAGTTTAGATACATAGTTCAGGATAATTATTTACTATCATGCTAAATTATGTTCCCTATCCTTGCATGTTATATATAAATATATATATATATATATATATAATGATGTGTTCATTGTTTAGAATTACATTCTGACATGGCATTATTTTATCATCTTCCTGAGTGACATTCTAGTTCTTACCCCACTAACTATCTTTTGATGTTGTATCCCCACACGATGAAGGGTCTGAAGACTATTCTACTTTTCCTGCATGGTGATAAACTATTCTAGAATTTTTTTTGTGTCAACTTAACGTGCTAAGCCACTTTCTTCTAAGAGTCCTATGAATATTTGGTTTAGTATGCCATAAACTATTTACCTTTTAGATTTCTTTTGGCTATCTTCGGTGCATGTCACAACTAGGGTTGATGATTGGTATTATTTACAAGCTTTGTCAATTACTGTGGACCGGGTATTGGTTGTTGATATTCTCTGATTTGTTTGAGCTTATTCTTCTATATCATGTTATATTTTTGGAATTTAACCACTTCTAGGTGTATTTATACTAAGCAACGGGGGTGGTCTCCATTCCTTAATGGACTTGAGATACCCGTCACAGCTAAGCCCTTATTTAGGTAGTGAAAAATTTTGTATCACAGCTAAAGTTTTGTGTCATTTGGTGTCCATAAAGTCATGTCAATTGAAGTCTATTTGTGTGTAGCACACCACACTTATAAGAGGGAGGCTATGAAGCATTTAGAAATGTCTCCTTTATTGTAGTCTACTTTCGAGCTGTGATGTGTGAGCAGATGCTAACACATTTGAGGCTTTTAACTGAGAATAATTGCAAAGTCTTAAGCAACTTTTCTTATTTTTGATTTTTTCTCTTTGTTCTCGCAGGAAAAAGCAAGATGATATAAAACCAACAACAACTGAGACAAAACAGTTAAATTTTAAGAAAAATAAAAAGGGAAGTGTAGTTGATGACTTTTTTTATAAGTCGTCAACTCTCTAATAAGTTTTCAGAATCATTGTCAACCTTAGACAGAGAATTAGATTCATTTAGAATTCATGATGATATTTGTGATAGGCCGTCAGAAGTATCATAAGTTGTTACGCTCATCGTTAGGCTTAGATAGAGAATGAGCTTTAGCTGGAATTTTTCATGACATCTGTGATAGGCCTTTAAAAGTATGATAAGCTGCCAAGATCATCATTATGCTTAGGCAGGGAAAGAGATCTGAAGTAAAAAAGCGACGACAATTGTATTAAGTCATCATATGTCTGATAAGATGGTACATCTCATCGTCAACCTAAGGCACAGATTGTCAAAAGTGAAGAGGAGCTGACGCCATTCTTGATAAGTCGTCAGACTCCTGATAAGCCATCACACATGTTGTCTCCTGTCTGAGAAAATACTGTGATATATGGTTTTTTTCCATAAATAGGCTAAAATATTTAAAGCATATACTAGGGTTTTCTAATAAAAAAAGGGATGGAACTTGTTGGAGAGAGTTTACTTTTCTTTTTGGGGCTCTAAACTTAGAATTCAATTTTCAACTCTTTGATTTGGTCGTGGGAATTTTCTCTTAAACTTGGAAGAGAATCAACTTTAGACTTCATCTTTTGTAAGTTTAATCAATTTAACTTATGATTAAAATTGTTGCTATCTTTTTTTTTTCATGTGGCACTAAAACTCAAAACTAGGGTTGTGGGATCTATGATTATTCCTCCATGGATTTAATATTTCATTAGGGTTTGAGTGATTGTGGGGACATCTTGATAATTTCTTTGTTATGATTGTTATTTATTGGTTGGAAACAATAGATCGAGCCTTATGTTGATTTACTCAAACTGAGAAATAAACTAAAGGTAGCGAATTATCAACGATGATTTGGGAAGGTTAAGTTCTCATCTAATGACTAATGTTATAACAAGATTAATCAAGTTGAGATAAATCAGTATGAATAGAATATTTCCCTAAGTTTGAGAAAATTAGGGAGTTCAACATCTAGGTAGGTTGAGAAACACTTATATGGACTATCAAAACTGATAATTTGGTGTTTCTCGCAAGTCATGAGAACCCAATGCTACAATTATTATTTAATGGGGATTAGTAATCATAGTGATCATAACCGTAGGTTTTCTTTATCATTGATTCTAACTATTGAAATTTTGCATTTGAGTTCTGAAGAAAGTAACAACCTTAATATTTGTTTGATCATTAAAAACCCCTATTTTATCTTGTCGTATCATTTGTTTGAATTCAACTTATAGCTTTAGTTTCAAATTAGTTTAATCGTCACTCACATTGTTCCCTGTGGATTTCACCCCGACTACAACATTTGGTAAATAGAATGACGATGACTTCTTTACACAACATTAACTTGTAAGTTGAGCGTTATCATAAATGGCACAGTTATCGGAGGACAATTTGGCATATTGAGTTTGTTTGGAATTTTATACTGCTTTCTTGAATTCAAACTTGTAAATATTTATTTTTAGATTTTTTAATTTATTATGTTAGTTAGATTTTTATTTTAGTTTACTTATTACTATGGCATCATGAAATGAACATGTGGAAACCTTATCTTGATGATCCATGTCCATATTATGATGGACCTCACTTTTGGCAAGATTGTAGATATGCTCCCCAGAGAGAAATGTGTGCACCATATCCATCCTACCGGGAGTATGATTGTTCTTTATGAATGAATGAAGCACTGGTAAGAGTGGCATTGAAGCTATATTTGAATGAATGTTAGATCTCCTGAAAGAAACGTATGATATCATATGTGATATGCGTCAGGACATGAAGCCAATTATTCATGAAGAGACAGATATAGAGGTCAATCATTCAAAGTATTATTTTATATTATGTTTAGATGATATCTTTTCTGTGGAATCATTTAAAATAATAGAAGAGTGTGAAGATGAGGAGCAAGAACCCTATATTGATATCGAGCAACCCTCAGTGATTTTTCAACCAACCAAACAAACCATGATAGATGATTCCAAGATTGTGGACATGGTGCTAGAGGCAAAATAAGAAACAAAGAAAATCTCTAATAAAGACTCTATCCCAATTTGAAGTGAAGATGTCGAGACGGTGAATAAAAGTAAGTTTGTAGTAGATAGTGTAAATTTTGAAGTAGGATTGATTGGGCCTCAGTCAAAGTACTTTTCGTTTAGATGATATCTTGTCTGTGGAATTATTTAAAATAGTAGAAGAGTGTACAGATGAGGAAAAAGAATCCTATATGCTTGATTTTACATTAGACAAGCAACATAAAAACATACCTCACTTTAAGGCCGAGTGGTTTACCACGTTCAATACATTACTTGACTTCTTAAATTTTGTATCACCCCTAATGATCGAGGCATAAAGATGGACTCTAAGTTGTGGGTAAAATTCATATCCTTAAGGTGGAGGAAAAAATTAAGTTGGGTCGTGCTGCAACACTAAATTAGGTGCTGCTTTGGAGGCAACCCAAGGTATTTTGTTGTTTGTATTCGTATTATATGATTAACATCAGATCTACGCACCCATGGTGCCACAGGTATATTTCTAACTCTCTTATTTTGGTTTGACGCATAGGGGACATTGCTTGATTTTAAGTTGAGAGTGGGGCTACTTGTGGGTGTTGATGTCCTCTTGGGGGTTTTTTTGCCGTGCCTCTTATCCTTGGAGTCTTGTTTCTAGTAGAGCCGAAATGTTTAGGCTTATTGACATTTGTTTTAAAATGTTGTACTTGACTAGGAGAAATACAAGTACCTTAAGCAGTTAACATATTTTTGTTGATTTTTGAACACCTCTCCAATGGTCTGTTTTATAACTGTGTGATTGAATTTATGTGTGACCACTGTGCATCTTATTGTGGTATTAGTACTAGTGACATGATAACTATTGCCAAACAATTGCATGAACCAAATGTGTAGTAGCTTGTGATGTACCTTTGTGCCGTATGTGTGTGAGATATGACCTAGTTCCTATTGTATGATAAATTTTGAACTTGCCCGATTGGACTTGCCTTGGTTGTAGGATAGCAATTAAGAAAGGATCAAAGGTTGTTGTTGATATTAGTCCACTTTTATCCTAAATGACCTTCCATGTGTGAATAATATCCCTTGATCCTGATTTTGAGCTTGAATACCTATTTTTTATTATATCTATCATCTCTCAGTTTGTATCACAATAAACCTATTTTAGCCCTGGTCCTCCATGGACATTATGCACTTTGACTTAGGCAAATAGCCTAAGTTGAGGGTGGCTATCATAGGGGTTCGTGATGTAAAATGAGTATGAAGAAGGGGTAAGAAATATACAAGGTTGGGTGAGGTAGAAATTGAATGAAGAAAGAAAAGTTGTGAAAAAAATGATTGTAGAAAGACTGTACCTATCCTGAATATGTGTGATCAAGAAAAGAGAAGAATAGAAAAAGGTTAATAAGTGAGACCCCAAAAGCTAGTGTAGTGTCAAGGAAGCTTAGTCACTTTAAATATGATCGAGTATTATACCAGCCCCTAGCCTAGATTACAAGCCAAAAAGAAGACCTATAGTGATCCTAGCTGACCTGTCTGAAAATCTTGGTACTGAAAATATGGGCAAGCCTATGGTATTTTGGATACATTGATTGAAACATCATTCTGAGAGTGAGTGTCTTTTGACTGTCCCCATGGTTACATATGTGATGTCTGATATAAGTGGAGTGGGACTTCTTTGTAGTGAGGGCACACTGGTTACATTGTTAGTTGCTAACTTGTCTGTATAGTGTAATCTTGGTACATGCATGGTTATTGTTGCTGAATTGATGTCATATCTTGATTCCTGTGTGTCGCATTGTTGTCCTTCAATAATAGGCACAGTTGTTGTTTTTAAATTAATTGATCTTGGACATGGTGAAGATGTTTTGAGATAATATGGATGGTTGACTATCAAATATACTCTGTATCCTCTTGGTTTTACTGTAGTTGCTTGAGGACAAGCAATTGTTTTAAGTAGAGGGTGTTGATGTGTGAGCAAATGCTAACACATTTGAAGCTTTTAACTGAGAATAAGTGCAAAGTCTTAATCAACTTTTATCATTTTTGATTATTTTCTCTTTGTTATTGCAGGAAAAGTCAAGATGAAATAAAACCAACAACAGCTAAGACAAAACAGTTGAATTTTTAGAAAAACAAGAAGGGAAGTGTAGTTGACGACATGTCAGATAAGTCATCAACTCTCTGTTAAGTTATCAAACTCATCGTCACCCTTAGACAAAGAATGAAATTCAAATGAAATTTATGAGGACATTTGTGATAGGCCATTAGAAGTATGATAAGCTATCAGGATTGTCATTAGGCTTAGACAGAGAATGAGCTTCAGCTAGAATTCATGATGACATCTATGATAGGTCGTCAGAAATATGATAAGCCATCAGGCTTGTCGTTAGGCTTAGGTAGGGAGTGGGATCTAAAATGAAGAAGTAATGATAATTCTGATAAGTCATCACATGTCTGATAAGTCATCATGTCTTATCGTCATCATAAGGCAGAGATTGTCAAAAGTGAAGAGAAGCTGATGATATTCCTAATAAGTTGGCAGACCCCTGATAAGTCGTCATACATGTCGTCATTTTTTTGTGAAAATACTGTGATCTATGATTTTGTTTCCATAATTAGGCTGAAGTATTAAAAGCATATGTTAGGGTTTTCTTATAAAAAGAAAGGGGCGGAACTTATTGGAGAGAGTTTTCTTTTCTTTTTGGGGTTCAAAACTTAGAATTCAATTTTCATTTCTTTGATTTGGTTGTGGAAATTTTCTCTTGAACTTGAAAGAGAATAAACTTTAGACTTCATGTTATGTAAATTTAATTACTTTTAATGATGAATAAATTTTTTGCTATCACTTAGTTTTTCATATGGAACTAAAACCCACAACTAGGGTTGTTGATTAGGATTTGAGTGATTGTGGGGACATCTTGATAATTTCTTTGGTATGATTCTTATTTATTGGTTATAAATAATAGATCCAGCCTTATGTTGATTTGTTCGAACTGAGAAATAAACTAAAGGCAGTGAATTATCAACGAGGATATGGAAAGGTTAAGTTCTCATCTAATGATTAATGCTATAACATGATTGATCAACTTGAGATAAATCAGTATGAATAGAATATTTCCCTAAGAATTAGGGAGTTCAACATCTAGTTAGGATGAGAAACACTTAGATAGATTGTCGAACCTAATAATCTGGTGTTTCTCGCAAGTCATGAGAACTCAATGCTATAGTTATTAGTTATTGGGGATTAGTAATCATAGTGATCACAACCCTAGTTTTTCTTTATCATTCATTTGAACTATTGAAATTTTGGCTTTGAGTTCTAAAGCTAGTTACAACCTGAACATTTGTTTGATCATTTAAAACACCCATTTTATCTTTTTTTATCATTTGTTTGAATTAAACTTATAGCTTTAGTTTCAAATTATTTTAATCGCCACTTACATTATTCCCTGTGAATTCGACCCTGACTCCAAAGTTGGGTAAATATATTGACGACGACTGCCTTATACGAAATTGAGGTGTAAGTTAAGCGTTATCAACCTATAAAGTCAAGGGTGCTGAAATCTCTTTTAATTTTCCTTTGTTCACTTTTCAGATCATGCCTCCTAGAAGATTTATTTCTTGTCAAAACTCCTCTATCCCATTTGAAGATCCTCAAGGGTTCAATGATAAAATGGAGAAAAATTTTTATGCGATAAATGTTTCTCACTCCAAGGGTGTGGAGCTCACTTCCTAATAGCTAATAGATATAGCATATCAGTGGTATGAGGAGTGGGACTAGTCTAGTGGTGATGATGCAAAATTAGAATCATGGGATGATTTCTCTGGTGCTTTTCTTGATTAGTTTTTTTCCTCAAGAGTTGAGAGAGGCAAAGGCAGAGAAGTTTGTTAATTTGAAGCAACCAAAGATGACTGTTAAGAAGTATGCCTTAAAGTTTCATGAGTCGTCCTGTTATGCTTCTGATCTAGTGTCTAGCATGATGGATAAGATAAGAAAGTTAGCTTTGGGTATTTCTCGAGACTTGTTGTTAGAGTGCAAGATCCCCTTGCTAAACAATGACATGGATATTTCTAGGATTGTGGTTTATGTTGTAGGGTTGAACATGAAAAGAAGAAACAAGCCACAATAGAGGAGAGGCAATGTAGGAGATCCCAATATTCTAAGTAGGGTGAAGGCTAGCAGAATAGTGGTAAAGATGGCAGACAGTGGTCTAAGAAGAATTGAGGAAATTTTTTTTCTTATTATACAACTAGTGCTCCATATACTAAGCCATTCGGTGATTGCTATTTTCAGAGCAGCAATGGGTTTAAAGGACAAAGTGCCCAATATCAGGCCAGTAGGGATCAATCAGCTCCATCACATACTTCTCATATATTTTATGGACGATTGTGCCATGGCTTTTTCGATGAGAACAGAAATAAATATTTCAGATATGGCTAATCTGATCATATTCGGAGGAACAATCCTTCAGGCGATGTTGCTACTGGGGATAATAAGTTCCCATTTGTTGCTTCTTCATCTCCTACACTAAAAGGGTGCTACATCTTGTTCCTGTACTGGTCGAAATCGCCTGTATGCTCTTGTCACCTATCAAGATTCTCTTGTGTCTCTTAATGTTTTTACTGGTATGCTAAAACTTTTCTCTTATGATTTATATTATATGCTTGATATCGGATCTATCTCTTCATATATGATCCCTAAAGTTGCTTTTTATATTGGTTTTCATCCTGAGTGCATTCCTTATCCCTTTTTTGTGTCTACCTAGATGGGTGACTGCATTATAGCTAGAAGAATATATATGGGTGTTCTTATATCAGCCAATGGTAGGGAGACCTTGGTGGATCTAATTAAGTTGGATAGTTAGACTTCAATGTGATCTTAAGAATCGATTGGTTTCACTCATGCTATGCTCTCTTGATTGTCTTACCCAAAGGTTTAGTCTCTAATTCTCGAACAAACTGATAATTGAGTGGGAAGGTAGTTACGTAGTGCCTAAGGGAAGGTTCCTTTCTTATCTTAGAGCACAAAAGATGATTTCCAAGGGGTTTCACTATCATGTGGTTCGGGTTAAAGATTCTAATTCATTAAGTCATTGCAATCCGTTCTTATGGTCTTTGAGTTTCCCGAGATATTTCTTGATGATCTTCCCGGTGTTCCTCCCAATAGAGAGACTAACTTTGAGATTGATCTTCTTTCGAACACTTGTCTGATCTCTTTCTCTCCCTATATAATGGATTCGACTAAGTTGAAAGAACTTAATAAGTAGTTTAAAGATCTCCTTGATAAGGGTTCTATTCGCCCGAGTTTTTCTCCATAGGGAGTTGTTGCACTCTTCGTGCGTAAGAATGATGGGTTTTTTCAGATATGTATATATTAATATAAGTGGAATAAGGTGATCATGAATAATAATGTAAGACCCTATAAGATCCTAGCTCAATTCAGGTCACTATTTCATGTTAAAGGGGTCAAAGAGTTAGAAAATTTCCACCAAATGTTAAAGTCTTAGCCATTTCAAGTCCCCTAATCTTTGAAGATTTTTAGTCTAGCCTTCCCGACCCCGAAATGTTGATTTCTAAGTTGATTTTTGTTTAGAAAGGTTAAAAGTATGTCTCGATGAAGATTCGGAACTTTTAGATGAGGTTTAGGCCGTGTTTGGATGTTTAAAAAAGTGAGGCATCGTGATGGATCTGAATCACGATGGGTAGTTGACCCATGCTCAAGGTGGCGCCGCATTGGCAGCTTGAACTAGCCAAGGGTAACTCCATGTTGGATATTTGACCCAGCCAGGGGTTGTGCCATATTTGGTGGCCTCCACCAGCTTTTAAATCCTCATCATTAAGGGAATTTGGGCCAATTTCCCACACCCAAACTCTTCCATATCACGAAATTTAGGTCCCCTACAAGCATTTTTTCCTAATTATTCACAATTGGCTGAATACATATACAGGCCCCTTAACAATTTGACTTTTCTAGTATAGACACTTCAATTAAACCATGTACCTATTGAACTTTTTACTCCTTCATAAAATGTGTCAATTGAACACAATTGCTGATGTGGCACTGACTTGGCGTGCCATGTGTAATACACTATCCAAATGGAGAGTGAGAAGCCATAATTAGTAAACAGATTAAATATAAAAAACCCCAACCAATCAAAAAAAAAGAAACTTAAAATAATTTTTTTTTTTTAAAAAAATAATCACCATCTTCACTTCTTCTCCGTATCTTCTTCTTCTCCTCCATTAATGGCTACAACCAAGAAAAACAATATCAATCCACTTATCATTTTAGGATATTTAGATATCTTATTTATGAATTATTATCTGCATGCATATAGTAAGATTGTATAACATTAGAAGACTTTTAATAAATTTTCCAACTGTGATATTTTCATATGTATAAGAAGCATACAATTTAACAAACCCAAATTATACTATCCAAACAAATTTTAACTTCAAACAAATTTACGATTCCTTACTCCGTCACATCACTGATAGCTAGACTAACCATTGCCCGACTGCTCACTATCTCTCTACCTCCGTCCTCCGCACTATCCAAATCTTTTCACCACTTCTTTCCAATCCAAATCCCCAAAATAGTTTCCTTTCACTTCCATAATGAGATCGCTCCTAAGCAGATGAGGGGGGGCTATGTTCAATTGACGAGGGAGGGTTTTTCAATTAATGAAAGGGGGGAAGGCTGTATTCAATTAGGGGGGTTGGAAGGAAAGGGTTGTTGGGTGGTGTAGGGGAGTTGGATTAGAAAGGCTGGTGAGGTGGGGGTGTATTAGTTTATTTTTTTAATTTAAATTTAATTATATTAAAAAAATTAAAATTATTTTAAGTTAAAATAATACGTGTCATTATTTGATTTGCCACTTTACCACGTCACAAGCATGTGTATTACACACATTTTATAATTTTTGCCACGTCAGCAAATTAGGCTAAATTGAAACAATTTATGAAGGAGTAAAGGGTTCAATAGGTACCTGTCTTAATTGAGGTGCCTATACGGAAAAAGTAAAATAGTTCAGGGGCCTATAAATGTATACCATCTTCACAATTCTTCTCAAATAAAGTCATTCATCTCTTAAGAAAAACCCTAGCACATTTCATAGAATCAAAGAATTCATTCATAAGCTTCAAGAAAATCTTTAAGGTTCTTCACGAAATCGTCGAGCGAGGTATGTGTTATGTTCAACCATGGCTTTTTTTCATCATGCAGTCCAATAACCTAGTTTATGTTTTAAATCATGAAATTTCAATGTTTATAATGAATTATTTCCATGTATCTTTTTATGAATTTTGAATATACATGATGTTTACAAGTGATTTTCATTGAAAGCACCCGTTACACGTTTGAATGATGGAAACTCTATGTATAATCTCAAATTTATGTTTTCAGTATTATGATGATAATATTTCCACATGTTTAACTCACTTTCATTCTTTAGTATATGAATTTCAAGTGTTTGATTAAATGTATAAATGATTAAATTTTGAACTATAATTCCCTATTATGGTTTTATGGCTTTCATAAGTTCCTTACTATTACTTCCATTTAGTGTTGGGGGTTATAATTTCCCAAAACTTATATGTTTACCTAGTTTTCAGTATCTTCAGAATGGTTTTAAATAAACTATGAGCCTTGTCATTCAGTTAGTATCTTGTTCAGTTGTTGGCTATGTTAAGCTCAGTCTATTTGAGTAATTAGTGTCTTTCAGTTTGGAGTATAACATAGCACCAAGTGAATGTAGGATGGCTGCTTCCTAATCAGTTAGGTGAGGTTGTTAGTAGCAGTCCTTGTATTCAAGACCCACAGAGCCAGTATGGGTTATACGGAGTCACCCATCAGTTTAGGCTTGACTACTCTCCAGGGGTCACCCGTCAGTTTAAGGTTGACTCCTTCTAGGGATAACTCATCAGTTTAGGCTTGATACCCTAGTTCTTTAGTAGCTTAGAGGATCTACATAGCTAGTGTTAGTACCTGTGGCACGGTACTAACACCCTTCCCACTAGGGTTACAGGTTACACCCTTATCGGCTTAGAATGGGGCATGTCAGTTAGATTATACCTCCGACAGTCTTAGTTCTGTATTCAATAAAAAATTAAGTTCAGGTGTCTTGACCATGGAATACAAATTATTAGTTATTCAGTTACATAATTTAAGTATTTCAGTTTTATAAATTATTTCAAAAACTTTATATTCTTGATTTTGCACTTGCAACATTTTAGTTTTCGTGCATGTTTACTCAGCTATATCATATTGTCAACCATTCATAACTTTATGTTTAGTTAACCAAGCATTTCAGCGTAACCTAATCTCATATTATAGTACATTCAAAGAACTGATCGCATTCTCATTTCTTGCACTATAATGTCTAATATCATAGGTTTGGACGCTCAGTTTCCCTATCAATCTTAGACCGGATCAGTTAGATAGCATCAACAACAGTGGTGAGTCCTCATACTCCAAGGATGAGTGTGTATTTATTCAGTTGAGTTAGAATTTGAGTCATATTGTTAGTCAGAGTTAGTTGGGGGTTGGTCCTTTCAACTCCATTATCATTCAGTCTTCGAGGCTTTTCAGATAATCTTAGATAAGCAGTTAGTTTGTCAGTTTTACCAGTTAGTTTTAGTATTTTGGTTTATATTTTAGTTTTGTGGAATCAATTGTATTATTAACAGTATCTAAAACCTTATGGCATTTTTCAGTAAATTTTTGCACATACTATTTTGTTATTAGTTTAATTCAGTGCTCACAATAGGTAAAAACTCATGGGTTGGCTTATGGTCACTTGTGACCATAAGTACCCTTGTTTCGACTAGGTGGTAGCCTCAGTTTGTGACAAAAATTGATATCAGAGCCTAAGATTTTAAAGTTTCGTAGGAAGTCTATGATGTGTGCCTCACTTATGGACAAAAGGCTACAAGATATTTTTAGGAAAAGTTTCCTTTCTTTCAGTATTCATGTCATGCAATTAAGCATGATCACTATTTGAACCCTCTTTCCATCCTAACCTTTATTCTGTTATAGAAAATACCTCCTAGAAAAAATAACAAAAGAAGTAAGAGAAATCAGCCCTCACCTCCACCTGTTTAAAAAGATCCCTTGAAATAGCATGTCTATCATGCTGAGTTTAGAGCTGTATTCAAACCCTTAGATCACTTAGTACATGCTTAGAATAATCAGTAGGTTGTTGCCCTGGCTAATCCAGTGGGTAACACAGCAACAGCAAGGATTCGAGACTTAACCCAAATAAATCCCCCTCAGTTTTTAGGATGCAAGTCTGATGAGGATCCGCAGGAGTTTTTTAACTCTTTTAAAAGGTTAAAAATAGTATGGGTATCACGACTAGTGATAGTGTAAAGTTGGTTACTTAGTAGTTGCAGGATGTTGCTCACACCTTGTTTAAGCAGTGGGAGGAGGATAGAGGCGGAGATGAATTACCTATAGAACAGAAGGAGTTTTTTACAACCATTTTAGACAAGTTATTTCCCTTATAGTTGAGGGAAGCTAAGGTGCTGGAATTTATTAATTTTAAGAAGGGCAATATGAGTGTGAAAAAGTATTCTCTTAAATTTACTCAACTGGCAAGGTATTCTCCTTATATGGTGTCTAATAACCGGTCTAGAATGAGTAAGTTCATGTCTAGCGTATCTGGCAGTATGGAAAAGGAGTGTAGGATTGCGAGATTAATTAAGGAGATGGACATATTTAGGCTTATGGTATATGATGAACAAATTGAGGAACAAAAGTTTAAGGAGAAAGAGAGACAGAATAAGGGAGCTAGAACAAGTAGCTTTAGGTTTGCTCAATCAAAGTTAGAGGGTGGTAAATATTCTCAATTCTGCTAGAATTTTTCATCCCTAACTCAATTTTAGGCTAGTGTACCAGTACCAAAATTTAGGAATGACAATCAGGATAGGGCGCCAAGCTCTAAGCCCCAAAGTACTTTGAACAATAGTTGTACTAATTCTCTTTTCCAAAAATAGAGTAGGAAACATCAGAGTATATGTAGATCTATCACTAATGTATGTTTTGGATGTGGAAAGCCAGGCTACAGGTTTAAGAAATATCGATTAGTTACTCAGAGGGGAAAATATTCGCGCCAATAGGGTCAGTCTAATTAATCATCAGCTCCAATAGGTCACCCAACTCAGCAAGGTGCCACATCCAGTGCTACTAGTGGTTAGTGCCCTAAAAGTTTTTATGCACTCCAGTCCCATTATTATAAGGAAATAGAGAGTATCAATAAATAGAGAGCTTCAGTAAATAGAGAGCTTTCCTTAGAGCTTCAGTGTATAGAGAGTATCAGTAAATAGAGAGCTTCAGTAAATAGAGAGCTTTCCTTATAACACTTAGGGGTAGTACTTTAACACTTAGGGGTCAGCTATTTCGTACCTTAGAGCGAGGAAAATAATATCCAAGGGGTGTGTTTACCATCTTGTTTGAGTCAAAGACTTTAATATTGAGTCTCACAATCTTGTGTCAATTTTAGTAGTAAGGGAATTTCCAGATGTGTTCCTTGAAGTTCTTCCTAGAGTTTCTCCTAAAAGGGAAATTGACTTTGAAATAGACATCCTTCTAGATACCCAGCCTATCTTTATTCCACCATATAGAATGGATCCAACAGAGCTTAGTGAGTTGAAAGTACAATTTAAAGACCTCTTAGATAAGGGATTCATCAGGCCTAGTGTTTCCCCATGGGTCACTCCTATCCTTTTTATGGGTAAGAAAGATAGTTCTCTACGAATATGCATTGATTACCGTAAGTTGAACAAAGTCACCATCAAGAATAACTTTCTACTTCCTAGAATTAATGATTGGTTCGACCAACTATAGGGTTCCATTTATTTCTATAAAATAGACCTCAGATCCCGGTATCATTAGCTTAGAGTCAGAGAATGTGACATTCCAAAAATAGCTTTCAGAACTCGGTATGGTCACTTAAATATCTAGTTATGTCTTTTGGACTAATGAATACCCTAGCAGCTTTTGTGGACTTGATGATCTGAGTGTTCCAGCAGTACTTGCATATGTTTGTCATAGTCTTCATTGATGATATTCTTGTCTATTTTTGTAACAAAAAAGATCATACTGACCACCACAGAATTATATTATAGACTCTTAGATCCCATCGGTTATTTGCCAAATTTAGTAAGTAAAAATTTTGGCTAAGATCAATATCTTTCCTTGGAATATATTATTTCTATTTATGGCAATATATTTTACCCTTAAAAGATCAAAGTAATGAGAAATTGGCCCAGACCCATCTCTTTATCAGATTTTAGGAGTTTTGTTTGTTTGTCTTTCTATTATAGATAGTTTGTTAAAGAGTTCTCATATATTTCCTCCCCCATGTCTCAATTGAATCATAAGAAAGTCAAGTTTCAGTTGTCAAATTCTTATGACAAAAGTTTTCAGGAGATGAAGACTCGACTCACCTATGCCCAAGTTCTGGCCTTGCTAGATAGTTTGATGGGTTTAATGTTTCTTGTGATGCTTTTATGGTTAGTTTAGACTATTTTTTGATGTAGAGATGTAAGGTAATACCCTATACCTCTAGACAACATAAATCTCATAAAAAAAATTACCCTACCCATGATCTTGAGTTAGCAATTGTCGTGTTTGCCTTAAAAATTTAGAGACGTTATTTTTATAGGTTTCATGTTGATGTGTTCTCAGATCAAAAGTTTGAAGTATGTGTTCTCGTAGAATGATTTGAATCTTCATCAGAGAAGATGGTTAGAATTATTTAAGGATTATGATATGAGTATGTTGTATCATCTAGGCAAGGCCAATGTAATGACAGATACCCTTAGTAGGTTGTTTATAGGTCGCGTTGCTCATGCTGAGAATTATAAAAAAAGTTAGTTCAAGAGGTTTATCGGTTGGCTAGATTGGGTGTTCATTTGTTCTATTAAGCTGAAGGCAGTGTATGGGTTCAGAATAGTTTAGAATCTTCATTAGTTACAGAAATAAAGGATAAGCAGGATAGGGATTCCTAATTGGGTAAGTTAAAGGAATCAGACAGAGATCAGAAAGTATAGATTTAGTCCTAAGGGGGAGATAGTATGTTGCAATATCAGGGTAGGATGTGTGTGCCGGGTGTTGATAGGTTAAGGCAATGAATCCTTACAAAATAACATGGTACACATTACTCTATTAACCTAGAAGCCACTACGTTGTATCATGATTTAAGGGAAATCTATTATTGGAGTGGTATGAAGAAGGATATTTCATAGTTTGTACCTAAGTTCTCTAACTATCATCAAGTTAAGGTTGAGCACCAGAGGCCTAGTAGCATAATGCAAGAGTTCAACAACTCCTCTTGGAAGTAGGAAGAGGTGAACATAGAATTTTTTATAGGTTTACCTCATACACATCATCAACGTAATTTGATATGGGTTATCATAGAGAAAATGACCAAATTACCTCATTTTTTGCAAGTTCATACTTCTTATATAGATAAGGATTATTCCAAAGTCTATATTAGAGAGTTGGTTAGTTTGCATGGAGTCCTATTTTTCATAATATCAAAAAGAGGTATGCAGGTTACCGCTCACTTTTGGAGAGATTTTCAGAAGGGTCTTGGTACCCAAATCCATCTAGTACCACTTTTCACTCTTAGACATATGGTCAGGAAAAAAGGACCGTTTAGAACCTAGAGAATATATTAAGATCATGTGTTATCAACTAAGGTTAGTTGGGATAATCACTTGCCATTGATCGAGTTTGCCTAAAATAACAGTTATCACTCTAGTATTCAATTAGCTCCATTTTAGGCTCTATATGAGAGAAGATGTAGATCTCCTATTTGTTTGTTCGAGGTAGGTGAAACTATTTTGACAGGGCTAGACTCAGTATTTGATGTGATGGAGAAATTTCAACTCATAAGGGAGAGTCTTAAGACATCCTAAAGCCATCAGAAATCCTATATATATGAGCCTAAGAGAGATCTCGAATTTGTTGTTACAAATTTAGTCTATTTTAAATATTATTCCATAAAGAGAGTGAAGAGATTTGGCATGAAGGGGAAGATTAATCCCCGATACGTTTGTCCTTGTAGGATCTTAAGTTATTTTGGAAAGGTAGCTTATGTGCTTGAGTTTCCTGTAGATTTGGCACCAGTACATCAAGTGTTCCATATTTCCTTATTGAAAAAGTGTATTGGTGATTCAATTTTAGTTGTTCCATTGGGGGCTTTAGATGTTCAGGATGTCTTTTCTTACGAAGAAATCCTATTTCAGATTTGAGATCATTAGGTTCACAGACTAGGAACAAGGAGGTTCCATTGGTTAATATTCTTTGGCAGAATCAGTTTGTTTAGGGAGCCACTTGGGAAACAGAAGCAAATATGCGTACCAAGTACCCTTATATTTTCTCTGAAAACTTAGACTCAACTTAAGGAAAATAATTTTCTTTAGATTATCTCTTTTCTATTCTTAATTCTAGCCATATAATCATTGTATACATTTACTAATCAGATCAATCGTGTAATCATGTTTTCAGTAATGTATGTTCAATAAATAATCTAAGTTCCTTAGTATTCTCAGATTAATTAGTCTAATTTGATGAAAAATGTCCCCAACGGGGAGATATTGTAATACCCCATAACATCCTATCTCAATGCAGCTAACTATGTAAAGTTAAAGGGGCCCAAATGTTAGAAAATTTCCACTAGGTGTTAAAGGGTTAGCTATTTCAAGACCCCTAATCTATGAAGATTTTTAGTTTGTCCTTCCTGACCTTGGAATATTGATTTCTAAGTTGATTCATATTTAGGGAGGTCAAAAGCATGCCTCGGGTAAGTTTCAAAACTTTTAAATGAGGTTTACGCTGTATTTGGATGTTCAAAAAAATATGGCATCGCGATGGAACCGTGCTGCAATGGGTAGTTGACCTAGGCTTAGGGTCTGCTGCATTATTTGCTTGACCTAGCCAGGGGTCACACCGCATTAGATGGCCTTCTCTAGCTTTTTAAATCCTCATTATTAAGGGAATTTTTGTCAATATCCCTCACCCAAACATATCCATAACACAAAATTTAGGTCCCTTAGGAGCATTATTTTCCTTATTATTCATAAAATCTCTCAAATAAAACTAATTTCTCTCTTAAGAACAAACCCTATCCCATTCAATAGAATCAAAGAATTTAAGGTCAAGCTTCAAGAAAATCCTCATGGCTCTTCACAAAATTGTCGAGTGAGGTATGTGTGAAGTTCATCCATCGGTTTCTTTCACCATGGAGTCCAAAAACCTATTTTATGTTTTAAATCATGAAATTTGCATGTTTATAATAAATTATTTCCTTGAAGATTTTTATGAATTTCAAACATACATGATGTTTACAAGTGATTTTTGCTGAAAGCAGCCCTTACATATTTGAATGATGGAAACTTTGTGTTTAATCTCAAATTGATGGTTTTAGTATTACGATGATGCTATTACCATATGTTCACTCACTTTTATTCTTTAGTATATGAATTTGAAGTGTTTGATAAAATGTCTAAATGATTGAATTTTGAACTATGATTCCTTATTATAGTTTTATGGCTTTCATGATTTCCTTATTGTTATTTCCATTCACTGCTAAGGGTTATGATTACCCAAAACTTAGATGTTTACCTAGTATTAGGTATCTTCAAAATGGTTTCAGATAAACCATGAGCCTTGTTATTTAGTTAGTATTATGTTCGGATGTTGGCTCTATTAAACTCAGTCCAGTTCTGTAATCAGTGTCTTTTAGTTGGGAGTAAGATTTAGCATCGAGTAAATGTAGGATGAGGGCTTCCCTATCAATTAGGCAAAGTCATAGGTAGTAGTCCCTGTATTCTTGAAATAAGTCAAATGGCCATCTTAGTCTTTAAAGAGATCATTGGAGGCCAATACATAAAGACTCAAGACTTGGTCCTCTCGAGAACACAAGAACATGTATGGAGGACAAATTTTGAGCATGCCATTGAGCAAACCCATGAATGAAAGATTGTCTGGGGTCTTACATTTGATGCCAATCTAATACACAAGGTTTTGAAGTGTGACCCCATGGTTTTTGGAGCTTGAAGAAGGCACCATTGGAGTATTAGGACCCATTAAAGATGTTTTAACCATTTCAATGTGTGAAGTTCAAACGCACAAAGGCCGTACCTTATTAAGGGTATTTTTTCCAGTTCATCTTGTCTTCCCACAGACTAAGGCCTCTCCTTGGTCATTAAGGGTGTCTTGGTCTTTTTTCCATGTAATAAGCTAGGCTATATATTGTCTCTTTTAGCTCTTTTTTCTTTTGTTATTGAATGATGATATTTTGAGATTTTGAAAGTTTTCTTTATTTGAGAGTGTAGTTCATCATTTAGGGTTTGTAAAAGTCATCTTTAGTGTAGGGATTGGAAAATTCATTATTAAACATTGCTTATAAACAGTGGTTCTTGACTTGATTTAATTCCCATAGTGGTCACTGTAAGAAGATTGGTGTTCATAATTGAGGGGTTTAAGGGTCTTTTCTTTTGAAACATGTTTTGGTTCTTGTTCTTCGTAAGTTCTTATGTCATCTTAAATACCTATTTATTTTATTGTATGATTGTGTTTGTATCTTGTCTTGTTAATATCCATTTGGTGTTGGTGCTGCCATGAGTTGTTTCATTTGTTGCTCTCATTTTGTCTTGTGTTCTTAACTATATTGTGCTTCGTATCCCTTCCCATATCATTTGGTATCAGATCTTGTTGTTGATTTTGCACCAATAAAATTAATCTTGGGCTTGTTAATTTGAAAATACAAAAAAATGTTGAAAATTGAAAAATCGAAAAAGAAACAGATTTGTCCCATTTTTCTTTTTCCTTGGTCGAAACTTTGGACTTGGATTTCTTGTGTTTTTATGTGTTTTTTTGTTTCTAGTTTTAGGTTCTTGTTGCCTAACACATATAAAATCCAGTTCTAAGTTATGAGCTAAATCAAAGTTGTTCTTTAATTTTTGAAGATTATTGTTGTTGTGGACATAAACTTTGCCATGTGTTTTGGCATTATTGTTGTGGATTTGAGTTGGACATATGTTGTTGTTGTGGATTGGAGGCCTAATAACGTTATGGTAATTTTGTTATTTAAAATTAGAGCTCAAAAATGTGTTGTTGATGTGCGGGATCCAACTCGAACCATAAAACTCCAAGGCAAGTTGTATCCTTAGTGTTCTTTGTGTTCGTCACCATCTTCATATATTGTTGAAGAAAGGGTTTTTGTTCATCTTAGAAGTTGAAGAAAGAGAGTGTGTTTTATTGTTGACATAGATCCAAGTATTAAGGTATAGTACTTATAGCTCAAAGACCTTTCCTACATACTCTAAGACTTTACAACCACTTTTCAACAACTTTCCATGTTTAAAAGACCATGTTTTAAGGAAGAAGTACACGACTTTCTTGCCAAAAGACTATCTTGTCACAAGACTTTTAAAATTTGAAAAAGGGCTCCAAGTCTTGTAATTCCCTCCCTTAAACTGAAATTCCACACTTCCTAATAAAAATTTAATCAATGTAAATTGCAAGCTGCGATGTCACTAAATTGTCACATCACCAAACTGCCACATCATCAAAGTGCCATGTCATTAATGTTCTACAATAAATTGAAGCACACATTTAGATTCTAAGTTTCTTTTCTTTGTTGCTTTAGTTTCAATTCTTTATTCTAGAACTAACTAGTAACTAGTAATCATCTACTTAGTTTTAAATTAGTTGTTGAGTCCATTTTTATTTTGTGTCGTTGTATTTGTGTGCTTTTCTCATCTTGATTCGTTGAATTTTTTATTTCAAGTGCGTAAGTAGATTTTTTCCCATTTGGTGTCTTGAGTCAATCAAAAAAGAATCTATTCCCGCTAAGTAGGATTGATATCTTATTGACTAATGAAGTATAAGAAACTTCTAATATGTGTCTCTCTAATTGTTAGTATCACAAAGATGAGTGAATAAGAGCATTGGTGAGGAGATTTTACTACTTATCTTTGTTGTTCATTTTGTGGGAACAAGGAGGTAAAAGGTGAACCTATCTTCGATAGCTACAAATTATTTTTACAACGAATGGGAGACTATGATTGTAGTAAGGGATTTTATGGATACAAAGTTGAGGGAGATTATAGGGTCTATGAAAATAGTTGAGATCAAGGCAAAGGTAGAGTTGAGAGCTACAGTTTTGAGAGAGGAAGTGAGGTGAATGAAGTGTCTACTGGTTATACTGAGTATGGAGATAATGTAGGTCCTTGTGATAGTTCTTATGATGACATCGAGGAATGTTAGGAGTCTTACACTTACCACTCCAAACCTAGAATTAGTGTTAGGTATAACCTCTTCCTTTGCAAAGCTTATGAGAGCTATATCGAGAGTGTATGTGTGGATTATGAAAATTCATATTCTTCATCGTGTTGTACTTCTTATAAAGGTCGACATAGTGTGAATGGTTATACTAACTATACTGGAGGTTGTCCCATGAGAAGAAGAGGGAACGCATTTCCAAAGCCAAATGCTAGTCATGTGCCTTACAATATTGGTACAATGATTTTTCACTCCAGAAAGGTGACCATTTGTGCGATAGCAGGCTACCTCTTCGTACTAAATTATAGGTGCTATAGAAACTACCTCATTCCATCCCTGGTTTACTATTTGGGGTTGTTTCGAGAACCTTTACATGTTCCATATTCCTTTGATGGATTTAAGGTTACTGAGGGGGTGAAGGTTTTTTTTTGCCAATAAGAATACCATGATGAGGTATGGTGTGATATTTTTCCCTTGACATACGATTGTGTAAGCTTGGGTATCGATTGATTTTCATAATATAAATTTCCAAATAGGCAAAATTTGCTAAATATGGTAAGATACCAATGGGGAAATTATCTTTTTATGTCCATGCTGCCCAATTATCAAAGAGAATTGCTCACTTACTCCAATCTGAAAGAAAATTAAAGACAAAAGATTGAGAGAAGTAAGGGTGTGCATGGTAGTAATCCAACAGTGGAAAAAAGAAAGGTTGTGTGGAGCGAAGTAAGGGGATCCATACCAAATCATTCTAACATTGTTTTTTCTTTTATTTCTATGGACATTTGTGTAGGTACAAACATGGAAAGAAAAGGAGAGTAATGAAGAAGAGAAGTTACTACCCAAGCTCGTGGAGAACCTTCACACTATGGAAAACAAGAATCTGCCCAAGAACTTCTAGGTAAAGTAGCTAACTCTTAAACTTTTATGCATATGAATGAGGATTTTGTGGCTAGTAGCCCATTGAGTGTGAGTAGTATCTTACTTACTTGTGAGTCTAATGATTCTTTGCCTCTTGTTGATTATGTATATGTTTTGAGTGTGGATGCACTAGTTGATCCTATTGATGACCAAATTTGTTTTTCTTGTATGATCAATTTATGTCCACCTAGTGTTGAAGCCGATATGTTTAACAGGAGTACATCATCTTGTGTAAATGGTGTTGATAAACCTATGTGTGAAAATTGTCCACCACTTGATTATGTTTATTAATTGATTAATAGAACTTGAGTGAGTGATGAATATGAAAATTTTGGTCAACAAGATAGGAGTGAACCCGTGAACTTTTCATTTTATTCTAATGTTTGCTTAGCTTATAGGGATAATCTTGTATTTGAAATACCTTTGAAACTTGATATTGGTCTTTTACATAATGAAAAACTTGCTTTTTCAAAATCTGCCCGTGGGATAGATCATACTCTCTTTTGGTATAATGTCTTGTTTGAAGAAGATATAAATACTCCTATTGAACCTAGTGGCGAAGATGATGGTATAGCTTACCTTGAATGCTATATCCTATGTGCTAACCCATTATGGTGTGAAAACATTACTCCTAAAGATGGAAATCTCTTTTTGAAAGATGAGAGTACTCTTAAGGGTAAGGAATGTGTAGTCCTTATTGAAAACCCGAGGGCAAATGTGTCATTGACTCCTTTGGGAAATGTTTCTAAATATACATCCTTACTTTACACACTTGTGCTTACCTTGAATGAATACCAACTTGAGAATTCCGTGTTGCATATTTGTTTGTAGGAAAGAATGTGTACGTGCTTAAATGCTTTGTCATCACCCGTGAATACCTTTACACTTGGTTCTTTCCTATACAACATCTTTGCCTATGATAACATCCATGCTTGTTTTGGATTTGTATTATGTAGAGCTAGGGAATTTGTTAGTTGGTCCACTTATTTTAATTACAATGCTATGTGGGTTTGGTTGAATTTAAGAAATATAGTGGCAACACATTTGATAAGGTCACTTGAAGTGGTAATGAAACAATTGTGCTTTATGGTTCCTAAGTTACAGGTAGCCTTATCTTTTGGACTTATGAATACCGTTGATACCTTTGTATTTTCTTTATCTCTTTATACTTGTCATATCCCTTTCCTTTGTGATTATTTTACTAAGCTTTTCATGACCAACACAACATATTCATGGTTATATTTCATGTATGTTCTGCCTTGGCACAATGATGTTATTTATTGTGCTAGCTCTAACCCTCTATCGTGAGGATGTTGTGCTTGTTTGTTCATTCTTTACTTTTACAAAATGTGTATTCGAGGTTGTAATGCCCCAAATCTGGTATCCAAATTGCTACACAATGCTCATGACTCTGAAGGACCAGAAGCTAATCCATGATAAATATCTGTACCTGAGCACTGAATAATACACTATATATATGCGAAATATAAGCTGTAAGGCCATAAGGTTAAAAAACTAAACTAATACTGAATATAATATAATGTCTCTAGTGGGGTATGACAGTACCCAAAACTGAGATAAACTGTCTGAAACATGCTTTTGTCTAAAAGCCTCTAAACTGTCTATAAACTGTGGAGTTGATGGGACATGTCTACAACTAACTATGACCTACTAAAATAATAAAGTTATAAAATAATCATGCTATCCTAGAATTATGAGGACTCATTTCTAGTCTGGCTGCTGAACGTCTAATCTACTAAGGATGCTCAGGAGCACGTGCTTCTAAACCTATATTATAAAACACCATAGTGCAAATGTGTTAGTACGTTGAACGTACTGATATACAAGTGAGGTAGGCTAAATGCAAGGATTCATATGCATGAAAAATAATAATTAACTGTATAACATGAACCTGAGAATACATGCATAAATATGTAACTGTAACTAAGATCATGATAATGGTGACTCATGAATTTGGATAACGTAGATTTACTGATATCTGAGTATTGATACTGGGATACTGAATGACTAAGTCTATTTAGTACTGAGGAACTAATGTCATATTACTGATAAAGGGATGACTATTTCTAACAGTTCTGATTATGAAGAACTGGTTTGATTGACCGTATTTGATAGTCCTAAAACTAAAACTGATAACATAGTTTTATTATAATTAATATTCTATTAACTAAGTTCGTGATAACATGATTACTGAGTATGAATAATGATAATATGAGTGACCGTATCTGACAGTCATGATCCTAATGAAACTAGCTAGGTTCCGCACTGTACTGATTTGGCCATATCTGATAGTTTTAGATTTTTGTAGAACTAAAATGAGTTCTATTACTGAAACTAGAACTGAAACTGAGAATGTGGGAGGTAATCATATAACTGACATGCCCCAAAACTGAACTAGTGGGGTCAAACCTGTAACCTCAGCTGAAAGGGTGTCATTAGAGTGCCACAGGTTAAGACAAGCTATGAGTATACCTTCTCTGACTGGGAGCTCTTCTGTCAATCCCTCCTAGTCGGAAACTCAAATGAGATGTATAAATCCTTAAATACATAGTGTGTATCTCAACCTATGCTATCTATGTAGTGCTAGAACACAAGAATTGCTTCTAAGGATCACACCCTCCATTGAATAATAGGTGAGTCCCCATCCTTGGGTTCACTCGGTGCTGAATCCTACTCCCAATTGAATAGACACTGAACTGATTGACTGAACTGAACTGATACTAATGTTATTGGTTAGCAGAGCTAAACTGAGTTCACTAAGTTTCATTGACTGACAGAATGTTACTGAGATCTGAGGACTGGCGGAGAACACTGAAGTTACTACGATTTTTGGGAATATTGAGGTTACTGAGATTACTGATTATTGATGTTACAAAGGCCACTGAGGTCATTGAGATTACTGATAGGACTAGACTGATACTGAATTTACTGAGTATTCCTAAGTCATCAGACTAATTGAATTCTAAGGATCATGGCTTAGCTGAGAGTATCGTGAAAACACGACACTGGCTCTAAGCACATAGCTAAATTATTGGGTACAAGTACCCCCAGGACTCCATAGCATGAAACTGACAGGACATGACACTTCTTGAACATACGACCAATATCAGCAATTCATAATACATTAATTTAAGGATTTCATGAAGCACATGGTTATCATAGTCTTGTGCATGAAAGGAATTCCATATAACCATGTCATACTTTTATCAACCTAATATCATGGACATTCTCTCAACCATTAAAAATTCACACAATATCATGGAAGTCATTCTTAGTCATATGGTAAAGCATACACTTATCACTTGGGTCACAATTAAGTCATATTTCATAATTTCAATTCGCTTGGGCATTTTAGCAAACACCTAGGATGCATGACTTAGGTCATAGTCTTGACCATCAAATTAATACAACAAAACTCCATATTTCAACTCAATTTCACATGTTTCTGACCACATAGTAGCATAGGCTCATGAACAACACATAAAGATTCCAACTTGGGAATCATACAACCATAATCAAATGAACATAATCAACCCACAACAAAATATTCACAATACAAGATTTAAAACACGATTCTTTGGCTTCATGGATGAAAGTAATTCATGAATGAACATTGTGCATACCTTAGTTCCTAATTCTATGAAGATTGACGGAGAGATTCTTAAATTTGAGTCTTGGATTTGAATCCCCAATAGAAAACCCTAGCTTGTTCTTGAGAGAAACTTGAGAGAAACAATATATTTTTGGTGAATTATAGTTGAATCACTTGTTATTGGGTATATTTAGGGGGTGAGAAATTGACCCTTCTAACCGTAACACGCATATTTTAATTTTGTGAAAACTTCCTGATTTTCATCCATAGTGCGACGCGCCACTATCGCACCAAGTCACTGGAACTAGACAATTGAGAATCTACCTGGTGGCAGGATCCAGGGCTATCGCGTTGCCACTTTGTTTGCGACCTGAAAGGTTGGTGCAACTCGAAGACATCCTATCGAGATACTAGAAAAAGGATAATTCTAAATTTGAGCCCTGGCACAATGCGCCATAATTGCGGAGGCTCACTGGATTTTGACAATTGCAATTTTGGCTAGCTCCGAGATGCGTTGAAGCTCAGGTGGCGTACTTTATTACTAAAATAACTTTAACTTTTTTCCTGGGTGTTGGATTTGGGTAAATTTTGTATCGATGGAAAGCTTATTCAATTTTTCAAATGATAAAAAGTGAAAATCTTGATAATACAACATGTATAAAAGTGGATTTATCATTTAAACAAGTCATTAATATTTTTGGGATGATTTTAAGCTAGGTAAAAGTATTGGGTATTACAGAGGTCGAATCTTTTACAAGAATGGGAGGATGATAAGATCCAAATGGATATGTCAGCATTTGATGAAATCATTAGAGTCCAACACTTAAAGACACAAGACTTGCTCCCCTTGTGAACACAAAAACATTCATGGAGGACCCATTTTGATCATGCCATTATGCAAACCTATGTGTGGAAGATTGCATGTAGGCTTACATTTGATACCCATCCGAGAGTACAATCTTTTAAACTGTGACCCCATGGTTTTTGGAGCTTGAAGAAGTCACCTTTGGAGTGTTAGGACCCATTAATTTTAGCCCTTTCAATGTAAGAGGTCAAAACCCAATAAAGCTGTACCTCATTAAGGGTGTTTTGGCTATTTCATTATTTTTTTCAACACACTAAGGCTGCCCGATGGTCATTAAGAGTGTCTTGGTCATTTTCTCATGTAATAAGCTAGGCTATATATAGTCTTTTTTAGGTCTTTGCTCTTTAGTTATTAAATGATGATATTTTAAGACATTGAAAGTTCTCTCTCTTTCAGAGTGTATTTTGTATGTTAGGGATTGGAAAAGCCATTATTAGTGTATGGCTTTGAAAAGCCGTTACTAAACATTTCTTAAAAATAGTTATTCTTGAGGCGAGTTGATTCCCTTACCTTTCACCGTAAGAAGATTGGTGTTTGTACTTGTAAGTTTAAGTGTCTTTGCATTTGAAACACATTTTGGTTCTTGTTCTTTGTATGTTCTTATGTCATATTAACCTTCCATTTATCTTATAATATTGTTTTGTTTGTATCTTATCCTGTTAATCTGGGTTTGTTATTATTGCTTCCGTGAGTTATTTCATTTATTTCTCCCAGTTTGTCTTTTGTTATGGACTAATTTTAGTGTCCATAAATGTATAATTATCAATTTCAAAACCACATAGCCAGCATGGGTTAGGAGAAGTCACCTATCAATTTAGGCTTGACAACCTCCCAGGGGTCACCGGTCAGTTTAGGCTTGACTCCTCTGAGGGATAACCCAGTAGTTCAAGTTTAATACCCTTGTTCTTCAGCAGCTTAGTGGATCCATATAACTAGGGTTAGTACTCGTGACACAGTACTGACACCCTTCCAACTGGGTTGCAGGTTGGACCCCTATTAGCTTAGAATGGAACATGTCGGTTAGATGATACCTTCTAAAGTCTAAGTTAAGTATTCAGTACAGAATTCTTTTCAGGTATCTTGACCAAGGCATACAGATTATCAATTATTTATATATCAGATTTCAATATTTTAGTTTTACAAATAGTTCCTAAAATTTTATATGCTTGGTGTTGCACTTGTACCATTTTAATTTTCATCTATGTTTACTCAATTATATCATATTATTCAGCTAGTCATTACTTTATGTTCAGTTAACCATGAATTTCATCCTAACCTCATCTCATATACCAGTACCTTCAAATTGCTGATCACATAGTCATTTTTTGCACTGTGATATCTTATATCATAGGTTTGAATGCTTAATTTTTTGACCAAGCTTAAACAAATCAGTTAGCCAGCATCAATAGAAATGGTGAGTCCTCATGCTTTAAGGACTAGTTTATGTTTATTCAAATGAGTTAGCATTATCAGTCAGAGTTAGTTTGGGATTTTTCCCATTAATTTACTAGTAAGTCAGTCCTAGGGGTTTCTAAAAAATTTTTAGATAGTCAGTTAGATTATTAGTTTTACTAGTTAGTTTTAGTATTTCTACGTGAATTTTAATTTTGTGAAATCAATTTTACTATATCCAGTATCTAAAACCTTATGGCATTTTTCTGTTAATTTTTGCACGTTCTTTTTTTATTAGTTTTATTTAGTGCTCACAATAGGTATCAATTTATGGGTTGTCTTGTGGTATCTTGTGACCATAAGCATCGTTGTTGTGACTAGGGGTAGCTTCAGATTGGGATAAATAGTATCCATATCCTAGGATTGATGACCCGTTTGACTAGCTGTAGGGTGCAAAGTAAGTTTCTAAGATTGACCTTTGGTCTGGTTATCATCAGTTGAAGATTAGGGAGGTGGATATCCCTAAGACTTCTTTTCAAACTTGGTATGGTCATTTCAAGGTTTTTCTAATTTTATTTGGATGAACTAATGTGCTAGTGGCGTTTATTATCTTATGAATTAGGTATTCTTTCAATTCTTAGATTTTTTCATAACTGTATTTATTAATAATATTTTGGTGTATTCCAAGAATAAGGTGGATCATTCTGATCACCTTCACATTGTGTTGCAAACCTTGAAAGATTAGTGGTTTATGCGAAGTTCTCTAATTTTGAGTTATGGTTGAATGTTGTGACCTATGCGGATTACTTTGTTTCCAGTGAAGGAATCATGGTGGATCCATAAAATATGGTGGTGGTTAATAAGTGGCCTAGGCCCACCACTCCCACCAATATTTAAAGCTTCTTAGGTTTAGCCAGTTATTATTGAAGGTTAGTGGAATGTCGCTTCTATTACTGCTACATTAACTAAGCTGACCCCAAAAAAGGTGAAGTTCATATGGTCCGATGCTTGTGAAGGTAGTTTTCCATAGTTGAAAGATAAGTTAACTTCGGTTTTAGTGTTGACCATTCCTGAGGGTACCGATGGTTTTGTTATTTATAGTGTTGCATCCCGGGTGAGACTTGGTTACATGTTGATGCAGCATGTTAAGGTAGTTTCTTATGCTTCTAAGTGTGAATTCTTATTAAATATTGTTATTCTTTTGGGTTATGTTATTTTTAGTGAGGGATCATAGTGGATCGATAGAAAATAGTGGTTGTTAAGAAGGGCCTAGTTCCACTACTCCAATTGATTTTTGAAGCTTCTTGGGCTTAGCTGCATATTATATGAGGTTTGTGGAGAGCTTTTCTTCTATTTCTTCCCCATTGACTAAGTTGACGCAGAAATTAGTGAAGTTGATATGGTCCGATGCTTGCAAGGGTATATTTTCAATGAAGGATAAGTCGACTTCAGCTCTAATTTTTACCCTACTCGATGGTACCGATGGCTGTTTTGTTAATTATGATGTTTTCTTTATGGGACTAGGTTTTCTATGAATAAAGCATGGCAATGTGGTTACTTATGCTTCTAGGGATTTAAATGTGCATGAGAAAAATTATCCAACTCATGATTTGGAGTTATTGGATGTGGTTTTTGCTTTGAAGATTTAATATCATTATTTATAGGGGTTCATATGGACATCTTTTTAAACCATAAGAGTTTATAGTATGTGTTCACCTAGATGAGTTGAATCTCAAGAAAAGGAGGTAGCTTGATTTACTCAAGGACTATCACATGGTCTTCATTATCACCAAGGTAAAGTGAACATGGGTACTTATGCTCTTAGCAGGTTATCCATAGAGAGTTCAACTCATATTGATGAGGAGAAATGAGTATTGGTGAAAGATATTCACCATTTGGCTAATGTTGGAGTTCATCTCTTGTACTTTGAGTATGGGGGTGTTATTATGCAATAGGTGGTTAATTCGTCTTTGGGTACTGAGGTAAAGGAAAATAGGTTTTGGATCGTATTTTGATGCATATAAAGAATGATGTAGGTCACTTGAATGTGATGGTATCTTGAGGTTCCAAGGTAGACTGTGTGTTCACGATGTTAATAGGATGAAAGGAAGAATATTGGCTGAGGCTCATGGATTGGATACACTGTTCATCCTAGTTTTATGTAGATGTACCATGATTTGAAAGAGATTTATTGGTTGAATAACATAAAGAGGGATGTGGCCAATTTTATGGCTAAGTGCATGGTGTGTTAGTGAGTGAAGATTTAACACTTGAGGCCTGGTGGTTCATCTCAAGAGATTAGGTTAGCTATGCGGATGTGTGAAGTTAACAATATGAATTTTGTTGTAGTCTTTTGTGGACTCTCCATCAATTTTATCCCATTTAGGTTATTATGGATAGGATGACGAAGTGAGCTCACTTCTTACAAATAAAGACTAATAATTTTGCAAAGGATTATGCTCAGCTTTTCATTCAGGAAATCATGAAGTTGCATGGTGCTCTAGTTTCCATCATATCTGATCGAGATACTCAGTTCTCATCTCACTTTTGGCACTCATTCTAGAGAGGATTGGGGACAAAAGTGAACCTTAGCAATGCTTTTAATCCTCAAATGGATAGTAAATAAAAAATGACAATAAAAGCTTAGAAGGACATACTGAGGTCTTGTCTGATTGATTTTGGTGGTAGTTAGGTTGACCATTTGCCTCTCCTATGGTATGAGGTATAGATATCCTATTTGGTTGTTTGATGTTGGTGAGAATAGGTTGTATAGTCTCGACTTGGATCACCTAGCTATGGAAAAGGTAAAGGTGATTTGGGATAGGCTTAATGGTGTTCTTAATGGTGTCTCACATGAAGAGAGTGATACAGTTTGGGAAGAAGAGAAAACTCAGTGCCCATTATGCTTGTCCAAATCGTATTTTGAGGCGATTGGGCAATGTTGCTTATGAGTTGGAATTTCCTTTGATATTTGGTTCTATTTATTACCATATGAGGAAGTTCCTATGGAAATCTTCAATAGGCAGATCCATTGTTTGAAGACTGAGGACGTGGCTGCGATAAAGGTTCTATGGAGGATCAAAAAGTTTGAAGAAGCTACTTGTGAAGATAAAGAGGAAATGAAGTCCAAATATCCATTCTTGTATGCCTCTTTAGATAATCATGCTTGAGGTACGTGTATTTCTTAACATCTTTGTTTTCGGACTTTGTTAAAGGAAATATGTTTTCCTTAATATCTTTGTTTTCTGTCTGTTTTAAAGGTAAGTATAGGCACGCTCAGTGTTATCTTATGCTAATGAAAGACTTACCTCTTCATTTGAGGATGAATGATCTAAGAGGG
The DNA here is from genome assembly GCF_002878395.1 of Capsicum annuum. Classification (NCBI taxonomy): domain Eukaryota; kingdom Viridiplantae; phylum Streptophyta; class Magnoliopsida; order Solanales; family Solanaceae; genus Capsicum; species Capsicum annuum. The sequence goes on from NC_061113.1 coordinate 168,225,948, forward strand.
GGGGGGGGATAAAACACCTCGAATTTATGTTTCTTTGAATAATTCTGAGTTTTTGAACTCACTGCCCAGACTCAAATCTTCCTAGAAGTTATTTGGTATCACTATGGGTCGTCGGACCCTAATTGTAGCTTGACTAGTATGGATTGGCCAAGTTTCTCTTACGATTATTATTGGCACCTAACGAGTCATAAAGACTCAATATGAGGCATATAGTCCCAACCATAGCCAAACCTGTGTGTTCCACAAGTATTTATGTTCTGGTTATAGCTAGGACCCTAAGAGTCATAGGGTATGAGTCGTAGGTTTACCAGAGAGGGGTCCCTCAACTACTATCCAAACTATGACTTTGGGTGATGAGTTGTAGTGAGTCATTATGAGTTGTAAGGTGACCCGTAGTCGCTGGAGGTAACTTTCTGGGTTCTAATTAAGGGTATTTTAGATATTTTTCATTTTTCCCCAATCATGACCCATGACTTAAAACCCCTTTAGGTTATTATTAACACTCTAAAACAAATCGAAATAACTTCTAAAACACACTCAATCTCCCAGGTTATGACAATTTAGAGTTTTCAAGAAGTTGAACAAATAGGGCTCTCAAGGGTGATTTCTCTCCACAATTGTGATACTCCCAGGCATTTTATATTTCCCCAAATCTTATCTCAAGAAAAACATGTGTTTTAAATAGTTTAATTTTATGGATTTGACTGTGGGTTTTGATATGGTTGATATTTCCGGATGGTTAATCCTTTAAATGTTTTCCAATGGTTTTTATGTGTTATTCGTTCTTTGAAATTGATGTTTTGAACTAACGGGATGCATAGGTGTGGAAATTGGAATGTGGGTCAAGGTATTCCCCAAAATGATATTTTTGACTTAAAATTGATCTTGGATAATTGTGTTCCCTCGACAAACTTGTGAAATTGGTTTTCAAATACGATTTGTCACTGGGTTTAAATTACTCAGCTATACTATTGCATTGCATAAATGGATAAACAACGTACATGTATTTTCAAAGCCTTGTTGGCTATGTTCTTACTGGATGAACAAAAGGGGGTCAACCCATTCCCCTAATTTGATTTGATAAACTAAAGGAGGTCGAGGCATTCCTCCAACTTGATTGAATGAACAAAAGGAGTCGAGGCATTTCCCCAAGTTTATGGAATTGTAATGTCATAATTATGAGCTTGGAAGATAAATGGTATGATCATTCCAATGGTGTACCTTAATGTATAATTCCTTGGTTAAAGAATGGGTTATGTGAAAATTTTTTAATTGGTCTTAATGGGGGTTATGTATCTAAGATGTGAAGGTGTGGGTCTTGAATGATTTGTACTGGAAATGCATCTTTGCCAACTCGAGGGTTAGTATTCATGCCCATGTGCATTGCTCACTCTACTAATATATATTTGTATCTTTGATGGATGTGGGGTCGGGGAATTCCTTGATCCTCTTTCCGCAGGCGTAGTTTAACCCATATAGCCTATGGGTACCTATTTATGTCGGTTGAGCTACATAGTCCAGGATGATGATTTACAATTATGCTAACCTTGTTCCCTATCCTAGCATTATATATATATATATATGATTATTTGTTTATATTTATGAATTGCATTCTTGGAATTATTTTATCCTATAACTGAGTGACATGATTGTGCTCATCCCACTAATTGTCTTGACGTTGTATCCCTATGCGATGCAAGGTCTTAAGGCACTTCCACTTTTCCTGTGCAATGATAGGTGATTCCAAATTTTTTTGTCTGTCACTTTGAAATATTGAGCCTCCTTATTCCAAGGAGCCATTTACATCTTTGGTTAGTATGTCACAGACTATTTCCTTTTTGTATTCATTTTGGCTATTGTCTGGGGCATATACCGACTAGAGTTGATGATTCCTATTGTTTAGAGGCTTGGTGGATTACTTTGGACTAGTTACTATTTGTTGCTATTCTAAGATTCTTTTGAGCTTATTCTTCTCTATCTTGTTATATGTTCAAAATTCATCCACTGCTAAGTGCGTTTTATTCTATTTGACTAGGCAACCAGGGTAGTGTCTGGTCCTAGGTGTACTTGAGATACCCGTCATGGTCAGGCCCTAGGTCGGGTTGTGACATGACATATGGTTGGATAACTTTATAGGAGACATGCTATATGAAGTCAAAGTTCTCATATGTTATAATCCGGACCAGTGCCTGGCCATGAGGGGTATCTCAAGTCCACCGAGGACAAAAGATCAGCCCCATTGCCTAATCAAACCAAACAAAATGCCCAACAGTGGCTGAATTCCACACATACGAAAAGATAACTAAATATCCAACAACTAATAACAAAAATCACCCAAAGTCCACAACAATATTCACAAAGCCTCTAAAAAACACCGAAAGCAAATCTAAGTAGGGACATGTCCCCAACTTTGACAATGACAATGATAATGGCAATGATTATATCAATCTGCACTCTTCAATTCTAGTCTATGAAATGAAACTTATGAAATGACCAAGTTTTCCAGGGAATGGAATCTCAAACTTCTCCACCAACGACCAACAAACTGAGTCGATCCACATAACACTGCATAGGAAAAGTAGAAATATCTCTGGTTCATGCATCGCATGGGGATATAGCATTCGTACATGGTTAGTGGGTTGAGCACTAGTATGTAACTCAGGGATTGAGGATAAAATAATTCCATGATCCAAATTTCAAATTAATTCAAAACCAATTAATATAATATTATATATATATATATATACATGTAAGCGTGTTATGCCAGGAGAAGTTACAAGGTTTATCATGAAGTAAACTTTATCCTAGACTATGTAGCTCAACCATCATAAATAGGAACCCAAAAGCTATATGGGTTCAGCTCCCCCATAGGAAAAGTCCCTAGTATGTGTTAGACGCACAAATCAGTGGTATTAACAAAGACCACGGAATGCCGAGATGCTACGTTACTCAAAGATACAGATATATCAATAGTATGAACCATGCAGATAGGCCATCAAGACCAAACCTCACGTCAGCAAACATGAATTTCCAATACAAGTCATCGAAGACTCACACCTTCGCAGCTTTGCTACATAACCCCAAATTAACCCCAATTCTAATACAAGTTTCGTATAATCTATTTATTAATAAATGAATCTACCATTAAGGCACACCATGGGTATTATCATACCCTTACACTAGCAAGCTTATCTTTATTCCATAACCATTACATCATCTTTGGGAAATTCCTCAACCGCGTTTGTTCAGCAAATAATAACATAGACAAAAAGGACTTGAAAACCATATTCGTTGTTTAAATTTTTATGAAATACAATAACATACATGAGTAAGTCATACCAAGCAACAATTTCACAATTCAAAGCCATTAACACTTTCGGGTAGAGGGAACACAACTATTATAACCAAATCAAAATTTCGAAACACAAATTTAAGGAAAACCGTGGCCCCTTAGTTTATTCGTCATTCCCATGCACCCAAAAAGTTCAAAACCATTATTAAATCATAAAAAATGCATAATAAATCACGGGAAAAATTAATAAATCAACCATGTAAAAACCCTTAACTACATAAAAATCCACATTCGAAACCATCCAATTAAACCATTTAAATACATAATTTTCAAAAATTAATGATTGGGGAAGAGTAATATGCCTGAAATACCAAAATTAATTGGGAGAACTTAACCCTTGAACCTTTAGATGACCAACTTCTTTAAAACCCTAAGTATCTTAAGCTTGGATAATTTAGAGAGAAGAGAGTGTTTTGATTTTATTATGAATGAGAAACAACCCCTTGAGTGCTTAATGGATGTAGAGTCTGAGTAAGGGAAAATAAGAATTGACCAGAATACCCTTAATGAAAAGATAAAAAATTGACCGCAGAGTCTCTATAGGTGACCTTACGAACCGTAAGTTCACCTATGACTCATATTATCCAATTGTAGGCTAGATAACATCCTTAGGCTCACACATTATTAGCCCTAGTACATGATACCTATAGCTCATAGTGAGATCGTACAACTCATAGGGTCTAATCATAGCCAACACAGAAACTATTTGGGCAAACACATGACACCTAACGACTTGGACAACACAACTCATCATATATCTTTAGGACTCTCTAGGGGCCAATAATTATCCTAACAAAAACCATGGGAAACATCTAATAGTCACCCTACGACTTGGGTTCTATGACCCATAATGACACCCTACGACTCGCAGGGTGAGTCATGGTGAGGATAGTGATAATAAAATTTTAGAAATCTTACAGCTACCAAGATCTAGGGTGTTATATTATCGATGCCACAGATCAAAAAATCTAACCAGTGAAAAATGATATTTGGTTTCACATCCATAAAGGTGGCACGCCATATAAAATCAAAGCTTTTATAACCACACAATATTTTTCTTATGATTGAGGAAACACATCTAATAATCCCTAAATAAAGGCTTTCCACGAGCAAAGACTTGTTAACCCTTAAGGGGATGGATTGACTTTGCCAATCTTAGAAGACAGTAAATCCTTTGTAACCTAGTAAAAAGACAATTATTTTGTACATGACATAAATGGTGTTTTTGTGACTCTCCCATGGACATAATTTCCCTGAATCATCTGTGGAACAAATATGAACTAACACACCTCAGATTTATGTATTTTTAAAATTAAAAGAAAGAAAATTGAAAAGCTATTGTGTAGGCCATGCCAATTTCATTTAATAAAAATGGAAAGGATATAGAAATCTATGTCGTGTTGACATAGCCAATTTTGTTTCATAATCATTGAAAAAACTTTTGAGTTTTATGTTATAATCACAAGTATACTTGATTAAGTTTTTCCTTACACCACTACTCCTATATAAATTATCGAAGTACCCATCCTTTTAGAAGAGAGGACCAAGAGAGAGAACTTAGCCAATGAATATTTTGGTGATTATGTGAAACTTTAGAAAATTGTTTTTTAGGTAGTGAATTTTGTCCAAGTAGAGAGGTTAATCTATAAGGGGAGAATTTGATAATCTTTGATGAGTGGTGATTTTACCACTTATTTACATCCAATATTCATACACTTTGCCTTAATTTACCTAATTTAGTGAGACTAAGTATGAGTAAGTGCACTAATATCCACTCCCTACAGGTATAGAGTTGTAAAGATAGAAAGAAGTAGATTGAAGCTTAAAATAATCAAAAGAAAGCAGAAAAAGTGTAGTAGAATACTGAAAGCCTAAAGGACCTCAGGTATTACAGCAGATCACTGCGATTGGTATCGGCCATGTAGAGAACCTATATAACCTGTAGTAACAAAATCATAGTTTGATGTACGCGATCGTAAATCAAGAAAGTTGGCCAGTATTATGCTATCGCTCAGTCATAATTGCAACCACGGTTGTGCGATCGTAGTCAAGCCCCACGACTGCAGCATAGTGAGACAAATAAAGGAACGACAGTTTGATAAATTGTACAGCTAATTCATGATTTAGAGAGAATCAAAAACACTGTTGAGGGAGGAAGAAAACCCCATAATCCGGGAGGGGAGTGAAAAAAAAACTTTATATAGTTTTTCAATCTTTGTGATTTCTGTTTGTAAGGAGAAATTAGTGAAATTTTGTTGTAGAATAGAAGATTATTTCATCCTCTCTTAGTATGATTTCCATGGATACATTACTTGGTAACTTTCTTTTCCCTTATCTAAGGAGTAGCTAATTTCTTTAGTCTTGGGATTATGTTGAACTAAAGCGTGATTGTGTGTGGGTGTTGTTGTGTTTGCAAGGATTTTAGCTGTTGAGTATGGATTTCACCATTTCTTGAGCTTATGTGGTTGTTGATCAGTGAAAATTCAGATACCTAAATGGTTTAATAGGTGAAAGCCCCAAGCTGTAAAAAATCATTTTTATCCTCGATAGAGGGATTTAGGCAAATATTAGGTAACCTATAACATCCTCGAAACAGGGTTATCAGGGGATAAAGAAATGGTGAATAACCAAGCCTATGGTTTACTAGTCTTTGCAATATTAGATTTACGTTCTTAGGGAGTGTGAATTATGTTAAGAGATGATCCTAGAAATAGGGATGTTTAGTTAATGTTTTGGATAGTTATATAAACTTGATTATCCGTCTTTTAACGGAACATTTAGCATCATCTTCCTGAGAAAATTGTTAGTTTTCAAGCAACCAAAGTGGTATTTAATGAGTCTTTTTAGCATTTCATGGAAAGGAGTGAACCATAGAGGAATCTTGGAAAAAGTAGCAAAAAAGGGAATTTGACGGTCAAAATAGTGGATCATCAGTCTTGCGACGGACCACCAACTAGATCGTCAGGGTTAATAAGAAAATGGCCTCCCGAAGGACTCAGTGACGGACCAAATGGTGGACCATTTGAATTATGATGGACCACCAGTTAGACCATCAGGCCTTATCTAGAAACCACTCTTCTGAAGGACTCAGTGATAGACTAGATGGTGGATCATCAGTTTTACGATGGACCACTAGTTAGACCATCAAGCCTTATCTAGAAATTACTCTTCTGAAGGACTCAGTGACGGTCTAAAAGGTGGACCGTCAGACTTTTGGCAGACCACCACTTTGGCCGTCGACGTGGACGTGGTTTTTCTGATTTTAAATTTTAAATTCCTTTTAGCCTGGGAACATATAAATACTAAATTTTAGGGTTAGCAGGGGGGATTTTTTATCTTTTACAAGTTTTTTATCTTTAGAAATTTTTTGTAACCTAGTACTTTAGGGATTGAAGCATTTTTTTGGGGAAGTTAATCATTCAATCCTTCATTGAAGATTCAAGAACTGATTCTTCAGATTTTTTAAGTGAATTCTAAATCTATTTTTGAATAATACAATAATTATTTCTTCTTCATTTATGGAATTTTGTGGCTAAGTTCACATAACTAAGGTTATGGGATCCTTAATGTGAAAATCATCTATGGATTGTGAATCAAATTTAGTTCCATGAATAACTGATATTGTATAAACCTTTCTTCAAGATAATGACTTTTCTTGGTTGCAAACTTGAGAAGTGAGCCCAAGAATATCACCTGTCTGAAAGGAAAGTGTTTGTTTGGAAAAAGGAAGTGTTTACATGAATTCTAAGGTCTTTAACCTGTGGATTAAGGGCAAATGCCTTAACAGGATTATCTTACATGAGAAAATAGTTGAAAGAACAATGTATTCTTTCATTTTGAGAAGATTAAAGTATAATCTATCTACTTCGGTTGAGAAACTAAGGGATAAAAATAGGATTCAACCCTTCTTGCAATTGAATTAGTTAATTGGAATGCTTAAGTGATTCACAACCCTAGTTGTGCATGCATTTTCGTAACCATAGCCCTTTTTTGTTTAATGTCACTAAATTACTAATTGTAAAGAGAATCATTCATTGGAATACTCTTGTTATAATTAATTACTTTATAAGTTAAAAATTAAACCACCCCCATATTTAGGAACCTCTGATCAACAGTCCAATAACGATTACAAACTTAGTGAGCACAATATTTCCTATGGGATTCAACTCCCAACCTAGTTGGGTTCTATATTTGACAGTGACCACTTACACTTTCTAATGAGAATTGAAATTTGGGCATATCAAATTTTGGCGCCGTTGCTGGGAAATACGATTGTCAACTAAGTTTGTGATTGTTAATCGACCCTTTGATCAAAGATTCCCAAATTTTACTTTTTGTTTATTATTTTTGTTTTGTGTAGGTTGAGTGTATTTTTTGCCAAGTACATGGACATCATGTAAACCATTATTACTTGTTCATCCATAACCACAACTAATTGGCATTATGGATGGTCAACAGGACCCGAAAAGAATAGCTGCTCAGCAGGAGCATGCTAGTTAGCAGCCTTGGCAGTCGTACAAGTAAACTAGTAGAATGCAGATAATGATGGTCGGGAAGTTAACCCGGATGATAAGGACCTGGGCGATGATGAGTTATTAAACCCAACACGTGCAGATGATGTAGCCGCACCAGTGAATAGGAATATCAACAGAAATTGCCAGGCTAGGAAGAGACCCGAACGCTGAACTATCCAGTTTTCTCTAGTAGATGATGATGATGACCTGGATGGGGCTGGTGCTATAGGGGCTATTATTCCTCCACCCTTAACACTTAGAGATAAGTTTAATATCACGAGCACTATGATCCAGTTATTGTATCTTAAGGGACTGTTCGTTGGACTTTTCTGGTGATGATCCGAATATGTATTTGATTAACTTAATCTCGACATCTAAGTCATTCGACAATCCAAGAGTAGGAAAAAAATGTTATTTCACGGTGATTATTCTCATTGTCTCTATTTGGAGAATCAACTCTATGGCTGAATGGGCTAACCCCCGATTCTATTAAAAATTGAAGGCAGTTGAAAGATGCTTTCTTAGAAAGGTTTTTTCCATCGTGTAAGAAGTCACAGTTAAGAGATAAAATTAGTAATTTTAGGCAGCTTCCAACTGAAGCTCTCTATGAAACTTAGGAGAGGTTAAAAAAGAAGCTCACATAGTTCCTGAATTATCAGATGACTAACATCAACCTGAAAGAGATATTATATACGGCCTTGAATTCGGTGACGAAGCTAGTGGTAGATAATGTTACAGGTGGGTCATTCATGGACCTCACTTTTCCTAATTAGTCTGAGATGTTGGATTGTATGGCAAAGCAGAGTAGAGCATGGCATACTAGAGATTCTTTGGGAGCAAGATTTACTGTATCTACTGGCATGACTATAGAATAGAGGCGAAGGGAAGAAAAAGGTGACCAAGACATGGCTAACATGAAAACACAGATGCACCTTCTTACTAAGCACTTATTATCAGGAAAAATAAAGAAAGTTAAAGTTGTTGCATGACAGGGAATAGCTAACTCCAATTTTGAAGAGGAAGCCAATTATTTGAACAATCAGGGGTGTTTTCGAGGTAGTGGCCAAAGAAATCAAGGTCGAAACTACTATGATAAATCTGGATATAAGGACCAAGACCAAGGAAATTGGAAAAACAAAAATGATAGGAGTGGAGTGTATGTGCCTGCTGGAAATTGTGAGGCTAATACACCTAGCTCTGGGAAGATGTCCATGGAAGATATGATGGCTAAATTATTAAAGGGGGTTCAAGTAACCAATACTAGAGTAACCAATTTGTTGACTCGCACTCTACTTCAATAAAATAGTTGGACCAACAAATAAACCAACATTCTACTGTGTTTAATTAGAGAAAAGCTGCCAATCCACTTAGTGAACCAGTTTAAAATCCAAGAAAGGATGGTTCGGGCATAGAAATTACCACTAGGAGTGGTAAAGTACTGGCAAGCCCATCTGTGTGTAAGCTTATAGTTGATATTATGGCAGATAATATTGACGAAGCAGATATTGATCATCCGGTAGTGGTTGAAAAACCAGATGAGATTATTCATGATATTGCATCCAATAGTCAGCAGGTTGATGAGTTGAAAAAAGAGGAAAACAAGGAAAAGAAAGTAGTGTTGAACACTTTCCCAAAACCACCACCTTTTTTTCCTCAAAGTTTGAAAAAGAAGGCTGGGGATATGAAGTTTAGTAAATTCATGGCCATGTTGAAGTAGTGGATGGTAAATGTGCCTTAGTTGAGGAACTTGAGCAAATTCTAGGGTATGCCAAATTTATGAAGGACCTATTGATAAAGAAAAGAGTGGAGAGCAACGAACCAGTGGATAATCTCCATCATTATAGCACTATTGCTACAAAGTCCTTGGTGCAGAAGAAGGCAGACCCAGGAGTGTTCAGTATTCCTTACATGGTAGGGTTTTGGAATTTGCTAAGGCCTTATGTGATTTTAGATCTAGCATTAACCTGATGCCGCTAGTTGTTTATAAAAAGTTGGGTCTAGGAAACACCACGCCCACTAACATGCAACTTGTGATGGCGGATAGGTCGGTAAAATAACCTGTTGGTATTTTGTATAACGTGTTGGTAAAGGTGGCTACCTTCATATTTCCTATGGATTTTGTAATTATAGATTGCGAGGTGGAATTTGAGGTACCCATAATGTTGGGTCAACCTTTCCTCGCACAAAAAGTGTGCTGATTGATTTACGAGCTAATGAGCTTTTATTCAGGATTAATGATGAAGAGGTATGTTTTGATATGTGCAAATAAATGAAACAATATAAAGAGATGAGCATGTTCTCAACTATTGATGTATATTATGAGGATGAGCAGGAAGTAACAATAGAGGAGCAACTTGCTGATTAGTCATTAGCTGTAGTACTTACGAATTTTGATCATAAAGATATTAGGGTTTATGAAGAGATTTTGTGCTTTAACAGGAATGGGATCATATTCTTATGCTCCTAAGAATCTTGATACTTATCTTAAGAATCGGCCAACACCACCATCAAAGCCATCTGTCGAAGAGCCACCCGTGTTGGAATTTAAAGAGTGACCTGATTATTTGAGGTACGTGGTCCTGGTTAGTTGTAATTCACTACTCGACATTATTGATGTTGATCTGGGTGAGCAATAGGTGGAAGCTCTCATCTTTGTTCTTAAGAGATATAAGAGAGATATTGGTTGGACTATTGTGGATATCATTGTACTCCTCCTAGCATATGTATGTATAAAATTCAGCTAGAGGAGGATTGTATGCCTACTATCGAGTATCAGCATCACCTGAACCCACCTATGTAAGTGGTAGTAAAGAAAGAAATCATCAAGTGGTTAGATGCAGGGGTGGTATATACTATATCAAATAGTAAGTGGGTGAGTCCTGTGCAATATGTGCTAAGAAAGAGGACATGACATTGGTAGACAATGAGAAGAATGAATTAATTCTACTCAGGACTGTTACTAGGTAGAGGGTGCGTATGGATTACCCTAAGCTCAACTCGTGGATGTTAAAGGATCACTTTCTAATGCCCTTCATGGATCAAATGCTTGATGGATTGGTAGGAAAGGGATGGTATTGCTTTTTGGATGGTTATTCTGGCTATAATCAGATTTTTATTGCTCCCGAAGAATAGGAGAAGAACACTTTTACCTGATCGTATGGCACTTTTGCATTCAAGCGAATTCCAATTGGGTTATGTAATACACCTTCCACCTTCCTACGGTGCATAGTATCTATTTTCTCAAATATGGTTGAAGACACCTTGGAAGTGTTTATGGATGATTTTTCAGTTGTAGGAGATTCATTTGAGTTGTGCTTGGCAAACCTGAGTATGGCCTTGCAAAGATGCGTGGAATTCAATCTTGCACTTAATTGGGAGGAGTGCCACTTTATGGTTAAGGAGGGCATTGTTCCAAGGTTGAAGTTATTGATAGATTACCACCTCCAGTTTCTGTGAAGGGAGTTTGTAGTTTTCTCAGCTATGATTGTTTTTATCGGAGGTTTATTAAAGAATTCTCCAATATTTCAAACCCACTTTGAAAATTTTTGGAGATGGAAGCAAAGCTTTCCTTTAATGAAGATTTCTTGAAAATATTTGAATGCCTTAAAGGGAAAATGGTTGAAGCCCCATCATTGTAGCACCGGATTGGTCCAAGCCATTTGAGAGCATGTGTGACGCATGAGGTGTTTCCCTTGGTGCTTCTTAGGGTCAAAAGAGGGACAAGTTGTTTCATCCAATCTATTATGCTAACAAGGCTTTGAATGGACCTTAAAAGAACTACACTATCACCGAACAAGAACTCCTTGCTGTAGTGTATGCTTTTGAGAAATTGAGAGCTTATCTTCTTGGAAACAAGCTGGTGGTCCACATTGACCATGCAGCCTTCAGATATTTGATGGCTAAAAAAGATGCAAAACCAAGGTTTATTCGGTGGGTGTTACTACTCCATGAATTTGACTTTGAAGTCAAAGATAGAAAGGGTTGCAAAAGCCAAGTGGCGGATCATCTGTCTAGGATGGAAGGTGAGCGAGCAGTTAGAGATGAGATGGAGATCAATGATGCATTTCCAGATAAGGAAATCTTCACTCCTGCTCTAGAGAAACAACGTTGGTAAGCTGATTTTACAAATTATGTGGTGAGCGAGGTGATTCAAGAAAATCTTTCTTTCCATCGAAGAAAGAAATTTCTTCATGATGTGACACACTACTTCTAGGATGAGCCATATCTTTTTTTGTGATGTGCTGATAATATAATAAGGAGATGTATTCTAGAGATTGATGTATTAAGCATATTGGAATCATGTCATGCTTCCCTAGTCGGGGGCCGCCATGGAGGTGGTCGAACTGCAAGAAAGGTGTTGTAGAGTGGCTACTATTGGCCATCATTATTCAAGGACGCTCATGAGTTTGTGCTGAAATGTGACTAATGTCAAAGGAAAGGGTCTATCTCCAAGAAGTATGAAATGCCTCTAACCAAGATGCTTGAAGTGGAATTGTTTGACGTTTGGGGCATCGATTTCATGGGCCCTTTTGTAAGCTCATATGGAATGAAGTACATTTTATTTGTTATGGATTGTTTATCCAAATGGGTCAAAGCTATTGCCTTGTCTTATAATGAAAGGAAGAGAGTTGTTGTGTTTCTTAAGAAGAACATGCTCTCTCGCTTTGGAGTGCCACGAACTATTATAAGCGATGAAGGATCCCATTTTTACAACAAAGTGTTCCGGGAAGCTTTAGTGAAATATGGGGTTAAATAGCATAGAGTACCAACTCCATGTCACCCACAAACTAGAGTTCAAGTGGAGGTGTCGAATTGGGAGATTAAAACCATTCTAGCCGAAATAGTGAATGCTAATAGGTAAGATTGGGCTCAAAAGCTAGATAATGCTCTGTGGGCGTATCGGACTGCTTTTAAGACTCTAATTGGCATTTCACCGTATCATCTAGTATATGAAAAAACATGCCATTTACCGGTTGAGTTGGAACATAAGGATTTGTGGGCTCTAAAAAGGTTAAATCTGAATTAGAAGAAGGCAGCAGAGCTAAGATTATAGAAACTGAATGAGATGGATAAATTTCGTCTCAGGGCTTATGAAAGACCAGTACAAAGAGAAGATGAAAAATTATCACGACTGAAGACTTGAAAGTAGAGACTTGCAGGCTCAAATTTTTTCCAGGTAAACTCAAGTCTAAGTGGTCAGGACTGTTTAAAGTTAGTCAAGTCTACTCATCTAGGGTAGTCGAGCTTGAAAATGAAGACAACAACGTCTTCAAAGTGAACGGGCAATGAGTCAAACTTTATATTAGTCCAAAAGACTCGATAAGAAGTGTTTATATCTTTTATTTCAATGAAGTCTGAGTAATTGAGATAACTGAATCATGCTACAATGATAAATCAAACGCTAGTGGGAGGCAACCCACAACATGTTGTTGTAACCATAGTTAGAGTTCATTTCATGTTTGTGTAGGACAAGAAATGCAATAAAAAGGGAAAAAGGGATACAACTAAGCCACTGGAACAAAGTGATTGACTTGGCGGACCACCAGTCCCGTAACGGACTACCACTTTCACCTGTCAAGAAATGGAAAGAAAGTTTATTCACTAGAAAGCCAAGACGGCCTAAGTGGCGAACCTTCACAAACCTGGTGGGCCATCATAAAAGCCGTCTAAAGTAAGATTAGTGATCTACATTCTGGTAAAAAGTGATGGTCAGATTGGTGGACCATCACATTCTTGGTAGACCATCCTACTGACTGTCACACAGAAATAAAAACACTCAAACTCTGGTGATGAGTGACATTCAAAGTGGTAGTCCGTCATACTTATGATGTACCGTCAATATCACCGTTACTCTAGCCCTAATCCTAAATCAGGTCGGGTTAAATCGGTACTCTTTATAAGTACCCTGTATTTTACCCAAAGTGAGATTTAAAAGATAAAATTGAACTGGTACATTCATTGTAACCATTCCACGACCTTTAGCCGTTCCACTTCCTTAGAAGAACTTGAAGGGATTTATCCCATCTAAGACTCCCTATCTCTTCTATTTTTACCTTATTTATACTAGCTCACTCCTTCTCTCTCTTCATTATAAATAAAGAGTGACACAAGAGCTAGAATTTATAAGTTAGCTTTGTCTCTGAAGTTTCAAGCACGTAGCTTATCTGCAAAATCTAGGTATATGCATACCCTTCTCTTCTGGTTGTCCATATTAAGTGTCAGAGCATGAATTTTTTTCTTAGTTATTCCTATTATGTTGAGTTTGAATGACTTTAGTTGGACTTCAATGTGCAAATTTGTGTGAAATCTGAGCAGCATACGTTGAAATATTTGAAGAATGTTCTTAAACAATGTCACCTGAGGGGTTAGACAAATATAACCTGAAAAGAACTACAAAGAAGACAGAGAAAGAAGCTTAAAGAAAGCAAAAAAAAGCAGAAAACAAAGTGGCAGGAGTCTCTACTAGTGCTGCCCCAACAGGTGGCAAAGTGCAGGTTCAGTTTGGGAGACGATCCCTCAAATTATAAAGAGTGAAGTTGTGAGTTCCCCTACCACCATAGGGGTAAACATTGCACTGGGGGAGGATGCAGGGAGCTCACCCCACCTAACGGATTCCTTAGAGGAATAGAAGGTGAAGTAAATATCCTAATCCAACCATGTAGGTATTTTATTGCTTTGAGGAGAATGCATATCTTTTTGTATGGGGGTAGGTGTATTTACATCATGGTTGGATGTTGTTGCTAATATTCTCAATCGAATCATGTGTTATCTAGTAGAAGCAACATGTCTGCGATGTTTTTATTATTGTATTTCAAATTCTGAAGCATGTGATGCAAATATATGTGTTTAATAATTATCTATAAAATGTTTATATTTTAGTACTCATTGTAAATATGGATAATTCATAATATTGGGATAATACTATTAGCATGTGTATGTAATTATTTACTTTACTTATACAAACATGTGTACATAGCCTTCAGTGAATCTGCATTTCGCATTATTCTGTAAGAAGTGCATGAATCATGTCATGAACATTCTAAGAGTTACAGAAGAAGTTTAGCTGAGTTGATTGTGGGTGTGAAGATTTACCTTCAGTTCTTGCATAGTCTAATTCCTAGAACTTTCCTAAGTCATTGATATGGTCTTCTAGTGGACTCAATAGGATAGGATAATAGGCCGTCTTTTACTTTTAGCCCACTTAGCTAAAATAAATAACCCCACCAAAAAGATATTTATCTTATTTGAACCCATTTTCTGCCTTTAGGACTTTTTTTTTTCAATTCCAATAACTTTTATTTACTCTTCATATGGAGTTAGCATCCTACTCTGACCTTGGCCTAGTATTTGGGTATTCTGCCCTTTAACTTAGGCAAAACACCTAAGTTGAGGGTGACTTTTGTTAAGGTGCAAATGCCAAATAGAAAGCGAGTGTAAATTTTAATCTAAAAGCTTTTGGCCCTGATCAAGTCAAAGATATTGCGCACCTTAACTTAGTGCGTCAGGATAAGTTGAGGGTGGCTGATGTTTGTCTTCTTTCCTCTAAGAAAATATTAAAAAAAGGTCCATCTGAAGAAGAGCCTATTATTAAAAGTAGTAATGAGCTGATCTGGGCTACATAAATATGAAGGTAAGGAGAGTTAAGTCTTAATTAGTCACTTTATCTGAAAGCATATCCTTACCTAACTTGAAGCCTCATTATAACCCTTGAAAAGACTGGTTTGATCCTAGCGAGGTGACCTTAAAGAGTTGTCATATGGCTAGGGCAAGCCTATGGGTATTTTGGACTGTGCTTGTAACTTCTTTGATGAGTGTGATAGTTTTAGATTGCGTCCACATCATATGATGAGTGGTGGATTTCATTGCTGTGAGGGCACTCAGAGTTTTACTGAGTTTTGCTATTCTCTGTGGGATGTAACATCCATGTTTGTGTGATGAATTTTGATCAATGTCGGGTGCCAACCCTGATGTGTTAAATTTATATAAGTGAAATAATGAGCTAATAGTTTCATCAAAATTTTTCAAGGGTTGGTTGCAGGTCATTGCATTGTTCATGTTTGCAATTAGGTGTTGAGTTTCTTGAGGACAACCAATTATCTTAAGTTGAGGGTGTTGATGTTCCGAATTTTGACGGAACATTTACCATGATCTTCTTGGGAAAATTGTATATTTTCAAGCAACCAAAGTGGTATTTAATGAATCTTTTTAGTGTTTCAGGGCAAGGAGTGAGCCACAGAAGAAACTTGGAAAGAGTAGCAAAAAAGAGAATTTGACGGTTAAAATGGTGGACCGTCAGTCTTGTGATAGACCACCGGGTAGATCATCAGGCTTAATCAGAACATGGCCTCCCAAAGGACTCAGTGACAGACAAAATGGTGGACCGTCAGTATTACGATAGACGAACAGTTGAACCGTCAGGCCTTATCTAGAAACCACTCTTGTAAAGGACTCAGTGATGAACCAAATAGTGGACTGCTCATCTTACGACGGACCACCAGTTGGACCATCAAGACTTATCCAGAAATCACTCTTCTGAAGGACTCAGTGATGGACCAAATGGTGGTCCATCAGACTTTCGACGGACTACCACTTTGGCCATTGACTTGGACGTGATTTTTCTGATTTTAAATTTTAAATTCCTTTGTACCTGGGATCATATAAATACTAAATTTTAGTGTTAGCACGGGAGCTGTTCTATCTTTTACAAGTTTTACATCTACAGAAATTTTCTGTAACCTAGTACTTTGGGGATTGAAGTATATCTTTGGGGAAGTTAATCATTCAATCCTTTATTGAAGATTCAAGAACTGATTCTTGATATTTTTGTAAGTGAAATGTAAATCTATTTATGAATAATACAGGTATTGTTTCTTCTTTGTTTATGGAATTTTGTGGCTAAGCTCCTATAACTAGGGTTATAGGATCCTTAATGTGAAAAGCATCTATGGGTTGTGAATCAAATTGAGTTCCATGAATAACTAATATTGTATAAACCTTTCTTTAAGTTAATGACTTTTCTCGGTTACAAACTTGAAAAGTGATCCCAACAACATCACTTGTCTTAAAGAAAAGTGTTTGTTGGGAAAAAGGAAGTGTTTAGAGGAATTTTAAAGGCTTTAACATTTGGATTAATGGCAAATGGCTTAACAAGATTAGATTACATGAGAAAATGGTTGAAATGCATCCTTTGAGTTTGAGAGAATTAGAGGATAATCTATCTACTTAGGTTGAGAAACTAAGGGACAAAGGATAGATTCAACCCTTCTTGCGATTAAATTTGTTAATTGGAACTCTTAAGTGATTCACAATCCTAGTTGTTCTAGCATTTTGGTAACCATAGCCCTAGTAATTTAATCTCATTGAATTACTAATTTCAAAGAGAATCATTCATTTGAATAATCTTGTTATAATTAATTACTTTATAAGTTACTAATCAAAACCCCCTATATTCAGGAACCTCTGATCAACAGTCCAGTAACGATTACAATACTTAATGAGCACACTATTCCTTTTCTGATTTGACGCCCAACTTTTTTTGGGTTCTAAATTTGACAGCAACCACTTACACTTTCTTACGATAGTTTTAATTTGGGCGTATAAAAACTCCACACTTGGTGGGTGCTCGAAAGAGCCAATGGGTGAAATCGTTGGGGTTTTGTTGAAAGATTGACCTCAATGATCTTTGACCTAGCCTTTCCGGTAATTAACAACTAAACTTCATAATAAACCAACATTACCATGCATGCTTTAGTTCTAAGGATGCATAATCCCAAGATCTCTCCAAACCTTGATTTTCAAAACTAAGATAACATTTGTCGGCTGCTTGTTGAAGTTTATGTGAAAAAGCTTTCAGCCAAATCCCCTATATATTTACAAATGTTTTTTCATTAGAACTCCGGGTAACCTTATAGTAACTCAAGCACCCATGGTTCTAAGTCTATGGCATTAACTCATTCAGATTCGACTATAATTTAATTTGGATTACTTGACAACGACCACCTCACCCCTCAATTATTAGAGTGAGTTGAGCATTATAAAAGTGGTGTCGTTGCTAGGGAGTGAAATATTGATTTCACTTTTGTGGTTCTAGTCTTACTTGGGAATACCCGGAGTGGGGTAATTTAGTTTTTTTATTGTTTTCAGTCTTTGAGTAGGTGAAAGTTAATTGTTCCCAAGTCATCATATATTTTAGGAACTAAGTTTGTTGTGAAGTCGGAGATCATGAAAGTGCAATTCTTATTTCCTCTACCGGGGAGCATGGACTGTTCTATGTAACAAGTGTGATGAAGACAGTGCTCCACCTAAAGGGACTTTTCGGGGGTAAAGGTCATAAAGACCAAAATGCTCACTTAATAGGATACATAGAAGTTTTTGTTCTTTTCAAATTCACACATATATCCTAAGAATCCATTCGGCTATTCCTTTTTCTACTATCTCTCATAGGATAGGTGATAGGGAGGCTAAGATCTTTGCCTATGACTTTATGGACAAGTCTTACGGAGATCTTTCTAGGCGAATACTTCCCATTATCTAGGAAGTTAAGGTTGAGGGATGATATTGTTAAATTCCACCAATACCACAAGGAATCATGGTATGAAACTTGGGGATTGTTTAAATAAACACTTTTGAATTGCCCTGCGCATGAGGTGCCGGAGAAGGTTCTTCACCAAATCTTCTATCAAGCCTTGTACCAACAAAACAAAGCCATAGTGTATAATGTATCTGATGAATCATTCATAAGCTCATCTTACGGGATTGTTTCAAAAGTCTTATTCCAAGTAGCAAATTGTTGTAAGGGTCGGGACATAAAGAATATCGTGGTGGCCATAGGGGCTACCTCCCTATCTTTTGTATGCAATGATGGGAAAGATGAAGAAGAAGAGACAAAAGTTAAGGAAGGTATTGTCATGCCTCAAACTCCTACTTTATCATAGGTTAGGAGACACAAAGGAAACTGTAAGTATGATAGATACAAAAGAAGTTACGACTTATGGAGACAAGGAGGAAGAGGTGATGGGTGACGAGCAATGGATAACACCTAGGAACTTAGAGGGTTTCCATCTTGCCCTAAAATTTCAATATGGAGATCAAGGTTGGATCTAAAAAAATAAGCATGGCATATCTTGAAGAGAAAAAAGAGATTATTAGGGAGATTTTGGTGTGAATCTTAGTTAATGTTGATAGGACCAGAGAAATGGTAAATGACATGCAAAGAGAATTCTCAATGCTCCACCAAACGGTTGCATCTCAATCCTATACTATTCAACAACTTGAGGCAAAAGTAAGCAAAATATCAAAGTATTTAATGGAGAGTCATAGTAAAGAAATGCAAAATGGGGATGCATCAAAACCAAAGAGAAAAAGGACCAATGTTAAGGAGTCAAGGTTAAAAAAGACATTGATAAGGAAGATTATTAATAATAAATATTAAATTGTTTCTATTCCCCAAACTAACATGTATCCATAACAATAAATGGTCATTGAGCCAGGGAAAGCATGATAAACTCAACAAACTCTTTGATAAGTTTAGAAATCTCTCTATTACTATCCCTCTTATTGAGGCATTGCAAGACATACTAGGGTATGATAAATTTATGAAAGATTTTACGTCGAAAAGAATCTTTTGGAGGAGCAAACCATAGAGACTCACCATTGTAGTGCCATCATGACAAGTGTATATGTTGAAAAATTGAAGGATTCTGGTGCCTTTACAATCTTATGCACCATTGACACTTTCATATTTCCTAGGGTATTGTGTGACCTTGTGAAAAGTGTGCATGTCATGCCTTGCGCTATATTTCGCAAACTTTGGTTGGGTAAACCAAGAACCACCAAAATGCAGTTGCTTATGGCCGATCGATCCGGTAAGAAACCTATTGGGATCCTCCACGATGTTCTAGTAAAAGTAGAATGGTTTATCTAACCAACCAACTTTGTTATTGTGGATTGTTACATGGATGTGGACATTCCCATTATCCTTGGGAGGCCATTTATAGCTACCGGGAATGCATTGGTAGATGTTAACGCCGGGGAAATGAAGTTTAAATTGGATAGTGAATTGGTATCCATCAACATATGCAAGATTAAGAAACAACCGATGGACTAACAAGTCATCTCGATGATTGATATTGCTGATGGTGAGATATCTAACCATATTGATGTATGCTTGTTGAATAACCTATTGGTTGGGGTGCTTAAGAATTATGATAGGGAAGAAGTGACAGAGTATGACAAAGTTGTAGCTTCTCTAACCGAGCTTGGGTTCACACAAACAACCCAGCTAAGTTAGATCTTGATCTTAAAAACTTCAAAAGCACACCCGCCAAACCATTCATCCTAGAACCTCCCAAAATTGAACTAAAGCCCTTTCCACTTCATCTCAAATACATGTTCTTAGTGGGGGATGAGAATTTGTTGACCATTGTTGATATTGACCTGAATTCCTCTCAAGTAGAAGCATTTAAGTTAGAGGTAAAAAATCCATTCGGGCCATTGGTTGGACAATAGAGAACATCATCGGCATACTCCCAATATATGCTTACATAAAATTAAAATCAAGCAAAATCACATACCAAGTTCGTAGCACCAAGTAAGATTGAACCAACCCATGCAAGAGGTGGTGAAAAATGAGATTATATAGCGGATCTATGAAGGAGTGATCTATCATATATATAATAGCACGTGGGTAAGCCTAGTGCACTATATTCTGAAAATCAGTGGCATCACAGTGATCGACAATAAATAAAATCACCTCATCCCCATCAAACTGGTCACCAGATGGAGAGTACGTATGCACTACCAAAAATTGAATGCATAGACCGAGAAGGACCATGTTCCAATGCTGTTTATGGATCAAATATTGTATAGACTTGACGGAAGAAGATAGAATTGCTTTTTGGACAAGCACTTGGGATACAATCAAATTTGTATTGTCCTAGAGGACAAAGAAAAGACAACCTTTACTTGCCTATATGGCACGTTCGTATTTAAGAAAATGCAATTTGGATTGTGTAATACCCCGACAACCTTTCAACGTTGCATATTTTCCATATTTGTTGACATGCTTAAAGACTCTATAGATGTATTTACAGATGACTTCTCAATAGTGCAAATTTTTTTCTAGTCATTCCTCGACCTCTTGAATAAAGTTCATAGAAGGTACATGGAAAAAAACCTTGTCATGAATTAGGTGAAATGTCATTTCATGGTAAAAGAAGGATTTTTCTTAGGCCACAAGATTTTAGGGAAGGGCATTCAAGTTAATCAAGCTAATGTTGAGGTAATTTCCAAACTTCCCCCATCTCCGTAAAAGCTTTTCAAAGTTCTTGGCCATGCGGGGATCTATCATAATTTAATCAAGGATTTTTCCAAGATAGCACATCCTATGTGTAAACTTCTTGAGAGAGAGTCCAAGTTCAAATTTGATGAATCATGTCTCAAAGACTTAAAGTATCTTAAGGAATTTCTCATTTCAGTGCTCGTTATTGTTTCTCCAGATTGGTTATCCCCATTTGAGGTAGTGTGCGATGCAAGTGGTATTGCATTGGGTGAGGTGCTATGGTAGTGAAAGGACAAACTTTTTCATCCTATTTACTATGCCACCAAAACCTTGAATGATGACCAACACAACTACACCATCACTAAGCAAGAATTATTGGTGGTTGTTTATACCTTTGAGAAGTTTCAAGCCTCTTTTTTAGGCACAAAAGTAGGGGTATATATGGACCATTCCTCTCTATATTAAATCATGTACAAGAAAGAAAAAAAACCACGGTTAATTAGTTAGATTTTGTGCAAAAAGAGTTCAACTTTGAGGTGAAAGACAGAAAAAGATATGAGAATGATGTGGTTGATCACCCTTCTCATCTAAATGGCATATTTAAAAAGCATGGGGAGATAGAAATTAATGATTCTTTTCTCAAAGAGTTGATTATGTCCATCAAGGGTAATGGTACAACATGGTATGCAGACTTTTCTAACTAAGTCAAAAGTGGTGTACTCCCCGAGGGACTAAGCTATCATCAAAAGAAATGATTTCTATTTGATGCAAATCAACACCCATTTTTATTTTGAGAATGTGCCGATGGATTAATTAGGTGGTGTGTCATAGACTTTGAAATAAATGACATCTTGGATGCTTGTCACTCGTCACCTTACG
This sequence comes from Capsicum annuum, assembly GCF_002878395.1. Classification (NCBI taxonomy): domain Eukaryota; kingdom Viridiplantae; phylum Streptophyta; class Magnoliopsida; order Solanales; family Solanaceae; genus Capsicum; species Capsicum annuum. The sequence continues at coordinate 168,247,972 of NC_061113.1, forward strand.
AAGGTCATCATGGATAAATCCAAACTACCTCTAAGATTCTCCAATGCAGATTTTACTGGACTTCATGGATAGGCGCCATTGAATCGGTGAAATCTTGTCAAAACTGTCAAATGCATGGTGTCATTTCAAGAAGGCACGAGATGCCTCACAAACCTAACTTGGTGGTGGAACTCTTTGATATATGGGGAATTAAATTTATGGGACCTTTTGTGAGCTACTTTGGGAGTAAATACATCTTGGTAGCAGTCAGTTACATTTCAAAATGGGTAAAATCCATCGCACTCCCCACTAATAAGAGAAAATGTTTCACCTTCTTCATAAAAAAGAATATTTTCAAAAGGTTTGGTACCCCTCGGGCCATCATTAGTGATGGCAAATTATATTTTTGTTACTGGGTATTTGGTCCTCTTCTTGACAAGTATGGAGTCAAGAACAAAGTTTCCACCCCATACCACCCCCAAACAAGTTGTTAAGTGGAGGTATCAAATTGCAAAATCAAAGCCATACTAAAAAAGACAATAAATGTAGGATGCACTAATTAGGAAAGACAACTTGATAAGGCACTTTGGGCCTATAGAACAACCTACAAAACCCTAATTGGTATGCCTCCTTATCAATTAATGCTATGTAAGGCATAGCATTTACCCATTGAACCTGAGCATTAGGCTTTGTGGGCTTTGAAGAGATTGAATATAAACTAGGGAGAAACATCCAAGGCATGGGTGAAACAACTCCATATGATGGAAGAATTTTGGCTAAAGGCTTATGAGAGTGTGACTTTGTATATGGAGAAAATGAATAAATGGTATAATGCTCCGATACTGCAGTGAGAATTCAATATTGGAGAAAATGTACTCCTCTACAACTCTCATTTGAAACTCTTTGCGGGGAAGCTCTGCTCAAAATAGTCGGGACCATTTATGATCTCTATAGTCGACCCAAGTGATGCAGTCGAGTTGGAAGATAATGAAGGGAAGAAATTCATAGTCAATGGTCAAAGAGTGAAGAACTACAATGGAAAATTCCCCATGATAGCCAAAGTTGAGGGAATTAACTTCAAAGATACTAAATGGTAATGGTAAAGAGTTGTGCCATGATGTTAAATATGGTGCTTTATGGGAGACAACCCATCCTTAACTCATTTTGTGTTTTGTTTTTCTTTTTTGTAGGTCTTTTAGCATAAATAATATACATAGAAAAATAGGGGAAAAATAGAACTGCAATACTGGTAGCTGTGCAGGAAATGAAAAATAGAGCAAAAGTAGGGGATTTCCTTCTCAGTTACCGCGATTGCGGCAATCATACTGCGATAGTATTAGTGCCATCACAGGCATAATACGATGTTCATGGCACCAAACTCATTCGATGCCTACTGATTCAAGGGAGTCTTTCTCACCCCTTTGTACTTTTTTTATTTTAAATTTACTTTCATAAGGACACTCCAACTTTTAAATTATGGGATTTTCATGGTTGTGTGAGTTGTAAGGTGACAGGAGGTCTCCTGCCAATGAATGAACTTTGCCCTATGATAATGCCTTATGATAATTCAAAGTAAATCTGAGTACCTATAGCATTGTACATCATTGGCGAAGTCTGAGTATCCATATAGTTAAGTTGCCCATTTTGAGAAAGGATGTGAGAATAAGGCTTTCGTTGTAGCCGTAAGTTTTCAATATTGTGCATGGTGATATTGAAAATCAAAAAAACCCCTTTGTCTCTAAATTTTTTCAAAATCAAGGGTATGGACGTGAGCAATGTTATAATAAATCGTTTTTTTATTTTAGTGGTTCCATAAATTTTTGTCTTGCAAATAGTGATAAATATTTTAATTGTGTCACCCATGTGAGGAGATTTGAGCTCCCTTAAAAAATTTTGCATGCCATGTGTGGTGAGTTTTTTTCATTAATCCCTTGTATACCTGTGCTATTTAGAACTTGCCCCATTAGTCTTTTAAAACAAATTTTGATTATATTTGGTTAGAGAAATGAACTTAGGCCATCCTTGTGATTTTGGAATCCACTCTAGCCTAAAAAGACTACACGGTATAATTATAACCCATAGTATCCACTTTGAGCCTTTAGACCTTTCTTTGCCAAAATCATTATAAGCCGTGAACCTTTATTTTCATCGCTCTTTTGAAACATACCCTTCATGAATTAAAAAAGCACAACTTGAGGCTAAAACGCTAAGTTTAGGGTGGTAAAAATCAACGGAAGTAAGTTTGGGACCACAAGGTATTAGTAAAAAGGCAAAATGCACCAAAGTGTTGAATACAAATATTTAGAAAAAGGAAAGGAATTGACAAAGGGATGACTTGCACAAAAATAAAAGGAAATAGAAGTAAGAGAGAAAGTGGTGAAAAAGAAGCAAAAGATAGGCATGAAGAAAGAAAGAAGATAAATAAGAGTGGACCTTAGTCGAAAGAGAAGGATCGTACAGAGTGAAGTAGATGTTCCAAGTATGGTGTAACCATGTTGTTCCTAAATGATTACTCTAACCCAAACCTACATTAGAAGTTTAAAAAGTCCTTTAGATATCCGACCAATACTTTCTTCATAGTGGTTATTGAAAATAGGGGCAAGCCAATGGCATGACATCGGTTGCATTGAGTTTTTTTTTGTAGGGAGTGAGTAATTCTGCTTAACTTTTTTTGTTACATATTTAGTCATTTAGTGTCTAAAAATTCTCTTTCTTGTGAGGAAGACATGTAAGCAAGTTGAGGTGAGTAACTCTTTTCACCCCCTAACTAATAATGAGGCAAATAAAGTATGGTTTGGTATTAGTCATAAGGTGAACCGCTTCTAAAGTATTAGTCTTTGTTGCTTGATTTCTCTTTAAATTCTTATGTATTCCATGAGTATTGTATTTTATAGTAAGGGGTGTTGTGAAATCATTTTAGCATATTGCAATAGGCTACTCGCGGTTGCGATTGAATTTGAAGCCGATATGACCTTTAAGGCATAAAATTTGGGCATTTATAATTGTATCTATGGTAAGCGGTGGTGTTGTATGAGGACAAGAAAAATCTCTAAGTTGGGGGTGTTGATGAGTACTGATTACCACTCATTTACATCCAACATTCATACACTTTGCCTTGATTTAACTTATTTAGTGAGACCTAATTGTGAGTAAGTGACTAATATCCACTCCTTCCAGGTATAGAGTTGAAAAGACAGAAAAAAGTGGATTAAAGCTTGAAATGGCCAAAAGGGAGCAGAAGAAGTGCAGCTAAATACTCACAACCAAAAGGACGTCAGTTATCACGCTGGTGGGTAGATCACCACGATTGCTATCAGCAAAGTAGAGAATCTATTTAGCCTCTTATAATTAAATTGTAGTATGATGTACGTGATTGCAAATCAAGAAAGTTAGCCAGCATCATGTGATCGTTCGGTCATAATCGCGATCGTTGTTTTAAAATTGCAGTCAAGCCCCAAGACTACGACATAGTGAGCAAAATAAAGGAAGGGTAGTATGGTAAATTGTGAATCTGAGTTAATATTTAGAGAGAGAGTTAAAAATACTCTTGAGAGAGAAGAAAACCCTAGAATTTGGGAGGGGAGAAAAAAAAAGAACTATATCTAGTTTTTCTATCATTGTGATTTTGGTTGCTAAGTAGAAATTATCCAAATTTTACTGTGGAATAGAAGATTACTTCATCCTCTCATAGTATAAATCTCATGGATTCATTACTTGGTAACTTTCTTATCCCTTGTCTAATGAGTAGCTAATTTCTCTAGTCTTGGGATTATGTTGAACTAGAGTATGATTGTGCGTGGGTGTTGTTGTGTTTGTATGGATTTTAGCTTTTGAGAATGGATTTCACCATTGCTTAAGCTTATGTGTTGGAATTTGATGGGTGAAAACTCCAAATATCCAAATGGGTTTGATGGGTGAAAGCCCCAAGCTCTAAAAAACCTTTTTCATTCTCGACATAGGGATTTAGGCTAATATTAAGTAACCCATAACATCCTCAAAAGAGGGTTGTCAGGGGACAAAACAATGGAAAACAACTAAGCCTATGGTTTACTACCCTTTTCAATCTTAGGCATAATTGCTTAGGGAGTGAGAATCATGTCAAGAGTATCATCCTAGAAATAAGGATGTTTGGTTGAGGCTTTGGGTGGTTATATAAACTCCACACTTATTGGGTGCTCAAAAGAGGAAATGGGTAAAATAGTTAGGGTTTTATTAAAAGATTGACCTCAATGATCTTTAACCTAGCCTTTTCGGTAATTAACAACTAAATTTCATAGTAAACCAACATTACCCAGTATTCTTTACTTCTAAGGATGCACAATCCCAACATCTCTCCAAACGTTAAAGTTCAAACCAAAGATAGAATTTGCCTCCTGCTTGTTGATGTTTATGTGAAAAAGTAGCAGTTTAAAGTGTCAAATTAAACTTTAAAATAAATTTAACTTTAAAACAACAAAACTAAGTACAAAATAATCTAAAGCAAGATTAAGAAAAATAGAAAAATTTGTACTTACAAAAAACTTTTTATTGATCTGGGAAACTAACAGAACTTTACAGAGAGAGATGGAAAATATGAGAGATGGTAGGGAGATTTCGGAGTTGGGAAATTTTAGAATGGTCTCCCCTATTACAAGTTGAAAGCATTAAATAGGCCTCAGTAGTGCTGACTAAAATTTAAAAAACACTATCTATTTTACATCTATCCTTACACTAATACAAGCTATTTGTTTTTCGCCTATCTGGGAGTACCTGATGAATTGTTCACTTATCTTACACATGTCTCTGACTATCTTTTCATCCTTATCTTTAACTTATCTTTTGATTATTTTGAGAAGATTTTGGACTGTTCTTCCTTTAATATTGATGCTATGTCTTCTAGTTGTCGTTTTATTTTTGAGGTCCATAAAGTACCTTTTCAAACTTCAAAGGGGTGTGGGCACCTTTCTTTTAATTTGGAAGGTACGCCTACGCTATTCCTTGTGGGTCCAACATATCGTTGTTGCTGGGTTCACTGGAATGAGAGAATGCAGTATCTAATAACTCGATCATATGTTTTCAATTACTCTCATTATATAGATTTGACAAGGATTCTTTGAGCCTTATTTATAATTCCTCCTTGGAGATGTGCTTTTCTTCCTTTTGTGAGGATGAGCTTGTTGTTGGCTTCTCCGTAGGACTCCAGCCTTTAATCTTGATAGTTTTGCTCAAGTATTTGATCCTTTCGATTTCTTGAATATCAAAGGTCTAATATATAGTATATGAAATTATTTTAGAGATAAAAAATTTACACCATTTAACATTTTCTCGTAGTGTAAAAATATTCTGCTAAATCTAGAACTTTTCAAATTGCTTTTGAAACTATGTAGACAATACCTGTTTATTTTTTCTGAACCAGCACCACTAGTCATAGAAAAATTGGGGAATTACAATAGTCTTCATCTACTCAAGCCGCTCCTACTCATACTCACACTCACTACCAAGGAACTTGGCTCGAATACCATTTAAGGGATGAATTCGGATACTGGAGAGAAAAATAACAGTTAAAATAATTACTACTTTAAAAGTAGTAGTTTAAAGTGTCAAATTAAGCTTTAAAACTCCAAAACTATGAACAAAATAATCTAAAGAAAAATTAATAAAAACAGTAGAGAAATAATAAAATTTACACTTACTAAAACTTTTATTGATCTGGGAAACTAAGAGAGCTTTACAGAGGGAGATGGAAAATATGAGAGATGGTAGAGATATTTTTGAATTGGGAAATTTCAAAATGCTCTCCCCTATTACAAGATGAAAGCCTAAATAGGCCTCATAATATGCTGACTAATATATTTCTTACTCTATCTATTTTACATCTGTGTATGTATAAACAAATACATGATCTTTGTTTACCACCTGTCCGGTAGCAGATGAATATATATTTGTTGCTTTTGATGACTCTTTCAAAAGATATATGCTTTATGTAGTTTGTAGGAATTTTTGGTCTTTATGTAGTTTGTAGGAATTTTTGGTCTTTTGTACTTTAGGACACGAAGACTTGTGATGTCTTTTCTAGATGTGTCATGATTTTTTGGGTGGATTCCATGGGGTCCACCATTGTTGTGTTTTGTGTTTTAGTCTTGTAGTGGTATGCTTTGTGTTTGCTGAATGTAGAAGAGTGTATTAAGTCTTCTTATTTGAACATACATTACAGTAGCTATTTTAGATCTGTATTTTAGCTTTGAAGGGAGGATTTGGTCCGTGAGAGAGAACCAGATATAAATTTATTTGATCGGGTTTACCATAAATATTTAGCTTTTTTTAAAAAATTGATGAATAATATATGAAAATCTTTTAATAAGAAGAGATATTTTGCCTAATATTTGAATTTTGTGCAAAATATTTATCAAATCTTATTGCAAAATATAGTAGGATCAAAAATATTTGAAACGTTGTAATTTATTTTTAGTGAGCTCCATAATTTTTGACGAAGCTATTAATTTTGCAAAATATGTTGTTTATTTAAAATATATGTATTGATAAAAATAGTAAATAGTAAAGGGGCTCAATATTTTTAAATAGTGTAGAAATACTCTGTTAAAATTAACTCACTAATTTTTTTTTGTGTTTTGAGGGGATTATTTGCCTCACTTTGTACATCAACGCTTTAATCAATCTCGCACCTTTTTAATTTTTATCAGATGCTCTAATTGGCAGTACCTATAAATTTACTACCTTAAATTTCTTTTAATCAAGAATACTTTTTCCTTCTTTTTTCCTTTGTGTGACTTGGGAGACTGACTGTGTGTATGCCTTAGGCAGTTTCATGACTACTTTCTCTGAATTCATTTATGAAGAACACAATCATATTTTCTTCTTCTTCTTTTGAGATGTGTGGCTAAGCTCCGATAACTAGGGCTATGGGATCCTTGATGTGATTAGTTTATTAGGGTTGTGAAACACTTAATTTTCATATGTAATTGATTTTCTATAAAACGTTCTTCATATTAATGGCCTTTCTTAGTTACAAACTTTGAAGGTGAGTCCAAGAATGTTACTTGTCTGCGAAGAAAAGTGTATGTTGATAAAAGAAGGGGTTTACTTGAAATCTAAACCTTTCACCTTTGGGTTATAGGTTGATGACTTAGCAAGGATTAACCCACATGGGAGTCTAGTTAAATAAATCAACGTATTCTTCAAGTTAGAGAGAATTGAAGGGTAAACTATCCATTTTGATTGAGAAACCAATGGGTAAACTTTAGAATTCAATTACTCTTATAATTGAATTTATGAATTAGAGGTTTAAGGTAACTCACAACCTTGACTGCTTGAACATCGTGGTGAACATAACTCTAGTTTGTTTACTCTCATTGAATAAATACTTGCTGTAAAACTCTCTAGTTGGAACACATTTGGATACTATTGACAGGTTAAAAACCTATTTTTAGTCAAGAACCTTTGAACAATTGTCTGTTAACAACCATAACACTTAGTTTGCACGGTATTACCTGTGGGATTCAAACCCAACCTAGTTGGGTTCTATATTATACAGCGATTGCTTACACTTTCTAACGAGAGTTGTAATTTGGGTGTATCAAATTTTTTACATCGTTGCTGAGGAATACGATTGTCAGTTAAGTTTGTGATTGTTATTTGACATTTGGTTAAGTTTCCAATATTTTACTTTTATTTGTTGTTTTTATTCATTACAGGTTCATTGTTGTTTATTCCATACATCAAAATTTTAGTAGAACTATTATTACCTTTCAATCCTGAACCATATTTTATTGGTAGAATAGAGGAACAACAAGAAGTTAATAGGCTAGACACCTTGTCTAGAGCACAAGTTAATCAATAGAATGATGGTCAACCATCCCATTTCCCTAATCTTGAAGAAGAAAATTTGGGGGTTGACCAGTAAACTGGAGGCACACTGAAAATATAGTTGTGCCAACGAATAGAAATAGGGCAGCTAGAGGCAGAGCAAAATGCAAACCAACTGTGCAGTTTGCACAAGATGTGGAAGATGATTTGGATTTAGATGAAGCAGGTGCAACCGAAGCAATCATTCCACCACCACTAGCACCTAGGGTGAAGCTTAATATCATAAGAACCATGATACATCTTCTCAATCTCAAGGGGTTGAGTGGAGGACATCTAAGAGATGGCCCAAACATGCACTTGGTGAATTTCATCAATATTTGGTAATCCTTTGACAACTTGTGCATTGGACAGAATGCGATTCATCTTCAATTATTTCTGTTGTCTTTGTCTGGCTAGGCAACAATATGATTGAATGAGCTGGCTCCTGATTCGATAACAAATTAGTGGCAATTGAAAGTATCTTTCCTAGAAACGTTCTTTCCACCCGCTAGGATATTACAACTGATGGACGAGATTAGTAACTTTACATAGTTACTGAATGAGACACTACATGAAACTTCGATGTGATTCAATAAGAAGCTTACACAGTGCCCCAACCATAAGATGACCAATGATCATTTGATGGAGATATTCTATAGATCTCTAAACTCCGTCACTAAACCAACTGTAGAAAATGTTACAGGAGGAGCTTTCATGGAGCTTATTATGACTGAGGCTGTAGATATGTTAGAGTAATTGACTAGGATAAGTAGAGCTTGGCATACAAGGGATTTTGTGGTACCAAACCCCACTATTTCTAGTGGTATGTCTGCAAAGCAATACAGGAAAGAAGAGGAACATGACCAAGATATGGCACACATGAAAACCTAAAAGGATCTACTTATTAAACAATTATTATCTGGGAAGACTAAGAAGGTGAAAGCTATTGGTTCACAAAGAAGAGCTGATTGTGATTCAGAAGAAAAGCACAACTATCTAAATAATCATAGGGGTTTTCGAGGAAATAGCCAATGGAATCAAGGTCGAAACTATTATGACAAAGTTGGTTACGAAGACAGGGACTAAGGTAGTTGGAAGAACAAATATGATAGGATTCTACTGTATATACCTGCGATAAGCCATGATAATATTGCTACCAGTTAAGGTAAAATGTCTATGGAGGACATGATGAAGAAGCTATTAAAGGGAGTTGAGGTGACTAATGCTAGGGAGACGATGATTAAGAGTGACTTATCTTCCATGAGTTATCTAGTAAATTTGCATTCAACTTCTATCAATTAGTTGGAGAAGCAGATGAGCCAACTTGCATATGCATTTAACTAAAGAAAGAGTGGTACATTGACGAGCGATTCATTGCAAAATCCTTGGAATAATTGCTCTGGCATGGTAGTGACCACTCGGAGTTGTGATCATGGATGTGATTTTAGAAGATATAGAGGATGACGAAACCCATCCAGTGGAGTCTAAGAACCTGAATGGTAAGGCAGGTCCATCTAACCATCAACTGGTTGATGAGTTAGAAATAAAAAAAGAAAAAGGAAAAACAGAAAGTGTTTACTACTTTCCCAAAAACACCACTACCTTTCCCCCATCGACTGAAGAAGAAAACTGATGACACAAAGTTCAGCAAATTTATGGCAATGCTAAAGCAGCTAACGGTTAACGTGCCTTTAATGGAGGAACTAGAGAAAATGACCAGGTATGCCATTATATGAAGGATATCGTGATGAAGAAGTTAGCTACAAACTGGTGGATAATCTTCACCATTGTGGTGCCATTTCAACAAGATCCTTAGTACAAAAGAAAGAAGACCCAGGAGCGTGTACCATCCCATCTACTATTGGGTCACTTGATTTTCCTAAGGCCTAAGGCAATCTTGGAGTGACTATTAACTTGATGACACTTGCCGTTTATAAGAGGTTGGGTTTTGGGGACCCTACATCTACAAACATGCGATTGGTAATGGCGGACAGGTCTGTGATGTAGCCAGTGAGGATATTGTATGATGCGCTCATAAAGGTATCCAGCTTTACATCTCCTGTCGACTTTGTTATTATAGACTGTAAGGTGAATTTTGAGGTACCCATAATCTATGGTAGACCTTTCCTCAAAACTGAATGTGTACCCCTTAAGAATGAGGTAGTTCTCTTTGATGTGTGCCAGTCTATGAAGCAACCCAAGGAGATAAATGTATTCTTCATCATTGATGTTTATTATGAAGATGAGCAAGAGGTTCCAATAAGGGAGAAATTTGTTATGGAAACTCTAGCTGCAGTCTTGATGAACTTTGATAGTGAAGAAATTAAGCAATAATAGGAGACAATGTATGCTTTGAAAGGAATGGGATCCTACTCATACGCCCCTAAAAAGCTGGACTTGGATCTGAAAATCATCTAACACCACAGGCTATGCCATCTATTGAAGAACCGCCAGTGTTGGAGTCGAATGAGTTACCAGGATATTTACGGTATGTGTTTTTAGGCAATGGAAACATATTACCTGTAATTATTGTTGCGGATTTGGTTGAGCACTAGGTTGAAGAACTTATCTCCATGCTTAGGAGATATAAGAGAGCTATAGGTTGGAGCATTGCTTATATTATTGGTATTCCTTTAGGAATTTGCACTCACAACATTCATCTTGAGGAGGATTACACAGCAACCACTAATGTAAGAGGTGGTTAAGAGGGAAATCATTAAATGTCTTGATGCAGGAGTTGTATATCCTATCATTTTTAGTAAATGGATAAGCCCCATCCAATGTGAGCCTACGAAAGGGGGCATGACTGTTGTGGTGAATGAGAATAGGAGTTGATAACACTCAGGCCTATAACAGGGTGGAGAGTTTGCATGGACTATCTTAAGCTCAACTCATGGACTTTGAAGAACCATTTCTTAATGCCTTTTATAAATCAAATTCTTAATCGATTGGAGGGAAGAGGTTGGTATTTTTTGTTTGATGGGTATTGAAGCTACAACAAGATTTCTATTGCTCCAGAGGATTAGGAGAAGATGACTTCACTTTCCCGTATGGTACTTTTGCTTTCAAACGGATGAAATTTGGCTTATTTAATATGTTTGCCACTTTAAAATAGTGCATGATGTCTAGATTCTCTAATATGGTGGAGGACACCTTGGAGGTATTTATGGATGACTTTTTAGTGCGGGTGATTTTTTTGAGCTATGCCTAATAAATCTAAGTAGAGCATTGCAAAGATGTTAATAGTTTAACATAGTGCTAAATTGGGGGAAATACCAATTTATAGTGAAGAAGGGCATTGTTCTTGGTTTCAAAATTTTCTACAAGGGAATTGAATTCAACCAGTCAAAGGTCGAGGTTATTGAGAGACTACCTCCTCCCATCTCAGTAAAGGTAGTTTGGAGTTTCCTTAGTCATAAGGGATTTTATCGTTGATTTATAAAGGAATTCTCTAATACAAACCCACTTTGCAAGCTTTTTGAGAAGGACACCAATTTCATATTTGATGATGGTTGCAAAAAGTCATTTGAATGCCTTAAGGATAAATTAGATGTTGCACCAATCATTCTTGTACCAGATTGGTCAAGGCCATTCGAAATGATATATGATGTAAGCGGAGTAGCGCTTTGAGCTGTTCTTGGCCAAAAGAAAGAAAAGTAGTTTTATCCTATTTACCATGCAAGCAAGGCATTGAATTGGGCACAGAAGAACTACACTATAACTAAGCAGGAACTTCTTGCGGTTGTCTATGCATTTGAGAAGTTTTGTGTTTGCTTATTGGGGACAAAGGTGTTAGTACACAAAGACCATGACTCTATGAGGTATTTGATGGCAAAGAAGGATGCTAATCCAAGGCTAATTAGATGAGTTCTACTTGTTCAAGAGTTTGACTTTGAAGTCAAACATACAAAAATGATTCAAAAATCAGGCAGCAGATCACTTGTCCAGACTTGAGGGAGCTCAAGCAGCCGAGGATGAGCTCCAAATGTATGATACATTTCTAGATGAGAAAATCCTGGGTATTGTACTTGAAAGAGTTCCTTGGTATGCTGACTTTACAAATTATATGGTAAGTGAGGTTATCCCAGCGTATCCTTCTTTTCATTAAAGGAAGAAATTCCTCTATGATGTTACACACTACTACTGGGATAAGCCATATTTATTTGAATGATGTACGGATAATATTATCAAGCAGTATATTCCATAGGTGTACATGTTGAATATTATTAAAGCTTGTCATACTACTCCGATCGGGGGTCACCATGCAGGTGATAGTACTGTATGGAAAGTGTTGCAAAGAGTTTATTATTGGCCGACCATGTTCAAATATATATATATATGAGTTCATAAGAAGGCGTGGACAATGCTAGAGACAATGGTCAATCTAAAAGCTCCATGAGATTCCCATGACAAAAATGATGGAAATAAAGTTGTTCGACGTCTAGGGCATTAATATCATGGGGCCATTTGTGAGCTTTTATGTGATAAAATACATCTCGGTTGCCATCGAATATGTGTCTAAATGGGTTGAGGCTATTTCCTTGGATGACCAAAAAGGAAAGAGAGTGGTTGCATTCCTTAAGAAGAACATCTTTTATTGCTTTGGGGTATCATGTACCATCAAAAGTGATGATGGGTCCAATTTTGCAACCGGGTGTTCCGGGCTACTATGGCGAAATACTGTGTTAAGTAACACAAGGTTGCAACTCCATGTCATTGTTACAATTGTTCTATGTCAAGGAATGTCACATTCTAATTGAATTCAAGCATAAGGCATTGTGGGAACTCAAAAGGCTAAACTTGAATTGGAATGAAGCAGCAGAATTGAAACTGGGGTAGTTGAATGAGATGGGCGAGGTCCATCTCAGGGATTATGAAAGAGCAGATTTGTATAAAGAAAAGATGAAGAACTACCATGATCGGAGGATAGAAAAGAGAGACTTCTAGAAGGGTGACTGGGTACTCCTATTTAACTCCAGACTGAAGCTCTTTCCAGGTAAACTTAAATCAAAGTGGTTTGGCCCATTCAAAGTTAAAAAAGTCCACTCATCTGGAGTAGTTAAACATGAAAATGATGTTGGAAGTTTCTTTAAGGTTAAGAGGAATCGAGTAAAGTTGTATCTAGGTCCAATGGACACTGTAATATGAATAACTACCATCTATCATCTCGATGAAGTCTGAGTGATTGAGATAACTAACTTGTGTGCTATAATAAATCAGGCGCTAGTGAAAGGCAACCCACAAAGTGTTATTATAACCATAGTTAGAGCTTACTTATTTTTTATGCAATTTGATATGTTTGTGAAGTGTGCGGGACTAAAAAGGCAGAAAGAAAGGATTTATCTCTAGTTGAGAGAGGGTAACAGGAAGGCTAATGGACCATCAAGGCCACGAAGAACTGCCAATGAAGCTATCAAGTCCATAGTTAGAAAGTTGGCATTATGGATAAGGCTTGATGGCCAAGTTGACAGAAAGTCACATAACCAACAGACTATCACAGACTCCATCAACCTGAAGCTAAACTTCAAAGGTTCTGGATTGGACTGACGGACTACTAGATGGACCGTCGCATCACTGATGAACCATTGGGTCAATCATCATATCAAGGAAGGCTTGAGATATTTTGGTAAGACACGACGGTTTACCTGAGGAACTGTCATACTCCTGATGTACTGTCAGCCTAACCCTAAGTCAACAGGTTTAGTCAGTTCAAATTTAAGGCCTATTTAATTATCCTCATCAAACCCAAACTATCTTAAATTGATAAAAAAAAGAGGTTACATATATTTTCACCTATTCAAATCCTAAAACTATTTAACTTCTTCTGCATTCAAAGTATGTAAGATTAGTTATGTCCTCTTAGGAATCTCCCTCTTCCGTTTCTATCCTATTTAAGGAACCCAATCCCTCTCTTCGTCACATCAAAAAATAAGTTAACAATCTATTATAAAGGATTTGAATTTTCTTTTATTCCTAGTTTGCAAGTCAGAATACTGAAGTTTACTGCAACATCAAGGTATGATCACACCCTTACTCTTCTTCTTCGAATTACTACACATGAATTATGTAAGTTGTAGGTTGCTGTAATAAGTTCTATCATAATTTTGTGTAGTTGTGATTAAAATTGTAAGTCAAACTCTGGTGTATACTATCCTAGGTGAAGTTTTAGTAACCCATGGACCAAAAAATGGCAAAAAGTAGTGCGTAAACACTAATCCAATGCCATCATTGTACGCAAAATAACATGTAGCACACCAGGTGTTTGATAAATTGCCAAAGTGAAGTTTGATGTGAAAATTCAAATCTAATGGTCATCTTGACGGACCGTTGAACCCCCGATGGACTTTCGATCAACCATTATAAGGTTGTAAAAACTAGAACAGTCTAGATAAGCTGCGACGAATAACTTGACAAACCGTCATCCCGCTGACAGAACATCGCAAGGATACTTGATATTTGAGACACTGGATAAGTCTTGATGGTTAGGGTGACAGACCGTCACAACCCCGACGGATCGTCAACCCTTCCATCAAGACATGCTTGCTGTAATTTTTTATTCTGATTCTAACATAACTATTTTCTTAATGTGATATTCAGGAAATATGGCAAGAAAGCTTCCCTTAACAAGAGGCGATGGGTAATCTCAATGGGAAAGAGGTGAACCAGCTTTCAACACTAGGTAAAATGATAGAATGAATCAAGCACTCTCCAAGTCTAAAGAGGAGTGTGGGAGTAGTTCTAGTAGAATCAGTTCGAGCCCTAATGAGGAAGGGGTCAATACATCAAAATCCCAATCAAGTTGAGGTTGAGGCATCGAAGGCTCAGAAGGCCAATGTGTTCAATAGAAAAAAATTCGAATGAGGGAAGAAATCAGGAGGCAAGTAGAGGGCGTAAAGGATAAATACCTTGATGGCTTGGAACGAAATGCAACCAGGCCAATCAAGAGGCAAATCGCCAAAGAGCATCAGATAGTGACTTCCAAGTTGAACGAGTATCTATAACTTGAATGGCAATTCAATGAATACGAGTAAGCATAGATGAGCAAAACACTTAGGGCATAACAACTGAACCTTATGCGGGAATTTTATACCAATTATTTCGTACTACCTATGAAAGACTTTCGTAATGGCTCAAAAACATATTTGCCCAATATGGAATCAGTTCCAATTAGAGGGGTTAACATTGATATATCAGCCCACACATTGAATAGGATACTGATTGGGTTGGATTAGGAAGCACCGTCTATGGTTCAAGAGCTTGATAATTGCATGACCACATGCTCCACTCAAAGGTCTTAGTTGTTGAGGCTCCTTACTGATGATAGAAACCTATCATGGGCAGTCAACAAATGAGAGCGCATTGCTAAATCCTCTCTTAGCTTCTTAGCTAAGTTTTGGTGGGCCATTGTTTAATTAAGGTTGATGCTGGTAGAGGGAGAGGCTAATTTGAATAGTCATAGGGCTGTGTTAGTCTCTAGTCCGATTGTTAGGCTAAAGATTGACTTTGGCAAAATTATAGCTGATGAAATGTTTAGTCGAGCTCATAAAGTTGAAAGCACATTACCATTTTGATGTTTAATCATAGAATTATATAGTCAAGCTAAAGTTCTTTTAATTTGAGGAGTCGATAATAAAGTGTGGGAAACTTATAGGAAAGACATGTAAAAGACGAAGACAGCTTAAAATATGAAATGCGAGTCAATAAACTGCTTGTTTATCAGTCGCAATCAACTCCAACTCCGACACTTCTGAGGTTCCTACAGGTATACTACAACCTATCAGCACTTATGTGATGCGTGATTATGTGCCACTGAAAACTTATGCAGGTTACGTATTGATGCCACCAATGGGTGGGACTTCATACATAACATCTATCTAACCCTAATATTCGGAGTATAGGTTGACTTGGAAAACTTTGCCAGGATAATTAAGCAATAGAAAAAAATTAAGAAATAGTTGAGCACTTTAGAAAAATAGTTCACGCCCTTTGTTTATCACATTGTGGATGAAGCCTTGAAGTCATATAAGAAGATTTAGGAGAGAATGGATGATACAGAGGAACGCATAAATAAGAGGCTGGATACACTATCATTGCTTGATTTTGCAAAATTTATTGTTGAGTTCAAGTAGGCATAGGCTGATATAGCATAGCTCAAGAGGCAACCAATGCATCCCATATTTGATCCATCTTTGGTTATCAGTGATGAAGGCAAGGTTCTTATTGACTTTATAGGGAACCCATTAAAATATAAAGGCAAATGGGTAGACAAAAGTGTAGACAAAATTGAGGATAGAAAAGCTGTCAAATGAAGAAGGAAAGAACAATGAAATTAAAATAACGAGAAGCAAGAGATATGATGAAGGCTAAAAAAGGTTGAGAAGAGATGAAGCAAAGAGAAAGAAGAAGCTTACAGATGAAGCTGCAGGAGTTTACACAAGTTTTACCCCATCTGGTGAAACCATTTCAGACCCCGATCGAGTTGAGAGACCTACTATTCCAGAGGATGATGTTATGAGTACCCCTACCACCATAGGGATCAATGTTTCTATAGGTGAGGCAAAAAAAGCCTTACCACATTTGACTGATGCCTTATCTGATTAAGAGGTTTTACAAGTATTCCCCCCTCTGTACTTTAATTTTATGTAATGAGGATAATACATTTATTTTTAGTGGGGGTGAGTATACTTGTACCACGGGTGTTTTAGTGCCTCTATTCTTTTTCTCCCATGTTCTATCTAGTAGAACCGACATGTCTAGGATGTATTTTCTTTTCTTTAAGTGATTATGATGTAAATATCTATTTGTTGATGTTATTTATGAAGTGTCTTTTCTCTTAGCACCTTTTTGTATATATGGATGATAAATGAATTTGGCATAAAACTCTGAACAAACTTTAATGACTATTTCTTTTTGTCATTTAGTATATGTTGAACAACCTTTGGTGATTTTGCAATTGTCATTAGGATGTAAAGTGTGCATGACCATGTGATGTAAATCTTGAGATATAGAAGAATAAGTGTAACTCATGTGCCTATATGTTCGAGCATTAGTTTTAATTCTTGCATAGTGATATACTTAGAACTTGCCCATTTCATTGATGTTGTTTTGTGGTTGATTCAATAATATAGGATAGTAGGCCTCCTTGTACTCTTAGTCTACTTAGCCGAAATAAATGACCCACCAAAAGATTTTTCCAATTTTTGAACCCTTTTTGATATTCTATTATTTTTTCTTCATTCCCAATAACTTTGATTTAATCTTTTTAGGTTGTTAACACCTAACTTTGGCCCTGGTCCAATATTGGACATTGTGCACCTTAACTTAGGAAAAACAGCTAAGTTAAGGGTGGCTATAGTAAGGACCTTAGCAGTTAAAAAAAAGTAATTTAGAGATAAAATGAAATATTTGGCCCTGATCTATTTAAGATATTATGCACCCCAGTTGACTGCATCAGCATAAGTTGAGAGTGGTTAATACTTCTAATAAAGGGTTTATAGAAAAGTATTAATGAATAATAGAGATTATTAGTATCCTAAAAATGCAGTAGTCTTGGTAAGTAGAACTCAAGGGAAAAGAGAGTTAAGTCTAAATGGTAAGTTACTTTTCCTAAAATTTATCCTCTCCTAGCATCAAAACCTTATTACAAGCCTGAAAAAGACCTCCTTGATCTTTGAGAATCAACCATAAGGGAGCATTAGATGATAAGGGCAAGCCTATGGCTAAGTATGCTATGTTTGCAACTTCTTTAGTGAGTGTGAGAGTCTCCTTTTTCATCCACTAGATATAATGAGTAGTGGACTTCATTGACAGTGAGGGCAACTTGAGTGACACTTAGTTTACTGATCTTTGTAGAATATTATATCTATGTTTTTGTGTGCGTACTGAATTATAAGCAATGTCGGTGGTAGATTCTAATGTGTTGAGCCCATATGAGTTAGATGACAAGTGAATGGCTGTGTGAAATCTAGTTTAACAGTTGATTGTTTGTCATTATATTATTCATGTATGCAATTTGGTGCTGTATTTCATAAGGATAAGCAATTGTCTTAAGTTGAGGGTGTTGATGTTCTAGCTTTTGACAGAATATTTTACTTCTTTTTCATGGAATAATTATGCATTTTCAAGAAACTAATGTTGTATTTAAGACTGAATTTTAGTGTTTTCAGGTCAAGGAGTTAGCTAAAGAAGAAATTTTGAAAAGTAGCAGAAAAAGGCAACCGACGGTCGAACTGGCGGACCGTCAGCCAAGTGATGGATAGCAGGGTAACCGTCAGACATATATAGAAAGGACCAAGTGGGTGACTCCTGCGACGGTCCAGGTTAAGGATGATCGAACATCTAATAATTTTCCAACTTGGTCGTCTTGCCGAAACATAGAATGGCTTTTCAGAGGATCAAGCGATGGCCCATGCGATGGACCACCAGGCCAGCAATTTTTCTCCAACATAACCGTCATCACTTCCTAAAAAGCAAAAATTTGGGACATTCAGCAATAGTCCACGTGACGAATAGTCAGGCTACCGACGGGCCATTAACATGATCATCAAACTTGAAGCGGCTTTAACAAGTTCAAATTTTAAATCTTCAGTACCTGGGAACATATAAATACCCAGTTTAGGTTTTATTTAGGTATCTTTTATCACAATTCCATCCAGACACCTTATTGTAATGTAGTTTTCTTTGAGATTTAAGCTAAAATTGTGGATCTAGTTATTTTTATTCCTATTCTCATTGAAGATTCAAGAACAATTCTTGTAATTTTTGTAAGTAATTCTATGAATTTATTTATGAACAACACAATGATTTTGACTTCTTCTTCTTTTGAGATATGTGGCCAAGCTCCCATAACTAGGGTTATGGGAGCGTTGATGTGAATAGCTGATTGGGGTTTTGAAACACTTAATTTTCATATTTGATCTACATTGTACAAACCCTTCTTCATATTAATGATCTTTCATGGTTTCAAACTTTAAAGGTAAGTCTAAGAACATTACTTCTCTGAGAAAAAAAGTGTATGCTAGGAAAAGAAGGGGTTTACATAAAATCTAAAGGCTTTAACCTTTGGGTTACGAGTTGATTCCTTAACAACAATTAACCCACATGAGAGACTATTTCAATAAATCAACATACTCTTTAAGTTTGAGAGATTTGAAGGTTAAACTATCCATTTAGGTTGCGAAAAAAATGGATAAACTTTACAATTCAATAACTCTTACAATTGAATTTATAAATTAGAAGTTAAAGTTAACTCTCAACTCCGACTGCTTGAACATCTTAGTTAGCATAACTCTAGTTCATCTACTCTCATTTAATTAATATTTGTTGTATAATTCTTTGTTGGAACAAATATGGATACTATTAACAAGTTAAAAATCCCCTTTTTAGTCAGGAAACTTCACTAAACAGTCTGTTAACAACCATACCACTTAGTTTGCATAGTATTCCCTGTGCTATTCGACCCTAACCTAGTAAAGTTTTTTATTTGACAGCAATCGCTGACACTTTTTAACAAGAGTTATAATTTTGGCGTATCATAAGTCCATGTGTTCTACTGTGCCAATGACATCCTTTGTGATCTACAAGGACCATACATTTACAAAAACTAAGTACTCCTCAAAAACTGGTGTCAGCCAGAACTCACAAGGCACAACATATCCCTTTTTATCTTTAATAAGGATCCTTTACATATTTACTATATTATTCTAGGAAAATCAATTCTGATTTCTGTAAGCAAGAGTTTCATGATAGTCAGATAAAGAATATTTGCCTCAATAAATTTTACTTTTTTAGGGAGGATCATCTTATGCATGACATCAAAATACAATTGATGCAGAGAAGACATCATTCTTTTAAATTCTCTATAATGGTGACCATAATTTGGGTTACCAAAGAATTTTCTAGATATTTTCATGACATAGGTTAAATTATCCAAAGTAGGCCTTTCAAATTTCACATAGTGACCTAAGTTCACCAATGGAACATTTAAAATCCTAGCCAGATCATCTGTTGTCAAGATTATAGCCACCCCTCTCATAGTTGAAGAATAAAATCACCAAGTTCAATCCCATTGGTGTAAAACTCATAGACCTCAGACTTACCAAATTTCCTTTGAACATACCTTGAAGGAACAGTTTAGTCCACCACTGGAAAAGCCCATTTTGTCAACAAAACTGCCATGGCAGGACCTCCATAACCAATCATTATACTACCATTAGCAAGTTTTCTCTTTTTTAAGTGGAGAACATGATCCACCTTAGAATTTATAGGATCAAGAATATCCTCAATGTCAAAGTCCTCATCAGAATTAGGAGAAACAACTTGAGTAGAGTCAGACTCAGAAGTATTTGAAGCAACATATGTATGAACTTGTTTTGTAGAACTAGAAGAAGATTTTTTCTTGGAAAATATTGAGGGGGAAGTGAATATTGACTTTTATTTTTTCTTGGGACTGGATAGAGGAGGTCTAATTGAAGAGGGTTTAGGAAGATAGTTTTTCATACTTCTTTTTGTCATAGAACGAAGTAATACATCTTGGGAGGAAGAAGGAGGTGAAAGAACAGGTGGGGTAGATCATGTATTTTTGTAGGCTTAAAGTGCCTCTCCCATAGAAGCTTCCTCTTTTTTTTTTGTTATAGGTTTGAGAAGTTCTAGGTGAGACAAAATATAAATGTGGTTCATTAGGGATTTCAAGCTAATGGAAAATAATGAGAGTGAAAGATTTTTAATGTTTTAAATTAAGATTTGGCTTTGCTAGAGATCAAATCGGAAATGGGAATATCATTAGTGTCGATGATCTGAAGAGGGACAACATCAGTAACCTTAGAACTTAAGGTTTGAGAAATATGTGAATTTGCAGAAAACCTTGAAAATGGGTATTGGAAATTTGTCCAAGCAGCAAAATTAGAAAGTTTTGGGGAAATGCTAAGAGAAATATGAAAAATGGTGTTTGCAATGGCATGCACCACTAATTGATTGGATGGTGTTTCATTAGATGGTTGATATTTTTATATGTTTGAAGATGATAAAGATTACGCCATTGAAGCAATAGAGAGGAACACACTATTTCTAAGGAGGAAAAAGTAATGTGTGGATGATAAGATTTAGTTTAAATAGTTGAATAAATTGGAAGATGACACAAAATTGTGTAGGAGTAAGGGTGATAGGTGCAAAATTCTGATATGAAAAGACTTGGCACAAAATGATGGGAAAGAGACAGGCGGTGCAGTCTCTCTTTACTAAGATGAGCGCTTGGAATTGGGAGGTTGCAATTTTAATTAATTTTGGGACTAAGTAAACTTAGTAGTATCATTATGATAATTTAACATTAATGAAAATAATATAATAACTGGAACATTTTAAATCATAGCCATTATTTTCAAGGGATCCAGTAACTCTGCACAATTCATTATAATTTGTTAGGTCAGTAAAAATCATGAAATTAGAACACATAACTCAATGTGTAAGACTAAATTATTCAACATTCTTAACTTAAGACAAACCAAGAACAGATAGTTCTGACAAATAATTGAAGGGAGTCTATGCAATCTCAATCATCTCTAATGCTAATCTATTCTTTTCACACTGCTCTAACCAAATGTCCTAGCAATTTCATCATTCATAAAACATAACATGATAGAAATAAGACATTCCTCAATATTGTCTTTAAGAGACTACTATCTAATATCAATAAGATATAGTATAGGAAAATTTGCAAATTAGATGGCACTTGTATTATCATAGAAGACATGAACACATCCTAAATTTATACAAAAATCCATGAGTTGGTGCTGATCTACAATAATTAGGCACAATATGAATTAGCAATAACACATTCAACATCATCAGTAAAAGATCTACTGAACTTTGTTTCTTAGTGGATAAGGTTGTTAGACATGATCCAATAAGATGTATATATAAATCCCACAGTGCTTTTCTTATCTACTGATACCCTACATAAACAACATCACGGTAACCTACCATATTGGTGTTTTACTCCCTTAAAGAATCTTTCCACTTTATTTGTAGATTACTTAAGTGTTGTTGATGAATCAGTATCTTGGCTAGTTCCCCCTGTCACTATGCCCTTAGCTTTAACGGTAATTTGGATCGGTTAGCACAACCCATTTCTGTGAAACTCATTAGTTTTACATCCATTTGTTTCCCTTTTATTTGCTTCTTATTTCAGTCCGCAAAAATTTACATGAATCAAGTTCAAGTAATAGATAACACATATTAGATTATTTTCTTTTAAACGAATCCACTCTTACATCACCCTTACTCAAATACTACATATCTGAAAAAAATTTGTTTTAATTTTCTCAAAATTTATATTCTTTTTGCATACAAATCTACCTCTGTAGTGAAAGGTATTTTGTTTTCTTCGAGTCTTATTCCTTGAGCAAGCTTTAGCCATGTAATAATTTTTCTTGCCTTGTTTCACTCTTACCTGCAAAACAAATTAGGTGTTAACTTTAAGAACCCAGATAATCTTGGGTCTTTTCTTGTAAGAAAATGGATGAATTAAGTTTCTTTTAGCCCAAGATGCAACAAGTTATGTGACTTTTTTTTTTATCTAATTAGTTTTGTTTTTTATTTTATTTCTATGAGATCTTATGCAATCTGATTTCTTTTCCTTATTTATACTTCTTGATCTACTCTTATTAGCAATTCTACACTCAGTAGTGGGGTGTCTAAGATTTCTATAAATTTAGAATAAATCATTAGGAATAGTGTAACTCTTGAAAAATCCTAATCCATCTCTTTCATTGTGTGTCCTTTAACCTAATTGATGAATAATTCTTGAGGATTTTGTCCATCTATTCTCCCTTTAAAGATCAAGTTTTAGCCTAGAGATTTCTTAGCTTAACCTACCTACCTTTTCTTTTACATTATTACATTCATGTTTAACCTTGGTCAACTTAAGCTCAAATCTTTTCTGTTCATCCCTTTCCATATTTTTCCCTTTCAGAAAAAAGTTAGTTTTAAAATCTGAGATTTAAGGTTTATATTTGAGGAATCAAGTTGAGTAACTTGGTCCTTCAAAGAACTATTTTCTATATCAACATTATTTTTTCTTGTTTCCAGATCAATTAGGTCAAACTTTAGACTTGCAAGACTGTTGAATAGTTCATCCCGATCAAAATTTAATTCTTGGAAGTCATCTATTAAGGCATTCATAAGAGAAATAATCTTTTCTTTGGAAAACAAAGCAAAATCCTCCTTCTCTCTATTCTTGGTCTTTTCTTTTAATTCTTTTTCAGCTCTATCCTTTCTCCATTCAATTCCATAAATGGAACAATCTCTGACTTGATGAGTACTTTTTCCGCACACATAAAATCCAGTGGGATTGTCATTAGAATGCCTTTTGCTATCTATTCAATTATTTTTTTGAAGACTTTGCTAAGATTTTTTGTTATACGAACCACTTGTCCTTAAGTCTATTCCACTTCACCATCACTGACTAAGGATTTTTGGGCCAAGGATTTCTCAGAAGGTGCCTTTTCATTCTTGGCTTCACAAATTTACATCTCATAAGTCTTTCAGTTACACTCTAATTCATTCAAAATCATACTAGTTAGATCCTTTGCCTCCCTAGTCGCAGTAACCTTGACATTCCATTTAGATTTTGGTAAGACCCTCAACACTATCTCAACTTGTTCATCAGTAGTAAAGAATTTTCCCAACGGGGTCAATTCATTGGTTAAAGCTATAACTATTGACATCACCTAATGAAAAGATTCATTTTTCTTTATCTTAAAAGCTTCATATTCTTTAAAGAGAAGAGCAACTCTAAATTTTCTCTTTTAAGTAGTGCCCTCATGTGAATTTATCATGGCATCCCAAATTTTCTTTGGAGTGGTGCAAGTGGAGACTCTATTGTACTCAACTGGACCTTATGCACATACTAAGAGTTTCTTTGTTTTTGCATTTTTCTTTAGTGCCACCATATCATCAGCAGTAAATTCGCTTCTCATCTTTTAAACCTGTTCTCCATCTTCTAACTTCATTGGGATAGTAGGACCATCATAAATTCTTTCCAACAACTCATAGTCTTCTCCTTGAATAAATATTTCCATTCTAGCATTCCACCAAGACAAATAAGTGTCATCAAAAAGTGGTGGCATAAAAGTGGATTGGCCTTCACTGTGACTAATAGAGGGTGCGGAATTCATCATACTGATACTACTTGTTAGAATATATACCCTATTAATTACTTATTTTAGCCAAGCAGTTGCCTATCTATGGATTAGGTTGATGCTCGTGTTCCTATTTAGCTAAAATAGTAAATTGCACAGTTATGTTTTCATGGAAAACACCTAGCTCAAAGAGGTGTAAAAAGCAACAACCTGTACCTCTATAAGATTTAACCCCATCTTCATAAAAATATTTGAGCCTCAACAATCAATGAATTAAAAGACTCTTGTAATCTAGGAATTAAACTCTAACTCCTATTTATACAAAAACACAAACCTTCCCAAGGTGAGTGTTGTCAATTCTTCGAGATCCCAAACTTGAAGACATTGTACCTCACATACTTTATACTTCACTATGACTAGAAAACAATACAAATCAAGAACCAACCTAATACATAAAGTATAAGACTCCTTATCTTTAGGTACTAGGAACAAGTTAAACTTTGATGCTTTAAGCTTTACAACTGCACTGACAATTCGTTGATGTGTTTCTATCTTTGTAAGTGCATTAGTAATGAAGTTAGTTTCTACAACAATATATAATGACTCTCAAAAGAGTCCTTTACTGTTTACTTTCTTACGCCGCCCTTCGGCCTCTTCATCTCGACAGACTTCTTTGTTAAGTTGAAGTCCTTCTTCAAGTGAAACTCCTTGCTTTGGTCGAATACCTTCTTAAATTAGATCACCTAGTTTGAATGAAACTCTTTCTCTTCAACTTATTAATTAAGTGTTGTATTCAAATACAACTTCTTTATATCACACGTGATACATCAAGAGTTCAAAAGAGTTTATCTATTCCTATCTGCTTTTCCTATTCTTTATGCGATTGGACCAGCTTGAGTAACAAATTTCATTTAAATTTAAATCATCAAAACTACATTGATCTAATAGATTTTTACCTGGGTAAACTTTGTCATTATACCAACCCTTTTTAGATTGTGTTAACCTATGCATATCAGTATTTAATTTTAGATCATGACTTTTGACTTATTAATTGGACCCTGGTTCTCAATTAATATACTCAGCCTTAAAAAATGGGGAAATAACTAGATGATATAATACGGGTGCAAAGAGTACAAGACCTTTCGTAAGGAGACAAGTTCAAGACATACTCAAGAAGATGAAAGTGTGTGAAGGCCTTTGAACTAATCCATAGAATTGCACTAGTTTAAGAGAGAAGAAGGAGTCTTACACTCATAGTGTACCTATTTCTTGGCTTTCATTAAGGTCTTGTAGTCTTTAACACTCCAAGACCTACATTCCAAGGGTGTCTATTCCTTAGCTTTCATTAAGGGCCTTATGTCTTTTTATGTAGTATCTATAAATAGACTCTTTAGGCTTTTTTTCTCATTAGTTATTGGATGATATTGAAGACAAACTTTGAATTGCCTTTTCTTCTCTCCATTGTGATATTGTAACTAGGGTTAGCAGCTAGGGTGGATTTCACTAGTTTTGATGATTAGCTTAGAAACGTTGGTTCTTGGTGAAACTTGAGTTCCTTTTATGTCAATCTAAGATCTTGGTGTTACTCATATAGGTATTTTGGGTCTTAGTATTTGATACCTCCTTTGGTTCTCTTGATTTATATGTGTTTATGTAAACATATCTATCATTTTTTAAAATTATGTTGAGTTTTGATTCTTGTTTTTGTATTCTCAAATCTTCTCTCTTCTTTAGACTAGTTTTCTCTTCTATTTAGTTTGAATCTATATCATTTGGTATCAAGATCCATGTTTTAGAGTTGTTCCTACAAATCTTTCTTGGATTGTTGTTACCTTGAAGAAAATCATCACAAAAAAAGAGTCAAAGTCCAACAACCACCAAAATAAATATGTTGAGTCTCATTTTTATCACTTAGGCCAAATTTTTTATCTTATATCTACTTAATTTTTTTGTGTTTTGTGAGTTTCTAGTGTTATATCCTTGTTCCCTAGTACTAACAAAGTCTATATCTAAGACTTGAGCTAAATCCGAGTTATTTTGAACCATCCACCAATGTTAAGCTTGTGTTAGGGGTATTAGAGGGTGGATCTTATGATAACTATTGTGGTTGATACATTTTTGGATTGATTTTGTTGTTTTTGTGTTTGGCTTGGTAAAGTGACCTTGGATCCTTAAAAAAATTCAAATTTGGATGTCATTTGCCTAGTGGTCAAACGTTGGTCAACTCTTGAATAGTCTTGTTGTTCTTGCTCATCTTCATATCTTTGTGGAGAAGAATATTCAAAAGTGAGTGTTTGATCTTGAAAAAGGTGAAAAGAAAGTGTAGTACTTGTTCAAGGAAATTTCCAAGCACCTTCCTAGTCATCTAAAAGAAAGAAAACAATAAAAAAGAAGGAATAATCAAGTACAAGGGGGGGCAATATCATTTAAAACTCTTTGGAGCTTGAAAAGGCTCAAATCTTTGAATTTTTTCCTCTAAAACTGAAACAACACTCTTGTTATTGATGATCGATACAAAATTTCAACTTGGAAACAAGAAATTTTTAAGATTCAATAACTAATACCAAACTACCACATTACCAGCAAGGGCTGCCACATCATCCGCTTTGCAAACCTAGGTCTAATGTCAACTATTTGTATTCTTTGTTTCTTTTATTGTTTCTTAGTTTCTTTTTTGTTGATTCTATCACTAATTGACAAACTAGTAACTGTTTGCTAAGTTGTGAATTAGTTTACAGTTCTTTCTTTCGTATTTCCATTCTTTGTGTGATGTTCTCTTTATATGATTCATTGTAGTTTGTTGATCCTAGTACAAACAAGATTTGCTTGATTCTTAACAAAAAATATACTCCAGACAAGAGCATACTCATCCCTTAATCACTCATGAAGTACAAGGTGACTTTGAACACTTGTGAAGCCAAGTGTGAGCTAAATCAAAAGAGTGAGAGTATGGTAAGGCTATTTTAAACATTTTATATTGTTTTGTAGTTGTTTTGTAGGTACATTGCTATGGAACCCGTGGCCAAAAACTCTAAAACCATGAATAATAAAACTCTTGATTCATTCAAGCCTTCTCTTGAGGCTATCAACCGAACCCTTGAAGTGTTGGGGCCAAAAATTTGATCAATGAAAGGGACATTCAATCAAGGGGAAAATGGAAACATTGAGTGGGAGTATGGATCAAGTTGAGAGTCATAGGAGCTCCTAACCCTCTACTCCTCAACACTACCATTTGTCTTCTAGTGGACAAGCCCAAAACACCTCTACTACCATCACACCCGAGACCCTTTATCAAATTCTCTATCCACCATGACCTCTAAAAATTAACACCCAAACCCCTACTTACTGACAAATGCGAAACCCCACAAGACCTCTTGACCCTTAATTCACTCAAGTCCAACAAGAAGGGATTGGAAACCAAATGCTACAACCAAATATCAATGTTTTATCCTAAGCTCCACTTAACCAAATACCACCTCTAAACCCAAATGCTCCACTGCAAACTCCACTTAGCCAAAGGCCTTATTCTTAACCAAATACCCTATTACAAGTTCCACTAAACCCAAACAAAAATTTCCATTTAGAGGAATATGGTATATTAAATCAACATGAAGGTTATATTGCTTACAATGGTTACTAAATGATTGAAGAAGTGATGAGGGGTAGGTATTAGCAAACAGGACATCAAGGTAGATACCTAGGGAATAAAGGAAGACATGGTATAGAAATAGACTAGGAAACTTAGAGGTTGACATCAATTCTATCAAGGTTGGCATTCCTATCTTCAAGGGTGAGAGTGATCCCGAGGTGTATCTTTCATGGGAGTCTTCTTGTGAAAAGTTCCTCCAAGTTAATGATGTTTTTGAAGAGAAGAAGAGTTGATATGCTACAGTTCACTTTGAAGGCTATGCCAGAACTTGGTGGGATTATACTAAAAGTTTTGGGAATGTGATGATTGGTGGTCAACCACTTCCTTGGAAATGCTGAAAAGGATTATGAGAGAGAGAAATGTACCAGAGAGGTATAGATATAAGCTCCATGACAAGCTATACAACTGGAGGTAGGGAATCGAGAGTGTTATGTATTACTAGAGTGAGTTTCAAAAATTAATTTTGAAGCTTGATCACCAGGGAGAATAAGTGTGTCATGACATCATACACATCAAAGTTAGGTTGAACAAAGACATTTCTTCTCACGTGACTCTTCACAAGTTTGAAAACATTTATGGTATCTTCTAAGATGCTCTAGAATTTGAGAGAGAGATAGAAGAGAAGGGTGCCTACAAATCTAAAAATCATCCATCATCTTTGAGTTGGTCTAAAAATAAGGAATTAGCTCAACCTAATGCTAAAGAACCCAACAACAAGGCTATCCCAAAGTACCCCCAAAACATAAAGGTAATAAGTGTTCTACTTCTAATTCATAGGGTTTTTAATGCTTTAAATGTCAAGGGAAGGGAACTATCTTGTGAGTGTCCAAACCAAATGAATGTGGTCATTAGGGAAGGGAAGTTACAATATCTTAGAGAAAATGTGGGATTAGAAATCAAGGGAAATAAGGACAAACCTCAAGATGGAGAGAAAGTGGATGAAGAGGTCAAAAATAAAGAAGATGCTTGTCCATAAGAGGGTGAGTGTAAAGTACCTAGCTATATTATTAGAAGATCCATGTTTAGTAAGGCTTTGGATGATCCAAATCAAAGAAAGAATCTTTTCCATACTAAATGCCTTATTAAATTAGGTGCGTGTTCCAAGATTATAGATAGTGGAAGTTGTGCTAACATTGCTAGGACCACTATGGTTGACTACTTAAAGCTACCCGTTACCCATTATCAATAAAATGTGTTATGTGATGTAATTCCTATGCAAGCATGTCACTTGTTGTTGGGTAGACCATGGTAATTTAATTGATTCACTAAGCATGATGGGAGTAACAATAACTAAACTCTTGAACTCAATAGACGAAGCTTCACTCTTCATTCTCTTTCACTATCTCATGTGAATCAAATCTACGAACAAGCTAAGAACTTGACAAGGAAATTAAAGAGGAAGTCGTTGATAGTTAAGTTGGAAAGGGGGAGAAATATTGCAACAAAAGGGAAAGAAACACTTGATTGTGGGACTTGTCCATAAAGTCCCCTTGTTACTCACTAACCTAAATGCTAGTATTTTTCCTAGAATTGATTCTTTTTAAGTGCAGGTTCAAGATCATGTACTTCAAAAAGAGGACCCAAAAGAGTTCCTCACAAACACATGATTGATGATTTAATGGAGCCCTTGGACGAGAATTCCTACTTTGGGAAGGGTGATTAAAAAATTATTCAAAAGGAAAGGTTTGACACTTTTCCTTATGATTATAGCTTCCCAAAGAATCAAGGTGACTTCCATGATGAAAATCAAGGTAACAATGCTACTCTCTACATTCATTTAAGCTTAAAATATTATGATGTGGGTAGTAGTAGCCAATTTGATGAAGTTGTGGTTTGGCCTAGTGTAGAAGTGCATGAATACTTCCTTAGTGAAACTCTTGGTATGTATGATGATCAATTCACTCTTAAATATAGTTCACTACTTAAACATGTATATGGTGTCCTTGAAGAGTCTAAAGTTAGTGATTGTGTCTATAGTGTTGATCATGATAGTGGAATTATTCTTTGAAACTAGTGTGTGATGAAGGCTTTGCAATTTGTTTGTTCATAGAAATCATATAAATGGAAATTTTCTGAGTAATGACATATATGTTGTGGAAAGAGGACTTCTAGGTCGGAACTACTTATTCTTGAATTTTAGTCCTCTGTTAAAGACAAATGTCTTGTGTGGTTGTGAGGATAACACTTTAGTAGAAGGAAAGTGAAGCCTAGGGTTGTGTCCTTGGCCACTTCTAACATTTGATCTTGGTACCTTTTTGGAATGTTGAAATCTCTACACTTCCAACTTGATGCTTGGTCAAAATGACAAGCAATGTTTGATTGTGGATGCTAGTGTAGGGAGACAAAGTCCATTCTTATATCTTTGTGTTTATCATGATAGCTTTCTTTGTTCAATTTGTACTAAGATTTTTTTGTCCAACACAAAGGACTCGTGGATATACTTCAAGCATGAACCGCCTTGGCTTGATGATGATATTTTTTGTACTACCACTAACCCTCATGCCATGAGAATTTTTTTCTTGATTTCCCTCTTTTGGGTTTTGCAAGATATGACTTTGAGGTGAAATTCCTTTCAAAATAGAGAGAATGATACGCGTGAATAGAGTACAATACCTTTCTCAAGGATCCAAGTTTAAGACATACTCAAGAAGATAAAAAGTGTGTGAATGCCTTTTGAACCAATCAAAAGAATTGCACAAGCTTATGAGAGGAGAAGGAGTCTTACACTCCAAGGGTGCCTATTTATTGTCTTTCATTAAGGGCATTGAGTTCTTTGACACTCCAAGGGCACCTATTCCTTGGATTTCATTATGGGAATTATGTTCTTTTTATGTACTAGCTATAACTAGACTCTTTAGGCTTCTTTTCTCATTATTTATTGAATGATACCGTAAGATAAACTTTGAATTACCTTTTCTAGTGTCCATTATGAGATTGTAAGTAGGTGTAGCATCTACTGTGTATTTCACTAGTGTTGACAATTAGCTTAGAAACATTAGTGCTTGGGGAACCTTGAGTTCCTTTTGTGTTAACGTAAGATCTTGGTGTTACTCATATAGGTCATTTGGATCCTAGGATTTGGTACATCATTTGGTTCTCTCAATTTGTTTATGTTTATATTATGATATCTATCATTTCTTTATTTTCTGTTTAGTTTTGATTCTTGTTTTGGTATGCTCGACTTCTTCTCTTTTCTTTAGACTAGTTTTCACTTCTTTTTAGTTTGAATCTATATCTTGACATGAAATGGATTATGATTCTAGGTTGCTACCATGTGTGGCTAATATTTGATTGTTGATTTTAGTCTGTCACTTGGTTATCTGATTATATTATGTTAGTTTCAGTTAGAGTGTGGCACTGGGTATGGTAAAATTCTCTAATTTCTGATTCGATACAGATATTAATTATAATTATTATTATTAATCTTTGGTTGAGAATCTGGCTTGAGACTGTCAAGAATAAGGTTATGATTATAGGAGAATTATACTATACAATATCATATATTGTCTCACTTTTACTTTTTTTTCTATAAAACTACACAAAAATTAAATGGTAATGATGAATACTTTTGTCACATAAAATTTGTATTTCATCACAAGAAAACTATTGAGATGGAAAAAATTTCATCATTCATTCATTCCTATATCATGGGTCGGTAAATGTAAATAGAGACGACTTAGTGTTTTGTCACTAAATAGACTTTTATTAACTATGGATGTATTTTTTGTACATTAATGCATAGTTTTTCAGACTAACAAATTAGTCATAGAAACTATCTCTTTAACATAATATCATATTTTCATCAATAAAGAGATTACTAAGGCTGATTAAACTGATACGTCACTAACTATTTGGTATAATTGGTGACGACTTCTTTTGTCTCTAATGTTAAATGAATTTTGTTGTTGAATAAAAATTATTTCATCGCTATAAAGTCAACTCTTATAAATGATTTTTTTTGTCCCTTAATGTATGAAATATGAAATAGTGACAACTTTCCCTTTTCATTCTCCCAGTTAAAAAGATCATTTTGGTACTCAATATGTTTTTTTACTAACAAAAAAACTGTCAATATAAATTAATGATAATCACTGTTATCATAAAATAAAACGTTAATTTTGGATGAAATAAATAGGCAATTTTTGAAGAATGATTACTTTTGTCTCTAATTGTCACACTTTTGTGAAGAAAATGTGGCCGTCTTAAAAGAATGATGTAGGTGTCAATAAAATCTCAACTTTTAATTCTTAAATGTGGCACTAATCACAAGCATTGGATGTGATTTAAATTTGTGATAGTACTATTTATAATTCACAATAAGAATTAAAGATAGCGACATACTAATAGAAACATGAAAATAATTTTATAAAATTATTGAAATGATATCTCATTACATATTCCTTGCCGAAAAATCATGTAAAATAATCTAACCTGAAATTTTAACTAAGATATACTCAACAAAGACAATAAAATGGAGTTTTGTTCTTAAAATATCATTGCAAAAACCCATCTATAGTATAGTCTTAATTTCTACCTTCCACAATCCTTATAAATGTAAAATATGGATATAAAGTATTCACCAGAAATGTCACCCTCTTCAATGGGTGTAATACCTTCTGTCATTTATTTTAGGTCTAAATTAACATGGAAAGAGATATTACTTTCCAATCAATGTAAAATATAAAATTCAAACACAGAAGTATATATAGCTTTTAGGTAACCTTGACTTTCTACCAAGTATCAATTTCATACTTTTCATCAATAGCTATGTAAGACTCTCTCGAATTATATATAGCTTTTTTAAATTATTCACGCTAGAAAAAAATATTTTAAGTTATGATAAAGGTAGATAAAGTATATATGTGACTAAACTGTCTTCTTTCTAACATAGATAGTCTCAACTTCTTCACATGTAAAGATGCTCAAATTACACCCTTGAGATGTAATCAATCGCCATCAATATAGTAAACCAAAGAAGGTTGGGATCAAAACTTTAGGGAGTGAAGACAATTATTTTAATACTTTATAGAGTTAGAAGTCAACTAGGAGTTCACCCGTAATGCGTGCTAAATATAAACAAAAGTAAAAATGGGGTCTTGTTTGACTATTTTCAAAGATGTTATTTTGATAATCCTATTTTTAATCTAGAAATAATTAGAGATTAATCAAGTATGGATGATACTTGGGATTATGACTTACTAGGTGTGGGCTCATTCCTGGGTATTTGATTATTTTTCCAAATTTGTCTATAAGTCATGGGTAGGATAAATCTATAAGTTTTAGTGTTGATTTGTAAATCAAACACCAAATATCACAAATGAGTTCTTTCAGACACATTATGAATGTAACAATTTTAACAATCTATGACCTTAATTAACATCCATATGTCTAAGATGAAAATCCCTAGGATTGACCCTTGGAAATATCCTGGGTTTGGAACTCTCTGGCCATCATATGACCTGCATTTACTAGTTGTTTAATGTGGGTATGACTTAGGAGCTTACGTTGTATGGTAAATAGTTTGTCCTATGTCACTAACTATCTAAGTTACGATTGGACTCCATATGAGTCGTATGGATATGGTACAAGAAAAGTAGGTAAATCATAAGATTAATAGTTTCAATCCCTTGAGGTACTGTCTAGAGTATGAGCTAGGGGTACCACTCGTATGATTGCGTATAAGTGATGAACCCTAATCATCCCACCTGTGTTTATCTTACGTCTTTTAAGTTAAGGGTACTTTAGATATTTCCCACCATAAAATTCTTAAGACATCAATCTTATAACATATTGTCTTCTCTCAAAAACACTTTAAAGGATAAAGAACTCTCAAAATCCTCTCTAAATATTCTATAGAAGATTTGGCTAGGGTTTCTACAAGGTGTTCATCTAAAGTCTGAGGAGTCAAGTTATTTCCATGAATCTTCATGAATAGGGCATGTGACTCTTCCCTCATTGTTAGTTCATGAAAATCATGTGTTTAAAGCTTTATTTATGATTCATTAATGGTTGTTTTGAAAACCAATGTTAAGGGTTTTGTATCAAATAGTTGAGTATGGTTTACTTTTGTTTTAAATTATTTTTATACATGTTTTAATAATGGTTCTGCACATGTGGGTGCTTTATAGTTGTGGTTTAATAATTAGGTCATGGTTAACCCTAAACTTGATGGTTTTTACGTTGGATTTGGTCTTGGTAATGGTATGCCATCAATGTGTCTATCAAAATATCTAAGAGAATGAACTATTCACATGTTAAATAGTGTTTTTATCTAAGACATTAGCCTAATGATTAGGAATTATTGGTAAATGATATTGTGAAGGCCTTGTTGGCCAGAAAACTATTTAAATGGTAACCCTGGTGGTGTAATTGTCTAAAAGGATTTGAGTCCCTAAACATTAAATTGATTTATTTCTTTACTAGAAAAAGGGTTCAAGTCCCTAAACATTGAATTGAATTAGTGTCTTTCTTAGACAATGGGTTCAAGTCCTAAATTCAAATAAATTATAAGTTGATTGATAATGGCAATGTCATGTTGTACGCTTGCAAGCTGTGTTGTTATGACGATATAAATAAAGTTCCTTTGTTAAGTGATTGGCTTAATGGTTGTGTATGTGAAATGATGGTTTTAAATTTATCTTTAAAGAGAGATGTGTACCCGGGCCATGAAAATAGAGTTTGAAGGACTAACAATGGAAATCGCGCTAGCCGGTACAGGTGTCTTTGTGACCGGGTGGTTTGAGTCCCCCAAATGAATATATGAATGGGATGTCTAAGTGCCCCATAATATATGTATTGGTTCTTAATTCATCTTGATTATTCAGCGAGGTTCAAGTACCCCATACAGGGATATACAGTTATGGATATTCTCTGGTTCATGTGGCTACATACACTATGGCCTTTCCACCTAGGGGAGAGCTGGGTCCATATAGCCCGTGGGTTCCTTGTTTTATGAAAGTTATCTACATAACCCAGGTTAATATTTTCAAAGTTCATGCTAATCTGTTTTCCTATCCCATCATGGCATATATTTGTAACACCCTATATACTGCGTGTACAAGTTCTTCTTATGTGGCACTTGATATAGACTTATGGGATAGGTAATGGGCTCAGTATCCTATGTGATTAGTGAAGGTAAGATAGTCTTTATGGAATTCCCACATATATTGAAATGTGGAACAATTAAGTTACTGTCGTTGAGAGTATTTAAACTTTGGTCCATAAGTAAGTATTTGAGTTTAAAGGATGAAGTGACCTGATATACATAAGTTTAAAGTTTAACTAAAAGTATTTTGATCTTAAAAGGGAATAAAATATTAAGGTTCTTGATCGACTTATTTAAGTTAGTAGGTAGGTCACCTACTTGAGCCATATGGATCAAGTTAATAGGGACAGACCAATGGAGCATATTTAGGACCTACAATAATGGGATAATTTAAGGCCCCAAACTAAGTAAATTAATTGTTAAATAGAATGACCAGCCCAATACCAAATCTGTCCCATAGCCTAATGCGTTAGAGGCCCATTTTATACTTGCATAAAGTAATTAGGTGTATCACTTACTTTGACCTTTTGAAAAACCTAAGAACTAAGTAGGTGCATCACCTACTAAGACTTCCTTGACCAGCTTATTGGGACAAATACACTACCACCTACTTAAATTAATTCTGGCCAAAATTAAAGAAGAGAAAAGAAGGAGAATGTGCATCCAAGGCCCAATAGATTTTGATCCACAAAGGCCCAATATAATGGCAAATTAAGTGAATCAATTACTTGAAAAATTATGGCCCAAAAATTGACATGAAACTTGGCAAGGAGCAGCTCCTATTAAATGGATTAAAACTAGCTTCGTTAGCTGATTTTTACTTAGATAAAAGACAGCTTTCTAGGTTTTCTCTCTTGTTCTTTCTTAGCTCTTCAACATCCCTATAAGTTCACTAGGGTTGTTGGGATTTACATTCCTACCAAGATAAAGGTAAGTGAACAAATCATGATTTTATCTTAAGAATACTATGAGAATTATGTTCTCCATGTATAAATTACAAGACAACCCCATTAAAGTATGGCAGTTCCATTATTCTTGATTATTAGGAGATTTTCCTCTTCACCTTTGGTTTGTGTGTGAAGGAATCAAGATATTGAAGAGTTATACATTAGAGAATAAACTACCACAGAAATAAAGGTATGGCTACTATCCATTTTTACTTTTTTCCTATATACGTCTGTTGGTAGATGATTGTGTATATATTGTATACATATCGAATGCAGACATTTTATTGCCATTTTTGCCTTTGTATTCTAGGTGCAGGAGCACTAACTAAGGAAGGTGCGGGCATAAACAGTCGTCTCTGGAATTAAGGGCAGTTCCTCTCATGGAATTTGGACTGACCGAATCCCTACTGCTCTGGTCTAGCTTTTTTATTCCCTCTTACTCTCTCCCTGTCTTTCACCTTATTAGCTTCAATCTATTGGACATGTATCATCAACTGAGAAAGGTCGATCTCCCTATTAAGCATAGCAGATCTACACTCTTTCACTACGTAACTGAACATGCCGGTCACGAAATTCCTCATGATGGTCCTGGAGTTAGCCATCATAACAGGAGCATAATTGGATAACTAATTGAATCAAAGACAATACTCCTCAATAGTCATAGACCCTTGTCTCAAATTCATGAATTCCTCTATCTTTGATTTCCTTATTTAAAGAGGAAAGAATCTGTCCAAGAACTCATCCTAGAATAACTGCCAAGTCATGGGAGTGGCATACTCCCATCTACGCTTTCTCCATATCTCCACACAATCATGTGCAACATCTTTTATTTGATAAGAAGATAATTCAACACTCTCCTCCTCAGTCATGTGCACAATCTGGGAGATCTTTCTCACTTCATCCAAATACATCTGTGGGTCTTCACCTACCTTCGACCCATAGAACTCAGGCGGATTCATCCCCACAAACTCATGAACTCAAGCTGTAGCAGAATTATTCTTTTGCAGAGGTGGAACAGTAACCTGGGCATTAGCTTAAGCATTGGTGGTAACTACCTAGGCTAGCGCCTGAAAAGCTACTCGACATTCCAGATGAGATATATGCTCATTCAAGGGATCAATGGGTTGAGCTTGCTCATTTTTTCTATGAGCTCGATGAGGAGGCATTTCCCATTATAAGAGAGCATGAATTAATCGTAGATAAAGAGATAGTTATAGGCACGATAAACTTTAAAAAGAAGGAAAGAAATTTTCCTAAAACATCCCATCGCCTATTGTTCATAGATGTGGCGCGCTACACACCAATGATCAACACTCTACGTAACGCAGCTTGTCAAACTACCTAGGACATAGGACTCCTTAAACCTTAGGATCTGCTACCAAGCTTTGTAATGACCCAAAATTTCCATCCTGAAATGTCACACGGTGCTTAGGGCTGTATGTAGCCCCAAGCTAACCCTCGGACCCAGACACTACCTCAAGGAACTCAATTCAACAATAGTAATGTATAATAAAGAAATATATCACATTGGGATCAAGTGAGATACAAGAGAATACGAAACTGTACAACCAAAATATATATATTGAATTTCAATACATACCATCCTTCTAGGCTGACAAAGCCTCCATACGTCAAACTCAAGGATCCTTTAGGACAAACCCCCGACTGACTCAACAGTACTGAAAGCCATACCAATAAAATGATATCACAAAAATATAGACACGGTCCCTGAACCATGAGGACTCACCACTGAGGAAACGTAGTGAGGCACCCTAATATTGCTAATGTGGCTGTGGCTGAGTACCTGAACCTACATTACGAGAAAATGTAGCACATAGGAAAATATGTGGGTCAGTACTTTGGAATATACTGAGTATGTGGGGGTGCATGCAACAATGTAAATATCATTATCATTTTCATGAAAATATACATATATACAATGATGGCTAAGTTTGTTTGAGTTATATTGAAACATACTTTTCATGATTTTATAGTAAATAAATCATATGATAAAAACCTCATAAATTATCATAAACAACTCAAGACTCGGAGTGACTCGGTAATTCAAGAAACTCAAATATTATAGACATGGGAGGTTCTTATAACCGACATAAACCATGTGAGATACATGGAGTCTAACGTTTTGCCCTCCAAAGAAGAGAACCCCACATAGGTGGGAGCGTCATATTCTTGCCAGGTAGTACAACCTCAATTTAGTGATCATGATCTCATACTCGGCCTCTGGCCCACAAATATCAATACCAATCCTATGGTGGCACGTAGTTTTGGGAGAAATACCATATTTTCCTCTCGGTACTAAATACTACTCCCAGACACAAGCTCAGAACGTGTTAGGAAACCAACCACAAACATCACAAGGATAGATCCTTTCGATTTATAAATTCCTAACTCGACTCAAATCAAATCAATCTTTCTTAATATCAAATATCTTTCTCATTTATCAAATGATAATCAATTTATGGATTCCTAACTAGACTCAAATCAAATCAATCTTTCTCAATATCAAAATGTATCAATTCATTAAAGCATGGAAATATCAATAACTTTGAAGAAATACTAACACTCATTGTAACAACTCAATCTCATGAAATAATATACTCAATAATCAAATTTTTCATAAGGAAGCTTAAAGCTTGACACATATCTTGAAAGCACTTGGAATATCAACTCAAGGTAGAAATATGAAATTCACAATTTTAGATATCAAGTCATAACTTGGGAATAGTAAACTAATCATATATAACAAAGATTGAACAATTTATATCCTCATAGTCTCATGATGAAGTAATTTGGGTATAAACCCACTTGAAAAATTATATAAATCCCTAATAGAAATCATAGCTTTAGGCATAAAAATGAAAGGATTTCTCTTTTTCAAAGCCCCACATACCTTAATCTTTGAAATTGGATGAATTCCAGTGATTGAGACTCTATCCGGACTTGTAATAAATGATTCTCAAAGCCCACACTATGAGGAACTTGGTTCCTGTAGAATCTTGAAGATTTCTGGATGATATTTGGAAGATTAATGTTCTTGAATAAAACCCTAAATATATTTTCTTAAGAGAATTCGAAGAGAAAATGAAGAATTTAGGATTTGAAGGGCATTCTCATATATATAGGGGCCTCCAAAAGATGGGAAAAGAACAAAATACCCTTGCAAAAACGTTCTTTAATTGCTGAAAAAAACAGCTGACGATATTTGTGACAAGTCGTCACGAAATGTCATCACAAAAGGGTGGAATTTATGACTTTCTGCTTAACAGTGACGACCTTTTGTGACAAGCCATCAGACTTGTGACAAGTCATCTCAAAATGTCATCACATAGTTTTCAGGCTGACACGCTGGAGTAAAATAGGCATAACTTTTCGCTTCGATATTGAATTTGGGTGAAATTGGTACCGTTGTAAAGATAATTCAATTATCTATCTGTTTGTGTGTCATGTGATCAAAATTTATTAGGGTAACAAGAAATATACTTGTTTGAAGTTGACTATGCAAAAATCTATCTTAATAATTCGATCGATAAGGGATGTTTTGAATCACCTAATTTCTAGAATATCTTTGAGGCCTTAATGCACATCACCCTTAATCTAAAAACGACCAAAGAACTATAAATTATTTCTCATGAGCTTTAGTCATGATGGCACTATTGGTTAGAGTTCTCGGGGTATTAGTGTTACATGCCCAGTATTCATCTATTAGTCATTCAATTAATTAGATAAGTTAGTATGTTTATACATTCTTGCTCAATGTTATTGTATATTTAGATCCTCAATTTATGCCAGTCTCCTTCACGTAGTTTTATACCCAGTATTCATATAGTATCTATGTTTTATCAAATCCCATCTTCAGTTATAGATATGTCATTAAGGTAAAGTTTTACAGAAACTAAGTGTAGAGATTCACCATCTTATCAGAGAATATTTGTCATCATTCTTTGAGATATTTCATTTTTCAGTTTATTCCATCCTATTGGTGAGTCTAGTTACACTTAGAATGTATGTTTTATGATTACATATAAAATTAGTTTTACTTATTGCATTCACCCCTACATACTCAGTAGATTCTAGAATTACTGATCCACATATATGTCTGTGTGGCTACATTTTTTCATAATGTAGGTACCAATTATATCCCGTACATCATGATTACATAGTTGCAAATTCCAGCCAGCAGGTGATGAGTTCTTGTACTTCACGAACTCTAGATAGTTTTAGTTCCAGTATAGTTTATTTACTATCATATGTGTTCATTAGTGGTAGTTTGATGCATGTCCCAGCTATCTATAGTTAGTATACTAGAGGCTTCATAGATGTCAGTCTGAGTAGGTCATGTATTTCTTGTTTCATCCTTTAGATTTTTCAAATTTTAAAGCTTTATCAGTATTGTATCTATTTTAGATTCTCAGTATGATTATATTTTTGCATAGCAGAACAACTATTTATTATGTTATAATTCTATTGCTTACCAGTATGCCATTTCATAAGTTAGCTTGGGATCACTTGATGTTCCAACCATCATGTGACGACTAGGGGATAGTCTCGGGTCATTGTAATTTCTGAGCCAAGAGGGTGCATTTACATTTTTAGAAGGAAATAGTCCTTGAGTAGGGGGTAATATTGAGGTACCAAGAGATAAGTTTATTTCTTATATTAAGGCAGATGATACATAAGTCATCTAGTATTTGTGAAAGATAGACAAATAGACTCACCGACGCTTTAATCTATTTCAGTGGTAAATGAATTTCATGATGTATTTATTGAAGATCTCTTAAGTTTACCTCTAGAACAAGAATTAGAGTTTGTTATTGTTGTGATCCCAGGTACTTAACCAATTTCTATTTCCTCGTATAGAATGGCCCCTATAGAATTACATGAATTAAAGGAACAATTAAAAGATTTTTTAGAAAAAGGTTTAATAATTCATAGTATATCTCCTTAGGGCTCATCCATGTTATTATACGTAACAAAGATGGTACATTGAGAATGTGTATTTATTATCGATAATTGAATAAGGTGACAAGTAAAAGAAAATATCCCTTCCTAGAATTGATGATTCTTTTAATTAGTTAAAAGGTTCTACGGGTTTGTCAAAGATCGACTTAAGGTCAGGTTATCACCAATTGAGGGTGAAGGAGAAAGATATACATAAAATGGCTTTTTCAATGTGATATGGCCATTTTGATTTTTAATTATATCATTTGGGCTAACTAATGCACCAACAACTTTCATGGATTTGATGAATAGGTGTTTAATCCATTCTTAGATGTATTTGTTATTGTATTTATAGATGATATTCCTTTGTATTCAAGATCGGTCGAAGAACATGATTATTATTTGTGACACGTGTTACAAATCCTTCATAATAATAAGTTTTATGCCAAGTTGTCTAAATATGAGTTTTGGATAAAGTCGATAGCATTCTTGTGTCATATTATGTCTGATAATCAAAAGATAGAGGCAGTGAAGAACTAGTAAAGATCCACAATGCCTACGAAGGTTCGTAGTTTCCTAGGCTTGGTAGGTTATTATAGAAGGTTCGATGAGGGGTTTTCTTCCATTTCTGCACTTTTAACAAAGCTAACACACAAAGAAGACAAGTTACAATGGAATGAAACTTATGGAAGAAGTTTTCAAGATTTGAATAATAAGTTGACTTCTACACCCATTTTGGTACATTTGAAAGGAACATAAGGCTATGTGGAATATTTTGATTCTTGAGGTGTTGGCTTCAGATGTGTTTGGATGCAACATGGTAAAGTAATAGCTTATGCCTCAAGACAATTACGACCACAAGAGAAGAATTATCCAATACTTTATTTTGAGCTAGTAGCATTTATATTTGCTTAAAAAATAAAAGGCCACTACTGGTATGGGGTTCATGTTGATATATACCAACCGCAAGAGTTTTCAGTACCTCTTTAACTAGTGGGAACTAAATTTGAGGCAGTGAAGGTGGCTTGAACTATTAAAAGACTATGATGTTGATATCTTATATCGTTCGGGGAAAGAAAATGTGGTTGCCGATACGCTAAGTCATAAGGAGATGGAAAATAATTATAGGCATATTTCATAATGGCAAGGAATAAATAAAGATCTACACCAATTAGCTTACTTGGGGGTTCGCCTTCTTAAATCTTCAGACAAAGGTTTTATTGTGCAAAATGAAGCAGAATCCTTATTAGTAGCCAAATTTAAGGAGAAGAAATAGATATATCCTATTTGTTTGCAACTTTAGGAGAATGTACAATAAGGTATGACAAAGGCTTTTGATCTTACAAAAGATAGAATACTTTGGTTCCATATAAAATTATTCAAATATTTGGCTAAGTGGCATATGAGTTAGACCTACCCTAGGCGCTTTCAATGGTGTATATGGTTTTTCATGTCTCAATGTTTCGAAAGTACAAAACTGATCCATCTCATATTACTCATACAAAAAATGTACAGGTTACAGAAGAACTCACTTATGTAGAAGTGCCTACTTCTATATTATATCAGCAAGTAGAGAGGTTAAGAAATCAAGAAGTAGATTCTGTAAAAGTGCTTTGAAGGAGGCCTCAAGTAGTAGAAATCACATGGGAAGCCAAAGAAGCAACGAAGTTAAAGTACTCTCATTTATTTGAATCCAAATGAAAGGTCCAAGGATGCTAATTTAGGGTATTAACAAGAATGTATAAATATGTAATAGTTATGTGTATAACAGTGAGTTTAAAATTAATCTTATATTTGTTTAGGTTCGATAGTTATGCTATCATTCGAGGATGAATGTTTCTAGAGGGGGGGGGGGGGAGATTTAACACCTTATATTATACATGTACTAGTTCTACTTATGTGGCACTTGATATAGACTTATGGAAAGATAATGGGCTTGATATCCTATGTGATTAGTGATGGTAAGATATGTTTAAAGTAATTTCCACATGTATTAAAATGTGGTACGATCAAGTTACCATCAATGAGAGTAGTCAAATTTAGGCCTTAAGTAAGTATTTGAGTCTAAAG
Organism: Capsicum annuum; assembly: GCF_002878395.1. NCBI lineage: Eukaryota > Viridiplantae > Streptophyta > Magnoliopsida > Solanales > Solanaceae > Capsicum > Capsicum annuum. Next base: position 168,290,599 of record NC_061113.1, read on the forward strand.
GATGAAGTAACTAGGTATACATAAGTTTTAAGTTTAATTAAAAGTATTTTGATCTTAAAAGGGAATAAAATATTAAGTTGCTTGCTTGACTTATTTAATCTAGTAGGTGAGTTACCTACTTGAGCCATATGGATAAAGTTAATCGGTCCAAGCCCAATGGACCATATATAAGACCTAAATTAATTGGGTAATTTAAGGCTCCAAACTAAGTAAAATAATTGTTGAATAGAATGAGCAGCCTAATGCCAAATCTATCCCAAAAGCCCAATATGGTCAAGCAAAGTACATTACCACCTTTTGATCCACATTTCTAGTCCAAATTAAAGAAGAGAAAAGAAGGAGAATGAGAAGCAAAGGCCCAATAGATTTTGATCCACAATGTCCTAGTATAATGGGAAAGTTAGTACACCACCTACTTGACAAATTATGGCCCAAAAATGGCCAAGAAAAATGGCCAAGAGTCGTTTATTTTACAAGAATTAAAACCGGCTCATTTTAACATAAACAAAAAATAGTTTTCTAGGTTTTCTCTCTTGTTCTTTCATAGGTATAAAACAACCCAATAATTACACTAGGGCTTTTGAGATTTACATTCCTTTCGCGATAAAGGTAAATGAACAAATCATGAGCTTATATTATGAATACTATGAGAATTATACTCTCTACGAATAAATTACAAGACAAACCTTGTAAGTATCACTGTCCCATTATTCTTTATTATTAAGAGATTTTCCTCTCCTCTTTTGGTTTGTGAGTGAAAGAATCAATCTATAGAAGAGGTATAAATTAGAGAATAAAATACCACATAAAATAAGATATGGATACTGTCCATTTTTGCCCTTTTCCAATATACATATGTTGGTAGAAGACTGTGTACATATTATTATTAAGAACCCAATGGATGGGAAGTACAATTTTGGTTGTCATATTAAGTGATATTTGGGGCTTTTTTGGATCTAACTTATGTATATATGTTGGGGATGCTTGGTTGATATTGGTAGAAAGGTGTAAATAGTTTTCATTGAAAGGTAGAAGAAGGATATAGTGGTATACCACTAAATTGAATATCACATTAGTTTACTGTCCGCACCACTTGATAAAATGTTTTGAGAGTACAATAAAGACAAAACTGTTAAGGGGTATCCTATAAGAAGTTACATTACATGTGAATGTAATTGGATAAGAACAAGGTTGAAAGAACACCCTTGGATTAGTTAATTGGTGGTTACTACCCGATTACTATTTTGGTAAGTTTAAATGTCACGAATGTATTAATTTGCTACTAATACTTGTTTTTTGATATTGTAAATTAATAATTTAAAAGTGATGACATTAAGTAAAAGTTTGATCTATTGTGCAGCGGGTACAAGGGTGTGGGTTGGTGCTCTCAGGCCATTATGGCTATGGGTGCCCAGCTGTCCTAATGGTATTTGAGACATGACAATATGGATATATATCTATTTCATTGGTTATGTGCATTGGTTGATTTGTTTTGAATTGTTTGCACTATATTATCAATATCCTTGAGTTACATGATAGCACTTGAACCTCTAACTGTCTTCAAATGCTATATCACCATGCAATGCAGGCACTGGTCATGTTCTAACACCTCCTTCTTAGTGACTTGGATTTGAGTACAACTTGGGTTTAGTTAAAGTGGTGAGCTTTAATACTTTGAAAAGCTCAATTTCTTGCTTTTTGTTTTTCTTTTGTCTTAATTGGTATAGACATGGATATTTGTTTTAGGTATGGTCAGGGGCATGTCCCAACTATATATTCTTGGATTATTATAGTATTTTTATGGATAAACTTAAACTTGGGTATGTAATTGAATGGATATAGATTTGGTTATTGTTTTGTATTTGTAGGTTTTGTATTGGATGGTTTGACTTATTTGGGTAGTTCATGGTCATGGAACTATCCCAAAGTATTTAGGTTATAAATTATTCTATCTTGTTATATAGTTGTAACTCACCTATCTTAGGGTATACATATTGGTTGGTTGGATTATGTAGTGGGGTGATCTTCGGTCCTTACTGGACTTGAAATTCCCATTACAACTAGGCCCTAGTTTGGGTCTTGTCAAGTTGGTATCAGTGCCTTGGTTCATGGCCAGTTGGGTGCCCATAAAGAGATGTCTAGTAGATTTTATTTTAAGGGTGTTATGCATGCCACACTTATAAGAGAGAGGCTATAAGACATTTAGGAATGTTTCACTTTCTTGTTGTCTTAAATTCGAGCAATAAAGTCTAAGGTCTTGGATCCTTCTTATTTCTGTTTGCTTATCTTTTAGATCATGACTTCAAGAAGATTTGAAGTTCATGAAGACTCTTTTGTCCCGACTTAGGACATTATGTACGGAGATTGTAAACCTTCTAGAGTCCAGACTTGATCAAAGGTCACTGCATTTGACTGTCCTTGTAGGGTTCCACCTTTCCTAACTGATCCAACTCCTGAGAGTAATACCCGTACTCAGTGACCTCAAGGGAAGGCTACTAATTCTGAGTTTCATTGCTCCCTTACACTATTGACTCATTTGTTGGCATCTCAGTCACAAGAGTCAAGTTCTGCTGGTGTTGCTATGGGTCATCTGAAACAACTAGAGTTTGCTAATTCATGAGGTTGCATTCTCCTATGTTTATTAGTACTAAGGTTTAGAAGGATCCTCAAAGTTTCATTGTTATAATGGAGAATATATTTTGGGTTATTCAAGCTTTGGAGGTTAAAGGTGTTAAGTTTGCTACCTACTGTTGTAAAGACGTGGAATACCAGTGGTAGAAAGTCTAGGAATAATCGAGGGGAGAGGATACTGGTTCTTCTTTGCGGGAGGATTTCTCTAGTGAATTTCTGGACCATTTTTATCTATAGGAGTTGAGGGAGTCAAAAGCAAAAGAGTTTGTAAATTTCAAGCAAGGTAGGATGTATGTCAAGGAGTATGCCTCGAAACTTCATCAGTTGTCTAGACTTGCTCTAAAGTTGGTTTCTAGCATGAGGGCTAGAATGCAAAAGTTTTCTTCAAGATTATCTCATAAGTTGATCCTTTAAAGTAAGGTTGCATTAATGAATAAGGACATAGAAATCTCCAGGATGGTTATGTAATGTAGCAGGTAGAGCAAGAGAAGAGGAACCATGCTGAGTTTAGTTAGTGGAAATGGTAGAAATTTAGGCCTTCTATGCAAGGTGGTAGAGATGGTCAACTAGCCACAAGCACACGCTCCTCCATAAAGGTCAACTGATCGTCCAACTGAACCGAGTCCCATATAAGAACATGAGATGGATCTGGAATATACTTATGCAACATAGAGACACGGAAAACTGGATGGACAATAGCAAAGTCTGGAGGTAAATCCAACTCATAGTCAACTTCGCCAACCACACGAAGAATCTCAAAAGGACTAATATAGCAGGGGCTGAACTTTCCCTTCTTTCCAAACCTCATCACACCTCTCATAGGTGAAACTTAAAGGAATACACGACCACCCACTCTGAATCTCTAGGAAAGCAGTCTACGGTCAACATAGGCCTTCTTCCTACTCTGGTCTACTTTCAACCTATCCTGAATCACCTTGACTCTATATAACGAGTCCTAAAGAAAATATTTACCATAGGGTCTAACCTCGAATGTCTCAAACCATCCTATAGGAGAATGACAACTCCTACCGTATAATGCCTCATAATAGACCATCTCAATACTCGAATGATAACTGCTGTTGTAGGAGAATTCAATCAAAGCTAAGTGTTGATCCCATTTACATCTAAAGTCCATAATAAAATCTCAGAGCATATTCTCAGGCACCTAAATAGTCTGCTCGGACTGACTATCTGTCTGCGGATTAAAGGTTGTACTCAAATCCAATCGAGTACCCAACTCCTCCTAAAATGCACTCTAAAACCTCGAAGTAAACACGGAACCACGATATGATATGATAGAGACAAGAAAACCATGCAAACAAACTATCTCCCTAACATAAATCTAGGCTAAATACAAGTAAAACTACCCATACTTACCGCCTTGCAACTCAAGGCATCCGCCACAACATTAGCCTTACTCGGATGGTACAAGATAGAAATATCATAGTCCTTTAGAAACTCCATCCATCTATGGTGACAAGAATTAAGCTCCATCTAGGTCATAAGATGCTACAGACTATGATGATTGGTGAATATATCTCACAATGCACGCCATATAAATAATGGCTCTAAATCTTGAGCATAAAAACAACCGCTGCCAACTATATATCGTGAGTGGGGTGGTTACGTGCATGCATCTTAAGCTATCTATAAGTATAAGGAATAACACGACCTTGCTGCATCAAAACACAACTGAGACAAACACCGTAAGCATCACAAATCACTATAAATCCTTCGCCCTTAATAGGAAGAGCTAACACCAAGGATGAAGTGAGATAATCCTTGAGCTTTCTAAAGCTTGACTCACACTCTTTGGACCATCGTAAAGGAACTTCCTTCTAAGTAAACTTAGTAATAGGGGCCAATAGGGTAGAAAAGCTTTCAAGAAAAGGCCTATAATAACTATCCAAACCAATAAAACTATGAACCTCAGTCGAAGATATAGGAATAGCCCAATCACGAATCAGTGAAATCTTTGACGAGTATACCATAATACCTACCTTGGACACCACGTGTCAAGGAAAAGATACCGACTCAAGCCAAAACTTGCACTTGGAGAACTTGGCAAAAATCACATACTCTCTCAAAACCTAGAGCACTACCCTTAAATTTTGTACATGCTCCTCATTAATGTTCGAGTAAGAAAGGATATCATCAATGAACACTATGACAAAAGTTTCTAGCGTAGGTCTAAACACACGGTTCATTAAATCCATGAAAGCGGCTGGAGCATTAGTCTGCCCAAAAGACATCACCAAAAACTCATAGTGACCATAACGGGTCTTGAAAGTGGTCTTTGACATATCCTTAGACCTAGACCTCAACTGATGATAACCAGACCTCAAATCTATCTTAGAAAATATTGATACGCCCTGAAGCTGGTCAAACAAATCATCAGTGTGTGGCATAGGATAATGGTTCTTCACCGTCACCTTATTAAGCTGTCTAAAATTAATACACATCCACAACAAGCCAAATTTCTTCTTCACAAACAAAACAAGGGGTCCCCATAGGGAAACACTCGGTCTAGTGAACCCCTTGCCAAGAAGATCCTAAAGCTTAGAGTTCAGCTCCTTAAGCTTTGCAGGAGGCATACCATAAGGTTCCATAGGAATAGGTCAAGTACCAGGCTCCAGGTCAATAGCAAACTCAATCTCACGGTCTAGGGGAATACCAGGCAGATCATCAGGAAACTCAAACATAATAGTAACAAAGTCAAGCGTTGGACTCTCTACACGAGTATCATGTACATAAGCAAGAAAAGACTCATAGCCTCTCAATATACGTCATCTAGCACAAACTTATGAAATAGTCCCCATCATCTTATGACTAATCACTCCCTACTATACGACTGGGGGTATACTGGGCATGGCTAAGGTAACTGTCTTGGCAAAATAATCCATGATTTCATGATAGAGGGATAACTAGTCCATGCATAGAATCACATCAAAATCCAGTATATCGAGAATAGTAAGATCAGTATAAGTATCAATATCACTAACTATCATGACACATGATCTGAATACCCAATCCACTACTAAATTATCACCTATGGGGGTAGATACATGCAATGGTATAGATAATAAATCATTATTCAATGCAAACTGTGGTGCATAATAAGCAGATATATAAGACTAATTGATCAAGGATCAAATAAAGCAAGAGCAGACTTATGGCATACTAAAATCGCACCCATGAATACTGCATCCAAAGTCTCAGCCTCGGGTCTAGAAAGTACTAGATATAACAAAAAACACCCTCCACCTAGCTAGGCACCTGAACGACCACCTAGCCTGCCTGCCTGCCTGAGTACCACCTCGAGTTCCCTTATAGCCACCTCTACGACCTCGTGCACTATGCCTACCTGATGGGGAAAATTCCCTAATAGGAGTAGCTCCCTGGGCTGTAACAACCATCGCCCCACGACTAGGGTACTCTCTAGAAAAATGACCAGGAAGTCCACAGGAAAAACATGACTCACAAGAAGAATCAAAACTCATATAACCAGCTGATCCGGCAAAACTGCCACGCCTAACATGGCCCATAGATGAACCTATCATAAGCTGATCATCGCCCTTACTAGGACACCCACTAGAAACAAAATAATCCCCACAGCTGTTTGAAGAGCTTCCTGAACTAGTCGACTTTCAGGCTTAAAACATGGATACAGAGGATGTTCAGTATATGAAATACCACATCTGAACTGGGAACTACTATTGCTCCCACCAAATTTGCCCTGATACTTAGGCCTCTTATCATGACCCTCACGCTGCATGTCCTTCATCACCCTAGCATGATAAACTACCTCTACAAAACACCTACCAACAATAACTAAACTCTGAGTAGCCATTCTAATAGCATGTCTTAATCTCCTCACAAAGTAGCAAACCCTCTTATACTCCATATCTAAGATAGCAATTGTATGCCTAGCTAACTCATGGAAATGAGCCTCATTCTTAATGACTATCATAGAAACCTACCCCAACCTAGAGAACTGATCTCTCAAATGATCTATAAGGATACATAGCATGAAATTCTTAAAGAACATCTTGGAGAACTGAGCCCAAAAGAGAGATGAAGATCCAACTAGATTAGAACTCCTAAAATCTTTCCACCAGTGTCTAGAAGACAAGTCTAGCTGAAATGTGCTGTAGTCCACACCACGAGTCTTCACAAGGCCTAATCCATGAAGCCTATCCTCACAGGCAGTTAGAAACTCAAATGCATCCTATCTAGGAGCACCAACTAATCTAGGCAGAGCCAACCTCAAGAACCTAACATGCGTCTTTAGCTCCTTGGTAGATAGAATAGGACAGATCCCAACAGGTTGAACAACTACCAGAATAGGAGGAACCCTAACTCTAGGAGTTGTAACTGTAGGCTGTACTGATGCACCAGTAGTATACCAACCATCAACAAAACTTAACAACTGAACTAAAGTATCTTTAAGGAAAGAAAAGGGAATAAATTATGGTAGAGCTTGGGATGGTCCTTGGCCTACTACTAGCTAAGGTAGTGGATTCTCTAGCTCCGATGCAGGAATAAGGTCTCAAGGAGGTACACCCTGGTCCCTAACTAGGGATAACTCATTAGTCTAGGTCTTAGGACCCACCTCTTATATCATCGAAGCATGTGTCTTGGAAATCTGGGAAAGAGTAAAGTCAATAGAATATCCTACAAACCCCTTCAGACTCTTAGCACAGTAAGAATGACACAAGTGAAGGACTTCTAAGAATGTCCCATAGCCTCCTAAAGATAGGAAATAGAGGTTAGCATTCTGATCTACAGGATTTTATCAGACACTTACTCTTGTATCAATAATATCGGTGAAACCTAGGCTTTGATACCAATTTGTCATGACCTGACTTTCGAGTCATATTGGCACCTACCACACTCCATCAGTAGGTAAGCCGATACTTTAACCCAGAGCTAATGCAATGGGTTACATTTGAAAGAACATCCAACATGGGCCCTATGTGTCAACACAATATATAAAATCATTATTTCACAACTAAGGATAGCCAAAAATCAAATACAAATCCCGCTACTTGATATTATTAAAACCAAAGCTTCTAAAGTTAAAAAGAGGAATTTGTAATCTCAGATTCTAAATTATCTTAAATAATCTCATACATTTGTCTCGAGAGCAAAAGAAAAATAAGGATAGAGGGGAAAGAAGGAACCTCGATTTGTAAGAGCTCACCCTATAGTAATTAGAGCCTGGGTCTGCACCAAAAAGGTACAAAAGTGTAGTATGAGTACCAAACCACGGGTACTCAGTAGGAATTATCGACTGACTGAGCTCAAATATAATATAAGGACAATATAAAGTAAGACAATAATCTTACAGTCAAGGGGTAGGATCGAATCTAAACCTGCTTTGATACCAGTGTACTAATATCTATACTACTAAAGCAATAACATGACATGCTATCTCAATTTACTCCATGATCTCCATAACAACTAAGATAATTTCAAAAGTGTAAAGCCATTTTCACAATAGCAAAGCATTTACTTTCCATAGTCATCATCAACTATCTCTAGACCATAAAGCACAAGAACTTACCCCGATGTCCCACACTACAGTGAAATACACAAAAAAATGCACAACAAAGAACTCATCACGACGTCCCATACCCCAAAAGAGTACACAAAAAGAATATCAAGCAAGAACCCATCACAGCATCCCATATCACCGAAGAGTAAATCGAAAGAACATAACATATAATATAATAAAGCACCACTATTCTATCAATTAACTGAAACCATGGGTAGCTCTACCCCGCGATGTCTCATTACCAAAATCCACTTCCGAATACCCATACAATACTTTAACATAAAGAAAGTAACATTTTTATAAAATAAATATGTAGTAATCAATTCTATAATTTATTGATAAACACCGTATAAAGTTGATACTAGTTATCCTTATCCTTCCAAGAGTCAACAGATTTCAAGTCTCAAATTAGGGAAACTACAAGCCACCCATATTATAGTTTATTCATCTATCATAAGGCCATTTTTTAGCTTGCATCTTCGTGACATAAGTTATGAATAAAGATATCTCAACGTTATATATTAGAAGATAATTTAAACAACCATCATGAAATACTAGGCACATCATCACTAAGCATGTCACAACCTTAAGGACTAATTTGCATATTTTAATAAAGTAAAGTCCACTAACTAGATTACTAGGTTTCTAGCCTCCAAATAGTGATCATCAATTTTAGAAGTAACTAGTTATCACATAAGCCACCTTACTAGGCAACATTTCATAATATAACATCTTATTTAAGTCAAGGATATGTATTAGGTTAGCCCTTAATTTTATGTAAGATTATTCATACCATGAGGTCTTAACTCAATATTAGTTGTAGTTTTTCTCTAGTTGCTAATTTAGCATCAACGGGGAGGGGGTATCTCCCCTATTATTTAGTGATTTGGAACAAGAAATCAATAACAATTTACCAAGAGAGACCTTATATTCAAGAACATAGGCGGTTGGCCCCACATGGCCTAACCTTATAAATATCATTACATATAAGTAAATTTATCCCACATGGCATCATAAAGTTCTTACCTTATCTGGATTCACCGGGCATCATCATAATATTAACATATTCCTCCGGATGTACTGTACATCATCATAATATCAACATATTTCTCTGGATTTATGGACATCATCATAATATCACATATTCCTCTAGATTCACCAGGCATCATCATAATGTTACAAGTCTCCCAATACCACAACATACATACATATGCATAGCCAGAACACTAAACATACACAAAGGTTTACAAGATAAAAAAGTAGCAATATAGGATAACACTTTCCATTTCACCTTATTAATATGCTTCATATGTAATATGAGCATAAACAAGAGCACGACTATTTATAAGAAATACATAATAATCACTCAAGAAGATTATTCAAGTCATGATCATAATATAGTCCGATAATCGAATTCAACATTCACAACTCCTATTTAGATATAGTTTAGACAATTACCATGTATCTAATTCACTAAGCATCTACTTAGTTCAAGTTTATTGTGGGTCAAGTTCCCACTTCTAAATCCTGAGAATGTCAATCTTACCAACACAAGTCTAGCTTCTACCTAAATTTAAGCTAGGTCATCTATACCTCACCATAAAGGGTTAACAATCCTTTCCATATCTATAGGGAAAGTCACTTCAAGAATCTCTCCTTAGTCAATCCAAAACCAAGGTCATCTTTCATCTAGGTATCATATAGGTCAATACACTCCTAAGGTTTGAGAAGCATAAAATTCATGAATACATAGAACAACTATAGTGTTATCACACTAGTCATGAGACAACAAATAAGATAACCAAGGTCCTAGACCAAGGATCAAATATCACACCTTACAAATTAATAGTATACAGCTATCAATAAATCCCAAGTTCACCAATTAATAAACTATCATCTAAATTCTATACCTAATCTCATAGAATATCAATAATTACATGTAAGACCCCACAAAGTTCTAGTCCATTCAGTCTTTTATAGAATGCAAAAAGGGGTCCCAGACTTAAAAATTTCAGCGAAGTGTTGTCACTTAGACTTATTTTTTTCCTTGATATTAAATGGAATTATTTAAGATCTTTCTGACCTTAGATTATTGAATTTTATAATGATTCATGATCAGGGTTATCTATAGGTCTTCTTGAGAGAGTTTTGGAATTTTTGAACACCTTTGAGACATGTTTAGATGACCAAAATAGCAAGCCAATGTGATCTCAATGCGTTGCATTTGCTATTGCGTCGACAGTATTGATTCAGTGCTTCGACAATCATGTCGACACCATTGATGCGGCACTTTGCCTATCAAATCACTGGGAAAATTTTGCTCATTTAATTATGATTTTCCAAGGGCAATTTGGTAGGTCCTTTTTTCCTTACCTAATTTAGTCAAAACACAAAATTAAGCACTTAAAAGGAAAATACATTCACTCATTCACAAAATTCTCTCAAGAAATAAACCTTAGTTAATCAAACTCAATGTCAAGTTCAAAGAAATCCACAACAATCTTTATGAAATCAATAATTAAAGTATGTTAGGTGTTCATCCTTGCATCTCTTTCTACCCTTGAAGTCAAAGAACCCTTTTTAAAATATGAATTATGATTCCCATGTTATGAATTATATTATGCCTATTTTTGTGTTTTTATGGGTTTTGAGTTCAGATATTTTATGAATTTCATGAAATTAAGTTAGCATCAGTGTTGAATTATGAATCTCTTATGTCAAAACCCTTGAATCTGCAAGTTTCATATTGTAGTTATGATTCCCTATGTGTTTATTTCTGATGTATACCAATCATGGTCTCTAAATGGTTGATTAAATGTCTATATAAGTAAATTATGCATGGGAACCTATTGTTGTGTTATTAAAGTTGTGATATGAGTTTATCTATTATGCTATCGAGTCTTAGGGGTATTTATTACCTAAAATCTAGCTATTTACTATGTTTCGGTAGTTATAGAATAGTTCCAATAAATGACAAGAATAGTATTACTTAGTTAGTTAATAGAACTTAGTGAACTCAGTCCAGTTCAGTTAGTCAACATGACTAGGCTCATTTCAGTTAGGCTTAGTAAATCTAGTGCTCAGTGTCTTTTAGTTGGGAGTAGGATTTAGCACCGAAAAAACCTAGAGATGGGGAAATTCCTACCAACTAGGGTTTGACCCTTAGTAGCAATCCCTGAGTTACAAAATTATGTAGAGAATATAGATAAGTCGTCCTCCTTCCAGACTAGGGTTGATGCAATCATATATATATTCCATGAGTCTTCCTACAAGATTAGCATTGACACAACATTGTTAGTATCCCATGGCAAGGTGCTAACACCCTTCCAACTTTGGTTACAGGTTGGACCAAAATAAGTCTATAATGGGGTATGTCGGTTAGATGAACACTCCCAAAGTTATAGTTTCAGTTTCAATATTCAGTAAAGATCTTAGTCAGTTCTACAGAACCATGTCTATCAGTTATCAGTTACTCAGCCATCAAAATTTAGTACTTCATTTCAATATAATCTTAGATACATGATGTATACCTATATGCGTAGCATTGCATGTTTAGTATATTTGGTACTTATAGTTTTGCATGTACTCTGATCTAGTTACTTCATGATGTTCATTCAGTTAGTTATCATATCATGCATATGAACCCATGTATATCAGCCTTACCTCACTTAGCATACCATTACATTTCACGTACTGATGCATACTTTCTCTTTTGCACTATGATGTCTTATATCATAGGTTCGGATGCTCCAGTTCCTGATCGTACTTTGTAGCTCAAGCTATCAGTAGCAGTTATAGTGGTGAGTCCTCATATTTTAACGATAGTGTTTATCTATTTTAGTATTGCACTAATTCAACTGTTATTTTAGTTGGAGTTAATTAGGGGTTTGTCCCACCAACTCTATATTCAGACAGTTAGATGCTTTCAGACTAGCATAGTTAATTATTCAATTTTTGATGTTATTTTAAATTATACTCAATTATTATTTTACTATTTTGAGAACCTTATGGGATTTTTAGATTACTTCCAGATACATATTTTTGTTTTATATTTAATGCTCACAGCATTACCAATCATGGGTTAGCTGTTAGTACTTCAGGATCGTATGCCAAAGGTGTAGTCTCGAGGCATTAAAAACTTAGTATAAAAGCCTATAGTTCAAAAGAGTCCTAGGGAGTCTAAAAGATGTGTTAAGTAAAGTCTAGCGCATCGGTGTGTAGCACACCACACTTATGGGCAAGAGGCTATGAGGCATTTTTAGGTAAAAAATTGCTTTTTTCAGTGTTCATAGCGTGCGAGTGAGCATGAGCTTAAGTTGGACTCTCTATCTAATCAAACTTTTTATTCTGTTTACAGAATATGCCTCCTAGAAAGGTGAATGGAAGAAGAACTAGAAACCAGCCAACACCTTCGCCGATTTAGGAAGATCCCTTGAATGAGCACATTTCTCACACAGAATTCAAAGCAACTTTCACTTCTCTAGCCCATTCTATGGAAGCCTAAAATCTTCGACCAGCTGCTGTTCAGGCCAGCCTAGTTGAAAATACTACTATAGCTAGAATTTGGGACTTCACCCGAATAAACCCTCCTTTATTTTTAGGGTCTTAGTCTGAAGAGAACCCATTGGAATTCCTTGACATTGTGCAGAAGATAACAGACATTATGGGGGTAACCACTAGTGAAAGAGCTGAGTTTTCTTCCTATCAAATACCGTATATGGCTCATACATGGTTTAAGTAGTGGAAGGTAACTAGGGGCACAGATGCAGGGCCTATAGAATATGAGGAGTTTACTACTACCTTTTTAGATAGGTTTTTTTTACTATAGTTAAGAGAGGCTAAGGTGTTAGAATTTAACCACTTGAAGTAGGGTAATATGAGTACGAAAGAGTATTCCTCAAATTTACTTCATTGGCCAGGTATGCTCCTTATGTGGTAGCTGATAACAGATCTAAGATGAGTTAGTTCATGTCTTGTGTGTTCGACAATGTGGTCAAGGAGAGTATGACTAAAATACTGATTAAGGAAATGGACATAGCTATTTTGATAGTCTATGATCAATAGATTAAAGAACAGACAACTAAGGAGAAAGAGAGGGAGAACAAGAGGGCTATAATGGTTAGCTTTAACTTTACTAAGCCTAAGTCAGATGGTAGTAATCGACCTTAGATCTGCCTAAAATCTTTTTTCCCAGCTCCTTTTTCATCTAGTGCTCTGGTGCCTAAATTCTGAAATGGTAATAAGGATAGGGTACTAGGCTCTAAAACTTAGGGTAGCGTTAGCAGTGCTCGAACAACTCCTCTCTGCCAGAAGTTTGGCAAACATCATCGGGGTGACTATAAGGCAGCAGTGATGTGTCTTTTGGGTGTATTAAGCTAGGCCATAGGATTAGAGATTGTCCTTAGGTGGGTTTGAAAAGTCAATATAATCTTCCACAGCTCAGTACGGTCGCCTATCTCAGTAGGGTGCCACTTCTAGTGCCATTAGTGGGCAACGCTTAAAAAGGCTATATGTACTCTAGTCCCAAAAGTATTAGGAAAGTTCTTCTGTTGTGGTCACTGGTACGTTACAAGTTTACTATTTACATATTTATGATTTATTAGATCTTGAAGTTTCATTGTTCTTTGTAACCCCTTATATAGCTGTCAATTTTTGAGTCAGTCTTAAAATTTTAGTAGAACCGTTCTCAGTCTCTAGCCTAGTAGGTAAATCTATCATAGCCTAGGGGTTATATAGGAACTGATCGGTTGTGGCATCTCATAAAGTTACTTCAGTAGACTTAGTACTGTTAAGGATAACAGATTTTGATGTCATTCTAAGCATTGATTTGCTCGATTCATGAAATGCCTCAGTTGATTGTAGAAACAGAGTTGTCTATATTCAGTTCCTGAATGAACCTTTCCTAGAATAGAGGGGTAGTAATTAAGCACTTAAGGGTCAACTTCTTTCATACCTATGAGCGAGAAAAATGATATCCAAGGGTGTGTCTATCATCTTGTGTGAGTCAAAGACACTTGTTTCGAGACTCCTAATATTGAGTAAATCCCAATAGCAAGTGAATTTAAAGATGTCTTTCCCAAAGATCTTTCTGGAGTTCCTCCCGAAATGGAAGTTTACATTGGATTAGACCTTCTTGCTGGTACTCTACCCATTTCTATTCTACCATATAGAATAACTCCAACTGAACTTAAAGAGTTAAAAGAGTAGCTGAAAGATATCTTAGACAAAGAATTTATAAGGCCCAACATATATCCTTTGGGTGCACCAGTCCTATTCATATGAAAGAAAGATGGTTCCCTTAGAATGTGTATAGACTACCATCAGTTAAACAAAGTCACAGTCAAGAATAAGTACCCACTTCCTAGAATCGATGACTTATTTGACCAACTTCAGTGTGCCAGCTACTTTTCTAAGATAGACCACAGATCAGGCTATTATCAACTCATAGTAAAAGACTGTGACATTCTGAAAATAGCTTTAAGAACTTGGTATAGTCACTTCAAATTCCTTGTCATATTATTTAGTCTTACCAATGCCCTAGAAAAATTCAAGGACTTGATGAACCATATATTTGAGAAGTACGTGGACATGTTCATAATAGTCTTCATTGATGACATTCTTGTCTACTTCTGCAATGAATATGATCATGCATACCATCTCAGAATTCTATTACAAACTCTTAGATCCCATTAATTGTTCACCAAATTAATTAAATGTAAGGTTTTGCTAAGGTCAGTATCATTCCTTGGTCATAGAATTTCTGTTGATAGAACTAAAGTTGATCCTTAAAAGATTGAAGAAGTGAGAAACTGACTTATACCTATCCCTCCGTCAGATAACAGTAGTTTCTTGGGGCTGACTGGCTATTACCGATGGTTTGTTAAAGTAGTTTCTTCTATTGCATCCCTAATGTCTAGATTGACTTAGAAGAAAGTCAAGTTCCAGTGGTGAGATTCTTGTGAGAAAAGTTTTTAGCAGTTGAAGACTCGAATCACTACAGCCCAAGTTTGGACTTTACCCGACAATTTAGATTGATTTTTTTGTATATTATGATGCTTCTAGAGTTGGCTTAGGGTGTGTTTTGATGCAAAATGGTAAGGTTGTGGCCTATGCCTCTAGATAACTTAAGCTTCGCAAAATAATTATCCCAACCATGATATTTAATTAGAAGTTCTGTTTGCCTTAAAGATTTAGAGGATCATTTGTATGGGGTACATGTTGATGTGTTTACAGACCATAAAAGCCTGTAGTATGTGTTTTTGTAGAAAGAACTGAACATGCATTGGAGAAGGTGGTTAGTGTTTTTAAAATATTATGAATTAAGTATTTTATATCATTAGGGCATAGTCAAAGTCGTGGGAGATTCCCTCAGTAGGTTGTCCATGGGTAGTGTTGCTTATGTTGAGGATAATAAGAAGAAGTTAGTTTAGAACGTTCATCAACTTGCCAGAATAGGGTCGTTTGGTTGATTCGGCTGAGGGAAGTGTTTGGGTGCAGAATACTTTGGAGTTTTCTTTAATTTTCAAGGTTAAAGAAAAGCAAAATATAGATCCTAGTTTTGTTGAGATAAAAGGGTCAGTTAGAGATAAGAAAGTAGTGGTTTTCTCCAAAGGGGGACATGTTGTTTTACACTACTAGGGTCGACTTTGTATGCCAGGTGTAAATGGATTAATGCAGTGAATTCTTCCAAAAGCGTATGGTGCGCGTTACTCCATTCATCCAGAGGCAACTAAGATGTATCGTGACTTGCGGCAAGTCTATTGGTTGAGCGGGATGAGGGAAGACATTGCATATTTTATGGCTAAGTGCTCTATATGTCAGCAGGTGAAAATTAAGCATAAAAAGCTTAGTGGTTCCATACAGGAGTTCTGTATTCCCACATAAAAGCAAGAAAAACTAAACATGGATTTCGTGATGGATTTACCTCGTACTCATCATTAGCTTGATTAAATTTTGCTCATTGTAGACTAGATGACCAAATTCGCTCATTTTGTGTGAGTCCATACCTCTTTGTAATACCTCAGATTTTTATTTAACTCGAGTTTCATCATTAAGAAGAGTAAGACCTGACTTTCAAAGTGAGAAATATTTTAAACCACGTAGAATTTCACTAATATCAACTTTTTGTTATCTATAGAATTTAATTAGCTTTCGAACGATACCAATTTGGTCAAAATCCGATATCGGGGTAAGATGTTATGGTCATTTTACTGAGAGTTGTCGGAACTGCCCAGTTTCGATGGACAGGTTGACGGACCATTGACTTTGCGATGGACCATTGAATTTGTGATGGACCATTGAATTTGCGATGGACTATCGCCCGGACCATGGCAACCAAGGCATTGATTCCCTCTTCTGGCCCAAGTGCGATGGCCAAGATGATGGACCATCAAGCTAGCGACGGACCGTCGCTAGGGCCATCGCAACTTAGGCAGTGTGGCCTTTTTCAGACCAACGTGCGATGGATGATCCAATGGACTGTCAGACTAGAAATGGATGATCCAACGGACCGTCAGACTAGCAATGGACCATCTTTTCGACCGTTGCAAATCCCGTTCAGTATTTTTGAGCCATTTTTAAAAAGATCTTTTGGGTCTTTTTCCTTTTCATACGCTGATATATTCCTAAATGAATCATATTACCTCATTATCTCCCAATACATAAAAATGCTAGGGTTTCTTCCTAAAAATAAAACCCAATACCCTTCTCCAAGAAATTTAAGAACTTACCATAGATTCTACAATTGAGTTGATATTCGAGTTCCCCAAGTCGAAGGATTCAAGAACCCTCTCTTAAAGAGTAAGAAGAAGAGTTTCAAGCAAGCTTGTTCATCTAGTTTCACAATCTAAGGTATATGGGGTTTTGAACATGGGTAATCCTTTCACCCTTGTGCCCAAAGACTTATTTTAAACTATAAGTTTTCTGTTACTTATGTGATTTTAGAATATCATGAATTTTTGTCCTATAAGAACCCATGATTTGAGTACTTTGAGATTATTAAGAAAGTTTTGACCTTCATGGTCATACTAGCATTGACTCTACTTTACTATATGAGATTACAGATTTTATAGTTGGGTTCTTATGAACCATGATATTATTTTAAAGTAGATTTCCCTGAAATAAGCGTAGCTAACTAAAGGGATTAGTATTTAGCACTGAGTTAGGTAAGTTACTATGGTTTCATACCTCTAAGCTATGTGCCACCATAGGATTGAGATTCATGGGCCCGAGGCCGAGAAAAGTGATCACTGATTTGAGGCTATACTTCCTGGAAAGAGTATGAAGCCTGTCCAAAATGTGAGGTTTCTTCCTTAGGAGGACAAGACATTGGACTCCATGTAGCTCGTATGGTTTATGTTGGTTAAGAGAACCTCCCTTGCGAGGTAATATTTTTCCTAAATCTTCGGGATAAGTGATTTTCCCTAATAGTAAGATTTTTAAAATAGTTTCTTGAAGTAAAATTTTCCCAACAAGAAAGTAGTTTTCTCTACTAGAAAGAGTTATAGAATTCCGAGTTCCAAGTATCTTGAGTTTAAAATAGTTCTAAGTTCTTCAGCATTAAAGAAGTTTTACACACCATGAGATATATACATGAGCTGGAAAGTATTGTGTAAAGCTTTTTTTAGTCTTCGAGTAATGAGAATAAGTGAAGAGTTCAGATTTTAAAGTTAAAGTATAATGACTCAAGAGATTTGTGTTACATTCTCCATTCTATATGATTTATGAGCTTATTGTGTTAGACTTATTCAAGCTATGTTAGTCATTAATATTTGCATGCATGAATTGATTAAATAGCTTGGATATTATTTTATGTACATGCATATACCCCAATATACTCAGTACATTCCCAAGTGATGATCCACATATACGTCTATGTGCGAGATTATCTTATAATGTAGGTTCAAATGCTCAGTTCCAGTCTCGTCAGTAATTTTCGAGTACCTTTTTCTATATCTCGACAGTGGTGAGTCCTCGTGGTTCAAGAAGCTATCTTCAAACATCTCTATATTTTAGGGGATATGTTATTGCTTTTAGTTCAGTTTGAGTCAGTTAGGGACCTGTCCCAATGGCTCTCCACTTCAGGGAGTAGTAGAGGCTTTATCAGACTAGTTATCAGATTGTTAGTATGTTGAGATTTCCAGTTTTATTGTCGTTTGGACCGAGTATTTTCTTCATATTTTCTATCATTTGATATGATAATGCTAGTGTTTTGTTTATTTCTTCTCTAAATGAGTTATTTTATGTAGTGACAGGCTCAAAGGGTCAGGTTGGGGCTACTTGTTGCCTTAAGCACTGTGAGACATGTCGGGAGGAGATATTGGGTCGTTAACTTCTTACTCAATCAAGGATTATGCCAAGATCTATGTTAGAGATTTGGTTAGGGTACATAGTGTCCTATTGTCCATCATTTCATATAGAGCTATGCAGTTAACCTCTAACTTCTAGAAAGCCTTCCAAAAGGGTCTTAGAACCCAAGTTAACCTCAGTACAACTATTCACCCTTAGATCGTCAGTCAAAAAGGACCATTTAGACACTAGAAGATATGTTGAGAGTGTGTGTTTGTGAATTTAAAGGCAGTTGAGATTACCACTTACCTTTGATGGACTTTGCAGATAATAACAATTATTATTCTAGTATTCAGATGGCTCTGATTGAGTCTCTTTATATGAGTAGCTGTAGATCTCCCATTGTGATACCAAATGGTCCAAAGATGGCTCAAAATAACCCTCAAAACATCTCCAAATAGTCATTAGAACTATGAACAAAATGTTAACAAAAAAGCAAAACTATCATAAGGGATACTAGATAAATAACTTCATATAAGGGGAATATTTAAGATATAAACTAAAGAGTACATTAAACTCAAGAACCCCTAGAAACATGTGAACTAACACCAAGTTCTTATACTGACACAAGAGGGGCCTTACTTCCTCTTAACACAAACATATCAAGCCAACAATCCACCATAAGTGATTCCAAACTCAATTTGATACCTAGTTTCTATCTGTGCCTCCAATGAGAGAGTACTTGTGTTTTTATGTCTTATGACTTACATCATAAAAAAAAAACTAATGAAACCCTACAAGGTTATATATAAAGTGTATTATAAAATAAAATTTAAAATGACCAAAAGGCCCCTCAAGGAGTGAGGCGCCCATCCAGCGCATGGAGTGGACTGTTTTGGTGCCCTTTTAAGCCCTCTTTTCATAATTTAACAATGTCTTAGCTTGGGTGGACTCTTGAAACACTCATACACATCTATCATAGTGTCTGTGCATGTATCATCCTTCCCTTCTTGAAAAGGATTTGACCTGGAATTCAAACCTAGAAAAATCAAAAAAGAGACAAACAAGCACACATCCTCATGGCATTAGGGTTAGGGTTAGCAAAATAAACACATAAACATGTTATACCAAGGTGGGATAAACTTGGAGTATATCCAAGTTTCCTTCGTTTTGAACATGGAAGGCTAAGTACAAATGAAACAAAGTATGTGACTAGGATAAAAACCAAGAAATAAATAACATAGGCCGAGACTACTCCTACCATACTCTAAGATCGCACCATGATCAAATGGTAAAAGTAACCAGTGACCTAGGTCTCCTCCACTCTCAATTTCCCATAAGGTATTGTCCTCAAAATTAGGCACGCCCTGATACAAGTATTAGAAGCACTAAGAACACAAAAACTTTCACAAAGAGTCAAGCCAAAGAGTTACATGGTTTTCAAGCAATGTTTATGAAGTTGGAAGCTTGTGATTATGTCATTAGTTCACCTATTAGAGTGTATATGCTAATGTGTGAATAGGAGATTTGAAATACACTCCAAATCTATCTATATTTGGGTGTTCATTAAGGGAATTCTTGTCTTTTAAAGACTTCTTTTTACACTCCAAAGGAGCACCCTTCATGAAGTGCATTTTTGTCTTTGTTTGTAATAGTATAAATGGACACCTTAGCTCTTATTTTCCTAAGTTTTGACATAATGAATTGAGTGACTTTTTATATTGTAATCTTAGTGTTAGATTGTAGTCTTCTCCTTCTCCTTAAGCAAGGAAAATCAAAATTTGAACCTTGAATGTATTTGTAATTGGTTTTTCACTTGTATTGGGTTATTTGGCAAGAAAGGTGTGCTTCAGAAAGTGCGAGTCCTTTGGGTCACCTAAGAGAGTGGTTTGAGCTTCATTTAGTGAGGTGTGATTGGATATTTGATACATCTCCTTAATAACATAGTGGAAGTAAGAGTCCCTCTACTATTTTTACATTTATGCAATTTTTTTTCTTCATCTCTATTCTAGTGTGTTGTTTTCACTTTGTATGCTTGGTGATTTTTGCATATTAGTGTCCATTTTCATGTTTTTAATAGTCTATGGGCTATCATTTGATATCAGAGCCATGTATTAGAGTTTTTCCCACAACTCTATGTCTTAGATATAAGAAATTCTGTACAAAAATTGTGTAGAAAATCGAAAATCTCACAAAAAAAAATTATAAACCCATTTTTTCATTTTGTCAGATTTTTAAATCTTAGATCTACATGTTTTTATTGTGTTTTCTTGGTTTCTTGTGTTACATTTTTGTTCTCTAAGACCTAGAGAGTCTATATCTACAATTGGAACAAGATTTTGTTGAGTTTGAGCTAAGAACCTCCATGGATATGGTGTTTTTGAAGCTTTTAAGCTAGATCTAAAATTGGTCTTATGATTTGGACGTGTTATCCAGTTTTATGGCTGATCATTAAATATTTGAGTTCACCTTGGCCTAAGTAACCTATATCTACGAAAAAATCCAGATTTGGAGTTCATTTGGTTGGGAGTCAAACTTTGGTCAACTCTTAAATATTTATCTTGTTCTTCTATGTTCATCAAGTCTTGATAAATGAGAATATTCAAAGAGTGTGTTTGATCCAAAAATAGAGAAGAAAGAGAGTGTACTTAGTGTTTGTGTAAGAATATTCCCTGGCATATTCATTGTCATCCAAAAGAAGGAAGAGACAAAGGGAATAATCAAGTACAATGGTGGACCAATCCATTTTGAATTCATTTGAAAATCCCAAAAGAGCTCCAAACCTTCAATTTTTCCTCCCAAATGAAAATTCTTCTTCTCCAAGGGTTTCCTAGGCCGAGACTTGAAATTTGGGTGAAAATTTTTGACAACACAACGTTCAATCATTGAATGCCACATCATCATAGCTCAACAGCCAATTTAAATTCATAGACAGATTTCCTAGTTTCTAAATTTTTATTTTAGTTTCTTATAAGTTAATTATAGCCGTAATTAGTTAGCTAGTAAGTACCTACTAGTTTGGTAATTAGATTATAGTCCGTTCATTTCGTGTCTTCGATTTTTGTGTACTTTTCTCTTTTTAAAGTCATAGTATTTTGTTGGTTCAAGTTCGTGCATCATTTAATTTGAGTCATTTCAAACAAAGATCAATTCCAGACCAAAGCTTCTCACCTCTCAAGTAACTTGCCAAGTATTGCCGATTTCCCAAAACTCATGAAGCCAAGTTTGAAGTGTGGTTGAGTGTGAGTGAAGTGAGTGTTTTGTATTATCTAGTTCACCCATTTTCTAGGTTGTTTTGCTTGCTGTTTTTTTTGCTCTTTTTTGGTTCATTTGCCTTGGAAGCCGAAGGTACTACTTCCCAAATTTTGGGAAATGATGCTATTGGAGCCTTGATGGCTAGGCTTGAGGCCTTGGGCCAAAAAATAGATGACAATAATTATTCTTTAAGGAGTGATATGGATACTTTTAGGAGATATGTGAAGGGTTATATGGGGTCAATGAGGGGTGACATAACTAGAATAGAAATGGGGGTTGATAGACTATGTCCCCTAAGCCCTCCACAATTGAACTAAGTCTAAAAAAGGGACTTAGTACGCAAATGCTACCCCAAAATCCAAACTACCAAATCCCAAACCCAATTAACCAAAGAACTTATCCTTCTGTCCAAATGCCACAAAACCGAAATCTCCCTGTCCAAATAGAAGAAGAGAAGGACTTGGAAACCCAAGAGGGTGAGTCTAAGCCTCAAGATGGAGTGAAAATAGATGGTGAGATACAAGTAGGATGTGAATTAACGAGGGAAAAAGAAAGGGAAGCCACGGGTAGTGAAATTGGAAGGGAAAAAGAACACTTAATTGTGGATCTTGTCCACAAAGGAACCTTGATATTCACTAAATCAAATACTAGTAATTTTCCCAGTATTTTCTCTTCTCATGTGTTGGTTCATGACTCTAGAAGTCCCGAGGAGAAGCTCAAGGAAGTTCCTTTAAAGCCCTTGGCTGAAAGTCCCCATTTTGGGACAAGTGATGAAGAAGTTAGTACAAAGGAAAAAAAAGGAAATATTCCCTTGTAATGAGGAGCATGAAGGCTGCCCTAATTATAAACAAGAGGGAAAACACACTTCCCATGATCTACAAAGTAACAAAGTTATTCTATACACTCCTAGAAACTTTAATTATGGTGATGTGGCTAGTAGTGGCCAAGGTGAAGTACTTTTAGAATTGCTTAGAGTGGAGAGTATGAAACTTCCTTTTGTGATGATCTTGCTATTTTTAGGTTTCATAGGGACCAAGATCTTGTTATGAGTACGCAAGCACTAGTTGATCCTTTAAATGTCAAAATCAATTTTTTTCGTCAGAACGATTTGTGTCCATCTAGTGCTAGTACTTATAACCTGAATAAGGTCCCATTACCAAGTTAAAAGAGCATTCACACCCTATTTGTCCATTTTGAAAAGCAAGTGGGATTCCCTAGTAGAAATTAAGGGGAAATTGTTACGCTCTACATTCACTTAAGTTTAAAACATTGTGATGTGCCAATTAGTAGCCAAGGTGATGTGAATTAGGGTTTACAAAGTGTAGAAGTACGTGCTTCTTTTCTTGGTAGTTCTCTTTCTGTGTATAATGATCAATGTGCTCCTAATAATAACTCACTATTTGAACACGTGGATGATATGCTTGAAATCTCTCAAGTAAAAGTTGGTGCTTGTAATGTTGATCTAGATAATGAGTATTGTCCTTGGAACTTGTGTGATGAAAGTCATGATATTGGTCTTGTTCATAGTGAACCTGTGTATGTCAAAGTTGTAAGAAATGCCTTGGATAATCGTGGGTTTGATTCTCTAGTAAAAGGAATGGCTAACCTCGGCTTAGATTTTTGTCTATTTCTTTCATTTGATCCCGGTATACTATTAGGGTTGGAAAGGTTGTGTTCGGATTGCATTCATTTTTCCTTGATGTCTATCTTAACCATGTCCTTTGTGATGATTCTAGTAAGTATTTAATGATCATAACAAAATATTATTGGTTTTATTTCAAATATGTAACCCTTTGGCTTGATAGACTAGTGAAAGGGTCGGCTCCTCTCGGCTTAGACTTTTGTCTTCTACTTCTATTTGATCTCGGAGTTTCTTTGGGATGTGGATGGATTAACTTATTGTCATGTGCATACCCTTTGAGTGTTAAATCTATTCACTTCTTTTATATCTTTTTTCAAAGTTTTTCACGACAAGTACAAAGGATATATGGATGTATGTCAAAAGTGAACAACCTTGTCTTGTCTATATAACTTGTGGTACTAGTTCTAATCAACTTCCCTTGAGGAATGTGTGTTTGTTTACCTTCTCTTTGTTTTTGCAAGGTGTGAATTGGATGACAAATTCCTTTCAAGATGGAGAGGATGATACAAGCATTAAAAGCACCAAGAGAACAATACCTTTCACAAGGAGTCAAGCCAAAGAGTTACATAGTCTTTAAGCAATAATTATGAAGTTGGAAGCTTGTGATTGTTTCATGAATTCACCTATTTGAGTGTATATGATGAAGTGTGAAGAGGAGCTTTGAAATACAATCCAAAGCCGCCTCTATTTAGGGGTTCTGTAAGGGCATTCTTGTATCTTATTGAATTCTTTTTACACTACAAAGGAGTACCCTTCATTAAGAGTATTTTTGTCCTTGTTTGTAATAGTATAAATAGACACCTTAGCTCTTATTTTCCTATATTTGACATAATGAATTGAGTGGATTATTAGATTGTAATCTAAGTGTTAGGTTGTAGTCTTCTCCTTCTCCTTTAGAAAGGAAAACCAAAATTTGAACCTTGAATACATTTGGTTTGGTTTTTCACTTGTATTGGGTTATTTCACAAGAAAGGTGTGCTTGATGAAGTATGAGTCCTTTGGATCACCTAAGAGTGTGGTTTGAGATTTCATTAGTGAGGTGTGATTGAAGATTTGATACATCTCCTATTGTTAATCACATAGTGGAAGTAAGGGTCTCTCTACTATCTTTACATTTATGCAATTCTTCTTCTTCATCTCCATTCTAGTGTGTTGTTTTCTCTTTGTGTGCTTGCTGATTTTTGCATCTTAGTGTCCATTTTCATGCGTTTGATAGTGTATAGGCTATGACGCCCTCTAGATCACTAGTTGAAATATAATAAGAAAAAAGGGGTTAGAGAAAGGTGTCACACAAGACAACATCAACTATGGTATCCTTATGCATGTACTTACTAGTTTCAAGCCCATCACCACTAGTATGCTTAACATAGGAAACACATAAAGAAGAAGTAGATCATATTTCTAAGCATAAACCACATTCTATTTCGGAAGGGTAATACCCATATAGATATAAATAATGTTGGGAAGCAAAGGGATCACACGCAAAAACATTATCACAAGAACAATCATTTTCCGGGTTTCCTAAACATTCAAGCGATTCAAGGTCATCTTCACCCCGATTGACTATTCCTTTCTAAGACTATACATTGCATACCATTAACTCATCTTCCAAGAAGAGATTTCCATCTTGAAGAGGAATGTTGCCATACCATTGTGGTCAACATATAGGCTATAGCCTTCAAGACAACCCATACCATTATTTGCACCACTAGGTTCATTAGGAGTGAATGTACCATCTTCAAAAAAGATATTATGCCTAAAGAAAGTAGAATCTACCCTAGGGGAAGATTTAGAATACACACATTTACTCTCTAAAGGACAGCAATCAAGCTCCAATGAGTTTCAAACATATGATCATCCCTATGGGCCAAACAAATAATAGATTCCTTACCATAATACAAGCTCTTGGATTCACTCACATTTTCAATTACCTGATTGCTATGAGAGAAACTACCAATAAGGAATTTATCATACATCATGCTCAAAGAATCATGCCCTTCTATATAGACAAAAACGCAACTATATCCATTTGGCTACTAATAGCCACATCATAACATTCTAATTTATTAGAAATGTAGGGGATAGCATTTTTACCTTGTAGCTCACATGAGCTACAACCGTCATCTTGACATGTTTCCGAGCAGACCACGTTCTCCCTTTGGCCTATAAAATGATCCAACCTTTCATTTGCAATAGCAAAGTATCGGGAAATTGTATCAATGTAGGCCAAAATGGCACTTGTAACATCATTCCCCAAGGTTGGAGAGGTTGAAGGTGCGGATTCCATTGAAATTGTACCTACAAACAAACCAAACTCATGAAACAAAAACAAACAGTTAGTTCACAAACTCCTCACCACACTCTCTCTCATGTCTAGGTCATCTCACACTTGGTTTCACAAGTATTGCAAGTCCACTTATAGTTCGTTATGCATCGTGGGGTGAGTCTACTCCTTGGTTAGAATGGATTCCTTGCTTGAAAACCCAAGAAAGTAATGTCCGAACTTGAAAAAAGATATAATACAATTTAAAAAACAATAAAATCACAACAATAATCCTAACACAAAGAAACGTATTGAAATACTCATCTACAACTTAGTAGGTATTTACTAGTCGCCAACGATTATAAGAACCAACAAAACAAAACTAAGAATCAACAAAAATAAACTAATAATCAAAGTTTTTGAGCCCTAAGTTTTTGTATTGTACGGAAATTGGTGATGTGGCGGTCTATGATTTGTTGCGGGTTTTTGAAAGGTTGTTATTTTTCCAACTTTGAATTTTTTTTTCAATTTTCAATTCTTGAAGAAGTGTATTTTAGCCTTGGGTAAGAAAAATCAAGATTGTAGCCTTTTTTTCATATTAAAAAAGGTTTGACTTGTCTTACAACTTTTGGGCAAGACACCTTTTTGAAGGGTTGATGTCCCTTTCCTCTTTTGGACACCTAGAAAAGTCTTCTTTCCCTCTTTTTGACACCTAGAAAAGTCTTCTTTTCCTCTTTTGGAACCAAGTCTTTTGTTGATATTTTTGTTCCCCTTACCTTTTGGTAGGTATTTGGGATTTTTTTCAAGAATAACAAAGACTCCACTTCTTTCCACTTTTTTTTAATAAAAAAAACAATATTGAAGAGTCCTTTTTCAACTAGACATGAAGATTGGTGTAGAAATAGAAGTTTGAAGACCAAATGTCACGTGAACCTCAAAGAATCAAACACACCCTTTTACTGTTTATAACCAACAACACAATATCAACAACACAAGTTCAAGACAACACCTTCTAGATTTAGGATCCACAACAACAACACTAACAACATCCATGTTTTGAAACAGTATCAATAATGCCAATAACAATCGTTCAATCTCACTTGGATCTAGACTCAAGGTGTTAGAGAAGAATAAAGCTAACACAAAAACACTCCAAAAAAGTAAAATACACCTAGATCTAGACATAAATTTCGTCCAAATAAACAACATGAACATAATTTCAGCCAAGAACAAAAACAAGGGCAGATTGCTATTTTTCTTTAATTATCAGTTTTCAACAAAAAAAATTTCATTTTCAAGTTTACGAGCAAAATATTGATCTTTTGGGAACAGAATCATCCTTAGATATTATACCAAATGATAACAAATGTCAAAGGATTACTCAAAATATCCCTCAAAATGTCTCAAAATAGTTCACTAGAACTAGGCGTAAAACGGTAATAAGAAAGAAAAACTAACATAAGGGATAGTGGAGAAATAACTTGACATAAAGGGAAGATGTAAGATAGAAACTAAAAAGTATATTAAACTCAAAAACTCCTAAAAATAGGTAAAATAACAACAAGTTCTTATGCTAACACAAGAGGGGCTTTACTTCCTCTAAACACCAACGTATCAAGCCAACAATCCAATACTAGTGATTCCATACTAAAGTTGAAACACAGTTTCGGTTTTGTGCCACCAAAGGGAGAGGACTTGTGCTTGTTTGTGTCTTATGACTTCCAACATCATCAAAAAACTAACTAATGAAACCCTAAAAGGTTCTATATATAGTGTATTACAAAAGAAAATGTGAAACAACCAAAAGGCCCCTCAATGATTAAGGCAACCATAAAGTGTATGGTGTTGACTATTTTAGAGCCCTTTTAAACCCTCCTTTCACACTTAAATAATATCTTAGCTTGGGTGGACTCTTCACATTCTCGTACACCTCCATCATTATGGTTGTTATTGTATCTCATTGGTTAGTTTAAAATAGGTGAGGCTGCGGTAGTGGGGCTTGACTTGGTTTTTCATGCCTTAGAGAAAGTGCAGTTAATCAGAGAGAGTTTTAAGACAGCCTAGAGATGACACAAATCTTATGCAGATGTGAGATAGAAAGACCTTGAATTTAAGATTGATTATGTGTATTTGGGAAACCTTTATCACAGATATGTTGGTCCTTATAGGATTCTAAGTCATTTCGGAAAGGTAGTTTATGAGCTTCAGTTACCTGTAGACTTAGCATTAGTACATTCAGTGTTTCATGTCTCCTTGCTAAAGAAGTACATAGGTGACCCAGCAGTTGTAGTCCCTATAGATAATATAGATTTTCAAAACAATCTCTCTTATGTGGAAGTCCAGTCAAAATCCTTGATCATCAGATTCACATACTCAGGATAAAAGAAATTTCTTTGGTCAAAGTTCTTTGGTGGAATTAGTCTGTTAAGGGAGCTACTTAGGAAGCAGAGGTAGATATGTGAATCAAGTACCGTTATCTCTTCTCCGCAAACTCAAACATAACCTAAGGTAAAAGTCTTTCTTAGATTTACTTTATTCCATGCTTAGTTACAACTGTATAATATTTTCATGTCATTCATGCATTCATGACATAGTTTAGTTGTGTGTTATGTCTCCGAAATTTAGTCATGCTTCAGTTATGCAAGTTAGTGTAAATACAGTTCCTCAGTTTCTTTTAGTTTAGTAAGTCTTATTCGAGGATGAATGTTTCCAAGGGAAAGATATTCTAAGACCCCGCAAAGTCCTAGTATTTTAGTCATTTATAGCATACCAAAATGGGACCCAGACTTAGAAAATTTCATCAAAATTTTGACACTTAATCTTAGTTTTGGCCTCGATATTTTAGTGAAATCATTTATGATCTTTTTGGCCATTGATTGTCGATTTTTAAATTAATTCATGACCAGGTTTATCTCTACATCATCTCGAGTGAGTTTCAGAATTTGTGTACATCGTTTGGGTTATGTTTGTATGAGAAAAACTGCAAGCCAATGCAATCTCGATGCGTCGCATTGGCTATTGCGTCGACAGCATTGATGTGGTGCGTCAGCAATTGCGTCGATACCATCGACGTGGTATATCGCCTACCGCATCACTGGGCATATTTTGCTCATTTAATTATGACATTACAACGGCAATTAGGTCCTTTTCAACTTACACAATTCAGGCAAAACACAAAATTAAGCTCCCAATAGGGCAAAATACATTAACTAATTCACAAAGTCCTCTTAAGAAATAAACCCTATTTCGTAAAACTCACGATCAAGTTCTAAGAAATTCCTATCAATCTTCACAAAATCAGCAATCAAGGTATGTTAGGTGTTCATCCTTGGGTCTCCTTCCTCCCTTGGAGTCCAAGAACCCTTCTCAAAACGTAAATTATGATTCCCATGTTATGAATTGAATTATTCTCATGTTTGTGTTGTTGTATTGGTTTCAAGTTAAGATATTTTATGAGTTCCATGAAATTAAGATAGCATGTGTGTTGAATTATGAATCTCTCATGTCTAAACCCTTGAATTTGCAAGTTACATGTTGTAGTTATGATTCCCTATGTGTTTATTTCTAATGTATAACAATCGTGCTCCCTAAGTGTTTGATAAAATTCCATGTGAGTAAATTGTGCATGGCAACCTATCGTGGTGTTGCTAAAGTTGTGATATAAGTTTATCTATCATGTTTTTGTGTCCTGGGGGTATTTTTTACCAAAAATATAGCTATTTACTTAGTCGTAGTTTTTATAGAATAGTCCTAGTAAAGGTCAAGAAAACTAGTACTCAGTTAGTTAACAAAACTCGTTGAACTAAGTCTAGTTCAGTCACTCAACACAATCAGGGTCAGTTTAGTCAAGCTTAGTAGAATCTAGTGCTCAGTGTCTTTCAGTTGGGAGTAGGATTCAGCACCGAGCGAACCTACGGATGTAGGCATTTCTGCTAGCTAGGGTTTGACCCTTAGTAGCAATCCCTGAGTAACAGGTAGCTGGTGTAGGGTAAGTCGTCCTCCTGCCAGACTAGGGTTGACATAATTATATATATATTCCATATGTCTTCCTGCCAGATTACGATTAACACAACATTGTTAGTATCCTGTGACAAGTTGCTAACACCCTTCAAACCGGGGTCATAGGTTGGACCATAAATTAGTCTATATTAGGGTATGTAGGTTAGATGAACACTCCCAGTTACAATTTCAGTCTTAGTATTTAGTAAAGAACACAGTCAGTTAAGTTATCAGTTACTTAGCCATCAAAATTCAGTACTCAATTTAAATATAATAGCACATACACTATGTATAACTATATGCACAATTTTCATGTTCAGTATGTTTGGTAGTTAAAGTTTTTCATATACTCTCACCTAGTTAATTCATGATGTTCATTCAGTCAGTTATCATCTCATGCATATGACACCATGTATATCATCCTAACCTCACTTAACATACCAGTATATTTTACGTATTGATGTATACTCTCTCTTTTATGCTATGATGTCTCATATAATAGGTTCGGACGCTCAGGTTCCTAACTGTACATTGAAGCTCAGGCTATCAGCAATAGTTATAGTGGTGAGTCCTCATATTTCTAGGATAGAGTTTTTATATTTTAGTATTCCAGCAGCTCAGTAGTTATTTCAGTTGTAGTTAGTTGGGGGTTTGTGCCATCAACTCTATATTCAGACAGTTAGAGGCTTTCGAACTATCATAGTTAGTTAGTCAGTTTTCTGATGTTATTATCAGTTATTCTCTGTTAGTATTTTAGTATTTTGAGAACCTTATGTATTTTTTAGATTTCTTTCATATGTATATTTCAGTATTATAATCAATGCTCACAACATGTACTAATCATGGGTTGGCTTGTAATCCTTTGAGATTGTAAGAACCATATGACGCCCTGGGTGTAGTGTCAGGGCATTACATTACATTAAAAATAAGCTCAATCTAGTCTACGGGTAGGACTAACCTACCTTGAATCCAAGAAACTCATGAATAAATAGATTTTTGCTTCCCCTTCCGTGAAGCTTCCTCTTCCACAAGCAATGCTAACAATAATACAATCTAACCATTACACCAAGAATGAAAATACCCATTATGGCACCATTGTGCTATGGGTTTAAAATGGACACCAGAACCCCAATTGAGTTTCACCCTTGGAAAGGATTTTCCCAGTCCAACCCATACCCTAACTATATTTAGGGAGTTAAAACCCTTAAGTAATTTGAGTCAATCACTCAATTTTGGGCCTACAATTGACCCACAATTATTTAGGGGTTTTGTGTCAAGAAACCCTGAAATCAATACAAAATTAGAGGAATTCTTACCTTAGATAGTAGCAATAATCCATCACATAAGTTGTTTAAGCTCCAATTTAACCCACAACACATACTTAGAAGGTTCTACACTCTATTACCGTTTCTAGGTTAAGAGTAAGGCACAAAATGGCAAAAATTCGTACAAGATAGAACTCAAATAAGGACTAATCATCCCTCTGATAGAACGGTCAGGGCTCCGTAGCACTGCGGTCACGTCCTTGCAGTTGTACCTACTTCACAGTGGTCGCGACACGTCTGTGCATGCTATGTATGGCTGAAGCTTGGAAATTAGTTTCAAGCTTTGGTCAATGCCTCGCCATGCATCCAGGGTTTATTTCAAACAAATAAGATTTGAAACTCCTTAGTTTTTGATGTTCCGGATATGATGGAGAAGTCGGATTTCACATACAAAGTTGTCTTACTATTCTTTTTGCTTGACGGTCAATAAGGACCACAAAGATTGTAAATATAGAAGAGGATTCCTAAAACCCAAACGAACTATCAGTCCTTGCAAGTCATTAATAACTTTGGATACCTACGAAGAAGCTCTATTGCAATAAGAATCCAAGAATACGAATAATAACCTGAAGGGTCATAACAAGTAATATGCAAGGTATATTGAATCTACAAAGAACTAATAGTAATCTTTGCCTAAGTTTGGTTGGAGGGGCCTACTCCTAATTCCCAAAATTAATTCTAAGGTAAATTATATCACTAGCTAGGACACGGTATCTTATTACACTACTAGATATTAAATAAGTCAAAGTTTATTCCTATGATAGAGATTCTACTTATAGAATCAGTAACTAATTCAATTATGCCTAATTTTTATTCTACATTGGCTAATTAATCCAAATTCATGATTAAACCAACTCGAAGTCCTAATTTCCAACCCATATGTAGCACGATATGATGAATATACTAAAATTTTAGCCCAATCTATGAGAAAGGTAAACCTAGCCTCCCCGGACATTGAAGAAAGTCTGATGAAATCTGCTAAACCAATGTTTTTCCCTTTTAAGAACCATCTACATAATGCCAAGTTATAAAAATGATAATGTATTCACAGTTAACAATGATACCCATGTTGTATTTTTATGCTTTGGGTCCAAAATCAATCCAAAATCCGATGTGAAGTGTAATACCCTATGTTTTAAACTCCAGACTCACAAACATATAGATAATTAAATTAGCATTCCCACGCCACTACTCTCCATTAATTTGGTATCGTGGTACAAAGATATGGAAAAATTTCTAAGGCTCTATCAAACTTGTTGTGACAATGACTTAGACAATGACTTTTTGTCAGGACATATGATTTGTGATGATAACTCATTGTCATAGTAATCAGGGACTTAAGTAAGGCCTTAAATCTAGTAATCAGAACACTACACGGTGCTCATGACCCAAAAGGACAACAAGCTAACCTATGATGGTATCTGTACCTATATACTGCATAATATACTGAATAATGCGGAAACATGAACTGAAAGGCCATAAGGTTCACATAACTGAAGTAAAACATAGTATCTAAATAGGGTACGAAATACCCAAAATAATTGAAATAACTGTATGAACATAATAGTCTGGAAAGCCTCTAACTGACTGAACTATCTGAGTAAGGAGTTGATGGGATATGTCCCTAACTAACCTATACTAATAAACTAATTGAGAAGATAACAGAGAAATAATCATGTCCTCGAAGTATGAGGACTAATTGCTAATTCTGACTACTAATATCTGGAATTTACTGATGCTCTAAAACTCGCGTCTCTAAACCTATGGTATAAGACACCTTAGCGCAAATGCATCAGTAATTTAAATGTACTAGTATGCATGTAACGTAGGCTGAATGCATGGGGTTTATCTGCATAAAAAATGCTGGCTAACTGACAATATGAACATTAGAATACTAGCATGCATACATAGTAACTATATCTGAAATCATGATAACATGAGTATGTTGATGACGAAAATGACTAATGACTGGATTTTGATAACTGATTTTATAAGTGATTGTATCTAACAGTCCTGAATCTGATGGAACTAGCTGAGTTGCAACTGTATCTGAGTTAACTGTATCTGGCGGTCCTAAATTCTGAAGAACGATTTGAGTTCTTTTACTAAGATTGATACTGAGACTGTAGGAGGTAGTCATCTAACTAAATTCCCCACATAATGCATTATAGCGGAATTAGGGTCCAATCTGTGCCTTGAGTAAAAGAGTGTCAATACCGCGCCACTGGTAAGGACAATATGTGATTGACCCTAATATAACTGGTAACTCTATTGAGAATAGTGGGAACCATTATATAGCAGGTTAAGCCACCACATATACCCTTATATAGCAAGATATAATGTCTCAACCTATGCTGGCTATATAGTTTTGGAATGCAAGGATTGCTTCTAAAAATCACACCCTTATATAACAGGTGAGTTCACATCATTGTGTTCGCTCGGTGCTAATTTCTAATCCTATCTGAACAGACACTGAACATGAATTAGTAAACAGAACATGGACTGAGTTACTAACTTCCGTTGACTGACAAAATACTACTGATATTTGACAACTAACTGAGTTCAAGAGATGATGGACATTTCCTGAGTCATAAGACTACTGAAGTCAAACGATCATAGCTTGACCAAGAGTATCATGGAAATAAGACATGACTCTTGGCACACAGCTAATTTTTGGGTACAAGTACACCCAGAACTCGATAGAATGAAACAGACAAAGCATGACCTACTTTAACACATCACTAACATCATAATCCGTAATACATTTATTGAAGCATTTCTTAAAACATGTGATCTGCATAAAATTATAAATACATGGGGATTTCATGATATTATTCTAGTTAAGCATTTTCCTTCATCTATACATTTAACCAAACATATGGAAGGCATAGTATGTTTAAAAAATATTATACAACAATTAAACATTATGATTCAATTCTAATTTTATCATTCAAGGGTTTATTCATAGATTTACATGAATCTACATCTATACTAATCAAATCCACATAAAATTTATCCCCCAACATAGAATAGAATTCAATTACTCATTATCAACGTGAACAAGAGCATCCAATCATGAAATTCATAAAGGAAATCCATAAACTTAAACTTTGAAAAGAGATTCTTGGGCTTCATGGACCAAAGGAGTCCATGAATGAATACTATGCATACCTAGGATGAGCTTCTTAAGGTTCTTGAACTTGAAGAATTTGAATCTCTTTGTTGTTGAAGAAGATTTGGATTTTGTTCTTGGAGATTAATGTTAGAGAGAAAACCCTAATTTTGTTGTTGCAAAAGAATAATGAATTTCTTAGGTTTGGTCGGATATAATTGGGTATATAAACGGATGGTAAAAGATCAAAAATGCCTCTTTAAAAAATAACTTAAAATAACTAAACAGGACTTGGCATGGATCGTGCGATGGTCCATAGCTGGCTCGATGGTCCATCATTACGACCTTAGCACATTGACCTAAATAGGGTCTTACTGCCTTGGCTATGAAGTCTTGGGCGATAGTCCGTTGGAAGTTCGGCAGTCTGTCAATCTGTACGTCGTACTTTATCAAGAAGGTGGCCTCACGATTTACCTTGCATGGCCTGAGCGACGGTCCGTCACTAGTCTAATGGTCCGTCAACCTGGGCCATCGCTCCTAAGAAGAAGGTAGTCACACTTCCTAACAGAAATGCTCGCAGGCCACGGTCCGTCAGTCTCATTGTCGCACCCGGGCGGTCTTACTTCCTTCTGTATTTTGGCCACTACTTTCTACTCCGATGTCAGATTTTGATGAAATTTGTATCGTTGGAAAGCTAATTCAATTTACCACATGAATAAAAGTGTAAATTTTGAAAATACCACATGAAAAAAAGTGAATTCATCTTTCAAAGTAAGTTTCTAACATTCTGAAGACGATTTCAAGCTAGGAAAAATTATGGGGTATCACAATATCTCCCCCTTGAGAACATTCATCCTCAAATAAGACTGAGATTGATGGGAGAAGATAACTGATTGGCATGACTGAGAACTGAACATATCATACAGAACATGCATATCTGATGCATGTGTAACTGATTCATGAATGCATGGCTAGGTGTTCTGATGAACTAAGTTTCTCACAATGAGAATTCATGAATGATGCATAATTATATAAATGAGTTGATACATGAATGCATGATTGAATATGTATTGGTATTTAATACCAACTTTGTGAAGAACACGAAACATGAAACTGAGCAAGCTTAAGGAGAACTATTACCTTGAGCTTGATCTGTGTTGGTGGAGAAGAGGTAAGAATACTTGGTACGCATGTCTTCTTCTGCTTCCTAAGTATCTCCCTCGATGGACTAATTTCGCCAAAGAACATTAACTAGAGGGACTTTTTTGTTCCTCTATATACGAGTCTGATAGTCTAGGATTTCAACTAGAATCTCTTCATAAGAGAGGATGTTCCACACATCGATGCTCTGAATAGGGACTACAACTATTGGGTCACCTACATATTTCTTGAGCAAAGAGACATAGAAGACTAGATGAACTGAAGCTAGATATGAAGGCAATTTGAGCTCATAAGCTACCTTGCCAAAACAACTGAAAATCTTGAAGGGACTGACATATCGGGGACTGAGCTTTCCCTTCTTGTTGAACCTCTGCACTCCCTTCATGGGAGAGATCTTTAGATAGACATGATCACCAATCTCTAACTCGAGATCCTTTTTCCAAACATCTGCATAAAACTTCTATTGGCTCTGAGCAGCTTAGAGTCTTTCTCTGATCAACTGGACTTTCTCTAAGGCATCGAATACCAAGTTAGGCCCCATAACTGAGACCTCACAAACTTCGAACCATCCAATTAGAGATCTACATCTCCTAACGTAGAGATATTTGAATGGATTTATATGAATACTAGAATGATAGTTGTTATTACATGCAAACTTAATCAAAGGCAAGTGGTTGTTCGAACTACCCTTGAAATCAACTGCACACGCCCTTAGCATATCTTCTAAAGTCTGAATAGTCCTTTCTTCTTGACCATCTGTCTAAGTATGGAAGGTTGTACTTAGATAAACTTGGGTACCAAGACCCTTTTGGAATGTTTTCCAGAAATAAGAGGTGAACTATGTACCTCTGTCTGAGATAAAAGATAGAGAAACACCATGCAATCTAACCAACTCTCTGATGTAGAGTTTGGCAAAATTCTTCGCTGAATAAGAGGTATGAGCTGGAAGGAAATAAGATGATTTAGTCATCCTATCTACAATAACCAACCTGAATCATGTTGACGACGAGTTCAAGGCAAACCCGTCATGAAGTCCATGTTCACTTTTTCCCACTTCTAAGTAGGAATGCTGAACTTCTGCATGGACCTACTAGGCTTTTGATGGTCTATATTGACCTACTGACATGTAGAGCACTTAGCCACAAACTCTGCAACGTCTCTCTCCATCCCATTCTACTAATATATTTCCTACCAATGATGGTATATCTTTCTAGCCCCTGGATGAATAGAGTTGCATGAAGAATATGCTTCTGTAAGAATTCGCTACCCTAAGTTATCTATAGCTAGAACACACAGATGACCCTGACAACACAGAACACCATCTCCTCCTTGGGAGAAAACCTCTACTTTCTAATTCTTAACTGACTCAGTTAACTTGAAAAGGCTAGGATCCCTATCTTGCTTTTCTTTCACCTCAGAAAGTAGAGATGATTCTGAACTACTCTGAACTCATATATCACCCTTATCTGTATCAACTAAGCGAACGCCTAGTCGGGAAAACTGATGGATTTCCTGGGCTAACTTCTTCGTACTGTCCTCAACATAAGCAATACTATCCATAGACAGTCTACTGAGAGTGCCGTCCATTATGTTGGACTTTCCCAAATGATAAAGGACGCTCATGTCATAATATTTCAAGAGCTCTAACCACCTTCCCTGAAAAAGATTGAGATCATTCAGAGAAAAGACATACTGAAGGATGTTATGATCTGTGAACACATATACATAACACCATAAAGATAATGTCGCCAAATCTTTAAGGAAAATACCATGGAGGCTAACTCAAGATCATGAGAAAAATAATTCTTCTAATGGGGTTTAAGTTGTCTGGAGGCGTAGGCTATGACCTTACTATGCTGTATGAGGTCATAACCCATGCACAAGACTCTACTAGATGTGGCTTTCAAAATTCCTAGGGCTCTATTGAACCTGACTTTGATACCAAGTTTGTAATGCCTCAAATCTAGTACTCGAAATACTACAGGTGGTCATGACCCCGAAGGACCACAAGCTAAACCATGACTAATATCTATAGTTGTATACTGCATAATATACTGAATAATGTGGAAACATAAACTGAAAGGCCATAAGATTTACATAACTGAAGTAAAACATAACATCTAAATGGTGTATGAAATTCCTAAAACAATTGATATAACTATTTGAACATAATATTCTGGAAAGCCTCTAACTGATTGAACTGTCTGAGTAAGGAGTTAATGGGACATGTCCCCAACTAACACCTACTAATAAACTAATTAATGAGATAATAAAGAAATAATTATGTCCTCGAAGGATAAGGACTCACTGGTAACTCTTACTGCTGATAGCTGGAATCTACTGATGCTCTAGAGCTTGAGTCTCTGAAGCTATGGTATAAAACACCATAGAGCAAATTCGTCAGTACTTTGAATATACTGGTATGCATGTGATGTAGGCTAAATGCATGGGGTTTATGTGCATGAAAAATACTGGCTAACTGACTAATATAAATGTGAGCATACATGCATATATACATAGTAACTATATCTGAAATTGTGATAACATAGGCATGTTGATGACTAACATGACTAATGACTAAATTTTGATAAATGATAACATGAGTAACTGTATTTGACAGTCCTGAATCTGATGGAAATAGCTGAGTTCCATACTTTATTTGAGTTGACTGTATCTGATTATCCTAAATTCTAAAGAACTATCTGAGTTCTTTTACTGAGACTTTGGGAGGAGTCATCTAACTAACATTCCTCGTATGATGCATTAAAGCTGAATTGGGGTCTAATCTATGCCCTCATTGGAATGGTGTTAATACCGCACCACTGGTAAGGAAAACATATGAGTGACCCTAATATAACATATAACTCTAGTGAGAATTGTGGGTACCCTTATACAGCAGGTTAAGCCACCTCATCTACCCTCATATAGCAGGCTATGATGTCTCAACCTATGCGGGCTATAAAGTTCTAGAATGCAATGATTACTTCTAAGAATCACACCCTTATATAACAGGTGAGTTCCCATTCTTTGGTTCGCTCTATGCTAATTTCTACTCCCATATAAATAGACACTGAACTTGATTTACTGAACTGAACATGGACTGAGCTACAGACTTTCATTGACTGACAGAATACTACTGATATCTGACAACTAACTGAGTTTATGAGATCATGGAGATTTCCTGAGTCATAAGGTTGTCTAAAGTCTAAGGATCATAGCTTGATTGAGTGAATCATGGAAATATAACATAGCTCTAGGTAGATAGCTAATATTACTTGTACAAGTACCCCCAGGACTCGATAGAAGGGAACTGACAAAGCATGACCTACTTGAACACATCACAAATATAATAATCCATAATATATTTATTGAAGTATTTCATCAAACATGTGATCTTCATAAACTTGTATATACATGGGTATATCATGATATCATGCTAGTTGGGCATTTGCCTTTATCTAGGCATTTAATCAAACACACGGTAGGCATAGAATGTGTAAACAACATTATACAACAATTAAACATCATGATTCAATTCTAATTTCATCATTCAAGGATTTAATCATAGGTTTACATGAATCTACATCTATACTAATCAAATCCACATAAAATTTATCCCCCAACATGGAATAGAATTCAATTATTCATTATCAACATGAACAAGAGTAGCCCAATCATGAAATTCATAAAGGAAATCCATAAACTTAAACTTTGATGAAGATTCTTGGGATTCATAGATGAAAGGAGTCCATGAATGAATGGTCTGCATACCTAGGTTGAGCTTTTTGAAGTTCTTGAACTTGAAGAATTTGAATCTCTTAGTTCTTGAAGAATATTTGGATTTTGTTCTTGGAGATTAATGTTAGAGAGAAAATCCTAATTGTTGTTGTAGAAGAATTAGAAAATTCTGAGTTTTGGTCGAATATAATTGGGTATATAAATGGGTGGTTAAAGACCAATAATTCTCCTATAAAAATGACTTAAAATAACTGAACAAGAACTGTGACGGGTCGTGTGACGGTGATCACTGGCTCAACGGTCCATAGTATCGGTCATCGCACGTGGACCTGAAGAGGGTTTACTGCCTTGGTTGCGACGTCTTGGGTAACGGTTCATCACAAGTTCAGCAGTCCATCAACCTGTCCGTCGCACCTTATCAAGAAGGTGGACTTACTATTTCCCTTGCGATGGCTTGAGCGACGGTCGGTCGCTAGTTCGATGATCTATCATTATGGGACATCACTCCTCAGAAGAAGGTAGTCACACTTTCTCCCTGCGACGATTGTTGGTGACGATCCGTCACTAGTCCAACGGTCCGTCGGCCTCACTATCACACCTACGTGAATAACTGTCTCTTTCAATGTCGGATTTTGATGCAATTGGTATCGTTGGATAGCTAATTCAATTTCCCACATGAAAAAAAGTGTAAATATTAAAAATACCACATATACAAAAGTTGATTCATCTTTCAAAGTAATTTTCTAACATTCTTGAGATGATTTCAAGCTAGAAAAAAGTACGAGGTATTACAACCTAATGTCTATGTCTAGTGCTGATGAATTCATTATATGACTCATTATCAATAAAAAAGAGTTATTAGGTGGACCCAACATCATAATAGTATTGAATCAAATCCTTGATCCTCTAGTAATGATTCACGCCACGACTCATTTTCAAACCAAATGAGTCGTTACCTGAGCTGTTACGACTATTTCAAGAAAATTTCTAAAAATTTTTGGAAGGGTTATTTGGTTTTTTTCAACTCTTTAAACACCTAAACCATACTTAATATGCTTTATCAAGGCCTTAATATAAGGAAAAAATGCTCCAAATTCCTTATTAAATTATAAATTCAATTGACACTAAGAAAAATAGGCTAGTATTCTTCTTCGAAGGCCAACTTAGGGTTCCTCAACTTCAAGCAGAAATTCCAAAGAGTTCATGCAATATTCCATCTCTAGGTATGTGTAATTTCATCATAGGTTCCTTTCACCCATTGAGTCCTAAAGACCTTCAACTCTAAAGTTTAATTTACCCTTTATGTTTTGGGTTTTATGGAAAGTATGTCTTTTCTTTAATTGTTAGTTTATTCTTGTAATTCAATCACGAATATGTTTTTCCCCTAATTTAGTATCGTTCCATACTAAAAACCATGGTATATCTTTACATTGTTAAATTATTGATTTTGGGGCTTTAGTTATGAAATTCTCAATTATGATTAGCTTTAAATACTACATGTTTAGTTGTACTATTTAGCGCTGGTGGGATATGAACACCCGATACTTAGGGATTTATGCATATATTAGTTTATATGTATTTAAACACTTTAGATTACCCGTTTTTGATATTTTCATAATGTAATTATAATAAGAAATTAAGTTTGTAGTGACATTCAGTTTGGAGTAGTACTTAGCATTGAGTGAATGCAGGGTTAAAGGCTAACCCATCAGTCTAGAGTGAGACCATTAGTAGAAGTCCCTAATTTGAAGATCTATGGTACCACCATAGGTTATAACCGCTTACTCGCCAATTGAGGACTGGCACCCTAGACCTTTGGGACATTAATTTTGTAGATCTATGCCAGCTAGTGTTCGTACCCTTGGCAAGGAATAAAACACCCGTACAAATGGGGTTACAAATTGGACCACAATATGCTCAGATTAAGGTTTCTCAGTTATTGTTAGCTCCCACAGTCCTCAATTTATGTTTTAGTTCAAGATTCTATATGACATTGTATTTAGTTATTCAATTTTCATTCAGTATATTGTTATACTTGGTCTTGGTTTTAGTTCACCATGTTACATACATCCATGTTCAACTTACATGTATTTATTTTCCATCTTACATACTCAGTACATTCAAAGTGTTGATCACATACTTTTCTTATGCTATATTGTCTTATAATATAGGTGATGATACTCAGCATCCAGATCGCACTTAGTATGGTATGGTACCACACTCAACAAGTGTGTTTGGTGAGTACTCATTGCCAGAGGAGTAGTTATTAGTATTTATTTTTAGTGTTCTAGTTTTTGTTAGTTGGAGTTAGTTTGGGGCGTGTCCCAATAACTCATATAAGTAGAGGCTTTCGGATAGATAGGATGTTCGTTATATTTTAGCATGTTGGTGTTTATTAGAAAGTTCTAGTTTTGATATTCTTATTCAATGTTTATCATTTTATCATTATTTTCAGATTATTTTAGTTTAGCTTCCTCCCAATATTTTGTTACTTCTTCAGTATTTTTTGTGTTATGCTAAGCTATGGGTTCGCTTAGGATCACTTATGACTCAAAGAAATATGTTACAACTAAGGGTTGTCTAGAGTTGTGACAAACTTGGTATCATAATAGTAGGTGTATGGTGTCCTAGATATCTAAAGTCATGTTAAGTAGAATCTTGTTCATAGGTATGAAGCGCGCCACACTATGAGTGAGAGGCTATGAAACATTTTAGGAAATTTTCACCTCTTTCATGATTTATGTCATGCAATATACTGTTAACTCTATTAAAATAATACATCTAACTCATCCTCTGCCCATTTGCAAGAAATACCTCCAAAGAGAATTAACAAAAGGAGTAATAGGAATCAACAAACATTGTTGCAAATTTTAAAAGACCCTCTAAATAAATATGTATCCTATGTTGAATTTAGGGTTACATTTAAAGAATTAGCTTGGTCAATGACTGCTAAATATAACCAACAAACTATATCAACAACCAATCCAAATGTGAATACAATAGCTACTAAAGTCTGGGACTTCACTCGAGTAAATGCTCCCACGTTCTTTAGGTCAAAGCTCTAAGAGTATCCATAAGTCTTACTGGATAGTATTCACAAGGTGACTAAAACCATGGATTTTACTTTAACTTATTGTGTTGATTTGGTTACTTATTAATTTATAAGAATGGCTCAAACATAGTTTAGGTAGTGAAAGGAGGATAGAGGTACAAATATAGGGCCAGCTATAAGGGATGAGTTTGTTTTTTCATTTTTTGGCAGGTTTTTCCCATTTGAGTTAAGGGAATCAAAGTTACAGGAGTTCATAAAGCTAAAATAGGGAAATATTAGTGTAAAGTAGTATTCACTCAAGTTTACTTAATTGACAAGTTCTGCTCTAATAATGGTTGCTGGCTCTATGACCCGAATGAAAAAGTTTATGTTAGGTATTTTTGATAATATGGTCATTGAGCGTAGAATGTCTATTTTATTTAAGGAAATGGACATATCCAATTGATGATTCGT
The DNA here is from genome assembly GCF_002878395.1 of Capsicum annuum. Classification (NCBI taxonomy): domain Eukaryota; kingdom Viridiplantae; phylum Streptophyta; class Magnoliopsida; order Solanales; family Solanaceae; genus Capsicum; species Capsicum annuum. The sequence continues at coordinate 168,333,074 of NC_061113.1, forward strand.
GCTTAATAGAATAAGGAATGAAAAATCAGGGAAAAAAAGGGAGAATAAGATGGCCTGAACTGGTAGCTTTAATTTCTCTTTATAGAGGTCAGATGGTGGTAATTGATCTTAATTCTGCACCAAATACTTAGCTCTGACACCATATTCTTCTAGTGCATCACGTCCAAAGTTCAGTCAGGTTACTCAGGATAGAGCACCAGGCCAAATGTCCCAAGGTAGTGTGAATAGTGCTCATACTAACCAAGTTTGCAAAAAATGTGGTACAAATAACAAGGGTGAATGTTTGGTAGGTAATGATTCTTTTGGGTGTGTTAATTCAGACCACATATTAAGCAATTGTCCAGGGACTATTTAGAGAGGTATTATATTAGTCTATTAGGTCAATCTAATTCTTCATCCACTCAATATTTCCTGATTCAGTAGGGTGCCACTACTAATTCTGCTGGTGGGCAATGTCAGAATAGGTTCTATTCCCTTCAAACTCTATAGGAATAGGAGGGTCTTCTCATGTTGTTATTAGTACATTAAAATTTTTCATATTTATTTTGATGTATGGTTAGATCCTGGAACCAAACTTTTCTTTGTGACTCCCTATATAGCAATAGACTTTGGTGTCTTCCCCAGAATCTAGTCAGAACCCTTCTCAGTTTCTTCTCCAGTTGATAGCTCAATAATGGATAGATGGATATATTGAAATTGCGTAGTCATAGTGTCCCAAGAAAGTTACCTCAGTCAACCTTATGGAGATAGACATGATCAATTTTTATGGTTTTCTTTACATGGATTTGATCCTTATTTCCTATGACTCAGATAATTATAGAAATAGCATAGTCTAGTTTTAGTTTCCATATGAACAAGTCTTAGATTTGAAGGGTAGTACAAGGCTGAATACATCACGTAATTTGAGTTAAGGACTCAAGGTCTAAAGCCCTAAGTCTTGAGTTGGTTTCAATTGTAAAAGAATTTTCAATAGTGTTTTTTGAAAATTATCTGGAAGTTCCTCCTAAATGGGAAATTGACTTCGGAATAGATCTCCTTCCAGATAATAAACCTATTTTAATCCCACCATATAGAATGGCTCCATCTCAGATTAAGGAAATGAAGGATTAATTTAAATTTCTCCTAGACAAGGGTTTTACCTGGCCTAGTCTCCCTCAGTGGGGTGCTCATATTTTTTGTATATGTAAGAAAGATAGTCCAAAGATAGTCCTTTCAGAATATGCACTGACTACTGTCAGTTGAAAAAATTCACATTCAAGAAAAAGTATCCCTTCCCTAGTACTGATGACTTGTCAAACCAACTTAAGTGTGCCAATTGTTTATCTAAGATATATCATAGATAAGGCTATTATCAACTCAGAATTAGAGATTGTAAAATTTAGAAAAAAAACTTCGGTATTTAAAATAGTCACTATGAATTTATTTTTATGTATTCTTGACTAATGAATGCTCATGTATTGTTTATGGACTTTATGAATAGGGTGTTCAAGCAGTATTTGGACATGTTCATTATAGTCTTCATAGTTCACATCCTCATTTATTCTCGCAGTGAGGATGAATACGTAGATCATTTGAGAATTGTTTTACAAACTCCTAAAGATCACTAGTTATTCACTAAGTTAAACAAGTATGAATTCTTTTTGAAATTAGTGGAATTACTTGGTCATATTATTTTGGTTGAAGGCATTCGAGTTGATCCTCAATAGACCAAAGTAGTGTGAAATTTTCTTAGACCTATTTCTCCATCAAATTCAGGAGTATCTTTGGTTTGATTAGCTTCTATGGATAGTTTGTTGAAGGATTTACCTTTATTGCTTTTCCTATGTCCAGAATGACTTGGAAATAGTAAAGTTCTAGAGGTCTTATTTTTTTTGAGAAGATTTTCAAGGAGTTGAAGACTAGACTCACCTTCACTCCAGTTTACTCTATCAGAGGGTTCAGATGGTTTTGTGGTAGGTTATGATGTGTTAAGATTTTTTCTTGGTTGTGAGTTGATGCTGAGGGCTAAGGTTATAGAATGTGCCTCTTGATAACTCAAAACTTATGGAAATAACTACCCTAATCATGATCTTTAGCTGGCAGTAGTAGTGTTTGCCTTAAAGATATAAGGTATTACCTTTATGGGGTGCATGCTGAAGTGTTCATTTATCACAATAGTATTTAGTATATGTTCAGCCAGAAGGATCTAGATCTTCTTCATACAAGGTGGCTAGATTTATTTATGGACTGAGAAATAAGTGTATTGTACAACCCAAGTAATGCCAATATTCTTACTAATGCCCCTAGTAGGTTTTCTATGGGAAGTGTTGCTTAAATTAAGGATGATAAAAAAGAGTTTGTTTGTCAGTTTCCTCAACCTTCGAGGTTAGGATTCTGGTTGGTCTATTCAAATGAAGGAAATTTCTTGGTTTAGAATGGTTCAAATTCTTGTTTGGTAGGTAAGGTAAAGGACAAGAAAGATAGTGATCTTATTTTTCGTAGGTTAAAGCAGTTTAGAGCCAGAAAGTTGAGGTTTTCTCCCAAGGGGGAGATTGTTTTCTTCACTATGATGGAAGACTATGTGCTTAGAACATGGATGACTTGCAATAGTGGATGTTATAAGAAGCTCTTGGGAAGTCTATTGGTGGAAAGGAATGAAAAAAGAAATTGCCAAATTTATGGAAATGTGTCAAAAATACCAACAGGTTAAGGTTGAGCACCAAAGAGCTCCTGGTATGATTTAGGAAATAAGCATCCCTACTTGTAAGTGGAAAGTGGTGAATATGGACCTCATTAAAGGGTTGCCTCATACTCATTGACAACATAATTCTTTTTTTGTTATTGTGGATCGAATCACTAAGTCTACCCACTTCTTGCTAGTTAACACTCCAGATTTAGCCAAATATTATGCTAAGATCTACCTTAGGGAGTTGGTGAAATTTTATGGAGTCCCTTTGATAATTATATCACATAGAGGTACCCAGTTTACCACTCGATTTTAGAAGATGTTTCTAAAAGGTCTTTGTAGCTAAGATCATATATGTATGACTTTTAACCAACAGAAAGATGTTCAAGAAAAGAGGACCACTCATACCTTAGAGGACATATTAAGAGCGTGTGTGATTGATTTCAAGGGTAGTTCGGATGATGACTTACCTTTGATTGAGTTTGCTTTACAATAACAACTATCACTCGAGTATTCTGATGGACCTATTTGAAGAACTTTATGGTAGGAGGTGTTGATATCATATGGCTTGTTTGAGGTTGGTTAAGCTGCTTTCATATGGCCAGATTCCGTAATTAAGGCTATGGAATATTTTCAACTAAGTAGAGAAAGGCTGAAAACTACCCATAGTCATTAGAGATCTTATGGAAATATGAGGAGAATGGATCTTGAGTTTGACATCAGTGATTTTATCTACTTGAAGGTTTCTCCCATGAAAGTGGTGAAGAGATTTTGTAAGAATGTAATTCTTAGTTCCTTCTATGATGGTCCTTATATGATTTTGTGTCTTTATGGTAAGATAGCCTCTGAATTGTGTCTCCATATTGAAGAAATTCATTAGTGACCCACCATATGTCATTTGTTTATAGAGTATGGGTGTTAAGAATAGTATCGTCTATGAAGATATCCCTGTTAAGATTCTTGATTATCAGATTTGTAGGTTGAGGAATAAAGAGTTTTCCTTACTAAAGGTTTTATGTAGAAATCAGTTATTTGAGGGAGCTATTAGGAAGCAAAGGCAAATATGATGACCAAGTACCCTAATGTTTTGTCTTCAAACCTAGTCCCAACTTGAGGTAATAGTTCCCATAGTTAATTAATTCTTTCTATTTGGGCCATCTAGCTATTTTCATATCAAACTATGTGTTTATTTGAGTCCATTAATTAGTTATAGATTTAGTTATCAGTCAATGGTTCAGCTCATAGGAGTTCAGTGTAAAATTTTAGTTTTGCTCCAACTACTTCAGATAAGTCAGTTTCATTTGGGGATGAATGATCCCAAGGGGTAGATATTATACTACCTCAAATATTAAGATCTAGACTCACCGATGTTTGGATAATTAAATTATATTTCCAACACCACTAGTCTTGTCTTAATACAATATCGTGTTAGAAAGTTCTGGAAAATTTTCTAAGGCTCTCTAAACTTGCTAGTGATAACTACGCTGGCAACAATGTCAGGACACAAAGAGTCATGAGGAAGACATTTTTTCATGATAGTGAGGGACCAAATATCTTAGTCTAGTGATGAAATGTCCAACATACAACTTGTTGTCAGTCTAAATAATTCATTAGGTAGACTCTTCATAATGATAGTGAGGAATCACATCCTCGATCCCGAGGTCACGAATTAACGACAAGACTCGTGGTCCGACTCAACGAGTCATTTGATTAGCCATTATGACTATTTCCAGAAAAGTTCTAAACATTTTCAGAATGGATGTTTGGTCTTTGCCCACTCTTTTAACAACTGACCCACGTCGTTTAGGCTTTTTCAAGACTTGAATATAAGGAAAAATTCCACAAATTTTTCAACAAATTAAAATTCAATTAACACTAAGAAAAGATGCTATTATTATTCTCCAAAATCCATCTTAGGGTTCCTCAACATTATGCAGAAATTCCACAAAGTTAATCCAAGATTCCATCTCCAGTATGTAGGATTTAATCAATGGCTTACTTTTACCCATTGTGTCCCAAAGATTTTCTTAACTCTAAAGTTTAATTCACCCTATAAATGTAGGGTTCCATAGCAAGTATAAGTTATCTTGAAATTTTAATCTATCTTGTAATTCAACCATGAATATGTGTTTCCCCATAAGTTTACGCATCATATTTATATTTAAAACCATGATATGTCTCTATATTGTTAAATTGTTGATTTTTAGGCTTTAGTTATGAAATTCACTATTTTTAATCAGCTTTTAATGCTATCACATTTAGTTGTATTAGTCATAGTTGGAGGGTTATGAATACTCAATACCTAGAGATTCATGCATATATCTGTCTATATGTCTTTGAACACAATAGATTATCCGTTCTTGATATTTTCAGAATGTAATTACAATGAGAAATTCAGTGTTTAGTGTCATTAATGTTGGGAGTAGTACGTACAACTAAGTGAATGCAGGGCTAAAAGCTCACTCATCAGTTAGGACTGAGACCTTATGTAAAAGTTCCAAAGTTCTAAATCTACGATGCCACCTTTGGTTTTAGCGGGGTCACCTAACAGTTGGGACTAACAACCAAGTTCTTATGGATATCAGTTTAGTGGATCCACACTAGCCAGTATTTTTAAACTTGGTAAACAACTGAACACCCATCCAAACGAACTGCCTGGTAACTGAACTATCAGCTCTAACCAGTAATAAATGACTTAGGGCAACTATATGAAAGGTTTAAATTATTGAAGTGCATGGAATTGTAAAAATGAGTTGAAGGGTCATTACAATTCCATTACTAAAAGAACTTTCATATGCAAAAGTAAAGGGTTTGGGTGTACCTGAAGGCTCAAACAGGTTAGGATATTAAGCTAAAATTTTTCTCTCGATCTCCTATGAATCCTTTTCTCCGAGAAGTGTATCCACTGAATCGTAACTATCAAAATCTCTATATTGTGCAACCGCTTGACATCCTTAGTAGAAAATAACATTGGCTCCTTTCTGATGGTCAGTCTCTTATCTAACTAAATTGAGACACACCATGAAGACTCACTGGAATATGCCGCTGTAACTTAGCAACATGGAAAACTAGATGAACAACAAAAGTATTTTGGTTTATGGGTAACTCATATTCCATATCTCTGTAACGCTTCGAAAAACACCCTTGGGCACTACACGGTGCTTAGAGTCACAAGTGACCACAAGCCAACCAATATTGGTACATGCTGTGAGCAGTGATTAAAATAACAAGGTTCGTGTATGGAATCAAAATGAAAATGCCATAAGGTTTTTATATACAAAAAAATGATATTAAATTGAAAATACAGAAACACTATCTGAAAAAATACTATAAGACTGTCATTATAAACTGATAGCTAAATAATTTACTAAAAGTGTCTAAAAGCCTCTACTAACTGACTATGTATTGAATGGGACAAGTCCCCAACTAACTTCGACTGACTGCTAAAACTTAACATATTGAAGCAAACATAACGGTCCGTAAAACAAGAGGTCCCACACTACAACTATTGCGGATACATTGGGAAGTCTAGAGGTGGTCGGGAACCTGAGCATCCAAACCTATGATATGAAACATCATAGTGCAAGAAATAAGTAGGCGGTTAGTACTTTGAATGTACTGGTATACTAAATGAGGTTAGGCTGATATGCATGAGTAATAACTGACTTAATGTATAACATGAAGTACTGGGTAAGACTGTATAAAAATTTTTAAAGACCGAGAATGCATGACCAAATATTAGATAATTTTTTAAATAGTCTATAAACTAAAATACTGAAATCATATAATTGATAAAAGGTATTCTATAGCCAATCTAGACCGAATTGAATACATGAACTGAAACTTTGGGAGCTATCATCAAACTGACATTCCCCAATGTAGACTAATTTGGGGTCTAACCTATAAGCAAAGTTAGAAGGGTTTTAGTACCATGCTAGTGGTTACTAATAATGGTTGGGTCAACCCTAATCTGGAAGGAAGACTCATGAGATGTATATATGTATGTCAACCCCAGATCGGCAGGAAAACATATAAACCAATGCTGACTATGTAGTTCTGTAACTCAAGGACTGGTACAAAGGGTCATACCCTAAGCAAGAAGGAATGCCCCCATACCTGTGTTCGCTCAGTCCTGAATCCTACTCCCAACCAAATCGACGCATATCACTAAATTAGGCTAAGCTTGACTGAATTTGCACTGACCATGGAAACTTATCGAATACTACTGCTCATGATATGATTGGGACCCTTCTATAACTACTGACTACGAAGTAAAACAGCTAAACTTTGGGTATCATAATCCCCAGGACTTGATAATAGTAATAGCAACATCGTTCTAAAACTTTAAGGGCATGATATGTAAGCATCCATTCATAACTCATTCTTTTAGGCATTTCATCAAACATTTTCAATTAATGGTTTAAGCTAAACATTGGAATAGTTTTAAGACATGTGGTAATAGTATAATTTCTCTTCTAAAATCACCAATTAAGTTTTAACTCAGTAACCAACACCATTCAAATGGGTGGGGATAAATAACAACAACAATTACAGGTAAACATGGTGTAGAATCAAAATTCATTAGATTCATGGTTAAAATCACAATAACTTGTAGAAAATTATAACTTTGAATATGAAATTGGATTCTTGAACTCCATAGGTGAAAAAGCACTTTGTATGAAAAACTAACATAGCTTAATTGAAGGATTTGCAGAAGTTCTTGGTGATTTTCTTGAAGATTGATCTTCGATCTTAAAGGGGCTAGGGCTTGTTCTTGAGAAAGAATGGTTTGAATTTTGAGTGAATTGTGAAAAATGAGGCAATAATGCTGTTTTGAGAAATAAATATCGTGTTAAAATAAAGGGAAAAGATGAGACGACCCATGGAAAATTAAAATTTGTAACTATAACCTGAAATTAACCATTACCGCAATGCGCCAAGGATGTCATCGCAATTCCATTGCGACGTGGTGCAATCGTAGTGAATTATTAGAATCTGACAATTGTCATTTTGAATTTCACCATGACACAGTGAAGTGACCACAGCGACACTCCATAATCATTGTGAGCTGCTGTTTTGGAAATCCAAGCATGGTCCAAACATCATCCAAAAATTCCAAAACTTATCGTGACATGCTACCCACAGCTCTGAACATTAATTAACTTAAAAACTTATGTCTCAAGTTTTGGAAGGTCACTTTAAATACTCAACAAAGTTAAGAGGAAAAAAATGAAACTAAGTCTCCAGCACATAGCCTAATTTTCAGGTTCTAATCTTCTTGTACATCTACTACAGGTTGAATTGGGCTAAGATAATTTTGGGGTAATATAATATCTCGCCGTTAGGAACATTCATCCTCAAATAAGACTGATTAAGCAGAGAAATGTTGAGGTACATAGGTTATATGTGGAGTATGCATAATTGAAGACATGATTACATCACTAAATACATGTAATGTCATAAATATGACCACGTGTCTAAGAATGTGAATAGAAAAGATTTAATATAAAGAAAACCACAAACTTGAGCTAAGTATAAGTTTGCGGAGAAGAGGTGAGGATACTTGGTATGCATGTTTGCTTCTGCTTCCCAAGTAGCTCCCTCAATGGACTGATTCCTCCAAAGAACTTTAACCAAGGGAAATTCTTTGTTATTTAGTTTGCGAATCTGGCTATCTAAGATTTCAACTGGGAGTTCTTCAGAAGAAAGGCCGTTCTAAACATCTATGCTTTCTAAAGGAACAACAACAGCTGGGTCACCAATAAACTTCCTTAATAAAGAGATATGGAATACTGGGTGCACTGATGCTAAGTCTATAGGCAACTCATGTTCATAGACTACCTTTCCAAAGAAGCTTAGAATTTTGTAAGGCCAACATATCGGGGAATGAGCTTCCCTTTCGTGCAAAATATCTTAACTCTTTTCTTCTCAAATCTATATAGGATTTCGATGGATTTACAATGTCTTAATCCTCTCTCTAATCAACTAAACTTTCTTGAAAGCACCAAACAATAATTTTGACCCTATCAACATGACCTCACTACCTTGAACAAACCAATGGTAGACCTACATCTTCTCCCATAGAGAGCTTTAAAATGGAACCATTTGAATACTGGAATGATAATTATTATTGTATGCAAACTCAATAAAGGGCAGGTGATCATCCCAACTACCCATAAGTTAATAACACAAGCTCTCAACATTTCCTCTAAGGTCTTAACGGTCCTCTTTGCCTAAGCATCTATCTGAGGATGAAAGGCTAGATTGAGATGGGTGCCATGACCCTTCTGAAAAGCTCTCCAAAAGTGAGACATAAACTGAGTACCCCTATCTGAAATGATGGACAACAGGACTCCATGAAACCTAACCAATCTCTAATATAGATCTTTATATAGTCCTCAGCTAATTAAGAGGTATCGACTGGCAAGAAATGGGCTAATTTGGTCATTCTATCTATAATAACCAAAATTGAACCATGCTGGCGATATGAACGAGGTAACCTTGTCACAAAATCCATGTTCACCTCATACCACTTTTAAGTGGGAATACTAAAATCTTACATAGAACCACTAAGCTTTTGGTTCTCAACCTTGACGTGCTGACAATTAGAGCACTTAGCTATAAAGTCTGCAACATCCCTCCTCATTCCACTCCTCTAATAGATTTCTCATAAATTGCAGTACATCTTAATGGAACCTAGATGAATAGAATAAAGTACACCATATGCTTCTACGAGAATGCAATGCCTCAGGTCATCTACACAAGGCACACAAAGTCTACCCTGGCAATATAACTCACCATCTCCCCTATGGGAGAAAACTTCTACTTTTAAATCTCTGAGTGTCTCCTTCAACTTAACTTGACTGGATTCACTATCTTACTTTTCTTTCACTTCAGCAACCAAAGAAGATTTTGAACTGCTGTGTACCCATACTCTACCATTCGTTGACTTAACCAAATGAACGCCTAATGTATCCAACTAATGAATTTCCTAAACCAACATTTTCTTATCACCCTCAACATGAGCCACACTACACATGGAGAATCTACTAAGGATATCTGCCACTACATTAGCCTTGCCCCGATAATACAAAATACTTATATCATAATCTTTCAACAATTCTACCCACCTTCTCCGACAAAGATTCAACTCTCTTTATGAAAACACATACTACAAAATCTTTTAATCCATGAATACATCAACATGCACCTCATACAGATAATGCCTCTAAATTTTCAGGGCAAAAACAACAACTAATATCTCAAGATCATGGGTGGGATAATTTTTTACATGGGGTTTAAGTTGTCTAGTGGCATAAACTATGACCTTATCTCTATGAATCAAAACACAACCCAAACCAACTCTTCAAGCATTATAGTAAATAACAAACCCATTTGAACCATCCGGTAAGGCAAAAACTGGAGTTAAGGTGAGTCGAGTCTACAACTCCTAAAAACTATTCTTATAAGAATCTAACCATTAAAACTTGACATTCTTCTAAGTTAATCTGTACATAGGGGATGCAATAAATGAAAACCATTCAACAAATAATTTGTAATAGCTTGCCAAACCCAAGAAACTCCTTATATCTACGGTGAAATGGGTTCCAGTTTCTCACTGCTTTGGTCTTTTAAGGGTAAAGTCCAATGTCTTCACCAAAAATAATATGGCCAAGGAAAGCTACTGACCATAGAAAAAACTCACACTTATTGTAGTTAGTGAACAATTGATGGGCTCTAAGAGTCTGTAATAAAATTCTAAGACAGTCAGCATGATCTTTTTTATTATGGAAATAGACAAGGATATCATCTATGAGACAGTTCTAAAAGCTATTTTGGGAATGTCACATTCTCTGACTCTGAACTGATGATAGCTGAATCTTAGGTCTATCTTAGAGAAGTAATTGGCACTCAGATGTTGGTCGAACAAGTTACCAATTCTAGAGAGTGCGTACTTATTCTTGATGGTGACTTTGTTCAAATAATGGTAATCTATGCACATTCTAAGAAAATAGTCCTTTTTATGCACGAAAAGGATGGGAGCGCCCTATTGGGAAACACTAGGCTTCATGAATCCCTTATCTTAGAAGTCTCTTAATTGTTCGTGAAACTCTTTGAGTTCTACTGAATCCATTTTGCATGGCAAAATAGAGATAGGCTGGCTATCTGGAAGTAGGTATATTCCAAAGTCAATCTCCCTTTCAGGAGTAACTCTTGGATGATCTTTAGGGAACACATCTGAAAATTTTGTTGCTACTGAATCTGAATAAAGATTTAGAGTCTTTAACTCGTACAAGATGGTAGACTCACCACTTTGATATCATTTTTCTCGCTCTAAGGTATGAAACTAACTGAACTCCCTAAATGCTAAAGTACTTCCCTTCCATTCAAAGATTGGTTCATTCAAGAAATGAAAATGAACAACTATGTTTCAATAATAAAATGAAGCATAGCATGAGTGTAGCCAATCCATGCTTAGAATGACATCAAAATCAGTTATCTTAAACTCCACAAAATCAACTGAAGTGACTTTTTGGGATATTGTGACTGGACTATTCCTATATACCTTAATGTCTAAACTAGAGATACCTACTGGGTTAGACAACGACAAGGGTTTTGTTAAGGTTTCAAGACTGACTCTGAAGTTGACAGCTATGTAAAGGGTTACAAAAGAAAGAGAAGTTCCTAGATCTAGTAAAGCATAAATATGCAAATGAAAGACTTGCAACGTACCAGTAACCACATCAATATAACTTTCCTGATCCTATTAGGACTGAAGTTCATAAACCCTATTTGGGCAATTCCCACTGGTGGCAATGGAAGCGGCACCCTACAGAGATGGGCGACTAGAATGAGCTGGGGGACAATTGTGCTGACTCTATGAACCTACTTGTGGACATTCTCTGATTCTATGACCCGGATTTCCACAACCACAACATGCATCCCTGCTAGCTCTACAAATACCCTGATAGTTCCTACCATATTTTTGGTAAAGGAGATTAGTCCAAGCACTGTTCACACAACCCTAAGACATGGAGCTTAGCGCCTTGTTCTTGTTGTCATTTTTGAATTTAGGGACAGGTGCACTAACCAAAGATAGAGCTGGGACTAATGATTTTTAGCGGAATTGAGGACGATTCCCATCTACTAATTTTGGCTGGGTAAAATTAAAGCTGCCTGTTCTAGCCCTCTTATTCTCCCTCTCTCTCTTTTTAGTATTTTTCTTCTCTATTTTCAAAGCATGGACCATCAACCTAGACAGGTCTATCTCATTTATCAACATTGTGTCCTACACTCCTTTCCCACACTATCAAATACTCTATATACAAACTTGCTCATCCTCGACCTATTATTATCAACTACATAGGGATCATACCTGGCTAGCTGAGTAAACCTGAGGGAATACTCTTTCACAGTTATGTTGCTCGATTTTAGATTAATAAACTCTAACACCTTAGCCTCCCTCCTCTCCAATAGGAAGATTCTATCTAAGATGGCAGTGGGAAACTCCTTCCATTCTATTAGCCCTGCATCTATGCCTCTATCTCCCTTTCCACTTTTTAAGCCATGTGTATGCTACATCCTTCAACTGGTAAGCAGCCAATTTAGAACTCTTACTAGAAGTCACCCCGATAATATTTGTTGCATTCATCACTATTTTGAGAAATTCCCATGGATGCTCTTTGAACTTGGATTCCAAAAATGAAAAAGAATTCATTTGGTGATGTCCCGAATCCTGGTTGTGGCAACACTAGCCACTAGGTTGGCCAAAAAAATAGATGGTCGTACATTTTGAGCTGCTTAAAAATGAGCTAGAGTGGTGGAGCCAACTTTGAACTCTACTTAGGAAGCATGCTCATTTAGGGGATCTCCCTGAACAGGTGGAGGTGCTGTCTTGTTTCCATTTTTTTGTTAGTTCTCCTGGGACAGCATATTCTGTAAACGGAAAGAAGAGCTGAATTAGGCCGATAGTTTAACTTGAGATGATGCTCATTCACATGATATAAATACTAAAAGAGGGGAAATTCTTCCTAAAGCGTCTTGTATCCTCTAGCCCATAAGTGTGGCACGCTTCACACCCAAGTACAAGACTCTATGCAACACAACTTTCAAACTCTCTAGGACACATTAAGACCTTATGCTCTGATACTAAGTTTGTAATGCCCCGATAATACACCCTGGGTGCTACACGGTGCTTACTATCATAGGTGACCCCAAGCTAGCCTATGCTAGTACTTGTTCTAAGCACTAAATGAAATAACGAGGATCATGTGCGGAATCTAACTAAAAAATTCCGTAAGGTTTTTAATTACAAAACATAATAATAAATTCAAAATACTAAAACACTGTCTAAAAAAATACTGTAAGACTATCAATATCAACTGATAGCTAAATAACTGACTAAAATTATCCTTAAGCCTCTACTAACTGACTGTGGAGTTGATGGGAAAAGTCCTCAACTAACTTCGACTAACTGCTAAAACTTAACATACTAAAGCAAACATAACGATCCTCAGAACATGAGGACTCACACTGCTACTGCTATAGATACACTGGGATATCTAGTTGCGATCAGGAACCTGAACATCCGAACCTATGATATAAAACATCTTAGCACAATAAATTAGTATGTGGTTAGTACTTTGAATGTAAGGGTATACTAAATGAGGTTAGACAGATATGCATGGATTCATGTGCATGAGTAATAACTTTCTAAATGTATAATATGAAGTACTGGGTAAGAATACATGAAAATTTGTGAACACTGAGAATGCATGACATAGAATAAGACAACTTCTGAAATAGTCTGTAAACTTAATTACTAAAATTTAATAATTGATAAACTGTATGGTATGTTCATTCAAGACTGACCTAAATTCAGAACTGAATACTGGAACTAAATGTATTAGATCTATCATCTAACCGACATGCCCCAATATAGAATGATTTTGTGTCCAACGTATAACCCCAATTGGAATAGTGTTAGTACCGTGCCATGAGTTACTAACAATGGTTGGGTCAACCCTAATCTGCAAGGAAGACTCATGAGATGTATTTATGTATGTCAACCCTAGACTGGCAGAAAGACATATTAACCAATGTTGGCTATATAATTCTGTAACTTAGGGACTGTTACTAAGAGTAACAACCTAAGCTAGCAGGAATGCCCTAATCCCTTGGTTCGCTCGGTGCTGAATCCTACTCCCAACTGAACCAATGTTGATCACTAAACTAGGCTAAGCTTGACTGAACTCGCACTGACCATGCTAGCTGACTGAATACTACTGCTCATGATATGACTGGGCCCTTCTATAACAACTGACAACTAATTAAAATTGATAAATTTCAAGTATCATAACCCCCAGGACTGGATAACTACAATAGAAAGATCATGCTAAAACATTAAGGGCCTAATATGTAGGAATATATTCAAAACTCATTCTTGTAGTCATTTCATCAAGCACTTTCAATTCATAGTTTAAGCTAAAAATGGAAATAGTTTTAAGAATTGTGGTAATAGCATGATTTCTCTACTAAAATCACCAATTAAGGTTTAACTCAATGAATAACACAATTCAAACAGGTGGGGATTAATAACTACAATAATTGCATGTAAACATGGTATAAAATCAATATTTATGTGGATTCCTGGTTAAAATCACAATAACTTGTAGAAAATCATAACTTTCAATTTAAAATTGGATTCTTGAACTCCATAGGAGAAAAGGGCCCATTGATGAACTTCTAAGGTGATTGAAGGATTTGCAGAGGTTCTTGATGATTTTCTTGAAGATTAAGCTTTGATCTTGAAGGGCCTAGGGCTTAATCTTGAGACAGAATGGTTTGAATTTTGAGTGAATTTTGAAAAATAAGGCAATAATGTTGTTTTGTGACCTAAATCTCATGTTAAAGTGGGGGAAAAGATGAGACTACCCATGGGAAATTAAAATTTGTAACTGGAACATAAAATTGACCTTTACCGTGAAGCACCAAGGATGTCATCATGATTTTACCTAGATGAGGTGCGATCTCAGTGACTTGCTAGAATCTGGTAATTGTCATTTTGAACTTCACCACAATGCAGTGAAGTAACCACCGCTATAGACACCGTGACGTGCCAAAATCATGGTGAGCTATTGTTTTTGAAATCCAAAGGTGGTCTAAACCACGTCCAAAAAATCCAAAACTTATACGAGACATGCTACTCACACCCCTGAACATGAATCAACTCAAAAACTTATGTCTTGGTGTTGGGATGGTAACTTCAAAAACTCAATAAAGTTAAGAGGCCAAAAATAATACTATATCCCTAACACTTAGGCCAATTTTTAGGTTCTAAGCCTCTCATACACGTTTTACGGGATGAATTGGTTTAAGATAATTTTAGTGTATTATAGTCTCCAATTGTACAAAGGATCTCAAAAGGTCCAATAAATGAGGCTGAGCCTACCTGTTCTCCCGAACCTTATCACACCCTTCATGGGTAATACTCAAAGGAATACTAGATATCCAACTCAAAATCTCAAGGCACGAATCCTGTGGTCCATATAAATATTCTGCCTTCTCTTTGATGCCTTCAACCTATCTTGAGTCACCCTGTATCTATCCTACAACTCATGAAGAAGGTCAGTCCTGTAGGGCCTAATCTCACAGATCTTAAACCATCCAATTAGAGATCAAAAATGTCTAACATATAATACCTTAAATGAAGCTATCTCAATAGTCAATATTTTGCTATTATTATATGAGAACACCACAAAGCTAAGTGCTTCTCCTACCAACCTTTAAAATCTATAACACAAGCACAGATCATTTAATAAAGAACTTGGATAATCTATTTTGATTGTCCATTAGTCTAAGGGTAAAAATCTATGCTGAGATCCACCTGCGTACCTAACTCAACATGAAATCCTCTATAGAAGCTAGAGTTATAAAATGATCCCTAGTTCTAGATGATAGATATAGGCACTCCACACATGATTACTATGTCACACATATGGATACGAGCTAACCTCTCGATACTGATGGACATCTGAATAGAAAGGAAATATGTCAATTTGGTCAACCAGTCTACAATAACCTAAATACTATTTAAACTACGAGAGGTGCAAGACAAACCGCTAATTAAGTCCATCGTGACCTGCTCTTATTTCCACTTGGGAATGGACAAACTCAAGCCACTAGGCCTTTAATGTATGGCCTTCACATACTAAAAACAAAGGCAATAAGCTACATGTTTGCCAGATCTCTCTTCATACCACTTCACCAATAATTTTTCCTGAAATCCCTATACATATTGGTTGTACTATGGTGAAATGAATATTTGGATGTGTGAGCCTAATGCAATATTGACTAGATTAGGTAACTAACTTGTAAAACACAAATATGACTATCAAATCTCAGAATACCCTTAGAATCTATGGTAGGCCTCCTAGACACTCAACTCAATACCTGATCAAGGAAGATACAAAGAATTATATTCTGGATGTAGTAACTCTGGATCTACTAATGTATGGTGCACCTCGCCTAACCACTATCAAGAATCCTCCTAGGATAGAAACATCACCATTAAGTTGGCTAAGCATTGGATGTCTCATGCCAAGTGCCTCTAAGAAACAATAATAGAAGCCAAACTTCCCATATACATCTCCTTCTTGCTCAAGGCATCAATTACCATGTTTGCCATGGTTGGTATAAAATAGAGAGATCATAATCCTTAAGCAAATCAATCCATCTACTATACCCAAAATTAAGCTCTCTATGCGTCCAAAAAAGATGAACACTACGATGATCAGAGTAGATCTCACAATCCATGGCATATAGATAATGCCTCCAAATCATAAGCACAAATACTATCATCGTCAATTCCAAATAATGGATGGAGAGGTTGCACTTATGCACCTTTAGCTACCTCAAAGAATAAGTAATAGCTCAAACCCACTACATAAAAATGCAACCCAAGCTAACCCTGGATTCATTACAATATAAGTGAATCCCTTTCCCACAATAGGAAGAGTATTATAGGATATAAAGTAAGAAAATCCTAGAGCATACAAAAGATCAACACACACTCCTCGAACCATTGGAAAGGAATATCCTTTCGAGTCAATATGGTCATTGATAGTGCAATAGTAGCAAAACACTCAATGAACCCCATGTAATAACCGGCAAAACTAATAAAGTTGTGAACCTTAGATAGATAAGTTGGCTTGGCCAAATCACGAATCGACTTAATCTTTGATGTGTCAACTATAATCCCATCCTTAGACACCACATGACCAGGAATGTCACCAACTCAACCAAAAACTCACAGTGTAATTATTTGGTAAAAATCCTATGATCTCTCAAATTCTGGAGCATAATCCTTAAATATTGTATATGCTCCTCCCTACTCCTCGAATATATAAGGATTTCGACGATGAAAATAATCACGAAGGAATCCAAATAAGGTCAGAACACATGGATCATCAAAACCATCAATGCAACTGCAGAATTAGTCAACCTAAAATAATTTACTAAGAACCCATAATCACAATAACAAGTCCTAAAGGATGTCTTTCGGATGTCCTTAACCTGAATCCTCAAGTGATGGTAATCAGACCTTAAGTTAATTTAAGAAAACATCGATCCTCTATAAAGTTGGTCAAATATATCATTAATGCTAGGCACTATAGTAAATACACATACATAAGGAATTGTCCTTTTTCTTAATGAGCAAGACAGGAGCAATCCAAGACAACGAACTAGATTTAATGTAATTTTTTTCCCAAAAGATCCAAAAGATTTAAATTCAACACCTTAATCTCAACACGATCCATATGATAAGGTTCCATAGAAATAGGTTGGGTGCTTGGTTCAATATCAATAATAAACTCAATATTATGCTCAAGCGAAAGATGATATAAATCGTTAGGGAAAACCTAAAGAAACTCACAAAGTATTGGAACAACCACAAATGATGAACTCACCATACTAGAATCACAAATATAAGTAAGTATGACATGCCCTTGATATAATCCTCTTTGGTTGAATATAAGAAATAGTCCCCATTAGCCCTCAAATAAAAGATCCTGCCATACACTGAGGGTATGTTGGACATGGATAAGGTAACGATCTTCGAAAAAATCCATGACTATAAGAAAGTGGGATAACCAGTCCATGCCTAAAATCATATAAAAATGCACCGTGTCTAATATAATAAGATCAACCTGAGTATCATACTCTCAAAAAGTCATAACATATGATCTATAAATCGAATCCACTACTAAAGAATAACCTACGGGTATAGGTACACATAATGTCACAGATGAATATTCCTAAGATAAATCTAACCATGAATTATAATAAGAAGACAGTAAGAATTAGTGGATCCTATGTTAAATAAAGTAAAGGCCAGCTTATGGCACACTAAGATTGTACCTATAGTAATATTATTCAAGGACTCTACTTTCATCCTACAAGGCATATTATATAAATAACCTTATCCATCACCTAGCTAGTCTCCTAACTGATCACCTGTCCTACCTTTTTAGATATTCACGAATACCTTGGGGACCACCCTAATGACAATGCATGCCACCTCTATCTGTAGGCAACACTACCCTAATAGGCTAGGCACTCTCTACTATAGTCACAATTATCCTATGATGGGAACACTCCCTAGAGAAATAGTTTAACGCTATAATATCATAACACACCTTAGGTGTTGACTTATAACTAGAAGATCTAAATGACTTAAAATAACCACCTGAACAAGAAAATTGTAATACCCTAAACTTTTCAAGCTTTAAGCCTCTTAAAAAATAGTCCACAAAGTTATCTTTCCAATACTTCTGGTCTCACCTTAATCCAATGGCATGGAAAAGAATTATGGAAATGTTTACCCTAATGACCTGATACACAAATATGACTATGACTTAGGAAATAAGTTGTAACTACTTGTGATGAGTTGCCACGATTGAGTCATAGTCACAATAGTATGTAAGTAAAAATCCCTTCAATTCATTTTGAGTCCAGCATACTACTCATAGTTTGACCTCATAAGTCATTATGTTAAGCCAAAGCATGACAAGTAAAGGATCCAAGAATCAAGCATTAAACTATAACTTCATCAAATGACTTGTAGCTAGTTGTAATGAGTCGTTAGGTGGAAAATCATATTCATAAAAAAATCAATACAAAATCCTAAGATCCTAGGTTATGAGTCAAACTATAACTCGTAACCAGTCATAATTAGTCGTGAGGCAAGTCATATTAACTAGGAGTGGTGTTATAAAAGACCCCAAATCCCTAAATCATAAAATAATGATCAATTTTATCCAAGAGGAATCAAATAGGCAATTTCTTTCTCTCTCAAGAGGAAACTAGTGTTCTTCAAGCAATTTTAATTATCAAGAATATTTATCCAAGGCTTCTATTAGGAATAAGGGATATTATTGAATAGGCTTCTTTCAACCATTGAGTCCTAAAGTTCCCCAAATTACTTTAGGTTTAATTCACTTTGTATCTAGGGTTCCATAAGAAGTGTGAATTTAATAATTTATTCAATTAAACTCTTAAGTTCCTCCTTGAAAATATATTCCCTCATGATAATTATGTTTGTATATATTTTATACCAAAAATTTCTACATCATGATTAGCTATTGCTTTGGGTCTTATTCATGATTTTACCTTACCATGGATTCATTAATATTTTTCAAGATCAGTCTGTATTAGATAGTGCAAGTAGGTTATGAACATCTGATACCTAGACATTAATATATGTCACATATTTCATATTTCAAGTGTTTAAGAGCACACTTGTATCACTGATTCAAAATACTATCATGTTAAGCATATGTCAGTATTAGTAATGCCAAGCCTTTCATCATTGTGAGTGTCAGTTCCATTGGGAGTAGGACTTAGCACCAGCCAAACCTAGGGATGAAGGTTGACTAGCTAATAGATGATTATGAACTTAACTAGAAGTCCCTAATATCCATAAATATGAAGCCAACGTAGGTTGTGATAGGTCACCTTCCAGTTGAGGACTAACACTCTTTTAGGGTTCACCCGCTAGTAGAGGATTAACACCCTAGTCATGTTGGTACCTTTGGCAAGGTACTGATACCCTGCCAACTAGGGTTACATATTTGACCCTGATTAGCTCAAGTAGGGAATGTCGATTCTATGATAGCTCCCATAGTTTTAGTTTAATATTCATATTATATCAGTTCTGTTTGCATGACAAAGTGTCCATATATAAGTTATTTAGTTATTCAAATAATTTTATTACATGATTATACCTGGTCTTGCATTCAATATTCATGTTCTTGCATTCAAGCTCAATATATATGTATATCATGTCATCTTCATCATGCATATAAGTACATTCAAAGTAATTATTGTTTATTCTCTTTTGTGCTATGTTGTCTTGTAACTTTAGTTCACATAGTCAATTCCATAATTATACTAAGAAAGTTTGTGTGTCACTCATCTGCAATATTTGTGAGTACTATTAAGTCAAGGACTAATTATACTATTTATCATGATTTCTAGTAGTTTAGTTCATATTTATTTTAGTAATTAGAGTTAGTTGGGAACCTTTCCCAATAAGTCATCATGTTTAGAGGATTTCGGAAAAATAAATAACTAGTTCTGTTCTTAATGATGTGTTTTTTAATTCTTGGTTATTTACTTAACTATTAAAACATTTATTAGATGACTTATGCATAATATGTTATTATCTTCCTTCAATATTTATAGTTCATTCTAGATAATGGGTTAGCTTGGGGTTACTTATGACCTTAAGCGCCATTTTATGATTAGGGGTAGTCTCAAGTCATGACAAAAACCCAAGTAATGAACCTCTCAAAGGCTAGCCACCATTATGGATATGAAGATCACTATATCTTGACAGACCACTATAGATAATCTAGAGTGTGGCATGAATAGGTTTACTAGACTACCCATAATGTTAATTAGGCTATGATGTTGGGTACCTACTTTTAGAACTGCTAGTCTAGCTCCCACTTGAATTGCCCTAATAATGCATCCTTTTATTGTTACCCCTAGGGTATTGCGATGCTTTTCCTCTATAACCTGCATATAGATAAAAATATCAGCAAAGGACCTACCATAAGAGACCAAACTCTTAATGGCTATGTGAAAAGGAAATCTCAATCCTCAAATAAAATACCAACCCACTCATACTCTATTGATAGAATGAATGTTTCATGACTGAACAACTCATAAAATTGAGCATTATACTTCACAACAAATATAGAGCCTTGCTCCAGTATCTAAATTAATCTCTAACGGAATCTCTAAGGCTACGAGTCATATACTTTTCTAATAATTGATACTATATAGATAAGGTTATCCAACTATCTTAGAATCAAGATTACCTCTTCACCAGTGCGAGATGATAAATAAACTATAAAATAGTGTAGTCCACTTAATGACTCTCTTCTAGGCCTAAATTATTGATCCTATCCTTGGAAGCAGCTAAGAACTCATAAGCATCCTCATCGGGTGAACCAAAAGACCTAGGTGGAGTGAATTTTAGGAATCTATCCAAGATCTTCTACTGCTCAACAAACTTAATAAGCTGGGAAACTATTGGCTGAGAAACAACTAATATTTGAGAAATCTCAACACTGGGATCCATAGTGTTAGTCTACACTCTTGCGTTTAAACTACTCTAATTAATTGACTGTGCACTAGATTATATACCACCAACTAAACCCAAGAGGTGAACCAATTCATCCCTGAGTAGTAATGAAAGAATAAACCTTGGTAGATACTGGGGTAGTCTATCGGGTGTAAGAATAAGGCCTAGCAAAGGCTCTTTATCCTAATCCATGGATAGGGTTGCGTCTCTCAATTATACTTGACTTTTAGGTTATCCACTTACCCCAGTAGGATCTGTTATAAGCCAAATGGCCATCATAGATTTTGATGACATAATGAGAAACCATCCCATGAAGAATTCAATTGTGGTCATATTGATCGCATGGGAACATTCACGTGAGACCTATTATAAGCCCACAATAGAGAAATCCTTGTGTGGAAGGTTGCTTAGATTACTGCCTTTGATACCCACCTGATAGTGAAATGGAACCCACCACTTTGGAGCCTTGATCAGATTTCAAACAATCCAAAACTACCCCTCTACTTAAAGGTGTTTTGTTCATTTATTGCCCCCTCATTACACTTCATAGGCACCCCTCGCATTAACGACATTAGGTTTATTTTATCATGTAATAAGATACACAATATATAGTCTTTTATTAGGTCTTTCTAGGTAGTTTATTATTGATATAGAATATCAAAACATGTCTTCTCTCTAGAAAGAGAGAGTGAAACCATGACTAGCTCATATAAAGTGTGGATTCACTTGTTTTGCAATTTTGATTAGAAACATTGGTGCTTGAGGAGATTGGCATTTCTCTTGTGTCTACGTAATAGTTTTGTGTTTGTTATTATAGAATTTAGGGGTCTTGATATTTGATACACGTCTTGGTTCTTAGTTTTTGTATTCTTTTTATTTGAAACTATCTATCCTTTATATTTATTGCATCGTGTGTTTGTTGTGTTTGTATCTTACACTCGGTTCCTTTTTTATCTTTTCAATTTGTGTCTTATGTTGTCGCTATTTTTAGTGTTCTGTAGTCGTATCTATATCATTTTGTATCAAAGCAAGGATTTTTTTCATTCCTATAATATAAATCTTGTTCTTGTTACTTGGAAAATGAAAAAAAGTGTGGAAAACAAAAAATTCAAGAAAAAAATACATCCTGTCTATTTTTGTGTATTGGCCAAAGTAGTTGTCTTTGTTTTGTTTCTTGAATGAAGCTTTGACAAATCTAAAAAAAATTATTATTGTGGTTGTTGTTCCATGAGCGAAAGTTTGAACCTGGGTTTAGGAGGTTTGTGTGAGTTTTGATTATTTCTAGTGTTAGGTTCTTCCTTACTAACAATATTTCAGTCAAGATCTAAATCATAAACTTGAGTGTGTTTTCTTGATGTTGTTGTTGAGGATTGCTGGCTGGAAAAACTTGTTGTTGTTGTTTGTAGTTGATATTTGGTCTTGAAATTTTTGTATTGTTGTTTGTGAGTTCATGTGTTTTTGAAAAATTCAAGAATCACTCAATTTGAAGGTCATTTGGTTAAGGTGCACTTTTGAGTGTTCTTGGTGTTCTTCACCATCTCCAGAAGTTGTTGAAAAGAACATTCAAATGTGTTATGTTTGATCTAAAAGAGTAAAGAGATAAGTTGTTGTCATTATTTGTCTTAAAAATATTTCTAAGACAACACAAAGAAGGAAAGCAACAATAAGACTTTCAAAAAGACTTATCCCAAAGAGGAGAAAGAGCATTTTTCAAGTTTGAAAAAAGAGGAAAGGAGACAAGACCCTAATAAAGGTTGTCTTGTCAAAAAGGTGTAAGACCAGTCAAACCTTTGAAATTTTGAAAAGGGATCCAATGTCTTGTTTGTCCGTACCAAAACCAAATTTTCACTCTTCCAATTGAAAAATTGACCAACTCAAATTGCCAACAAAAAAAATAAATCCCCAATATCAAACTGCCACATCACCCAAACTGTCACATCATCAAAATGCCATGTCATCCATGTTCCAAAATACTTTAAATCTCAAAATTTCAGATTTATTAGTTTCTTTTTATTGTTCCTTTAGTTTTATTTATTTATTCTAGTACTAATTGAAAAGCTAGTTGTCAGCTACTAGGTTGTAAGTTAGTTTTGATTAGGTTTTTGTTCTTGTTTGCGTTTCTTGTGTGCTTTTATCTTTTAGATTCGTTGTAGTTTCTTGTCTCAATTTTGAACAATATTTCTTTAAGTCTTCAAAAAAAATCCATTCCGGGAGAGATTAGAACTCATCTCTCAACTTATTACGGATTACAAGCCAATTTTTAACACTTTTGAAGCTAAGTGTGAGGTATCCAAAGGAAAAGAGAGTGTGGTCAAGATAATTTTGAGCAAACTTGTGTGTTATTTTTTTTGCTGTCTTTGATTAGGTACCATGGATAATAATACTTTCAAGGACCCTTTTAAAGAATTCAAATGGAACCTTAAAAGGCTATGCCAAATTTTTAGCTCCCCAAACCCAATTCCTCCATTTAGTCCTACTAACTTGGATCATCTTAAAGCTATTACACATATTATTGAAATACAAGAAAGGGAGTGGGTTCTGTGTAAAGGAGTTGTAAGCCAAATTCCCTCGTCATACGAGCTACAAGGTAAAAATGCTATCTCTTACACTCCTATAATTTTAAAATTTTGTGATGTGGCTATTACTAGCCAAGAGGATGTAGTTGTTGGTTTTCCTATAGGAGGATTGCATGAGCATCCGCTTTTTGATACTATTAGTATTGCTAGGTTGCAATAAGATCCAATTCATATTATAAGTAAGCAATCCCTAGTTGATCCTTTAGATAAAAAAATTAATTTTTCTCATAAGAATAATTTGTATCCATCTAGCGCTAGCACTTATAACTTGAACAAGGCTATATTACCAAGTGATAAGGGTATTCACACACTAGTTAAACATTGTGAAAAGAAAGGTGATTCTACTTTGTTATGTGAGTTGACAATAACTAGTGAGGGTGTATATAATGATCTACTTACTCATGAACGTAGGCCACTACTCTAGCATATGTATGGTGTGTTTGACGAGGCTCAAGTTAGAACTGATGTTTATAGAGTTGATCATATGATTGGAGATGATTCCTTTAGCATTTTGTATGATACAAAATTTATTGTTAGATTTTCTCATAGAAATCATGTAATTGAAGATGTTGGTCAAAGAGAAAGGAGTGAACCCGTGAGCTTGCCTATTGGTAAAGGAGACCCTATGGGTTATCTTGTTCATAGGGATAATTATGTGTTTTAAACTTCTTTGGAACTTGATGTTTGTCCTTTAAAGAGTGAACTTGTGTGTTCTAAATCTTCCCTCAGGGTATATCCTACTCTCTTTAGATATAACATCTTGTTCAAAGATGGTATAATCACTCCTAATAATCCTAGTGGTGAGAATGATGCTGAAGGTATAACATGCCTTGAAGGCTATAGTATATGTGCCAACCCATTATGTTATGATAACATTCCTCCAAAATATGGAAATCTCTTCTTGGAAGATGAGAGTACTCTTAAGGGTAAGAAATCTGTAGTCATTCTTGAAAACCCGAGGGCAAAGGTGTTATTTACTCTTTGCGGTAATACTTCTTAATGTGCATCCTTGCTTGACACACTCGTGCTTAAGTTGAGTGGATCCAAACCTGTGGATGCCAATTTGTCTATATGTTCAAAAGGAAGAATGTGTATGCTCTTATTGCTTTGTCGTCATCTGTGTATGCCTTTACAATTGATTCCTTTTTATACTACCTCCTTTCTTATGATAACGTCCATGATAGTTATGTAATGGTCTTATATGGTGGTAGGAAAATTGTTGGTTGGTCCACCTATTTGAGTGACATTGCTATATGTTTTTTGTGGCCTTAACCTCAATTGAGTCACCACTTCTGACGTAGTCTTTTAAAGAGGTGATGAAGTAAGTATGTCTTATGGATCCTAAGGTAAATGTAATCTTACCTTTTTTCCTATTGATGTAATTATGATATTTGTAGTTTCATTATCTTTTGATGATTGTCATAGACACATCCTTTGTTACACTTTTACTAAGCTTTTCATGTTAATAACAAAGGATTCATGGTTCTATCTCAAGTGTGTACCACCTTGGCATGATGATGTTATTTGTTGCACTAACCCTAACCCTCATGCCAGGAGGATGTTATGTGTGTTTGTCCACTCTTTGATTTTGCAAGGTATGGATATGAGGTTGAATCCTTTTCAGGAAGGGGAGAATGATACATGCCAAATAGCCATAATAGCTTACGATGAAAATATGCGAGGCCAACCCATGGAGAATCTGATTGTAGTCATATTAAGATCACGAGAACATATATGGAGGACCTATTTTGAGTGCGCAATAGAGCAATCCCATGTGTGGAAGGTTTCTTGGATACTTTCCTTTGATGCCCATCCGAGAGTAAAATGGAACCCATGACTTTTGAGCCTTGAAGAGCTTTCAAACACTCAAAAACTGCCCCTTTACTTAGGGGTGTTTTTGTCATTTTATGTACCCTCCTTACACTACATAGGAACCCCTCTGACAAGGGCACTAGGATAATTTTATCATGTAATAAGATAGCCTATACATAGTGTCTTATTAGGTTTTTCTAGTTAGTTTATTATTTATATGGAATATTAAAAGAACAAGTCTTCTCTCTAGAGAGAGACCGACGCCATGACTAGGGTATAACAAATGTGGATTTATATGTTTTGCAATTTGGCTTAGAAATACTGGTTCTTGAGGAGATTAGTGTCTCTTTTATGTCTACGTAAGTGTTTGGTGTTTGATATTATTAGATTCAAGGGTTTTGACGTTTGATACACGTTTTGGTTCTTAGGTTTTGTAATATTTTTATGTCAAATTATCTATCCTTTATCTTTATTACTTTGTGTGTTTATTGTGTTTGTATCTTATTCTACGTTCTTTTGTTATTCTCTCGGCTTGTGTATTGTGTTCTTGTTGTTTTTAGTGTTTCGTAGTCATTTTTGTATCAGGATCCTTAGTCACAGATTCAAGGTCTTTGTTTTATTTAGCAGCAGTACATGTACAAGATATCTGCAAAAGGATGAATCCAAAGAAATTTTTAGAAAACTACAAGGACACTTAGCACGAAATGAGTGAAAGAATTGGAGATCACCTAAGAATGTCCTAAAGCCTTTGGAAGATATGAAATAAATTTCATCATATCGATCTGTGGGACTCTACTAGACACTTTCTCTTGTGCCAACAAAATTTGTGAACTTAGTGCTCTAATACTAATTCATCCTAACCTAATGTCTAAGTCATCATGATACCTACTTTGATCTACCAGTAGGTAAGTTGAAACCGTAGCTCAAAACTCTACTTGAAAAATAATTGCATAAATATTAGAATTATAAAATAAATGAAAAACAAAATATAAATCATTAATAATATCCTAATGAAAGAGAAAAAAAAAGGTGCGATAACATCCCACGGCTTAGTAATGTTGGTACAAGAGCCACTAACCCAAAAGAATACGAGTAATACCAAAGTAAAATATACAAAAATCTCAAAAATGTAATGATTAAGCAAAATATAGAAGATTGTGAAAAGGTCAACTCTGGCTGTGAGAGCTAACCCTCTCTCCAAATTGTAGCATATGAGATCATAACATTAATAACAGAAACTATTATTCGAATCTACACTAAAAAGGAATGGAAGTGTAGAATGATTACCAAAGCTATAGGTACTCAGTAGCTATCATCGACCAAATGAGCTAAATAATAATATACATATAATAAAATATAAGATATGTAAGTTATGTCAAGGTAAGAGGGAAAACCTATAATAACGCTCCTGCACTGTAAATAAATAATAGAAATAATAAAATAAAGAACAACACAAATATATCTATATAATAGACCGCTAAAATCCAACAAATTCTATAAAGTAAATAAGCCAAAGCGAGCTCCCATAAGCCTTGAGGGTGCAATAAAAGAGAAGTAAATACTAGAATTCTGTGAATAAGACATATCTCAAAATCCTAATCATAGATCCTTCTACACCATAAACACCCTACTCGAATCAATTTAATATCCATCGTAAATAATCTCTCAATGTCGGTCTTGAATTAGAAATCATATCATCATTTGTCAATCTTGCACCAGAACACATATTATCATTTTCAAGACTTAAACTAAAACTCATTTCATGATTAATACTAGAAACAAACCAGTCTTAATATCACAAATCATCAGACTCCAACTTGAACTAGTATCATCTCAAAGGTACTAATCAATAAACAAATATCATAAATCTAAACCTTATCGAATAAAGGACATAATTAAAATAATATGCAAGGTATTTTTAATCTACAAGGGACCAATACTAAACTTTGTGTAATATGGGCCAGAGTGGCCCACTCTTAATTCCTAAATTATTTCTAAGATAAATTCTGATAACAACCTGAATATTCAGTAAAATATATGAAATATATGTGTTTGTGTGTTTGACTATTTTACCCCTTCCTATAGTCTTATTATGGTATGGGTATGGGGTTTATTGGCATGATTTTTTATACGTTTAGGTACCATTTTTGTGATATTGTTGTTTTTGGTGTGTTCAAGAGCCTTATATGGACTTTTGTGGTTATCCTTTGATCTTTACGATGGATGGATGTACTGACTGCTCCAACGAAACCAGAACATTGATTTTACAGTGGTAATATATTTTATAAGGGTTTATAGATTTTGAATCTCATTCCAACCCTCAGTTTGGAAAATTGTGATTTCGGGTATTGTGGTTCAACTTTGTGAATACAATATTTTTTCAAAAATTTATTATGACCTTGAGTGTGGAGCATTGAATTTAGTATGGTTACATGTTTTTTTTCATATATCAGATTTTTAATGAATCTCGAGGCCTCAACAGAAAGTAGGAAAGTTTCCAAGTTTTCAGCTGATATCTGGTGCGTCAGTGATCACCACTGTGGGCTGATATCGCAACTATTTATTTTACCATGTCCATGGTGCAATTTCAACTGGCCTCTCCAAGCTAGGGAAAAAGCAATGTCACACCCGAGTCACAATAGAGACAATCCAAAACCTCGACAACGTATAAATTGAGTCTTTTCCATGATTTTGGGAAGTACTCATCTTGCCTCTTGATAGCTAAACCTTAAAATAGTGCGAGAGCTTAAATTTAAAGATTTTGGGTGCTTGGCAATCTAGGTTAACATCTATTTCTTGATTTAATTTAAGGCAAGAATTCACCCTTTTATTAGTTGAATTTCTTTATTAATTGCTCAAGACCCCTAAAACCATAGGGCATGATTTTTAAACCCTAACTTCACTCATTTTCACTTAAATAATGTTCTTATTTTATAATTACAAGTTTTTCCTCAATTTTCTCTTCAAAAAAACTTCAAATATTGATTTTAAAATGGATTTCTACGGTTTTACCAATTAAAGTTTGACAATGGTTTTTCTATAATTTGGACCTCATTTTTAACTCGATTTGACTTGGGTTCTTAACTATAGATTCATAAAAATTTGGGAAACATGTTTTTCAAATAAAGGTATGATTTGTTCCCTTCTCTTTTAAAAAACCCTATTTCAGAGGTCTATTTTACCCCAAGTTTAAAATAGGCAATATCTTGGTTTTAGCTGATTTCAGGATCATTCTTAAGATATAAGGTCATGGGTTAAAGTGTTGTAGATTGATTTCTGCATTCAAGGTAGGCTATGGATTAGGTATTTTAGACTAGCTAAGTAGTTAATTTGCAGACAAAATATATTTTAAGGGGATGGGAACTAATAATGAAATTGGGTAATTTAATGTGTTGTTCCCATGTGGTAGCCCATCTGTGATCTAAATGTTAGTTTTAAGATATTATGAGATACGTGTGATGTGTAGGGTCTTATTTTATATGGTTAGTCTGAAATACATATGATAATTGTATTATGTTGTTGAAATTCCTAATGTGGTACCATAGGGTATTATGCTATATTAATACTTTATTGGCTTATGAATATTATTGAATTTCATGGATGGTAGAAATAATGAGGGGATATTGTCTCACGTACTTATAGAAATATATTATTATGGATGAAGGTGGAAATAAATCATTGTGGTTTGTTGTGAGCATTACATCCTCACATTATACTCATTCATGAAACTGTACCACCATAGAAATACTTGAGAAACACTAGCAATGCTTTTTAAAAACCCTCTCCATGGGATTTTCTGAGTAGGAGATATTATTACACCTTTAAAACCCTCTGCGAGGGATATTATGGGGAGAAGATATGCATATATGAATTGTATACAAGTTGAAAAAACCAACATGGATCCTATGTCGAGTAGATTTTACTCCGTAGGTATATATGAAGACATTGCAGTGGTCTCAAAGGTTGTCTGATAACCTCGTGCATCTTCATCATTCTCATTGTAATTACTTTATTATGATTGTGATGTAATTGAATTTATGTTTTTTACTTATACATATTCAATTTTCCTATCTCCCTATACAAGTATTCAATTATATTATATGTATATTGTCCTTCCTTATCCTACTTGTATTAGGTTTATTTCATAGAGGTGGCCTTTTCTGGTGTTTTTTCCAATATGTGATATTTATGTTAGAACTATTAATGCAAGCAACGTGGGCTACCGTTGTGGGATATTTTCTATTCACAACTGATATGCCCTTAGTGCGTATTTTGTATGTCTTATTTTCTACTTTGCTGGATTATCCTATGATACCTATGAAGTACAAGCGGAGCATACTCACTCCTACTGTACTCTTATTGTGTAGATTAATATTTTGGTATGTGCCATGTTGCTTGACTCGGGCGATTGCTTGAGCTATCAAGGTAGTGGACAATTTTGAAGTGTTTAGATGTTTTCTACTATCTTTTCTAATATTAGACTATGTCTTTGCTAATTTTTAGAGATAGAGTTGTATCTTCTATATTTTCTTATGTATTTTATTTTGATTCGAGTTATAATAGATACATTTTTAAACTATCGACATTAGGTTTTTAGAGTTATATTTGTATGGTTGATTATATTCTTTATAGATTTATTATACTAATATGGTTCAAATTTCTTCTAGAATCCTTACCTTGAGGTTATTACTATTTTTTCCTTTTATGTATAAGTTTCTGTGATAACCTTACTTGTAAAGATTTTGCTCAACAAGTGCCATCACGACCGCTAGATATTAGGTTATGACAAAATAGTATCAGAGGTAAGTTCATTGGTTTCAACACTATATAAATAGGATGTCTAATAGAGATTCACGCATCAGTATGTAGATGTCCATATCTATCTTTAAGCAGCTATAAGATGTTTTTAGGAATCTTTCTTATTTTTATCACTTACCATGAGAATTTCATTTATGCTTTGTGTTTTGTGTTGTGTCTCAGTCTTATGTGTAGATGATGTTGATTAGGTCCCTAAAGAGTATTGATGCAGAGCCTTCTCTAAAGGGAGAACCTTAAGTAATGGATGACTCGAGAAATCGAATGGGCCTATGCATTAGCCCTATCTAGGAGGGGTTCTTGAGAAATCTCCCCTGAGCCCTAGGTTGAGCATATTAGGGAAGAAAGTTTAGCTTTAATTAGTTACAGTTTGTCTGCCCTAGACATAGTGGGGTTGATGGTATGTTTTCTAACCCACTTAGAGGGTTCTACTTTTGTTATGTCTGGTGTTCCTCTAATTCTAAGGCTGGATCCAATAGTAACGCCTACTTCTATATTGAGTACTCCTCAAACCATTATTACTATACTTATTTAAGCATCAAAATTTGAGTTTGGTGTTTTAGGATTGGGAGTCTAGCCTTTATCTGGATTACCTCCACAAAGAGGATGTCAGCCTACCACATTTACTAGGCCTCCTCTTATTACTAGTATAGTTATGTCTTTTAAGGATCAGAATAGGTTTAAGAGATTTACTCATCTGGCTCCTTCCAAATTTGGTTGTGTTATAGGTGGGGACGCCTACAGTTTCTTATTATGAGAAGTTGCATAACTTAGGCTTTCTTGAGTCGCATGTAGTGGCTTATACTACCTATTTATGAGAGATGTAGTAAGATATTAGTTGAGATCATTTGCTTGCTTTAGACCTCTTGACACTCCTGCGATGATGTGGGATCAGTTTATTGATGTTTTTCTGGATATATTTTTTACTTATTATTTGAGAGATTAGTTGCGTGATAAGTTTGCTCCCCTGAGGAAGGACCTTATAATGGTTATGGAGTATAAGGTATACTTTCATGCCTTGTCAAGATATTTTTATGCTAGTATTTCCACATAGTCTGAGAAGCTTCATAAGTTTGTGAAGGGTTTAAAAGTTTTCATTTAGTTGGCTATATCTTAGATAGTCGTATTTAGAATGTCTCGTTTTAGAGCATTATTGATCATTCAAAGATGATGGAGAGTATTTTTCTAACATCTCAAGGAGGTGCCAAGAAGGTGTGCTATTTTGGTAAGTTTAGGGGTCAAGATCCTTATGGTAGAGATTTTGAAGGTTCTTATGGATATTAGGGTAGGCCTGTGCAGGCGTCCTTACAGATTCCAAGTGGTAGATGTTTTGATTCAGTAGTTCAAGGTGGTCTTCTAGGCTTATTTGTAACTTCTTCTATTGTGGTGGGTCATAGAGCTTGTTATATATGTCATGAGTCTGGCTTTTTGTTGAAGGACTTTCCCCGTAATGTGATTAGAGCTACTCCTATTTTGATTGTGTACGGTATGGGTTCTGCCAGAGATGTGATAGGTAAATTTAGTAAAACATGCAATAGTGGTCGTGGGTCTACTCTACCAATTGTTGGTCATGGTTAATATTATACTATACCACCTAGGCCAGAAGCAAAGGCTTCAGATACTATTATAACAAGTTTCATCCACATTTATTTTAGATATGTATCTATGTTATTTGATCCTGAGTTGAATTTCTCTTATATGTTTGCATATTTTTCTTTTACTTTTGATTTTGTTAGTGAGCCTCTTACATTCCTATTTTTCAAACTACCCCTCTAGGAGATTCTTTAGTAGTAGGTCAGGTGTACCAATATTGTGTATAACTTTTGCTGGGAGTGAAACATGAGTAGATTTACTTCTATTAGAGATGGTTGATTTTGTATTTATTTGGGGTATGGATTGCTTGGCTCATTATTATGTTGTCCTAAATTATTTTGCTAAGACTATCACTTTAGCTTAGTCGGGTGTGCCAATGATAACTTTTAAGGGTTTTCTATATTCAGCTCCTAAGTAGATTATATTTTATGTTCATGCTCGTAGATTTGTTGATAGGTGATGTTTATCTTATTTGGCTCATATTTGTGATACTAGTTTTGTTTCACCTCCTTCCTTTGATTCTATTCATGTTGTCCATTAGTTTATGGATTTGTTACGTACGAATTAGCCTAGTATTCTTCTGGATCATGATATTGATTTTTCCATTGATATTGAGGCAGTACCAAGTCCATTCTATTCCTCCTTATAGGATGTCCCCAGCCGAGTTAAAGAAATTATAGGATTAGTTCCAGCAGTTGTTAGATAAAGGATTTATCAAACCTAGTATATCAAATTAGGGCACTCTTGTATTTTTTGTGAAGAAAGGATGGGTTTATGCGTATGTGTATTTGTTATCGATAATTGAACAAGGTGATGGATAAGAATTTATATCCTCTTCCTTGTAGTGATGATTTGTTTTCCCAACTTCAAGGTTCAGAAGTGTTTTTAAAGATTGATTTAAGATATGATTATCACTTGTTGTCGATTAGAGCTTCGAATATTTCGAAGATAGAATTTCATACTAGATATAGTCATTATGAGTTACTGTTAGTGTCATTTGGCTTGACTTATGCCCATTCCATGTTCATGGAGTTTATGAACTAGTAATTCTGATGGTATCTTGACTCCTTCATTATTGTATTTTTAGATCATATCTTGGTTTATTCTAAGAGTAAGCCTGAGCATAAGGATCATTTACAAATTGTGCTTCAAATATTGAGGGATGAGAAGTTTTATGCAGAGTTCTTCAACTGTTAGTTCTCGTTGGAGACTGTCTCTTTCTTAGGTCATGTGGTGACTAAAGAAGGTATTATGGTTGATCTAGCCAAGGTGGCAGCAATTTGTGATTGGGTTAGACCTACTTTGCCTACTGAGATTCAAAGTTTTGTTGTCTTGGCATATTATTTCTAATATGTTTTAGGGAGTTTCTCATCTATTATAGCTCAGTTGACTAAGCTGACTTAGAGGAAAAGTGTTTTTTAATGGTTTGATGATTGTGCAGAGAGCTTTCAAAAGCTCAATGATTTGTTGATTTCAACTCCTATCTTGACTTTTCTTAAGGAAGGAGTAGGATTCACCATCTTTTGTGATACTTTAGATATTGGGTTATGTGTTGTGTTGATGTAGGAGGGCAATGTGATTTCCTAAGCTTCTTATTAGTTGGAGCCCTATGAGAAGAATTACCCTACCCATGATTCAGAGTTGTGCATAGTTGTTTTTTCTTTGATATTGTGGAGGCACTTCATATGTGGAGTCAGTTGTGAGATTTTCTCAGATCATTGTAGCCTTCAATAATTCGTCATCCAGCGTAGATCTTAAAATGAGTCACTGTGATAAGCTTGAGTTGCTTAACGATTTTAACTTGACAATTCTCTATCATCCTGGCAAGACTAATATGATTCTAGATTCGTTGAGCCAAAAGTTGAATATCATCGAATTTAGTGTGAAAAGATATCTTTTCAAAAAATTTAAATGACCTAGAGTCTGGAGCATTGAATTTTGTATGGTTACATAGTTTGTTTTCATATATCGAATTTTGAATGAATCCCGAGGCCTCGGCAGAAAGTAGGAAAGTTTCCAAGTTTCCATCTGATATCTGGTGTGTCGATAATCACCAGTGTTGGCTTCTATCGCAAGTAGTGCTATCACCATGTATGTGGTGCAATTACAACTGGCCTCTCTAAGATGGAGATGATGTGATTTCACACTCGGGAGTGCAATAGAGACTACCAAAAACATGGAAAAGGTATAAATTGAGTTTTTCCATGATTTTGGGCATTACTCATCTAGCCTCTTGATAGCTAAACCCTAAAATAGTGTGAGAGATTAAAAAATAAGCTTTTGGGTGGTTGGGAATCTAGGTTAACATCCATTTCTTGATTTGCTTACATACTTAAGGCAATAGTATACCCTTTTATTAGTTGAATTTCTTTATTAATTGCTCAAGATCCCTAAAACCATAGGGAACGATTTTTAAACCCTAATTTCACGCCTTTTCTCTTTTATAATGTTCCTAATTCTGCAATTACTAGTTTTTCTTTAATTTGATCTTCAAACAAACTTCAAATCTTGATTTTAAAATGGATTTCTAAGGTTTTACCCGTTAAAGTTTGAAAATGGTTTTTCTTCAATTTGGACCTAATTTTTAACTGTATTTTACTTGGTTTCTTAACTATAGAATCATAAAATTTTGGAAAACATATTTTTTAAATAAAGGTACGATTTTTTCCCTTCTCTTTCAAAAAACCTATTTCAGGGGTCTATTTTTACCCTATATTTAAAATAGGCAATATCTTTGTTATAGTTAATTTCAAGATAATTTAGGAGATATATGGTCATAGGTAGAAGTATTGCAGACTCATATTGTCATTCGATCCAGGTAATATATTAGCTCTTTTAGACTAGATGAGTGGTTAATTGCATACTAAATACATGTTAAGGGTATGGGAACTAATCATGAAATTGGCTAACATAATGTGTTGTTCCCATGTGGTGGCCTATGTATGATGTAAATGTTGGTTTTGAGATATTATATGATATGTGTGACAGAGTGGGGTCTTATTTGATATAGTTAGTCTGAAATAAATATGAAAAATAGTATGATGTTGTTGAAATACCTAATGTGGTACCATTGGGTTATTATTCTATATTCATACTTTATTGGCATATGAATTTTGTGGAATTTCACGAATGGTAGAAATAATGAGTGGATATTGGCTCACGTATTTGTGGAGATATATTATTGTAGATGAAGGTGAAATATATCATTGTGGTTTTTTGTGAGCATTACATCCTCACATCATACTCATTAATAAAAATGTACCACCACAGAAAAACTTGAGAAACACTAGCAACACCTTTTTAAAACCCTCTCCATGGGATTTTTTAAGAAGGAGATATTGTGAAACCTTATAAAACCCTCTGTGAGGGATGTTCTGGGGAGGAGATATACATATATCAATTGTATTTGGGTAGAAAAATAACTTGGATCCTATGTCGAGTAGAGTATGCTACACAGGTATATATGGAGACAATACAATGGTCTCGAAGTTGTCCAACAACCTCGTACATCATCATCATTCTTATTGTATTTACTTTATTATGATTGTGATGTGATTGTATTTATACTTTACTTATTACATATCAAATTTTCCTATCTTTCTATACAAGTATTTAATGATATTATATGTATATTATCCTTTCTTATCCTACTTGTATTTGGTTTATTGTATACAGGTGGCCTTTTCTAGTATTTTTCCAATATGTTATATATATGGTAGAACTATTAGTGCAAGCAGTGTGGGCTACCGTTGTGGGATATTTTCTATTTGCAATTGAGATGCCCTTAGTATGTATTTTGTATGTCTTATTTTCTACTTTGCTCGATTATCCTATAATACCTACGAAGTGAAAGTGGAGCATACTCGCTCCTACTGTACTCTTATGGTGTAGATTAAGGTTTGGTTATGCCCCACATTTCTTGACTCGGGCGATTGCTTGAGCTGTCAAGGTGGTGGACTATTTTGAACCATCTGGATGTCTTCTACTATCTTTCTCTAGCATTAGACTATGTCTTTACTAATTTTTAGCAATAGAGTTTTATCTACTAGATTTTCTTATGTATTTTATTTGGATTCAAGTTATAATAGATATGTTCTTAAACTATTGACATTAGATTTTTAGATTATAATTGCATGGTTGATTATATTCTTTATAGATTTATTATACTTATATGGTTCAAATTTCTTGAAGAAGCCTTACCTTGGGGTTATTACTATATTTTTCCCTCTATGTATAAGTTTTTGTGATAAGCTTACATGTAAAGTTTTGGAGCGACAAGTGCCATCACAACCCCTAGATTTTAGGATATGACAAAATAGTATCAGAGGTAAGTTCATTGGTTTATATACTCTATTTATGGGATGTCTAATAGAGTCTCACGGATCTATATATAGACGTCCATATCTATCTTTAAGAGGCTATAAGGTGTCTTTAGGAATCTTTACTTATTTTATCCCTTATCATGCAAATTCATTTTTGGCTTGTGTTCTGAGTTGTGTTTCAGTCTTATTTGCAGATAGTGTTGATTAGGTCCTATAAGAGTAGTGATATAGAGACCTCTACAAAGGGAGAGTCATAAGTTGTGGATGACTCGAGGAAGTGAACGGGCTCATGGATTATCCCCATCTAAGAGGAGTACTAGTGGACTCTCCCCTGAGCCTCAGGTTGAGTATGTTAGGGATACAGGTTTGTCTTTAATTACTTAGAGTTTGTCTTCCATAGACTTGGCGGGGTTGTTAGTATGTTTACTAACCAACTTAGAGGGTTCTACTTAACTATTGTAGGGTGTTTCTCCAATTCTAAGACTAGATCTACTAGTTATGCCTACTTCTATATTGAGTACTCCTCAGACCCCGAGTACTATTCTTATTTCAATGTCGATATTTGAGTATAGTGTTTTAGGATTAGGATTTTAATCGTTATCTGCATTATCTCCTTAAAGAAGATGTAAGCCTGCTATATTCACTAGGCCTCCTCTTATTACTAGTAAAGTTATGTCTATTAAGGATCTGAAGAGGTTCAAGAGATTTAATCATTTAGCTCCTACCAGATTTAGTGGTGTTGTGGGCGAGGATGCCTATGAGTTCTTGTTGAGAGAAGTTGTATTAGTTAGGTTCTCTTGAGTAGCATATAGTGGCTTATACTACCTATCATATGAGAGATACAATGAAAGATTAGTTGAGATCGTTTGCTATCTTTAGGCCTCTGATACTCCTGATATGATGTGGGATCAGTTTATTCATGCCTTTTTGGATAGATTTGGTCCTTATAGTTTGAAAGATTAGATGCATGATGAGTTTCTTCCCCTGGAGAAGGACCCCATAATGGTAGTAGAGTATGAGACCTTCTTTCATGCCTTGTCCAGATATTTTTATGCTAGTATTTCCACTGAGTCTGAGAAGATACAGAAGTTTGTGAAGGGTTTAGAAGTTCCCCTTCAGTTGGCTACATCTTAGATGGTCAATTTTAGAGTGTCCCTTTTTTGATCATTATTGATCATGCAAAGATAATAGAGGATATTCTTCAAGCAACTCAGGGAGGCGCCAAGAAGGTGCACCATTTTGTTGAGTTTAGGGGTCAGGATCCTTTTGGTAGATATTTTAGAGGTTTTCATGGATATTAGGGTAGGACAGTGCAGACGTCCTAAAAGTGTCCAAGTGGTAGATGTTTTGATTCATTATTTCTAGGTGGCCTTCTATGCTTCATTGTATCTTCTATTAAGACGGCACGTAGAGCTTGTTATATGTGTCATTAGTCTGCCTTTTTAACAAAGGACTATCCCCGCTATGTGATTAGTGTAACTTCTATTTTGGTTGTGTAAGGTATGGGTGCTGGCAGAGGTGTGATTGGTAAATTTAGTAAATCATTCGATGGAGGTCATCGGTCTACTCTACCAGTTGGTGGTTGTAGTTAGTGTTATACTATACCGTCCAGGCCAGAAGCAAAGGCTTCAGATGCTATTATAACAAGTACCATCCCAATTTATTTCGGATCTGCATCTATGTTATTTGATCAAAGTTAAATTTCTCCTATATGTCTGCATATTTTGCTTTTACTTTTGATTTTGTTAGTAAGCCTCTTGCCATACCTAATTATGAATCTACCCCTCTAGGAGATTTTTTAGTGATGGGTTGGGTGTACCAATCTTTGTATGTCTGTCGCTAGGAGTGTAACATAAGTATATTTACTTCCATTAGAAATGGGTTATCTTTATGTTATTTGGGGTATGGATTGGTTGGTTTATTATCAAGTTGTCCTAAATTGTTTTGCTAAGACTGTGACTTTAGATTAGTCGGGTGTGCCAATAACATCTTTTAAGGGTGTTCTTAATTCAGCTCCTAAGTGGATTATATTTTATGTTCAAGCTCTTAGATTTGTTGAGAGGTGATGGTTATCTTATTTGGCTCATATTGTGATACTAGTTTTGTCTCACCTCCTTCCTTGGATTCTACTCGTGTTGAACATGATTTTATGTATGTGTTACCTACGATTAGCCTTGTATGACACTATATCATGATATTTATGTAACACCGCATTTCGAGCTACAATATAGACCATGATTCTGATGTGTTGATAAATCCCGAAGCCATAAAATCCTATGCCAATATGGTATGTTAATTATTTGTGTAGCATGTGAATCCATTAAATCTTGAATTTAGACAATAGAGGTCCTTCAACTCAAGGAAGAGTTGAAACTATTTCGATCGACTAAGTTTTAGTGGATGTTGTAAATTGTGTCAGCTTCCATCCACTATAACTCTCTGTATATGTTGAATTAGGGAGCCTACTATGTGTCAAATGATAGTCTTTGAGTTAGCTTTCTAACGATACTAATTTTTCTAAAACCGACCTCCGAGCAAGAAGTTATGGCCTTTCAAAGTGATATGCGTCGCCTAACCAATTGTCCATGGCCACTGGAAAGCATAGACGTTAGCCTAGGCGGCGCCTATGTAAACATAGGTGATGGAATGGATAGCTCCTATGTAAAGGTTTCAAGTGACTTAAACACTATATTTTTGGGGTAAAATGGTCCTTTTCCACCCTTACTTAGCCCTAAAACACGAAATTCAGTTCCAACGACCCCAAAATACACCTTCATTCATCAAAAGTGCTCAAGGATTCTCCTTAGGGTTTCAAAATAAAAACCCAAGCAACTCAAGATTCAATGGGGGTTTAAGGAACTAATTGCATATTTGGAATCCTTTCAATGTAGGCTTCGAGAAGCACCTAATATTCATAGTAATCGAGGTACGTGGGGTTATCTCAAAAATCTCATGGGCTCTAAAAATTCATGTTTTCAAAATGGGTGTTTTGAAATTAAGAATATGATTATGTTTTAAACACTTTATGATATTGATTTGGTCTTTAGGACTAATTCCAATGTGATTTAATATATTATATATGGATATGCATGTGTTTCATAGTGTTGATATATTAAGAGCATAATTTACATGGAACCCCTATCTTGATATGATATTTTTTTAAGTTTTCACATGACATGAATTGTTTGAAATCATCTTGAAATGCATGCCATGAAATGTCTTTAAAATGTCAAGATTTGGATATGGTTTTTGACTTTCAAAGAGAGGGTTGTTTTGTTCATGTTGAAATATGTTGCATATGATGATTGAATGAAGAGAATGATATGATACTTATGACTTGCAAGTCGGGTATGACAATACCCTACAGAGTATGACATGTTCTTGATTTGAACAAACTTTGAATGCATTGATTTTCATGAGAAAGGTGAATGCCCGAATAAGGCGTTTGAGTGAAAGGGCTCATCGCTGGAAATCATAGTTGCCTATGCGGGTCATATGATATTGTATCCGACATGGGAGGATAATAAAATAATTGGGACATCTCACATGGGGGGATTCCCTGCGGTGTACTCACATGAGGAGTATACCGGCTCCAAATCCTGGCGGCTACTTGGATTGAAGGCTTGGCCGCCGAGCACCAAAGGCGGATTCCACATAACCATGGAATTATAATTGTAGGGTATTCCACCTAGCTCAGCTACATTACATTGGTATTGAAAACTATTACATTATACCCATATGTTTTCAAATAATTTGGTATGAAACTACTTTATAATGGCTATCACCTATATTGTGTAAAAATATTATATTTCTGTTTTGATTTCTCTGTGTACCAGTACTTTTGTATTGACCCCCTCTCTTCCCAGGTTCGAAGGCACAATCTAGGGGTCTAAAAAACAAGTAGATTCCTTCCGACAGATCGCAGAATCTAGTGGTGAGCCTTCTATATTTCGGAAGGCCTGATCTCTGTAGTTTAATTTATCATTTATTAGTTTTGTTTCTACTGGGGGCCTTGTCCCAGTTTTCAGATAGATATTTGTTTCAGTCATGTAGTAGAGATTTTGCAGATGTTATAGAGATGTTGTGTTGAGATTGTGGGACATTATCCCCATTATTACTTTCACATGATTCTTGACCATGTTTCCATTATATTATGTATCTTCCGTATTTCTTTTATCATATGAATTGTGTGCGTGATTACCAGAAAGATAGGGGTATTTCAAGCCTCATGGTTTGGAATACTCATCACGGCTAGGGCCCGGTTCAGGTCGTGACAAACTTTGTATCAGAGCATGGTTCATGGTCCCTGGGTGTCTGCAAAATTGCATCGCGTAGAGTCCTGTTTATGGGTGTGTAGCACGCCATACTTATAAGCAGGAGGCTGCTAGGCATTTAGAAATATTTCCCTTCTTTGTGATTTAGTTCGTTCTTCAGAGTCTGAACTGTCCCCTAATCAATGATCACTTGTATTTTAGAAACACACTTATGCCTCCACGTCGTATCATCGATCAAAATGCTCAGGCAGATGTGGTCCGTCCTACCCATGGGATGCGAACCCATAACAGGGCTTAGACTCCAGAATTTTTCCCTGCTCCAGGAGTCCCTCCGGTCCCGACCAGTCCATCTCAAGCTCCGCGGACAAATGTCAACCGTCCCCCAACTGCCCAGGGAGATATTTAAAATGCAGAATTCAAACGGTCTATTCATATGCTGACACAGTTGGTAGCTAACAAGGCTCAACGATCGGAAGATGTTGGGTCTGCATCTATTACATTTGAGGCTACTAGAGTTGGACATTTCATGAAGATGAACCTACCTAATTTCACTGGCACCAAGGTGGAGAAAGATCCACAGGATTTCATGGATGATATGGAAAATATCTTTATCGTAATGCATGTGGATGAGGTTGAAGGGGTGGACTAGTAACATATCAGCTCAAGGATGTTTCGAATCAGTGGTATGCTGACTGGGAGGATACAAAAAGTGAGAGTGTTGAGCCTATAGTTTGGGGCAAATTCGTGGAAGCTTTCCTTGATCAATTCTTTCCTCTGGAGTTGAGGGAGGCCAAAGCAGAAGAGTTTGTCAATCTGAAGCTGGGTAGTATGAGTGCCCAGGAGTACACTTTGAAGTTTAATAAACTAGCCCACTATGCACCAGAGTTCACTAGTAATATAAGAGCCCGGATGAGGAAATTTGCATCCGGCCTTGGTGATAACCTGGTACTTGAGTGCCAGAGGGCTATGTAGAACAAGGAGTTAGACTTTGCTCGACTGACCGTTCATACGTAGTAAATAGAAGAGAAGAAAAAGAAAATTTCAAAAAGAAGAGAGAAAGACAAGCAAGCAAAGAGAGCCAAAACCGCAGATCAGAATCACAGCCAGCCACAGAGCAGCAACTGGGGAAATAGATGGCAAAAAAGGAAGTCATGGAGTAATGCACAGTCTGCTGCGAGCGTCCCAGTGCTCGGACCACCAGCAGACAGACGATCTCAGAGTTTCTAGACTCATCATAGATCGAGAGCCCTCGATACTCAGTCACAGGTGAGTGTGGCCCAACAGCGTCGTACTTATCCACGGTGTGAGATTTGTGGGAGGAATCACCCAGGGAATTGTTTTGTTAGGGGAAAAATTGCTATACTTGTGGCAAAGTGGGACATCTTTAGAAAGACTTCCCTTTTGCTAGAGGAAATGTGAATGGGACTAAGCCCCAAGCCGCGTTCACTGCTCCTCCTCATAAGGGTGCCCCTTCAGCTGCCGGGAACAGTCGCAACCAATTATATACTTTGACCAACTACCAGGAGGTAGAATTTTCCCCCGATGTTGTTACCAGTACGTTACAAATCTTTTCCCTTGATGTTTATATTTTAATTGATCCCGGGTCTGCTTTATCTTATGTGACCCACAATGTGGCTGTTGGTTTTGGGTTTGAGCCCAAAGTCATTGAAGAACCCTTCACTGTTTCCACTCTTGTAAGTGATTCTATTATTGCTAGAAGGGTTTATAGAAATTGTGTTGTCTCTATTCTTAGTAGTGATATTGTGGCCGACCTTATAGAACTTGATATGGTAGATTTTAATGCCATCCTTGGGATGGACTGGCTCCATTCGTGTTATGCCACCCTTGATTGCAGAACCCGAAAGGTTACTTTTTGTTTTTCAAATGAGACACCAATTGTATGGGCAGGGAGTTCTGTGGAACCTAGAGGTCACTTTATCTCTTATCTTAGAGCCCGAAAGCCTATCTCCAAAGGCTATATGTACCATCTAATCTGAGTAAAAGACTCAAGAGTTGAAAATCTTTCTTTTCAATCAGTCCCTGTAGTTAATGAGTTTCCAGAAGTCTTTTTTTGAATATTTCCCAAGGATACCACCTGATAGGGAAATAGATTTTGGCATTGATGTGTTGCAATACACCCCTCCTATTTGAATTCCGCCATATAGAATGGCTCCTGTGGAACTAAAAGAGTTAAAAGAGCAGCTAACAGAACTTCTAGATAAGGGTTTTATTCACCCCAGTGTGTCCCCTTAGGGTGCACCTGTACTTTTCATGCGAAAGAAAGACGGTTCCCTTCATATGTGCATAGACTATCATCAACTGAATAACGTCACGATTAAAAACAAGTATCCACTTCCTAGGATTGATGATCTTTTTTACCAGCTTCAGGGTGCTAA
The DNA here is from genome assembly GCF_002878395.1 of Capsicum annuum. NCBI lineage: Eukaryota > Viridiplantae > Streptophyta > Magnoliopsida > Solanales > Solanaceae > Capsicum > Capsicum annuum. The sequence continues at coordinate 168,376,179 of NC_061113.1, forward strand.
TTGTTTTTCAAAAATAGATTTTCGTTTGGGTTATCAGTTGAAAGTTAGGGAGTCAAACGTTCCCACGACAGCCTTCCGAACCAGATATGGTCACTACGAATTTCTAGTCATGTCCTTTGGGTTGACTAATGCCCCTGTAGCCTTCATGGATCTTATGAATAGAGTGTTCTGGCAGTTTCTTTACTTGTTCATCATTGTATTTATTGATGATATTCTGATCTATTGTAAGAATAAAGAGGATCACGCCAATCACCTCCAAATTATTCTTCAGACCATTAAGGATCATCAGCTGTATGCCAAATTTTCAAAGTGTGAATTCTAGTTAGATGCTATTGCCTTCCTGGGGCATATTGTTTCCAGTGACGAGATAAGAGTGGATCCCCAGAAATTTGAAGCAGTGAGAAAATGGCCCAGACCCATAACTCCAACCGATATTAAGAGCTTCTTGGGTTTCGCGGGGTATTACAGAAGGTTCATAGAGAGTTTTTCTTCCATAGCTGCTCCGCTTACTAAACTAACTCAAAAAATATAAAGTTTGTGTGGTCTGCTTTGTGTGAAAATAGTTTTGACAAGTTGAAGGACAAGCTAACTACTGCTCCTATTTTGACCCTTCTCGAGGGTATAGATGATTTTGTGGTTTATTGTGATGCATCCCGTGTGGGACTTGGTTGTGTATTGATGCAGCGTGGTAAGGTGATAGTTTATGCATCTAAGAAGTTAAAGGTGCATGAGCTTAGCTTTAGGCCTGAGCCAGTGCCATGTTTTTATGATATCCCAAATTAAGCCATGATTCATATAACTCAGTTCGTCATGTGACTCATGAAAGCTCAGTAATTTAGTAATCTCAGTGATTTTAGTCATTTTCAGATATTGGTAGTATTTCGTCAGTTAATGAAATTCAGTAAACTCAGTCCATATTTAGATTAGTTAATCATATTTAGTGTCTATTCAGATAGGAGTAGAAATTAGTACCGAGTGAACCAAAGGATGGGAACACACACTGTCAGATAAGGGTGTGATTCTTAGAAATCATTCTTGCATTCCAGAACTATGTAACCAGCATAGGTTGAGACATCAACACTGTTGAATAAGGGTTGATGAGGTGGATAAGTACTATCAGATAAGGGCCCCACCATTCTCTTATGGAGATGCTATCAGATGAGGGTCACCCACAGCTTGTCCTTACCAGTGACAAGGAAAATCTGTAACATACCAGTAACGACATCAAGAGAATTTTCCTGATCCTATCGGGACTGAAGAGCATAGAGTCTGTTTGGGTGTTGCCCACTGGTAGCACTGGAAATAGCACCCTACTGGTTCGGGCGACTGGACTGAGCTGTAGAATGATTTTGTTGACCCTGAAGACTTGACTGCAGACACTGCCTAATCCTGTGGCCTGGCTTTCCACAACCAAAATAGACATCACTACCGGCTCTGCAAATGCCCTTGTGGTTCTTAACATAAGTCTGACAAAGAGGATTCGTTCGGGCACTGCTAACACTGCCCTAAGATTTAGAGCCTGGCACTTTGTTTCTATTGCCATCTCTGAACTTCAGCACTGGAGCGCTAGCAGAGGAAGGAGCTGGAATGGCTGATTTGGAGCAAAACTATGAACGGTTTCCTTCATCTGACTTGGAGTGAGCAAAGTTGAAATTTCCTGACCTTGCTCTCTTATTCTGCCTCTCCCTAGTCTTAAACTTCTACTCTTCTACTTGCTGGGAATGGGTCATGAGTCTTGCTAAGGTCATATCATCGATCATCATTGCAGACCTACATTCATTTACCACGTTATTGTTAACCCCTGACACGAACTTGCTCATCTTAGCTCTATTGTCTGCAACCACATGAGGAGCATACCTAGCTAGCTGAGTGAATCTGAGAGAATACTCCTTAACCTTTATATTCCCCTGCCTGAGGTTGATGAACTCAAGAACTTTGGCTTCCCTCAGCTCTTAGGGAAAGAATCTATTTAAGAAGGCCGTGACAAATTCCTCCCACTCGATAGGGTCTGTATTATCTAACCTTTCAGACTTCTACTATTTATACCAATCATAAGCTACATCCTGTAACTGGTAGGCGGCTAACTCAGCACTCTCAATAGAAGTATCACCCATGATGTCAATGACCTTCTGGACTTGGTCAATGAACTCCTGAGGGTCCTCATCAGACTTAGACCCATGGAAATATGGAGGGTTCATCCGGGTGAAGTCCCGAACCCTAGCTGCTTTAGGAGTGGCCACTGGATTGGCCGAAATAACTGGTGGCCATTCATTCTGTGCAGCCATGGACTGAGCAAGTGTGGTAAATGTGGCTCTAAACTCCGCATGGGAAACATGTTTGCCCAATGGATCTTCGGGCTAAGGAGCTGGCTGGTTTCTTCTCTTTGGGGCCATGGTCTGGAATAAGAGAAGAATGGATTAGACTGAGAGTTTAACTGTGATTATGCTCACTAGCATGACATGAATAATGAAGAAAGGGGACTGTTCCTAAAACATATTATAGCCTCCTACACATAAATGTGGCGCGCAACACACCCATGTACAAGACTCTACTAGATGTGGCTTTCAGACTTCCTAGGACTCTATTGAACCTTAGGCTCTGATACCAAGTTTGTAACACCGGATTTGCTGAACCGGGATGCTACACGGTGCTCATGACCCCAAGGGACCACAAGCTAACCCATGACTGATATCTGTACCTGTATACTGCAAATCATAATATAATAATGTGGAATACATGGAACTGTAAGGCCATAAGGTTCAACTGAATATAATCATGTGGGTGAAAATACCCAAAACAGCTACATCTGTACGTAAATCTGAAAGTAAATCTAAAAGCCATTAAATTTTTTGAATAAGGAGTTGAAGGAACATGTCTCCAACTAACTCCGTAAAACTGAACTGAAGGAATAAATAAATCAAATCATATTATCCTCAAATCAATGAGGACTCACTGTGTCTCTGCGACTGGAATGCTACCGCTACTGCTGGGATGGAGCTCGTGTCTCAGAACCTATGGAGTAACATGAAAAGAAAGCACCATAGCACAAATGCATCAGTACAACGGGAGTGTTGAGTATACGAGGAAGGTAGGTTGAACATAAAGGGTTTCATACATGAACAACACTGACTGACTAATATGAACGTGGGAGTGCAAACACATACATATATAAACTGGGACCATGAATACATGATAGCATGACTTGTAAGCTAATACATGGTTTACGGATAACTGTCATGACTAATAATGAAATTGATAACATGGGTGACTGTATCTGACAGTCCTGTATATACTAAAATCTGAAGAACGCTCTGAGTTCTTTTATTGAGACTGCTACTAAAACTGATAACATGATGACTGTATCTAACAGTCCTGTATATACTGAAATCTGATAAATGCCCTAAGTTCTTTTACTGAGACTGTTACTAAAATTGTGGGAGGTAGTGCTTAACCGACATGCCTCCTATATGCCGTTATGGCTAAGCTGGGGTCCAATTTCTGCCCCAACTGAAGGGGTGTCAATACCGCGCCACTGGTAAGGACAGCTATGAGTGACCCTTATCTGAAGGGTACTCAATGAGAATGGTAGGAACCCTAAACTGACGGGTTAAGCCACTTCATCAACCCTAATCTGATGGGTTAAGATGTCTCAACCTACGCTGGCTACATAGTTCTGGAACACAAGGATTGCTACTAAGAATCACACCCTAAACTGACGGGTGAGTTCCCATCCTTGGGTTTACTCGATGGTAACCTCTACTCCCATCTGGAGGGACACTGAACTGAATAACTAAGCTGAACTAAGTAACTGAACTGAACAGATTAGCTAAAACTGATACTGATTAACTAGACTGATACTAGTGGTATTGTTTAGCTAAGCTAAACTAAGTTTACTGGATTCTAATGACTGACGGAATGTTACTGATATCTGATAACTGACTAAGATCATGATATTTTCCTGAGTCACATGACTAACTGAAGTCTATGGAATCATAGGTTGAGTTTGGATATCGTGAAACATGACATGGATCTAGGCACACAGCTATAGTTTTCGAGTACAAGTACCCCCAGGACTCGATGGAAGGAAACTGACACACATGACAGACTTGATCAGAATAATAGAGTCCATAATATATAATATCATAAGTAGAGATCTCATACTATGCATGGTTATCAATAATGTATTGATGGAAAGGATTTCATATCACATGGAAGTACTTGCACATTCTTAACATTATGTTCATTGCATAATCATATTGGCAACACATACCAATGGCATGGAAGTTAATGTGGATTTCATGGTTATCACACATCTTGTTCATAAGTAGGATTTACAAGTAAAAATAGCATAATCTCATAAAATAGTTCATGAGTATTCCAACAACATTTACAAGGCACATTAACAACATAGAAGTCATTGGAATGTAAGGGCATATCATGAATCCTTTATTTAGTCACAATTTAGCTATATTGCATGATTCCTAATTCCTTAGGCATTTTATCAAACACCTTACATGCACATCTTAAGCATAGGTGAAATCATCAAATTATACATCATGAAAAAACAAATTTACATGTTTCCAACTCATATGATATCATGAACTCATAGAAACATATAAAGATTCCATCTTGGGAATCATCCAATATCAACAACATATCATCAACACCCAAAAATATAGAAATCATACTTTTATAATGAAAAAAAAAGGAAAACAAACAAGCATAAACATGAGTATGATCATATCACCACAATCAACCAAGCTTTTGTATTTTAAAGATTGGTTCTTGAACTCTATGAACGAATTGAATCCATAAATGAACACTACACATATCTTAGAAGGAAGATTCTTGATGGTTGACGGAGGAATTTCCTTGAAATCGGATCTTTAAGATTAATTATGCAACCCTAGTTGTTTTTTCTCCTTTAGTGCTCTTGGATGATGAGCTTTGAGATGAAAATAGGGTTTGCAGTATGTTTAGAAGATATATACATTTCGTAGGGTTAAGTTTAGGGACGTGTAAGGAGTATTTAAAGACTTAATTACCTTTAAAATAACTCAAGACGGGGAGTTTTTAACACCTGGAATTGGCTTAGGCGGCACCCAAGTGATTGCCTATTCCTGGGTTGGGCGGCGCCTAACCAATCACCTATGCTTGGGTTAGGCGGTGCCTAACCAATCGCCTATGCTTACTGTCTCTCACGAAAATGGGCATAACATTTTGCTCGGGTATTGGATTAAGGCAAAATTGGTATCGTTGGAAAGCTAATTCGATTATCTACAATTTGGTAGGTCTAAATCAGCCAAAATACCACATTAACATTGAGTTATACTCGTTCAAAGATGACCCTTGCAAAATCAAACACTAAAACTTGATGGATCCAAAAACTCTTAGCTTGTATAACCTTAAGTGACTCATATGAACATGCTTAATGCATCATAAGCTATCCTATCACTAGGATATTCATTGTAAGTCATATACTCAAGTATGAATCACAGGATTAGAAATATGCGGGGTATTACACTTTCTAAATAACAACACAGGAGCTTCCCAAGCAAACACACTTAGTGTAATGAAAACCTTACCAAGAATATCTTAAAGCAGAGAATTTAGCTCCTTAATCTTGGCAGGTTCCATACGATAAAGTGCCATAGAAATAGGTTGGGTGTCTAGCTTAAGATCTAAAACTAACTCAATATCACATTCATGAGGAAGACTATGTAGATTAGTAGGGAAAACATTAGAAAACTAACAAACTATAGAAATAAAGGCAAGTGATGGACTCTCCTCACTAAAACCCCAAATATAAGAGAAATAACACTTGCAACCCCTCAAAATAAGTCTCCTAGTAGGAATATAAGAAGTAATTATCGTCGGCTCGCGGATAACTACTCCTTAGCATATAACTGGGGGTATGTCTAGCATGACAAAGGTATCAATCTTGGGAAACCAATCAAGGATCGATGATTGTAGGATAACTAAATCATGGTTAAAATCATATCAAAATCAAAATCCACCATGTCTAATATAATAAGATCAACATAAGTATCAAGCTCTTAAAAACTCACAACACATGATCTAAAAACCCAATCCACTACTAAATAATCACCTACGAGATAAGATACACATAATGGTATAGGTAATGAATCCCTACATAAGTCTTACCGTAGGGCATAAATAGAAGATACATAAGAATAAATAGGTCTTAGATAAAATCTTACCAAAATCATACCTCAAATAATAGCATCCAAGGACTGACCTTCAGGTCTTGTAGGTGCTTCATAGAATTAACCATGCCCACTACTTTGCTAGGCTCCTAATCGATCTCTTATCCTAATTACTTGAGCACCTCCATGAGCACCCTGGAGACTAATTCTATAATAATTCATACAACTTATACCTATGGGCGGAACTACTCTAACAGGTGGAACACTTGGAATGGATGGAACCATCACTCTATGGTTGGGGTACTTTCTTGAGAAATGACCAAAAGCACCACAACTATAACATGCCCCAAGTATTGTACCAAACAAGAAGATCCCACTAACCTAGAAGAACCACCACGACTAGACCAACCAAAAGATGAACATCTCAAAGATAGACCACTACTATGGAAAGGATGACCACTAAAACTGGACTGGCCTCTATCAGTAATTTAAAAAATAGCCTATGGTCCTACTATACTATCCCAGATTATAATATGGCTTGCGCAGAGGGTACCTACCATGAGAACCACTACCTCTGAACTCTGAACCACTATGGATCCAACTGAAACTACCTTGATACCATGGACTCTTATCGCTGCCCCCTTGGGCCTCTTGATGAATCTCCTTCATAACTTGATCATTTTCAGAACCTTAGAAAAAGACCTACCAACCACAACCAAACTTTATATAGATATACAAAAAGGAAGTCCTAATCCTCAAACAAAGCAGCAAACTCTCTCATACTCAGTAATCAGAATAGAATTAGCATGCATATCCAACTCATAAAATCAAACATCATACTCCACAACAATTATGAAGTAACCTTGAGAACTTATCTCTCAAATGATCCCTACGACTGCAAGGTATATACTTCTCTAAGAAGATCTTAGAGAATTGAGTTCATATTAATGGGGAAGATCAAGTTTTCCTGGAATTAAGATGACCTCTCCACTAAGGTTGAGCTGCTAAATCCAATTCAAAATATGTGTAATCCACACCATGAGTCTTAACTAGGCCCAACATTCAAAGCCTATCCCCATAAGCAATCAAGAACTCATACACATCCTCGCCTGATAAAGCAAAAAACCTAGGTAAAGCCAATTTTAAGAACCTACCTAACATCTTCCTCTCCTTAATAGATATAGCAGGTCGGGAAACCACTAGTTGAATAACTAATGGCACATAAGGGACCTCAGCTCTGGGACTTACAGCTATAATTTATGCCTCATCCTCAATGACACTCTAATCTGCAGATAGTACCCCATCTGATGGTGAATCACTAACTTATCCCAAAAGCTAAACCAAAGAATCCTTGAGCACTGATGAAAAAATAAACCTTGCAAAGCTTGAGTTTATCCCTATCCCATCATTGGTTAGGGTAAAAGAATCACTGGCTCGGGGTAGGAATAAGGTATGGTGAAAGCCCCCTATCCTTGACCCTATCTAGGGACACATCACTGGGCTATCCATGACCTCTAGTTTATCTACGAACAGCGACAAAATCCATAGTCCTGGTCATGAGATCCTTATCTCGTATAGCAACAGCACGTGTCTTAACCATTTGCAAAAGAGTGAAACTAAAAGAGTGCTTCAGAAAACAAATCAGACTCTTAGGATGAAATGCGTGAAAGAAGTGAAGAACTCCTAAAAATGTTCTATAGCCACCCAAAGATAAGAAATGGATGTGATCATACCAATTTATGGGACTTCACTAGACACTTACTCATGTACCAACAATGCTCATAAAACCTAGGATCTGTTAATAATTTGTCACGACCTAATTTATGGGCCATGATAGCACCTACGTTATACCATAAGTAGGTAAGCCAAAGTAAATCCCAAAGCAATAACAAATTGGCTAAGTTCGTTAAATATGGCCTAAACATCAGAAATTAGTAATTTAAGAGTTAAAACCACAATAAAGTAGTCATAACATTCTAATACATAGATAAAGAGCAAAAACAATCCCAATACATAGTAATATCGGTATGAGAGCTACTATAAATAAACTATAAGTTCTAAATATTCAAATACAATTTATCTCAAACTTAAAACATTAGACATAGATAAATAGAAGAAAAAAGGGTAACTTTGACACCAAGAGCTCACCCAATCTCTAAAATTAAACATGCATGTGTGTCACATCAATGGAAAAAACTAGTACTCATATCTGCACCAAAAAGGTACCGAAGCGTTGTATGAATACCAAATCCACAGGTACTCAATAGACATCATCGACCGGCTATGTTAAATTATGATATAAAAATTACAAGATGCAAGATAAGGTAAATTGAATAAAGGTAATAGGTCATACCTTGAAATAAGCTCTAACATTATTGTACATGAATAAGTAAATAAATAAATCTGGAATAGTAATATAGAGAGTACACAGCTATAACTACAAAACTATCTTCCATAAGCAAATAAATATAGAAAAGTAAATAACCCAACATATGCATTGATAAGATTGGAGGGTGCAATCAAGAGAAATAAATAAATCAAGATCCATATGTCGATAGAATATCAGTATTGACTAACAACAATCCATATCGAATCATATCAATGCTAACTTTCAATAACATACTAAAACCGAAACCCATATAATCATCATCAGATCATCCTCAATAGTATAAATATATACTCCTCAATAGTATAAATATATACCAACATTCGTCAGACTTGAACTGAAACTCATAGTACCAGTATCATAATCAATTGTCGAACTTTATTCAGAACTCATATAATCGACATCATAATCCATTGCTTGACTTGAACCAAAATTCATGTAAATAGGCCATAATCATATGCGATACCAATAAACCACTTAAGTAAACTGTACTAATAAACCATCAAATTTTACTCAGAATTAGTATTGACTCTTAATACCAAACTATCATACTCATCAAATATTAAATATCATCAAAGTCCCAAACAAGCATTAATCTATGTATACCATGCATAAACAAGAATACAATAGCTACTACAGGTCTTGTCCTAGGGTAGGCAAAAGGGCCCACTTCTAATCCCCTAAATCTATTTTAGGCAAATTCTATCCAGGACTAGGCTAAGGTATATAAATTAACTTCTAAATGTTAAATAAGCTCTAATTATCCCTAAGATAACAATTTATCCTACATCAATGATCAATTAAGTCAACTTGTCTAAATTACGATTTCAAGATAGCCCAAACAGTCCAACTAACTACAAATATTTTCAATCATAACCCCAACTCCTAAACCCCACTACATATATAGCATAATATCATAATCATAGTGAAAAATCAATCAATCAATGAAAAAGGTAAACCTAGCCTATTTGGATGCCAAAATAAAGCCCAAAGAATATACTAAACTACCAATTTTTCTTTTTGTGAAACTTTCAGAAGATGCCTTAAAAATTACAATCTACTCATCAAAATGAGAAAAATGATACCCATATTGCACTATTATTCTTTGGATCCAAAATCACATAAAAATCCTATGTGGGGCCTATTTGTCAAATCACACATTTGAGATAAATACGACATCCCTCTATTCTCAAGGATCATTTACCCTAAAAAAATTGGTGAATTCTGAGCTCTAATAGTGATACAAACAAGCCACCAAGATTTTGGGAATTTCTTGAAAAGATGGAGGAATCAACTATGAAATTAATGGAATCTTACCATAAATTCAAAAAAAAAGTGTGTAATTAGTTATACCAAAGCTCCACAATCACCAACAATTGATTCTCCTAATAATTCTAACTTTTTAGGGTATTATTATAGAGAATAGATGAAAAATGGTGGAAATTGGGTTAAGTAGGGTATTTATACCCTTCCCAGGCCCGCAAATATCGCTTAAGTGAACATCAGGACGCTTAAGAGACACTCCCTCATTGTCTGAGCAGAAGTTGTACAAGTGATATTGGTATTATTTATGTATTATTCACATACGTTGCATGCACCTCACTAACGTGATACTATTGGTACAAACCAAGTCGTTTAAGTGTTCATATCAATGCATATGCGATGCACCAACACCAACTGAGACTTCAAATTTTTTTAAGTGTCCACCAATCCCTTGGGATTCATCCGGAATCTCATATACACAAACAAACTATGCTACCCTATGAAATTTGACATTTCATATTCTATGGTACATTTTAAATTTCCATCCTAGATCATTTCGATGATACATGGTTCCCACACCCACTTACCATTTTTCTTAACTTTTGACCAATTTCCCGAATGAGTTTGAGAGCCTTGAGATCAAAACCAAGGGTCCACTTAGCCTAGAATTGATGTTTCAAAGTTATTGGAACAGTCAAAATTGGCAAAAAAGGTCTTTTACTTATGTTTTTTCCCTATAGACAATTTTAAATAGTGAAGACAGCAAAACAAAATTGGTTCTAAAAAGAAAATGAATTACTTAATACTTGTACTGTCAGTTCCATCAAATCAAAAATGACTTGGGGAAGCTATAGGAAAGCTCTAAACAATAAAAATAAGTACAAATACAAAAAATGATCTAAAGGTTCATTACATGCAGCTTAATTGAATAAAATCAATATTTTAATGAAAAGTGCCCCTTGAATTTCAAATTGAATTGCGACGTCTAGTCTCTTGCCTCATTTACAGCGTGACACGCATGGACTTTCTGTAGTCTACTTTTTTTTTATTCTAATCCATTTTGGACTCAGTTATTTTTTAGGACTTTTATCTATATCTTTAAATATCTCATATAAATTGTTTTTACAAAACTTTTGACCTAGAGAGAGATTGAAGTGGTCGTAGAGGTTAGAGAAAATTATTTTCATATTTTATTTTCCTTTATTATTTATGTTAATATTTTATTTTGATGATTTTTTTACTTTCTCTATGTCTATGTGGAGCTAGACTTCTCGTTCTAGGATTATGGTAGTTCACAACAAGATTGTTTAGTAATTACTTGATTTGATTTATTTGATTATCATCATAGTTGTTCTTATAGTATTTTGGTTACTATTTTTATGATTAATGACCTTTGAAATAAATCTTTGAGCTCGAAGTGGACTGACCAAGGGAACGAAGGGTTAAAATAAAGAATATAAGGAGTAAGATCTCTTATTTAGTAGAAAAAGGAATTGGTTTATGGATAAGATAGGAATTTATCTATATCAACTTAGTTGGTTTCAAATAGGAATATAAATAAATGCATTTGAATTAGCTTCTCACATCCACACTTAATGATGTAGTTGTGAGACTAATTTGAATAGACTATTGGAGATCACCATTTCCGAATCATAAAATCAAGCCCGTAAATCAACAACTATATAATAGAAGAAGTTGATAAAATTAATACTAAACACGATTGTTATCGAAATCATAATCCTAGATTGATTCATTCATTTATTGTGTAATAACCTACTCTTTTATTGGTTAATTTTTAATTACTCTTTGCAATTATTGTTATTTTTAGTTAATTTATAAACATATCCTGAAATCCACTGCTTGAATAAATAATTAGCATTAGTTTAATTTATAAAAATAGTGAATCGACAAATATTTATGGGTACAATATCTGGACCTTAATCCTTTATTACTTGTACGACCACGTACACTTGCATGTGCATTTGGACATGATAAATTTTTTGCGTACTTGTCAGGAACTTTGGTGTTAATTGTGTTGCTTGATTAGACATTTTTCTTTTTATTTGTTTGAGTTGTATATAGCTTATTTTTTTTGTATATAGTTATCTTTTATTCTCTTTTAGTTTTCTATCACTCTTCTTAATATGTCAACCTGGGATAGCTAGTAGTCAAATGATGATGATTCTTGTTGTTTTTATGCAGGACACCAATGGGAGAGTATTTGTCAAAATTTTCAAGAAAGTTAGTGTTTTACATTTTCACTAATTTTCATGGATACTATCCTACCCATGGAGCAGACAAAAGAATTTCAGTCTTTCAATTATTATTTTTTTTCTTGACACTGATATTGAGAAGGTGAATAAGAGTTAGCATGTTGTGGATGGTGTAAATTTTAAAGTAAAATTTGTTGGGTATTATTCTAAACACTTTTCTACATTATATTCAGATGATAAAATATTTTTGGAGTCATCTGGAATAGTGGAAGAGTGTGAAGATAAGGAACATGAATCATATATTCTTAAATTTGCACCAGACAAGCAACACAAAAGAATTTCTCACTCCAGGGCTAAGTAGTTTAACATGAACCATCCATTACATGTTTCCTTTATCCTTGTACCATCACCCTATGAATCAAGAAAAATGATAGATGCAATATTGGAGCTGAAATTCATATCCTCAAGGTAGAGGAAATTATTGATGGGTCGTGTTGCCATGTTAAATTAAGTGTTCGTTGGGAGGCAACCTAACATGTAGTAATTAGTTTTTATTTTTATTTTCTCATTTTTATTTTGGTGTCACTTTTTCTGTTGTTTTTATTTTTATAGATCCAGAAAAAGTCTGAGTGCCCAAAATTTAAAGTTAAGAAGCATATTTGAGCTTAAGTATGGGGTGTGTGCAACCCTTGGATGGATATTCTGCTTCTAGATAGGCCTTAGAAGGCCTCAAGGAGTATTTTCAAACCTTATTTTATTTCATTTTATTTATTGCTTTAAAGATAAAGCATTATTTTAAGTATAGGGTGGGATATGTTTTGATATTTGTTTCGAATAGAGTATGCTATAGGATTTCTTTTATTTTTAGTTATTTTCTTAACTATAAAATTTAAAAAAATTATATAGAAATTTTTTAAAAAAATTTATTCTTTAGATTAGATTAAATTTTGTTAGTTTTTAGCTTCTTAGTCTTTATTAAAACATACTTTGTCCACCACTTGTTTTTTCTTTTCGGTTCTTTTTTGAGGGGGTCCTTTTGAATTGAGTATCTTTTATTTTTTTAGGAGTAAATATTGCTATTATTATTATTATTTTGAGAGCAAAGAGAATACCCAATTCTTTTACTTGTGTAATACTAGCAATTTAGGCTTGTGCTTGAACAGTACTTTCTTGTGAGTTCTTGAATGTAAATAAAATAATAGACTTTTGGACACCTTGGATCATGGTTGAGACTCTATATATATCTTATCTTATTATACTGTTTATTATGGCCCTATTTGTCATAGAAGTGGAATTAATCAATCTTTATTAATAGTTGTGTTATGTGTGGAGGGAATTTCTTGTCTATTCCATGTTTTGCATCCTAGTCTAGAACTTGCCTTGTATGTTATTGAAGCAAAATAAAGTTTTGTCTAATTTGGAAGATGATACTAGGCTTTTTTTGTTTTGTCTTATTGTATTTCAGCATTTTAAGAAATTATACCACTAGTTAACCCCTTTGAGCCTATAGACTTTTGTTGGTAGTCATATTTTTGCCTTGATCCTTTTTGTTGATTGCCAAGTTTTTGCACCCTACATTCTTGAGCACTGTAGCATGGTGTCACCCAAATTTATGGCCCCAAACAAGGCTAAAGTGCCCGATACAAAATATAGTAACCCAATAAGGTTGGGGTCAAATCCCAAGGGAATAAGTGAATTATCTCTCTAGTTTGCTGAAATCAATGAGCAGTACAGAAAGTAAATAAGGGTTTGTAGTTATAAATAGTAATCAAACTCAAATTCTTTAGTTTTAAATAGTAACAAATAAAAACTAGTCTTGGGGTCCCTTGGCTTCTAACTCTATAGGCTCTTTGTGTTGAATTTAACAATCAAACTATTGTGCATGTATAATTTGGTAATTTAGGTATCACCAACCGTCTCTCAACATAGTTTGGAGAATTTCACTCATCTCCTCTTGATCTCAGTGTGTCGCCTTACTAACCCTTACCTTGGACCCCAATATCAACTATCTCCTCTCGATATCAAGTTGATTAGATGTAAGTTAATCGTATTAAGTGGATAATGCAGATAAGATTATTTTGACAATTAACTCCAAATCACTATTGTGGTCTTTTTTCCCCAATCTCTATCACCCTCTTGAGTTCATATTGAATACAAGCTATATCCTAATATTTGCAACAATTAAGAAAGCAATAAACTCAAAGAAAATCATAATACATGTAGCAACAATAATCTAGAAGTATTGAACACTTTCCCTATACCATTACTAAGCAAGGGTTCCCACAACCCTAGCTATGGGAATTAGCTGCTCATTGTTGTGAAATAATTAAAGGAATTTATAACTGAAAGTATTCAAATAATATAACAATAATCAATGAATAAAACCCAAAGTCTACAACTGAATAATCAACAAAAATCAATACAAAACAATCCTAAGACCAAAATCTAACACTGTAATCAAATGTATGTTTGTAAGTATCAAGAAGTGGAAGAGCTAACTAAAAACATCAATAAGGTATATTTAGAGTAAAATTTAAATATCCATACGTAGTCCATTTGATAAAGGTGATAACTACCATTAGATGGTTTTGTTTTGTAAGAGATTGACCAAGGAAACACTAGGAAATAACTCCTGAACAAAGAAGGAAAATTGAGGTTGGTGGCCACTTACTAGGCCACGTATGTAGGTGGTCCCACGTAGGTTCCCCTGGACTAAAATCTTCTAAATACTTCTCTGGACCTTACTCTATGCAACATATTCTATCACCTACGGACCACAGGTGGCAATGCCAACTTTTTTTTGCCTCTGATTCTCTGTTTCTCAGCTTCGCTGGCTCATTCTCTAGTATCTACGGCCCATAGGTAGTACATACAGGACATAAGTACCTACTCCAGTGGCCAAAAACTTTACTTTTTCACTCCTTTTCTTCAGAAAAGTTCCAAAACTTGATTTTCTAGGAAATATAACATAAAACACATCATATCAAACAAAAATACCTAAGTAACTTAAATATTTTTATCGTTTTGAGTGTCAAAAGTTCTATGAAACCATAGCACATCATAGCATAGACTGTGATAAATTTGATAAATCTAGAGAAAATAAGTAGTTGAGTGTTAAAAAGATAGCCAATAATAGCTGCATAGTGATAAAAAAGCCCTTTTTGAAAGAATGTGACATGAGAAAAAAGAAACAAATTTATGGTAATTTTGTTAAAGCATTCTTGATAAGATGAAAATGCTAGTAGAAATAATAGTTCATGAAAGGGCTGAAAATAAAGGAGAAAAGAATAGGTGACGAATTCTAAAAGTGCAAAGTGCGTAGGAAAATGTAAGTCACTATTACTATAATATAGTTTTTATACCCGTCCCCAAGCCAACATTACAACCTGTTCAAAGTCCAACTTAATTCTATTCAAGCATGTTAATTGGTGGAGATGTACATAATGCGTAAGCCTATGGTTCTTTGTGCATACATCTGAATTCTTTTTGAGTGTGAGAGTTCTTCTTTGATGGTAAGTCCTTAAATTATTTTTAATCTTTTGAATTGAGTGTATAGACTATTTTTTTCTTATGAGGCACTTGTTTCAAGATAGATAAGTGATGTTATTAGATTTCTTTAATATTAGTAAGTGAATGATCTTAATTTGATGAGTTAGAGTCCATCTTTAAGGTTAAGGGGTTAGGGTTTGCTGTTTGTTTGTATATATTGCATAATGATCGGGAAGTGTACTTGACATTTTAAATTACAATATGGTATAATTGTTTGTATCAGTAATAGAGGTGACATTCCCAACTTGATTTGTTATTATGAGCTTTATTGTTGCTTGAGGATGAGCAAGATTCTAAGTCTATGGTGGTTATGTTAGGCCAAACTTATATGATTTGCCATTATTTAGTATTTTTGTTTGTCCTTTTTAGCATTAATTTTATGAATTCTACCAAATATTTTATTTTGATTTGTAGGATTCAAATGGCATGAAGATGAAAATATTTGGAGCTAAAATAAATTGAAGACGGATGATTGTAGAAGAAATTAAGAAGACAAATTAATGAAATAAACTTAATATTTTAATGAAAAGTGATCTCTTGAATTGCAAATTGAATTGTGGTGTTTAGTGGCTTGCCGCATTTACGGTGTGACACACAGAGACTTCTTATAGTCCACTTTTATTTCTTCTAGTCTATTTTGAACTCAGTTATTTTACTTGAAGTTTTTTACTACATCTTTAAATATCCCATAAAAAAAATTTTTACAAAACTTTTGACCAAGAGAGATCTAGAAGACATCATGGAGGCCGGAGAAAATTTGTTTCATCATTTATTCTACTTTGTTATTTATTTTTATGCTTTTCTTTAGGTGATTTATCGTACTTTCTCCATGTCTATGAGGAGTTAAAATTCTCATTTTAGGATTATGGTAGTTAACAACATGACTGTTTAGTAATTACTTGATTTTATTTATCTGGTTATCATCATAGTTGTTCTAATATTCTTGTGCTTACTATTTGAAAGATTCATGACCTTTAAAATAAATATTTGAGCCAAAAGTTAACTGACCAAGGGAATGAAGGGTTATAATGAAGAATATTGGGAGTAAGATCTCTTCTTTATTAGAATAAGAGATTGATTTGTGGCTAGGATAGGAATATACCTAGATCACCTTACTTGATTACAAAATCGAAAGTTAAATAAATGCATTTGAATTAGCAGCTCATATCCCCGCTTAATGATGTAGTTGTAAGACTAGTTTGAATAGACTGTTTGAGAATAACAATTTTTGAATCTTAAAATCAATCCCTTAAATTAACAACTACATGATAAAATAAGTTAATGAGATTGATACTAAATATTATTGTTAGCGAAACTATTATCCTAGATCCATTCATTCGTTGTTTGTGTACGAACCAACTCTTTCTTTGGTTAATTGGTCATTAGTTATTTTCTTTTATTACTATTACCTTTTGTTTATTTAATTTATAAATATATCATGAAATCCATCACTTGAATAAATAATTAGCATTATTTTAATTTAGAAAAATAGTTAATTGGCAAGTCCTTATGGGTACTATATCTGGATTCTCAATCCTCTATTACTTGTACGACCGCGTACACTTATGTGCGGTTTGGATGCAATATCACCTGAACCATCAGTGAATACCAGATTAGTTGATCTTCTATCTATGTATTGATGGTTGTAACAATACTTTATCAGGGACTTGACGTTCTATCAATAGGAACATTGCTTTACTTGACCCCCTTAAGTGATTCTATTTATGTTCGATAATGTGGGTAACGGTTCATTGAGTCATTAACAGTCTTTCAACTGGAACGTCACCCACTTTGAGCTTTTTCATCTTTTTATTTTATCTTGATAAAAGGTGCGATGACCTATCATGTCACTGATGGTCAGTCAAAGTCACCATCGTAGTATATTTGCAGCACAAAGTTCTTTTATTTTACTTTTGGTCTTGATTCCTAAAAACAAATTCAAAACACATTAAAAGCACCGAGTGTCGTTTGAAAACAAGCAAGTATCCTGAGAAAGAGATTCAAAATATACCATGATAATCCAATGCATCAACTATACCATATATCTAAAACTCAATTTACTTCTTCGGCTCGTGTTTATAGAGAGGGTTTTCATAAAAGTGTCTCATTTTCTTTAAAAATAGTGTTTCATAATGGTATCTGTATCTCATGAATGTATATGTATGGAATGAGGATGTAATGCTGACAATCATCTTAATATGTTGAATATCCAATCCATCCAACACGTATATGTGTGTGTGTGTGCGCGTGTGTTTGAGTATAGAAATCAAACCGTTGGAGTAAATATGTATATAAGTCATCATGAATATCGTATCAACCCCTAAGTAGAGTATTCCTATTATGATAAAGGAAACTAATGCTCTAATAAGGTTTATATTAGCAAAAAGAGTCCCCTACAAGGGCATTATATCTAGAATAAAGGCATTTAAATGTATAGATAAGGCCAATAATGTCAAATATGGATCCTACATGGGAAACACATAATATTCGATATCATAAGGCACCAACAACGGAGCAGAAACCCCCTATGGGCTCAAAAAAATAATAATATTCACGAAAATATAATCCAAATAGCTATTTTCCCGCATTCATAGCATAGTTTACAAAAATAAAATTCTCAAAAATACTAACCCCATAACTTTTTTCCCACTTTAAAGTGCTTCATCACAGAGCCTTCACCTTACGAACAACCTTGGAATCAACTACAATATTAAAAAATAACATCTATGAATTAAAAGAAATCTAATGATAATCATATTTTCCATATTTAGGTTGGGTCCAAAACAGGTTTGAAAAATGAGTTTACAAAATGAAAGGGGTGAAACCAAAATTCTTTTTAGAAATACATTTCCTAGGGTTATAGTACTCCACAAGTGAAAACCCATTTGAAAATTCATTAAAATGAGGTCCAAGTTGAGGAAAATATTTTTCCACGCCTGAAAATACCCTAAATTTCCATTTTGAAATCATGATTTAAAAGGTCTTTGTGATGATATAACTGATATAAAGTAATGAAAATAAGTTTTTGGATCTTACCTAAGCTAAAATGGTGATGAAATCCTTAATAATCATCCAAAGCCAAAGCTTAAAGGTCCAAATAAAGGTAAAATGTGAAAATAAATTTATATACAAACTCATCTTTAGCCATATAAGCGGTCAAATGACCACTCAAGCAGTGGTCTAACGTAGATGGATAGACCTACTAATGTGGTCCCCTTTTGCTAAAGTGCCACCCACTAAAGTGGTCAAGTGGCTGCTTTAGGGGAAAGCGACTTGTCAAATATGACCACATAAGTGATTTCCACTAAAGTGGTATTTTGGTTGCTACAACACTGCACTAGTAACATTGCTATTCATTCAAAATCCAATAAACATAAACGAACTATGCATCTAGTCTATTTTCAATCTTCCAAGCTTAATGTCAAAGTCAAATTTTCAAAAGAAATATTGTTTTCATTAAATTAACCCTTGGGACCACTTTTCACTATTTTCCAAATGAAGGATTGAAATGATACATAAGGGTCCCAAACCAAAACCAACCATGCTACTAACCCAAATTTGACATTTCAAATCTATTGGCATAGTCCCAATTGCCATCTGGCACTCGGATCATCAAATGTCGAACTAAGTCAACTATATGGCTTTTAAAGCCTTTAAAAACTACAAACTCACCCAAATTATATTTGGTTGCAACAAGAATTATTCCAACCATACACATACCCCAAGATTAATATGTATCAACTAAGAGGAAGGACAAAATATTCAAATCACATAAAAAAAAAACTTTTCACAAAAGAGGTCATTACAAAATCCACCACTAAGACTCTAAATCATCCTCAAAATAAAAGGCATACAAATACCTAAAATAATAAAAATTTGATTCAAACTTGACCTACCAAGTATCCTCCTCAATAGGTTGGTGTCTTTACTGAACCTAACCAAATAAATATTCTTAGAGTAAAATCATCTAACATCTCTGGCTAAAATAAAGAGTGACTCCTCAACAAAGATAAACCTCTCATCCGACTAAACCTAATCCCACCAAAGCATGTGAAAATGATCAAAAATATAGAATTGGAGCATAGATACATAAAAAACTAGATGAAGGGATAAAAATATAGGGATAAGTCCAACTCATAAGAAATCTCCTCAACTGTCCAAAGAATCTCAAAAGTCTAATGTACTTCAGGATAAGCTTGCCCCTCTTTAAAGACATCATGATGCTCTTTAAAGTAGATACATAAAGAAAGAATCATTCACCAACCCCAAACTTCAAGGAACGAAACCTATCATACAATAAATTTCATGTCTACTCTGAGCCACCTAAATCTTATCTTAAATCATATTAACCCTATCCAAAGACTCACGAAACAATTTTCTACCATACGGTCTAACCTCTAAAGTCTCAAACCAACCAATAATAGATCAACAATGCCTACCATACAATACCTCAAAATGTGACATCTTGATACTTAAATGGCATTTATTATTATAAAAAAACTTTGCTAAGGCTAAATGTTGCTTCCATTGACCTTTAAAAGCCACAACTAAGGGTGTATCCTCCTGTGCAATAGTAATAATCCCCATTATCCATTTCAGAGGCATATATTTATCATCAGTCCCAATCTGCTCGCTCTTTACCTTTCGTATTTCCTCAATGCAGTAATCAAATTCTGAAGTATCAATAGGGAGTACAAACTCTCTTCCATGTAAAAACCTAAAGATGGTCTGAGTGGATATGTTCACCTGAATACCTCAAATCATTAGTGAGTGTAAGGGATCACATACCTTCTATGAAAACCTTATGGATACATTTGCCTTAGTTTCATCTTGTTGCCACATAAAACTCCTGAACTAATTTCGAGTTGTATCTGGCGAAGGCACTTATTATCCACACAATATGGAACTCTTGAACCGGTCCTCGGACTCAGGCATCTCATAAATACCTATGTTGCTCATATTAGGTTCAAGATAGAATCTTTAATTAGGATTATCTATGGTGGGAACAATGTCATTGTGCCAATCATAAAGCTCTTGCATCCCGGGGTACCCCCATCATTTAATGATGGGCACTTGGGTAGTCTCAAGGTATTGAGTAGGTTGTATTGGTGGTGGAGGAGAAATCTCTATTGGTACACTATCATTAGATTCTCTTTCCTCATTCCCCTCTTCATTCTTAAACTCTAACTTAGAACCTTCAGTATTAGAGGAACTGCCAGATGCAACATTATTGGTGCTTTTGTAGTCATCTTCTTCCATTTATTCACCACCTCGGGGCTCGACTCTAACTCTAACTCCCTTCCCTCTTAAGATCGAGGAAGGGAGTGTGGTGCTGACTAGCTTAGATTCTTCATCAAAGGCTTAGCCTTCTGGCCTTGGGGTAATATACTATTGGGTTCCATTAGTTTTGAGATAGGATATTCCTCCACAGAACCATTGAACTCATCATTTGTAGGCTCATCTCAAAGTTGATGAGTGGCATCTGTTTGCTTCTTTAGGGTCTTCTTGGTGCCTTTCATTGAGTCATTCTTTGGTGCCATTGTACTTGAGGGAAGCATATATATTAGTTAACATTAGAGGAAAGAAATAAAAATAAGTAAAAATTAAAGATTTTTATAGTGGCTGGGCAACCTAGGAGTCAAGATACGACTCATTGTTTGAGGCTAAGAGTCTTTTTGACAGGCGTAGGGTGGGATGTCATGTATATTATTGAGCATTGGTCACCTTATAAGTCCACACAATGAGTCATTAGGTCACCCAACAACTCGTCAAGAGGCTCATTATATGGCTTGAGAATAAATATTCAAAATCATATCCTTATCCTATAACTATGAGTCATATTAAGAGTAATAGGGTGAGACGACGACTCGTAGGGTTAGTCATAGTGTGACCATAGAACTTTTATCCTTACCCACATAGGTTAAAAGTTGGTATGGTCACTTAATAACTACTTAGGTTAAGCTACGAGTCATCATGAGGCTCGTTGCAACTATCAACATAAGTGGTTAAGGATAGTTTGCATTTAATAAAATTTCCCATAGGATACTTAGACTTCCCCTCTCAATTTTACACATAATTTATTCTATAAATCATTTTATACTCCACTAATAACAATTTTGAATTCTCAAGAAACTTAACATTTTCTCTAACCCTGGGAAAGTTATAAACTTAGAATCCGAAGCAAATTTTTGTAGTAAATAATGTATGAATTTCAAATTAGAAATAATAGTTGAGAACTTACTTCAAGTAGAAAAAATAATTGGATTCCTTTGTCCACTCTGCCTTGTTCTTAACAGTAGAGTTTTTATCATTTTAATAGTACTTAAAAATTTTAGTAGGGTGATTTAAGGTAGTAAGGAGTGTATTTAGGGTAGAATTTGCAGTTTTGGGAATAGAGGGGAATCAAGCATTTTAAGAATTTGAAAGGGAATCAATTATGAATTTTAATTTTCTCCTTTAATAATGCATTTCAGGTTGGGTCAACCTATTTGATCTATGATTTCGGCTCTAACTGTGAATCCTAGCAACGACTCATTATTCGTGGCTATGAGTCGTTGTCTTCCTCTGTTTAGAGTTCATCCGTATCTAAGTCTCAAGTCATGATGAATCAAGGTGATGAGTCATTATCACAAACAATGAATCATTCTGAGAGTCTTCAGGACTCTAAAGACTACTTACCTTGGTAATTTTACCTGGGCTTCTCCTGTAGGGTTTGGTGACAAATTGTAGTGTGTCCTTACGACTCGTAGGATCCCTTGTGTGGACATACGAATTGGAAATAGTAATTAAATTTTTTTCTGGAAATTCCAAAATCTTTCATCCCTTATATTGAATTCCCAAATTACCCAATAATGTAATAAGTACCAAATATGGGTTGCCTCTCATGCAGTGCATGATTTAATGTAATTGTATGACGTGGCTATGTTGGGTACTCAGAATTCACCAACAAGCCCATGGGTTGCTTCCCATGTAGTGCCTGATTTAAGATTGCAGCATGACTCAATTGGCCTGCCTACTAAGACTTCGCCCAAGCTTACAACCTCACACATAATGCCCATTCACCTTTGGAGCATAACATTCTAGTTTCATCTCAATTGCAGCATACGAAAATACTCTAACCATGATGAATGGTTTACACCACCAAGACTTCAACCTGCCAGGAAATAAGCAAAGTCTCGAATTATACAAAAGCACTATATCACCGGGCTAGAATACCTTTTTCTCTATCTTTTTGTCATGGTACAAATTTATCTCCACCTTATACAAGGAAGAACTATCATAAGCACAGAGCCGGAATTCATTCAGCTCATTCATCTTACCCACCCTCAAGTTTGTAATATCATGCACTAAAAATTTAGTTTCTTCCATGCCCATAGAGTCTTACGCTTAAGTTCAACTGAAAAATGAAATGCCTTGATGTACACTAGCTAATATGGAGAGGCACCTAAAGGAGTTATGTAAGGTGTAAGGTACGCCTAAAGTGCATCATCTAGATTTCTCAACCAATCAGTTTGATTGGCATTCACAATCTTCACGAAAATGGACTTAATCTCATGATTTGAGACCTCAACCTGCCCACTTGTCTACAGATGGTAAGGTGATTCCACCTTATGTTTTGTACCATATATCTTAAGAAGATCCTTAAATAGAAAATTATATATATGGGACCCACCATCCCTAATGATAGCATGTGGAGTACCAAACTGAGAGAGAGTGTTCTCTTTTAGAAATACTATGATACTACGATCCTCATTATTTTGAATTGCAATTGCTTCCACCTACTTAGACACATAGTCGACTTCCACCAATATGTACATCATACCATAAGAACTCATAAATAGACCCATGAAATCAACACCCCACATATCAAACAACTATAGCTCAAGAACAGGTGTTATGGGGAGCTCATTTTTGTTAGAGATATTTCCTTGGCATTGCCGTTGGCACATGCCTGAGCATAATCATATTCATCTTGACAAATAGTCAATAAATAATAAACATACTGCAGAATTTTATAGGCCATGTGAGTACCATCAAGTTAACCCCCAACTAGATATGAGTGACAGGCCTCAAGAATGGTCATCATCTCAACTTCGATAATACACCTCTGAATCAAACCATTTATACACGCCCAAAATAAGAACAGCACACCCCTGAAAAAATTTTGTACCTTATGCATAAGTCATTTGTGCTGCTAAAATTGAAAGTCTTTCAGGATGAGGTAACTTGCCAAATAATTGGTAAAATCAGTAAACTAGTAGATTAAGTCTTATAATGCTGCCAAGACCTACTAATCTGGAAAAGTATCATCAGTCTCAAGCTCACCCCCAAATATATGAATCATCTCTTCTTCTAGGTGGGATAGGTGGTCTGTAACATAGTTTTTTGTACCCTTTTGGTCCTTGACCTCAAAGTTGAACTCTTGCAGCAATAGTACCCACCGAATTAACCTATGCTTTGGATCTTTCTTTTCCAAAAGGTACCTCAAAGTTGTGTAATTATTATTCCTAATGAATTTGGTCCCAATAAAATAATACCAAAATATATCAAGAGAAAATACCACCGCAAGTAACTCCTGCTCAGTAACTGTATAATTTTTCTGTGCAGGGTTGAGTGCCTTACTGGCATAGTAGATGGGATGAAGTATTTTATCAAGTCTTTTGGCCTAGGATAGCTCCTAGGTCCACCACATTACCTCTAATGAAAGAGTACAAAAAGGAGACACAATGATAGTAGCAAAAATCAACCACTCTTTTAGGACTCAAAGGCCTTGATACAACCATCATCAAGCACAAACTTCACCTCTTTCTCTAATAATTTTCATAATGGATTTGTAATTTTAGAGAAGTCCTTAATAAACCACCTATAGAACCGTGCATAACCTAAGAAGATTAGTACCTTATACTAAATCTAGATTCGCAGACAAAAGATAAGGGTACTTGGTTAGCATATTTGCCTCTGCTTCCCAAGTGGCTCCCTTAACGGACTGATTTCACCAATGAAATTTGATCAATGGAACTTCTTTGTTCCTTAGTCTACAAACTTTATGATCAAGAATTTCGATTGGTACTTCCTCAAAGAAAAGACTGTTCTGAATATCTACACTTTCTAAGGGAACAACTACAACTGGATCATCAATACATTTTTTCAACAATGATACAGGGAACACTATGTGTATTGAGACTAAATCTGAAGGCAACTCAAGCTCATAAGATACCTTTCTGAAATGGATGAGAATTATGAAGGGACCGACATATCAGGGACTGAGTTTTGCTTTCTTGCCAAATCTCTTCACTCATTTCATGGGAGATATTTTCAAGTACATAAAATTACTGACCTAAAACTCGAGATCCTTTCTTCTTATGTATGCATATGATTTCTATTAGCTCTAGGCAGGCCTAAGCCTTTCTCTGATCAACTAAACCTTTTCTAACACATCAAACACTAAGTCTAGCCCTACTAATGTGGCCTCACCTACTTCAAACAAGCCAATTAGATATCTACATCTCCTACCATAGAGAGCCTCAAATGGAGCAATACGGATACTGGAATAATAGCTATTATTGTATGTGAACTCAATCAAAGGAAAGTGGTCATCCCAACTACCGTTAAAATCAATTGCGCATGCTTTCAGCATATCCTCAAAAGTCTGAATGGTCCTTTCTGCTTGACCATCTATCTGAGAGTGGAAGGCTATACTGATATGGACTTGGGTACCAAGACCTTTTTGGAATACCTTCCAAAAATGAGAGGTAAACTGGGTATCTCTGTCTGAAATGACAGATAAGGGAACATCGTACAACCTAGCCAACTCACTGAGATAGAGTTTAGCATAGTCCTCAGCTAAATAAGAGGTATGGACTGGCAAGAAATGAGCTGATTTAGTCATCCTATCTATAATAACCTAAATAGAATCATGCTAATACTGGGTATGAGGCAAACCTATCACAAAGTCCATGTTTACTTCCTCTTACTTCCATATAGGAATATTGACCTCCTGCATGGACCCACTAGGATTCTAATGCTCAATCTTAACTTGTTAGCATATAGAGCTCTTAGCTACAAATTCTGTAATATCCTTCTTCATCCCACTACATAAATAGATCTCTCGCAAATCGTTGTACATCTTAGTGGCCCCTGGATAAATAGTGTATCGTGCACCATGCACTTCTGTAACTGAAAGACACTGAGATACTAGACTGTTCTGATTTTAATGATAATGCTCATAGTATAATCTGAAGTCTATTCTATAATATACTGATACTAGATTAAGTAATTAGCTATGGATTTCGGGTATTCAATACCCTAGGACTCAAAACAATAATAGTAAAATGACACTAAAGCTTGAAGGATAAAACATGAAGGCTTTTATTTAAATCAATCACTTTTGTAGGCATTTTATCAAACACTTATAGTTCATTGTTTAAAACAGTCATAGAAATGTCGTAAAAGATATAGAAATAACATGAATCCAACATAATAGAGTTAAATCGAGGTCTTGTTCAATAAATAACAACATTAAAACAAGGATGATTAAATAATAACAATAATTTCATGGTAACATGGTATAGAATCATAGTTCACGGAGATTCATGAATGAACTCACAATTTAATACATAATAACTTGATAAGATCATAATTTTATAATTTAAAAGGGTTGCTTCGACTCCATGGATGAAAGGGATCCATGAATAAACAACTAACATACCTTAACTGATGGATTTCTTAAAGTTCTTAGTGAATGTTTGAGGATTAACCTTGAATTTGAGAGCTAGGTTTCTTGATTGGGAGAGAATTTTCTTTGATTTGGGGGAAAAGTTATCAAAATAATGAAATAATGGGTTAATTGGGGTGAATTTCATGTTAAAGACTGACTGAGGTGAGGGGAAAAAGACTATAATGCCCTTAGATTTAAAACTCAGAATTACTCAAAAATTTTCAATTTTATGAGCTGGAGCGACGCGGTGCTATCGCTCTGTGTCACTAGAATTGGACAACATGGAACTGAGGGCTTGGCGCGACACGGAGGAATCATAGTGCCCTTTTGATTCTGAAATTCACCCTTGGTGCGATGTGCCATTATCGCGATAGGACACTGGAAAAGGATAATTGGGACTTTGGTTGATGGCTTGACATGGTTGTTTCATGGAGCTTCACTGGAAATTGACAATCGTCACTTATGCTGGCTTTGCAATGTGCTAAGGGTTAAAATGATTGTGTTTTACAACTGAAACTTTAAATTGCCATAACTTCTTACCCAATTATCAGATTTAGCCAAATTTTATATCGTTGGAAAGCTAATTTAATTTCCTACGCAATGGCAGGCTCTAATATGGAAAATAATGAGTTTTTCAAAAATTTTATATACGAATACTCATATATAGGGACTTAGATTATGTTAAGGAAATATGTGATATTACATAGACATGTGAAAGTGGTTTTATTCTGGTCTTCATGGATAACAAAAATATTATTATACACCAATTAACCATCAATAAAAAAATATCTTCCTGTATATGCAAGAAGGTC
Organism: Capsicum annuum; assembly: GCF_002878395.1. Taxonomy (NCBI): domain Eukaryota; kingdom Viridiplantae; phylum Streptophyta; class Magnoliopsida; order Solanales; family Solanaceae; genus Capsicum; species Capsicum annuum. The sequence goes on from NC_061113.1 coordinate 168,403,286, forward strand.
TAACATTTAGTCCATAAATGGAATAGAAAAGTGATCTTTTTGTTTCTAAGTATTCAGATATTCCATACAAAATCTCCATCCCATAACTGGTCTTATGGGAACTAACTCATTCTTCTATGTAGGGACCACAGTGATTCCACCTTTCTTTAACAGACTCAAAATTGGGCTCACCCATTAGGTTTTAGAAATAGAGTAAACCGCACATGCATCTAACAACTTAATGATTTTTTTCTTCACCACTTCTTGTATAAGTTGATTCAAATAATTATGATGCTCAATGCTAAGCATATACTCTAGTTCCAGCTAAATCTTATGAGTGAATATTTTTAATGAAATCTCAAAAAATTCTATAATAGTCCAGCTATTGACCTATTCAAACCTCTGAAATATAGAGATCAAGGCCTCAACCTGCGTATCAAACAAATCAATGACAATAATAACTGGTAAGGTATTATTGGCTCCTAAAAATGGATAACACAAGTGAGAATGGAGGGCCTTCAATTTAAAGACAGATGCCTCTTCAATGGACGGCCAAACTGGTGTAGTCGCTCTATTTTTCAAGTCAATATCTAAATTCCTTGGTGAATAATAATAAGAGCCCCTTACCAAAAAGAGAGCTCACCATCCCATCTCATCAACACCATTACTATCAAATTTATGATCACCACTACTAATGCCTCTAGCTAAGTCTCCTTAATGGGCATACTCATTACATAATCCTCTATAGTATCTATCACAAACACAACAATTATATTTTTCAATTGTCTTAATTACTAGCCTATATTAAAAGTAACATGTTCATTATTGAGCCTAAATTTTATATGTACCATCTCCATGTCAACCAATTCCCTACCTGTGTCTAGGAAAGGCCTTCCAAAGATAATAAGGATATCAAAATCCACATCATAGTTAACAATCACAAAATTTGTTGGGTATATGAAGAAAGCTACCTTTACCAGAACATTGCACGAAATACCAACTTTTTTCTTCACAGTTTGATCAACCATTAATAATCTTAAAGACATCAGTTTAGGTGACCTTAACCCTAGCAACTTGTATGCAACTAATGATATTAGATTTATACTAGTTCCTACGTTAAATAATATGTATAAAATTAAGGGACCCAATAATGTAAATAATAGTGAAAGCTCTGGGATCCTCATTTTTCTTAATAAAAGACCGAGAAGCAACAACATTGTAGTGGGTTATATTACCAGTAGGCTCAAAACTCACAGTCTATTTTTTCATCGCCAAATCCTTCATGAACTTTTTATAACAAGGTATCTACTCCAATGCATCTACAAGATGGATATTCATAGATATTTCTTTCAACATTAGCGTAGAAGGATTAATAGTAGCCTTACCACTCCAAATAGTGATGGCTAGGCAATGACTGTCATTCTTTATATTCTAAATAGTGTTGCTCAGAAGATTCTTAACTAGCTTTACAAGCAATGTTTCCATCCCCAAATTAGTGTCATGGTTCCCTAGTGAAACATACATACTACTCTTCTTCTTATAAATTCTTTCTCCTCCATCCACCATTCATTTCTATGCTCTTATTCTTATGTCTATCCCCTTAATAGTTCCAAACTTGATTCTCTTACCTTGAGTTCTAAGTTCCCTAATTGGACACTTAGCCCTTGGCTCAAAAACTTTTTATCTCTCTATTTAAATATATATCTTCCTCCTAGAGTCAAACTCATCATGTCTAATAGACTTACCTCGTACGCCTACTGTATTCACCCCTTTTTTATACATTTATAGTTGCAAATTTTTTGTAAGTAACCCATCCTCTATCCTCATCTATGCTACCTCTTGAGACACTATATTATCTATGACTCTCTTCTTATTAGAAGAACCAATAGCATAAGTACCACTCCTTTTTATGCCTCTTGAGTATTCTACCCTAAATTGGTTTTAGATACCCGACCTATGCTTTTCTTAGCTAGCTACTAACAAAGGCTCTTGAAAGACCCTATAGTAATAGTATATCATCAACAACATTGGAGTTTGTATTCAGGCTCTATAGAATATCTCTAGAAACTTTGTCTCTATGATTTTGTGAATAGTCATAGTTATCAACTTCTTCTTAACTTAAACCATGACTTATACAATGCCTCCAAATGTAATTACCTGAAAATATAAATCTCATCCTTCAATTGTTGAATTATAGAAGGCGAGAAAAACCTGTCCAAGAATTATGTCTACAACTTATTCTAAAGGTAATGGAACTATGAGGTACTTCTCTTAACCATAACATCACTTCTCCTGTAAGAAAGAATGGGAACAACTTGAGTATCAAAGCTTCCTGAAACACCTTATGTAGATTCTATAAAGTGCAAATCCCAAAAAAATGCATGATTTACATGTTTGCATCATTAGTGACAAATAAGAAAACACACCCTTCTAATTAATTAACTAAATCATTGCACTTGTAATATCAAACTTCATCCCTTAGGGTAAATCAGCATAAATTATAGATCCTTTCTCAATAGGCCCAGCATATCCTAAGTATTCTTTTGGATCATCTGAAATTGACAAATTCTAACAAGTAGTGGGTGGTTGAGCTTTATCTCTTCTAACTTTATCTTTGTTAAGTACTTCTTGATGCAATTTTTCTTATCTCACTCTCTCTTATTATATTATGCAATGAGAAACAACAGCATCATATTTTCTTTAGCTATTAATTAAGAAATGGTTGGAATAGTTATTTCTTGAACACCATGTAGAGATGGTAGATTCAATGGATTTGGGTTATCTTTAACCCCATCATGTCAAAATCTTGGCTAAAGATCTTCTATATTATGATTCTATCATAAGGTCTGATCTAGATCAAGATCATCTAGGATCAAGGGATTTTCTTAACTTCAAGTATTAGGCATATACCGGTGTATTACTTAAGAACGATAAAAAACTAAAAACCAACAACTTCAACAACATCAATCAATTAATTATAACTGTATTCCATCACAATGACACCAAAATTTGGTGTTGCCCAAATTACACCTGCTAAAATGTATAATAAGGTTGCTAGCAAATAAAACACCCAACTAAGGTTGGGGTCGAACTCACAAGATATAGGATGAATCTCTATTAAGAACTTGATAATATGGTTTGAAAGTGAACAAAGTAAATAGGGGGATTTTTTAAGATTAGTAGTAGTAGTAAGAATGCTTGAACAATTTAAGTTAAATTATTATAAGACAAATAGATGGATTGTGTTCCCCTTAACTACCTAACTCTGTAGACTTATTGTGCTCATCAAACTTTCTCGATGCCTTGCATTTAGAATATAATAAGTTATGAATCACCAATTGTCTCCCAATATATTTAGGTGAATTTTTCTCATCTCCTCTATATATAAGAGTATCACATTACTAACCCTTTTACCGGATCATATATTAACTATCTCCTCATTGTCTTAAATTAATTAGATGAAGGTTGGTAGCTTCAAATTACTATTGTGATTTTATTTTCCTAATTTAAAACTCTATTTGAATTTAGTATCAAATACTGTAGGGATTTGGACGTATGTAACTTATATGGAAGAAATCAATACAAGAAAAATCACAATACATGCAAGAACACCAATAAAGAAAGACATTTCACTTTCTCTACTTGATTATTATATCAGAATTCTCACAACCCTAGGTAAGAGATTCAACCACTCATGTTTGCAAGAACACCCAAGGAATTCATAATTGAAATCATATTAATAATCTCATAATGAAGTAAGAATGAAGACCAGAATCTCAAATCAATATCAAACCCTATAAGTAAAGAACAAGAACTTCAAGATCAAAAGTGTATCGTGGAACTCAATATAATTTTTAAGTATGCAAAATTCATAAATTAATAACAAAACATACATGGGATATTTTTTATATATCCAAAAATCCAAGGGTCATGATTGCACTTGCCGCGACGCAGATTGAAAAGTAAGCTTATCACACAATCTGATACTGTAATGACCCTCCAAGTCATTTTTCATAATTTAGTCAATCATCACCGTTAGGGCTTCCCTATAGCTATATAAAATATTGATGACTTACTGGGACTAACAGTTCAATTATCAGGTAGTTCGTTTGTTTTTTAGAACTAATTTTCTATTTAGAAGTCTTCGCACGTTAAAAATGGCCAGCGAGTGAAAACATCAATAAAACAATCTTGTATGTAATTCTAATTAGTCCAGAATCTTAAAATTTTAGCCTAGGTAGACCTTTATTTTGAGTCCTAATGCACCCTAGCTCATTTCAACCTACTAGTCAGAAAAAGGCAAATTTTGAAATATGGGTGTGGGACCCATATTTTGTCAAAACACCCTCAAATTGAAAATTAGACTTTACCAAACATCCAAGACATCAAATCTATAGGGGTTACTCAGTTCATTTGAAAAAAATTATATTTTGAATAAATCTCGAGGCATCATTGAAAACATGGAAAATTTTCCAAGATTGCTGATATCTGGTGCATTGTGATCGTACAAAGGGGACCATTATTGCACGATAGTGATCACCATGGGAATTTTGTAAATTTCCTTGCATTATTACAGTCTAGGAGATTGTGATATCCTTATCTCTATGCTTGAAGGGGTCTACAAATAGACCCCAATGTCGCTAATTTAGGCATTTTCTCTTCACCCTTGAGAGCCAAAAACCCTAAATGGACACAATAAATCAAAATTGATCATTTTGGATGACTTGGGATCTTATTAAACATTTTTTATCTTGATTATGATATGAATTAAGGAAATATTTCTTCACTTTTTAGATGAAATTCTTGGTTCTTGACCCAAAACTCCAATATAGCTTAGGACTTGATTTTAGCCCTAATTAGCTTTGATTTCACCTATTTCTTGAGGGTTATTATTCCTTGTTCATGTATTAATGCTCGGTTGGCCTAAAAAATATGTTATCTATCAATGGGATACACTTGGTGTTCTTGGTGTCATTTTTGAACCCAAAGAACAATAGTTTAATATGGGTATCATTAGACTTGAATTTATGAGTATATTACTATTTTGATAGTGTTATAACATTTTGGGTATCATGAAGTGAAAACGAGCATGTAGTGAATGACATAAGATTTTACAGTTCGATTTTAAGGTAGGCTTCTACCTACTCTTTTTCAAAGATGATGTGTGTTATATATGGTATGTGAATATTAATATTAAGCTTGTTTATAAGAAGAATAACTTGGTCTTGATTATTGATTTTTATGGATTATACAGGTGTTTGGGATCATTAGATGGTGCGTTTATAACCTTTTTTTGAATCCTGTAGACTTCTTTCCGAATTGGATTAAATGCTAGTATGGTTATTATATAATGTTAGGTTTTGGATATGGTTTATCTAATTGAATCATTGTTATTATGATTAACCACAGTTGGGCTATTCTAGTGATGTTAAACTATAATTTGGGTAAAATTTAAAAGAATGCCCATATTTCTAGATGATGTTCCTCTTTAGGATTGGTTATGGCTTACTTGATATATAGAAGTAGAACTAGATACCTTAGCCTATTTTGAGGAATAAGTTTCCTAAATATAGAAATTGAGGATTAGAAGTGGGATCCTACGAACTACATTAGGCTAAGACTTTTGTTAGCCTTTGTGGACTTATTTATGAATGTTAGGCATAGTTGATACTAGTAATCCTTAGTGTAAGGTTATTGTGTAGTTAAAAAAAGTGATGGTATTTTCCTTCCGATAATGAGTAATGGCTTATGGCCATGATATTCCTTATATAAATGATATTGGTCCATTAGAGATGTTATTTCTTTTTTGATATTATAGTGGGCCTTTAGAGATGTTCATCATCTTAGGTATGATAATTTCCCTTAGAGATGATATTTCTCACAGTCATGGTACATAACCTATAGAAGCGAGATGGCTCATACATGCGATATGCCTTATAGTTATGAGTTATGCTTATTGATGTATTATGCATCATAGACGTGAGATGCCTCCGATATATGAGATAATTATAGATATGCTTCATAGCTTATAAATATGTTATGAATCATAGTTGGCCTATGACATAAATATGAAACATCTTACTAATATGATTATTGATATTATTTTTGGATATGTATGTAGGCCTAAGGCCATGATTATGATGTTATGATTAGACATATTATTGGGCCAAGACCATATTATGATATTAGTTGGATATCTGAGAAGTAATTACCTTTGTAAATGATACGTTTGTAGTTTATGAATATATAAATATTTATACATGCACATCTTTCTAGTATGGGATATAGAAAATGCGGCATGATTTTTATGATTCTAATATTTGAAATACAGGTGATGGCATGTATAGATTTGGTACATACATCATTATTTCATTGATGATTGATATATTTCTAATCTTATTATTGTTGTCCCTACCTGAGGGCTAAAGCTTATCTTTTACCCTAAAATGGATTTCTTCACTATAATATTTGCCTAACTTAATGACTAATTTAAATAAATAAAAGAGGTTAATAAATATAAAGATTTGATCCACACAAATTTTGGTCTATGATTTGACTTTATTAGTTACTTTAGTCCTGAGATATTCTAAACCTTTCTACACTTTTATAATGACTTAGTCTCGAGGTTTACTTTGGGCATTGAACTTATGGATTTATACTTCTTTTAGACATGGATTGAATCCCTGCACCTATTATACATAACCTTATTAATTATGTGATATTCACGGTGAATGTTGAATAATGGAAATATACGCTAGCTTACTTTTCTTCTCATGATCATTTAATTTAGCACTCGTTAGGATTTCCCTCTATTATTGATATTGATTTGGATATTATTATAATGATATGATAATGCCTGGCAAGACAGAAGGATATTATGATGATGTGATGGTGCGAAAAAATATTAGAGGATATTGTGATAATGCTCGATAGGTCAAGATGATATTATAAGGATATGATGTTGGCCGGTAAGGTCAGAGGGAATTATAATCATAATATGATGCCCGAAAAGACCGAAGGATTTTATGATGGTGATATTGATTCCCAACATAGCCGAAAGATTGCACGCGCATCTCTTATAACACGTATGCACCTATGTCTATCAACCAGTATGGGATGGCCACATAGATTCGGTGATAACTATGCCTTATGTTGTTGAATGTCAATTAAACCTTCAGAGCTTGGGGCAATAGGGGACTCATAAGCTTGGCTAGGTATTTAATTGTCTAAAATAGCTGATTACTCATTTTGTTATTGTTATTCATATTATCATTGTTATAATCATTATTATGGCTAGTTTATGACTGATTAGTCATTAATTCGGTATTGAGATTTGATGTTTGTCTTCGGCCTCATATATGTTACAATGGCATTATTATGTATATTTATTTCATGTCTATCCATGTGGATTAGAAACCTTGAGTATGATAGTATTAAATCCTAATAGGATTATAACGAAGCCTTAAAATAAGGACATGATGATTTAGGTTATGCTTTGAGTTGACTTTATATCTATTTATATATTTATATCTAGCTATATGTATCTATGATAGTACTGTATATCCCTTTCTTTAATTATTCATATCTTATATCCATTGCTTAGCCTTGTATATTACTGTATATATTCTTCTGTCACTCTTTTATTCATATAATTTCTAGGGAAATAAGATATGGTGTTGATATTTAGGATTATGGCTGATATAGGATAGTTCATCCTTGGTACTTCCTTAGTCTTATTATGTTAGACTTTTGGACATGAATAGGATAGTGGTTCCTTATTATTTCACTATCTTGTTATATGATTTATGAACTCTTGGGTGTAGTATCCATCCTATTTATATGTTCTATGTATCAACTTTACCTTTGGAGCTCAGTTGGCAGTTACCTACTGAGTACCTTTCGTTTGGTATTCATACTACACCTTTGAAGCCTGTAGATCATAATATAGGTTATTACCAGTGGTGTGCACGTCATGTAGAGCAACCATGGTTTGGAGACTTACAGTGAACTCCTAACGTTTAGAGTATTACTTATCTCCTTCTTATGTACTAGAATTGTCTACATGTTTTATTTAGAGATAGGTTGTAATAATGTAATTCCCTTTGTATTTCATTCTTGTACTCTTGTTATATTTGAGGCTCTAGTACTAATACCACTAGGTGTTTGGACTTTTATTATATATTTGATTCCTTTATTTATAATGATTACTCATTCTTTTCTATATAATTGAGTAGTCAGTTACTAGTCATTTCAAACTACGGGAATTGGCTTGCCTACCAGTGGGTTATTGTAGGCGCCATCATAACTTGAGAAATTAGGTCGTGAAAAATTGGTATCAGATATAGTTTTCACCGGTGTATTAGTATAAGAGCAAAGTGTTAGTAGAGTTCTACCGATTAATGCGGAGATGTCCGTAACTTATCTTTGGGAGGCTAGAGTGATATTTTATGAAATTCACTTCATGACTTCTTATCGTGTGTCCGCATTACTAGGAATATCATAAACATTCTTTGACTCTATTTTATCTCTAAAGGATGATGCAATATTTTCAATATATGTAAACAATGCTTTGACACATGTTTCTAGAGTTTCACCACAACATCAGACTAGAGAGTCAGAGATGAATAATGAAGACCTTCAGTATCAGCTAAATAGATTTAGGGCTAGCTTAAGATCAAGTTGATCGCATGGCTAGCTCAACCATTTGAGGTTTGGTATTAGGAATCTGAGTCATGTTGTAGATCCCTTTCAGCCATGGATGACATTTGATTCAACGAGAAGATCTTACACCAGAGTTGGGTCTATGGTTTTTCATCAGGGTTCTCTGACAGTTTCTTAGTATATTTAATGACCCTTCAAATCATAGTCTGTATTCTTGTTTATTTTTGCCAATAGGGCTTCTCCATAGCTTTCCTAAATCATTAGTGACTTGTTAAAACTGATAGTTCAGTTACATGGTGGTTTGTTTGTTTTTAGAACCACTTTCCCAATTTAAAGTCTTTATTGGTTATGATTAACCACAGGGCAAAAACATCACTAAAACAACCATAAATTCAAAATCCAACTTCGTCAATACATATGAAACATCAAAATCTCTATGATTGCATATCACATTTGCTCGAAACAATCTTCAAATATATCTTAAGCCATTGGTCAAAGCTGAAAACCAAGCTCCAAGCATCAGTCGTAGCCTATCTTAGAGGGAGATACCATGACCATGGTGGGTGATTTGCAAATGCATGAGCCGCAACCTTAGCCAAGTGGGGTTGCATGATTATGCTACTCGAGGCCTGGGCATGGCCTAAATAAATGTTGACTTACCTAAAATTTTTGCCAATTGTTCCTTTCTCTTGATCTCTAAAACCCAAATAGAGTGAAAAATCTTCAAAGTGGGTCTTGTGGGTAGATTAGGAGCTTGAATAACTTGTGAAACCCATTTTTTCTACAAACCTAAGGTAATATTCCTTCAAGTTTGGAATTATTTTCTTGATTTTTAGAACCAAAACCCTATAATGATTTGAGGCTCAAGTGTAGCCACAAATGTGATTGATTTACTCAAATTTCTTGAGGGTTATATCCCCCTAATGATATTTGAACAATGGGTTGATCTCAAAAACTCATTTTATAAGAGTGGGACCTACATAGGGGTTTTGTGTCATTTTGGACCCATGACATAATAGTGCCATAATGGGTGTTGTTATTCTTGTAATGTTGCTTAGATTATGTTGGTGACAGCTTGGCTTGGAAAAAAAGATTAAAGAAAAAGGAAGGCAAAGCTTGTTGGTTTGTGAGCTAATTGGACTCAAGGTAGGTTAGGCTTACTTGTAGTTAGATTGATCTATCTTGTGACATTAGGCGGGGTCTTAGATTTTACATGGGTGGATGATGATACTTGGGATTAGTTGATACTCGTGGGCTATCAAACTTGTAAAATTTGATGCTTGACTGTAGCCTAGAACCTTGGATAGTTCTACTTGTAGTCTCATGAATAGTATGAGAATACTTTATTTGCTCTAGTAGAAGAGAATGATGTTGTTGACTAACCTTAACAGTATGTTGACCTAGATATGTCTTGTTACAAATTGTCCTTGGTGTTCTAGGTGAATTAGAAAGGATACTTGAAGAAGATTTTCCCTTATAGGACTAGTAACGATTGATAAGCCCTTATGGTGTGATTTGGGCAACCTAGACTAATTATGGGTTGAAGTTAGTCTTATAGAAGTGAACTTTGGCATTATTAGGATTTCAGAGTGGGACTTAACCCACCTTAAGCTTGAACTATATAATCCCTTAGTACTAGATACTTAATGAACATCTAGGTTACGTTATTGAGGTTATAATGGTTAAACCCGATTGTCAGTTATGCATGTGGTCGATGGTTGGATAATATTTATACTTGATTGATTATCTTGTTGTCATGATATGGATAGCCTTGGAAATTCATATAGATTGAACCTATGGTTAGGCAATTGCTTAGATTATTGATTAGTTCACCAAGTGAACCTCTAATTATGTTACCACTCTGTCTATGACCCAAGCTTAATGGTTTGGCTAATGTTTATGTAAAGGATTTTTTTGGGGGGTTAGTATTGTGAAAAGTAGGAGTAAAATAGGCATCTAGATAGCATGCACTTGACTTAAGAATGACTTTCTAATAAATATGTTAACCTTGGAAAAGTGATGATTTTGTATATCATTCAGATACTCATGCTCATTCATCTACTTATATTATATAGTGATGATTAATAGTAAAGTATGATGGTATGTGTTACCTTACATCACTTATAAAGTATGAAGGTATGTATTACCTTACATCACTGATACTCTATCATTATGTCTTTTATATGCTTATTGATTTGACTACATATATATGTATATATCATTGTCTTAGAGGATATGTTAATGTTGTGATGATGCTTGATAAATCTAGAGGATATAATGATGTTATGATGATGCCCGTTTAATCTAGAGGATATAATAATATTATGATGATGCTCGATAAATATTGTGGATATAATAATGTTATGATGATACCTGGTGAATCTAACGGATATAAGAATGTTATGTTATAGCTCGATGGATTCGGAGGATACAATGATGTTATGATATTTCCCAGTGAATTCAAAGGATATTATGATGTTATGATGATGCCTGGTGAATTTGAATGATATAATGATGTTATGATAATGCCCAGTGAATTTAGAGAATTTAATGATGTGATGATGATGCTCGGTGAATTTGGAAGATATAATGATGTTATTATGATGTCTGGTAAATCTAGAGGATATACTGATATTATGATGATACCCGGTGAATCTAGAAGATGTACAGATGTTATGATGATGTTATATGTGGTGATTTTATAGGAATACATAGATGTATTTGAGGTTATGCCGTGTATGGCTAAACCTATTTGTGCACTTAAGACATAATGTCTTCCTTTATAAATAGTTATTCATTCTTGTCATTATCACTAGTTAAAGGGTGTGACCCTTGTTAACTCTAAGTAGTAACTAGAAGTAGATTATGCCGAGTATTGGGTTAAGGCTAACTGATATGTGTAATCTAGTGTAGAACCAAGGGCTTACTTAGTAAATCTACTTGACTTGATTTAATTGTTATGTTATGGATTTTTGACTAGTAAAGTTTCTTATTGAATAACTAGTTGTCCCAAATATATGACTATGACTTATAGTCTAGAAGCATAGTGAACTAATTAGTGGACCTTACTTAGTTTAAATATGCCCAATGATAATAAACTTAGCACTGTATATTGAATAGTTAAGTTGACCCTAATATGTGAGGCCATGGTGGCTAGATTGATGACATATAATTAGGAAGCTAACTAGAAAACAACCTTGAGATAGGTGAATAAGCAATAGTATGGGTAATTTATGGTATCTCCCTAGTTGTTGACTAGTAACCTATAAGGAATGCAAACTAGTAGCTCGTTCCAATTGGAGGTTAGCTAATATAGATTAGACATGAAGTTAATAATGGGTTAGATATTAAATAACTATAACTATGTTATGGTGATATCGATTTTATTTGTGTCAAATTGCGGTATTGATGATGACTGTAGACCTCGGTAAAAGGCCATGGAGGGAATATACCTGAGGCCTTGGTGAGTTGCTTGTATAGTTTTACCTTGATATGTTGATGAATTCATCTTTTGGTTTACTCTCTAGTGGTATAGGACGCCATAATGAGTTCTTTGCTTTTTTTCCTTGTAGTGTACTTTTCAACGGTATGGGACATTGTGGTAATTTCTTTTCCTTTATACTCTAATGATTGTAGCTGTGCTGATTATAGTAATTACATGATTGTTATTTGATATATGTGGCTTTATGCTTCCAAAATAATTACTCATGTTGTATGAAAGTTATGGTATATGTGGATATGGAATATCATACTATTTTTGTAGTTGATAAGTTATTTAGACAGAGATACCAAAGAAGATTTAGGTTCGATTCTAAACCTTGATTTTAAGTTGTTGTCTTCCTCTATATCATTCTTATATCATAATTTAGCCCAGTCGGTCTATGATTCTGACTAAGTACCCTGTTTTGGTACGCACACTACATTTTTGTACCTTTTTAGTGCAGACTCAAATCCTAGTTGCCGTTATTGAGTTGAGATCGTGTTGTGTTGATCATAAGGAGACAAAGTCAGCTCTTGGAGTTCGAGTTTCCCTTTTTCCCTTTTATCATTATTCTATTTGTTGTATTCGAGACAAATGTATGAGATTATTTAACACTATTTAGACTTTGAGTTGTAATGCCTATTTTCGAATCTAGATGCTCTTGTGCTAATACTATCAAGTCATGGGATTGGTATTCAAATTTCAATTACTTCTTTGTGGAATGTCGTTATATTGTGTTCTTATATAGGTTCTATGTTTGACATTCCTACTAAGGTAACCCACTGCATTAGATCTAGGTTACAATATTGTCTTACCTACTGGTGGGTTATGGTAGGTTCCATCATGACTCAAAAATAAGGTCATGACAAATTGGTGTTAGAACCTAGGCTTCACCAATTTTATTGGAATAATAGCAAGAACATTGACATTAGTTTCCTATCTTCGAGAGGCTAAGGACATTCTTAAGAGTTCCTCACTTCTTACACTCATATCTTGCTAAGAGTCTGAGTTGATTTGTTTAATATTCTCTTGACTTTACTCTTTTGCAGATGCCCAGGCCTCATGTTACAGTTCGTTGCGAGGAGGGTTTGGAGACCTAGACTCATGATGTGTCTCCAATTAGGGATCAGGGTGGACCTCCCCAGAACCCTATTCTTGCACTCAAGCCAGAGACTCCTCTACTTCAGCCAGTGGTGGTCCAGGGAGTAGCCTAGTCTCCACCCCGATTCCTCCACTCTTTTTTTATTTGAGATGCCTTAGTTTAAATGTTAGGTATTATTGATGGTTAGCAGACTACAGGGATGCGAGTGCAGCTTGTAGCTGCAGCTCCGATAGTTGAGGTTTCTCCTATTCCAATAGTTGTTCAGCCGACAGTCGCTCAGCTAGTTATGACCCAACCTACTATGTTTGCTGATGAGTAGATGATGATGGGTAGATTCTTGAGGTTGGCTTAACCTAGGTTTTTTGTAGATGCTAGAGAGGATGCATTTGAGTTTGTGACTGCTTGTGAGGATTAGCTTCATCGGTTAGGCCTTGTTGAGACCCGTGGTATGGATTACACCATATTTTAGTTGGACTTGTCTACTTGGCACTGGTAGAAATGTTTAGTTAGTTCTAGGCCAGTTTGACCTTCCCCTCTCTCTTGGGCTTAATTCTCTAAGATATTCTTAGAAAAATATATGTTGTACAACCTTAGAGATCATTTGAGAGACCAGTTCTCTAGATTAGAGCAGGATTCTATGATAGTCACTAAGTATGATTCTCGTTTCCATAAGTTGGCTAAGTATATGACTTCTATCTTGGTTATAGAGTATGAGAGTGTTTGATGCATTGTGAGTGGATTAAAACATTCTATTTGGATGGCTACTTAGAGTTTGGTTCCTATGGGTAGGACTTTTGTTGAGGTTTCTGATCATGCTAGAGTGATAGAGGATATGTTGCATGAGGGCCAGAATAAGAGGCCCATATTTTACGAAAGATTTAGTAGGAGTCATAGTAGTTCCCAATTTAGGGGTGGTATTTGTTATGCTGGACATTCTCCACATCTATCTTTTTAGCTTCATAGTCAGACTAGTCAACCAATTTGAGCAGCTCTTTAGACCACTAATGGGGGTTAGTTCAGTACTAGTGGTCTTCCTACTAAGGAAGGTGATCCATCCTTGAGAGGTTTATTTGTACGCCATGCTAGGAGTGGTAGCTATACTGGGTCAGCCAGAGTTTTAAGTTCTGGTTCTGCTCGTGATTCTTGTTTTACTTGTGGACTTCTCGTTCATTTCTCTTATGAGTGCCTTAGTCATGGGGCGATAGTTGTTTCAGCCCAAAGAAATACTTCCATTAGGGTAGTTTATCCTACAGTTAGAGGTGGCTAGCAAGGTTGTAAGGGTGCTTACCAGGGTGCTCGAGGTGGTACTCAGGAAGGTAGGACAAAAGGTCGGTCAGATGCCCAGCCAGGTGATGGGCGTGGTTAGTTGTATGTAGTACCTACTAGACCCGAGGCTGAAACTTCAGATGTTGTAGTTATAGGTGCAATTTTGGTATGCCGTAAGTCAACTCTTGCTTTATTTGATCCTAGATCCACTTATTCTTATATATCTACTTATTATGCACCACAATTGGACTTGACTAATGATTTATTATCTATGTCTTTGTGCATATCTACTCCCATAGGTGATTTTTTAGTTGTGGATTGAGTATTTAGATCATGTGTTATGAAAGTTAGTGATGTTGATACTTGTGTTTATCGTATTATTCTTGATATGTTGGATTTCAATATAATTCTGGGCATGGACTAGTTATCCCATTATTATGCAGTCATGGATTGTTTTGCCAAGACCATTACCTTAGCCATACTTGGTGTACCCCTAGTCGTATGGTAGGGGCGATGTACCATTGGCCGATGGGGATTACATCTTATGTTTATCCCAGATAGCTAATATTGAGGGGTTACATGTCTTATATCACTTATGTGTGTGCTACCTATGCAGAGAGTTCGACGCTTGACTTTGTTCTTATTGTGTGTTAGTTTCCTGATGTGTTTCCTGCCAATCTACCTCTTATTCCCCCTGGCCATGAGATTGAGATTGCTATTGACCTTGAGCCTAGAACCCGACCTATTTCTATGACACTTTAACATATGGCTCCTGCTGATCTTAAGGAGTTGAACTCCCAGCTCCAAAATCTTCTTTGAAAGGGTTTCATTATACCTAGTGTCTCCTCGTGTGGAGCCCCTATCTTGTTTTTAAATAAGAAGAAAGGTTCAATACAGATGTGTATTAATTATAGGTAGCTCAACAAGGTGACAGTGAAGAACTGTTATCTTATACCTCTTATTAACTATTTATTCGATTAGCTTTAGGGCGCAACTTTATTTTCTAAGATAGATTTGAGGTCTGGTTATCATCACTTGAGGATTATGAATGAGGATATCTCAAAGACAACCTTTAGGACCCGTTATGGTCATTATGAGTTCTTGGTAATGTCTTTTGGGATGACTAATGCCCCAACCACATTTATGGACTTGATGAAACATCTGTTAAGACCCTATCTAGACTCCTTTGTCATCATGTTCATTAATGATATTATTATGTATTCGAAAAATAGTAAGGAGCATGCGCAACACTTAAGGATTATGCTTTAGGTCTTGCGAGAGCATGTGCTTTTTGCCAAGTATGCCAGGTTTGCCAAGTTTAAATTTTTGCATGATTTAGTATCATTTCTTTGACACATGGTGGCAAAGGCGGGTATTATGGAAAACTTGGCTAATATTGCAGGTATCCGTTATTGGATCAGGCTTACGTCTCCAATTGAGCTTCGCAGTTTTATTGGTTTTTATGGTTATTATAGGCACTTTACTGAGATCTTTGCTACCATATCAGCCCCTAGGACCAGGTTGACTCCGAAGGAACTTCTTTTTTAATTGTCCGAGAAGAGTGAGGTGAGCTTGGGAAAGCTCAAGAATTATCTCACTTTATCCTCAGTGTTAGCTCATCCAGTTGAGGGTGAGGGATTCATAGTGTTTAGTGATGCATTTGGTGTTTCTCTTGAATGCATTTTGATGCAGTAGGGCCGTGTTATTGCCTATTCTTCTAAACATCTTAAGGTGCATGAGCATAATAACCCCACTCATGATTTAGAGTTTGTGGATGTACTTTTTGTGCTCAAGATTTTGAGGCATCATTTGTATGGTATGCATTGTGAGATTTCCATTGATAACAATAGTCCTTAGCATCTTATGACCCATTGTGAGCTTAATGCTCGCCAGCATAGGTGGATGGAGTTTGTTGAAAAACTATGATATTTCCATCTTGTATCATCCGAGTAAGGCGAATATGGTGGTTGATGCCTTGGGTCGCAAGGCAGTGAGTATGGGTAGTTTTGCACGTATATCAGTTTCTTAGGGGCCCTTGGCACGGGATATCTATTCCTTAGCAAATTTGATGGTTCGCCTTGATATTTAAAACCCTGCAAGGATTTTGGCTTGAGTGCAGGAAAGTTTCTCCTTATTTGAGCAGATTTATGATTTTTATTTTGAGGATAGTAAGTTGTGCCTTCTTCGTGATCGAGTGCTGAGTGCTGAGTCTAAGAGACACACCATAGATTCCAAGGGTAGCTTGAGATTTCAGGGTCATATTTGTGTTCCCGAACTTGATTTAGTCGATTATAAATGAGGCTCATAGCTCTGGACATTCTATTCATCCCGGTACAGTAAAGATGTATAGAAATTTGAGGTAACTTTATTGCTGGGAAGTTATGAAAAGAGATATGGAAGACTTTGTTACTCATTTCCTATATTTTCAATAGGTTAAGGTCGAGCATCAACGTCCAGGTGGTTTGAATCAAAGCATACCTATTCCTAAGTGGATATGGGAAAGGGTTACCAAGGAATTAATTAGTGGTTTGTCTCGTACTTCCAGTGGTCACAATGGTATTTGGGTTATTATGGATTGTTTGACCTTATTGGCTAATTTTATTGCTATTTAGATGACCTCCAGTGCTGAGAGATTAGCCCAGATTTATGTTTAAGAGATAGTTCATTTGCATGGGGGTCCCTATGTCTATAATATCAAATCGCGGTTATGTATTTACTTTGTGGTTTTGTACATCATTTCAGGAGGAGTTGGGTACTCGACTGGATTTGAGTATAGCCTTTTATCCGCAGATGAATGGTCAGTCCGAGTGGATTATTTAGGTGCTTGAGGATATGATTCGGCCTTGCTTTATATGCTTTAGAGGATAGTGGGATCAACATTAGCATTAGTAGAGTTTGCCTACAACAAAAATTACTATTCGAGCATTAAGATAGCGACTTGTGAGGATTTGTACGTTAAGAGATGTCATTCTCTAATAGGATGGTTTGAGACTTTGAGGTTAGTCCCTGTGGTACAGAATTACTTTAGATCTCATTGGATAGAGTTAGGGTGATTCAGGATAGGATGAGTGCTTCCTAAAGAAGGAAAATAGCCTATGCCCATAGTAGACTCTGTTCCTTGAGATTCAGAGTTGGTGATTAGGTGTTCCTTCATGTTTTACCAATGAGAGGTGTGATGAGATTTGGGAGGAAGGGTAAGCTTAGCCCACGCTATATTGTTCCTTTTGAGATCCTTTGTGTATTTGCCGAGGTGGCCTATGAGTTATCTTTACCTCCAGACTTTGCCGTTGTTCATACGTTTTCCATGTCACTATATTACGAAAATATATTACTTATCCTTCTCATGTGCTTGGATGGGACTCGATCCAGTTAGACGAGTAATTGAACTTTATGAAGGAACCCATGCTTATTTTTGTCAGTGATGTGAGGCGACTGTGTACTAGAGAGATTCTGGTAGTTAAGGTTAAGTAGAGGCGCCAACCAGTAGAGGAGGCTACTTGGGAGATCGAGAGTGAGATGCGGGCTGAGTATCCTAATTTATTTAAGACCAGTTATTTTCTATGTCATTAACTTTTAGAGACAAAAGTTCCTAAGTAGTGGATGTGGTAATGACCCTTCAGGTCATTCTCCATGTTCTTTCTTATTTTCATCTATAGAGCTTCTCTATAATAGCCTCAAGTCATTAGTGACTTGATGGAACCGATAGTTCGGTTACTTGGCGGTTCTTTTGGGTTTTATAACCACTTTTAAATTTGAAGTCTTCATTAGTTCTAATTGACCACTGGGCGAAAACATCAATAAAATGACCTTAAATATAAAATCCGACTTTGTTAACACGTGATGTACAATTTGTATAATGGCATATCTTATTTGTTCTAATGGACTCTAGATGAATGTTAAGTAATTGGATAAAGCCCTAAACTAAGTTCTAAGCTTCTGCCATAGCCTTGCATAGAGGGAGATACCGTAACCACGGCTGTTTAGGTACAAACCCGTGAACTGCGACTATGGCCAAGAGGGGTGCATAATTGCACTACCCGAGGTCTGGGTAGAGACTATATAAATGTTGTCTTTCCCAAAAAATTTCCCATTTGTTCCTCCCTCTTGAGCCTCGGGTCATGAAAAAATTGGTATTAGAGCCTAGAGTTTTAAAGTATCGTAGGGATTCTAAAATCCAAATTAACTAGAGTCTTATGCATGGGTGTAAAGTGTGCCACACTTATGGACAAGAGGCTATAAGATATTTTAGGAAAATTTTACCTTTTTTAAGTATTCATGTCGTGCAAAAGAGCATGAAAACTATTTAAACTCTCTTTCATCTTCATGTTGATGCATTATTAGACCACAGATCTTTACTTTTTTGTGACTCCTTATATAGTAGTCGATTTTGGTGTCTATCCGAAATCTTTAGCAAACCCTTCTATGTGTCTACTCTAGTAGGTGTCTCTATTATAGCAAAGCAAGTATACAGGACTTTCCCTATTAAAGTGTCCCAAAGAGTTACCTTAGCAGATCTTGTGGAGTTAGAGATAACTAATTTTGATGTAATTTTTGGCATGAATTGGCTTCACTCAAGTTATGCCTCACCTGATTGTAGAAATTAAGTTGCTTAATATTTTTCCCTAATAAACCAGTCATTGAATGGAGGGGTAGTACCTCTGCATTTAGGGTTCAGATCATTCCCTATTTTAAAGTAATAAAAATGATTTCTAAAGGGTTTATTTATTATCTTGTTCCAGTCAAAGACTCTAGTTCTGAGGCTCCAAGTCTCGAGTCAGTTTTAATAGTAAGGGAATTTCCAAGTGTGTTCCCTCAGTCCTTCCCAGAGTTCCTCCCAAAAGAAAAATTGACTTCAAAATAGATATCCTTCCAGATACCCAGCCTATCTCTATTACACCTAATAAAATGGCTTAAACTGAGTTTGAGGAGATGAAAGAGCAGTTGAAATATCTTTTAGATAGGGATTCATCAGGCTCAGTGTGTCCCCATGGGATACTCCAGTGTAGATCATGCATAAGAAAGATGATTCTCTAAGAATTTCCTTTGATTACCGTCAGTTAAACAAAGTCATAATTAATAATAAGTATCCACTCCCCAGGATTGATGACTTGTTTGAATAACTTAAGGGTGCCAGTTATTTCTATAAGATAGATCTCAAATTCAGCTATGTTTAGCTTAGAGTCAGAGAATGTAACATTCTAAAGATAGCCTCCAGAACTTGATATGGTCAGTTTGAATTTTTATTTATATCCTTTCGACTAAGAATGCCCTGTAGCTTTCATGGACTTGATGAACATAGTGTTCAAGCAGTACTTTGACATGTTCATCATATTCTTCAGTGATAAAATTCCTGTTTTGTGACATAGTGATAATGATCATGCATACCATCTATGAATTGTGTTGAAAAACCTTTAGAGGCCATCAATTGTTTTCCAAATTCAGAAAGTATGAATTTTGGCTAAGGTAAATAGCTTTCCTTGTTCATATTATTTCTAGTTATGGCATTAGAGTTTACCCTTAAACAACCAAAGTAGTAAGATATAGGCCCATACCCATCTCTCCATTAAATATTAATACTTTTTTAGGTTTGGCTGGTTATTAAAGATAGTTTGTTGAAGGGGTTTTTGTATTGCATCCCCTATGTCTCAGTTGACTCAGAAGAAACTCAAGTTATAGTGGTCAGATTTTTGTGAGAGAGTTTCAGGTGTTAAAGACTCAACTCACTTCCGCTCCAGTATTGACTTTGCCAGATGGTTCAGGTAGATTTATGGTTTACTATGATGCTTCTAGAGATGGTCTTTGTTGTGTGTTGATACAGAGAGATAAGTTCATAGTCTATACCTCTAGACAGCTTAAGCCCCATGAAAAGAACTACCATACCCATGATCCTGAGATGGCATCCATTGTGTTTGCTTTAAAGATATAGAGACATTACCTTTATGGGGTCCATATGGATGTTTTCACTTACCATAAGAGTTTGCAGTATGTTTTCTCATAGAAATATCAAAATGATCATCAGAGGAGGTAGCTTGAGTTATGGAAATATTGCGATATAAGTTTATTGTATAATCTAGGCAAGGCCAATGTTGTGGTAGATACCCTTAGCAGGTTATGTATGGGTAGTGTTACTAAAGTTGAGATAATAGTAAAAAGTTATTCAGTGAGTTTCATCAACTTGCTAGATAATGTGTACGAATGGTTGATTTAGAAAAAGGTATTTTATGAGTTCAGAATGGTTCAAAATCATACTTTGTTGATGAAGTAAAAAAAAAGCAAGACAGAGGTCCTATTTTTGTTAAGTTGAAGAAGGCCGGTTGAGACCAAAAGGTGGAGGTTTCTTCTAATAGGGAGATGGTGTACTTCATTGTCAAGGTAGATTATGTGTTCCATCTATTGATGACATGAGACAGTGAATACTTGCAGAAATACATGGTGCAGATACTCCATCCATCTAGGAGCCACTAAGATGTACAATGACTTACGAGAAATCTATTACTAAAGTGGCATGAAGAGGGATATTATAGAGTTTGTAGCTAAGTATTACAATTATCAGCTTGTTAAGATTGAACACCAAAGTCCTAGTGGCACATTGTAGGAGTTCAATAACCCCATATGGATGTGGGAGGTGGTAAACATGGATTTTGTGACAGGGTTTCCTCGCACGCATCGTCAGCATGATACAATATGGGTCATTATAGATAGAATGACCAAATAATCTCATTTCCTGCATGTTCATGCTTCTTCCTCAACTGAGGATGATGTCAGGCTCTACCTTAGGGAGTTGGTTAGGTTGCATGGGATTCCATTTTATATCATATCAGATAGAGGTACTCAGTTTACCTCTCACTTTAGGAAGGCTTTTCCGAAGTGTCACGAACCGATCCGGGGCCATGGCGAGTATTCCAAACCATGAGGCCCGAAACACCCCTATCTGTCTGGTAATCATGCACATAATTATATGATAAAAGAAATATGGAAGATACACAATAGAATGGAAACATGGTCAAGAATCATGCGAAAGTAATAATGGGGAATAATGTCCCACAATGTCAACACAACATCTCTATAAGGTCTGTGAAATCTCTACTACATGACTAAAACAAATGTCTATCTGAAAACTAGGACAAGGCCCCCAGTATACCCAAAACTAATAAATGATAAATTAAACTGCAGACATCAGACCTTCCAAAATATAGAAGGATCACCACTTAATTCTGCAATTTGTCGAAAGGAATCTACATGTTTTCTGGACTCCTAGACTGTGCCTCCGAACCTGGGAGAGGAGGGGGTCAATACAAAAGTACTAGTACGCAGAGAATTCAAAATAGAAATATAATATTTTTACACAATATAGGTGAGAGCCATTATAAAGCAGTTTCATATTAAATTATTTGAAAACACATGGGCATAATGTAATAGTTTTCAATACCAATGTAATGCGATTGAGCTAGGTGGAATACCCTACAATTGTAATTCCACGTCTATGTGGAATCCGCCTCTAGTGCTCGGTGGCCAAGCCTTCAATCCAAGTAGCCGCCAGGATTTGGAGCCGGTATACCCCCATGTGAGTACACCATAGGGAATCCCCCCATGTGAGATGTCCCAATTATTTTATTATCCTCCCATGTAGGATACAAATATCATAGGACCCGCATCGGCAACTACGGTTTCCAGCGATGAGCTCTTTCACTCAAATGCCTTCTTCGGGCATCCACCTTTCTCATGAAAATCAATACATTCAAACTTTGTTCAAATCAATCACATGTCATACTCTGTAGGGTATCATCATACCCGACATGCAAGTCATTAGTATCACATCATTATCTTCATTCAATCATTATATGCAACATATTTCAACATGAACAAAACAACCCTCTCTTTGAAAGTCAAAAACCATATCCAAATCATGACATTTTAAAGACATTTCATGACATGCATTTCAAGATGATTTCAAATGATTCATATCATGTGAAAACATAAAACAATATCATATCAAGAGAGGGGTTCCGTGTAAATCGTGTTCTCAATTTATCATCATTATGAAACACATGCATATCCATATATAATATATGAAATCACATTGGAATTAAGCCTAAAGACCAAATCAATATCATAAAACGTTTAAAACATAATCATATTCATAATTTCAAAACCCCCATTTTGAAAACATGAATTTTTAAAGCCCATGAGATTTTTTAGATAACCCCATGCACCTCTATATGCGAAGATTATAGGTGCTTCTTGAAGACAACATTTTAGGGATTCCAAATATGCAATTAGTTTCTAAAAACCCCGGTTGAATCTTGAGTTGCTTGGTTTTTTATTTTGAAACCCTAAGGGAAATCCTTGAGCACTTTTGATGAATGAATGTGTATTTTGGGGTCTTTGGAACTGAATTTTGTGTTTGGGGCTAAGTAAGGGTGAAAAAGGACCATTTTCCCCCAAAAACGGAGTGTTTAAGTCACTTAAAACCTTTACATAGGTGCCGCCCATTCCATCGCCTATGTTTAGATAGGCGCCGCCAAGGCTATCGCCTATGTTTACATAGGCGCCACCTAGGCTATCACCTATGCTTTCCAGTGGCCATGGGCAATTGGTTAGGCAACGCATATTAGTTTGAAAGGCAATAACTTCTTGCTCGGGTGCCAGATTTTAGCAAAATTGGTATCGTTGGAAAGCTAACTCGGAAACCTATCAATTTATAGATAGTAGGATTTCTAATTTGACATATACAAAGAGTCATAGTTGATAGAAGTTGACACAAATTATAATGTCCACTTAAGCTTAATCGGTCGAAGTATTTTTCAAATCGTTCTTGAGTCAAATGACCCCTATGGTCTAAATTCATGCTTGAATGGATTCACATGCTACACAAAAAATTAACATGCCGTATTGGCATAGGATTTATGGCTTCGGGATTTATCAACACATTAAAATCATGGTCTATATTGTAGCCCGAAATACAGGGCGTTAAATTATCCCCCCCTTAGGATCATTCATCCCCGAATGATGATGCGGGACACAGACAGACACGATTTCAAGCATAGTAAAGGACTAAGAAAGATAAGATAGGAATAGTACCTTCTGTCTCCTCCTCCATTGAAGCAAATAAATTAGGATATCTAATTCTCATGTTATCTTCTGACTCCCAAGTTGCTTCTTCGACTTTTTGACTCCTCCACAGTACCTTTACTGAGGCTATCTCTTTGTTTCTCATCTTTTAAACTTGGCGATCTAAAATTTCAATGGTCTCTTCTTCGTACCATAAGGAATCTGACACTTTGACACCCTCTACTCGCAATACCAAAGAATGATCTCCAATGCATTTCTTCAACATGGATACATGGAATACCAAATGAACGGAACCCAAACTTGGAGGCAATTCTAGCTCATAAGCAACTACACAAATCTTTCTCAAAATATGATATGGCCCTATATAGCGAGGGCTCAATTTACCCCTTTTTCCAAACCGCATAACTCCCTTCATAGGAAAAACCTTGAGAAATACCCAATCACCAACTTCAAACTCTAGTTCTCTTCTCTGAACATCGGCATAGGACTTTTGACAACTCTGAGCAGTCTTAAGTCATTCTCTAATGATCTTTACTTTCTCCATCACCTGATAAACAAAATTAGGCCCATATAACTGGGTCACACCTACTTCATACCATCCTATCGGAGACCTACATCTCCTCCCATACAAAGCCTCAAAAGGAGCCATCTTGATGCTGCATGGTAACTATTATTGTAAGAAAATTCAACCAGTGGAAGGTGATCTACCCAACTACCTTTGAAATCAATGACGCATGCCCTCAACATATACTCGAGGTCTGAATGGTACGCTCAGCTTGCCGAACTATTTGAGGGTGGAAAGTTGTGCTCAAATTCACTTGTGTACCTAAACCCGTTTGAAAAGATCTCCAGAACTGAGATGAAAATGTGTACCTCTATCGGATATAATGTACACTGGTGACCCATGCAACCGAACTATCTCCTCAATGTAAATATTAACATAACCCTCTCCCAAATAATTAGTCCTCACAGGCAAAAAGTGGGCTAACTTTGTTAGCCGATCTATAATCACCCATATAGACTCATACTAGTTTTGAGATCTCAGAAGTCCTAAAATGAAGTCCATGTTTATTATCTACCACTTCCATAAAGGCAGGGCTATCTCTTGGGAAGTACCACCTGGCCTCATGTGTTCTGACTTCACTTGTTGACAGTTCAAACACTTGGACACAAAATCAGCTATATCACGTTTCATGTTATTCCACCAATACAAGGTTTTCAGATCATGGTACATCTTAGTAGAGCCTGGGTGAACGACATACCTCGAAGTGTGAACTTCATCAAGGACCTTTTTTTGCAGTCTATTAATATTCGAAATGCACAACCTACCCTGATATCTCAGAATACCATCACCACCAATTTCAAACGACATTACCTTCTGTTGACCCACATATTTTTTTATTTGCATCAAGATGGAATCTTCAACTTACTTCTCTTTAACTTCAGTACCAAGGGATGACTTAGCTAACTCATGAACAATCACCCCTCCATCTTTGGAATCTAAGAGTTGCACTCCCAAATTCATGAGGCGTTGAATATCCTTCACCATCTCTTCCTTCCCTTTTTCAACATGAGAAAGGCTACCCATAGACAACCTACTGAGGGCATCGGCTATAACATTTGCCTTGCCCAGATGCTAATACAGACTCATATCATAGTCTTTCAAAAGCTCCATTCAACGTCTCTACCTAAGGTTTAATTCTTTCTATGATAAAACATACTGCAAACTCTTATGGTCAATATAAATATCAACATGCACTCTATAGAGATAGTGCCTCCAAATTCTAAGTGCAAATACCACGGCTGCTAACTCCAAGTCATGAGTGGGGTAATTGCGCTGGTGCACCTTCAACTGCCTAGATGCATAAGCCACTACCTTGCCATGCTGCATCAACACACAACCAAGTCCCACACGGGATGCATCAAAGTATACTACAAAGCCATCTACGCCCTCAGGGAGGGTCAAAATAGGAGCAGTGGTCAGTTTGTTTTTCAACTTCTCAAAAATATTCTCACACATGTCAGACCACACAAACTTCACCTTTTTTTGAGTCAATTTAGTGAGTGGAGTAAATATGGAAGAGAAACTCTCTATGAACCTTCTATAATACCCCACCAAACACAAGAAGCTCCGAATATCGGTTGGAGTCATGGGTCTGTGCCATTTTCTCACTGCTTCAACTTTCTAGGGTTCCACTCTTATCCCGTCACTGGACACAGCCTTTGGAGATAAGCTTTCGGGCTCTAAGATAAGAGATAAAGTGACCTCTAGGTTCCACAGAACTCCCTACCCGTACAATTGGTGTCTCCTTTGAAAAGTAAAAAGTGACCTTTCAGGTTTTGCAATCAAGTATGGCATAACACAAATAGAGCCAGTCCATCCCAAGGATGGCATCAAAATATACCATATCAAGTTCTATAAGGTAGGTCACACTATCCCTATTAAGAATAGGCATAACATAATTTCTATATACCCTTCTAGCAACAATAGAATCACCTACAAGAGTGGAAATAGTGAAGGGTTCTTCAATGAGTTCGGGCTCAAACCCAAAACCAACAGCCACATAGGGGGTCACATAAGATAAAGTAGACCTATGATCAAGCAATACATGAACATCATAAGAAAAAATTTGTAATATACCATTGAAAACATCTGGTAAAGCTTTCGCCTCCTGGCGGTTAGTCAAAGAATATAACCGGTTGCGACTGCTCCCGGTAGCTAAAAGGGCACCCTTAGGAGGAAGAGCTATGGGGGAAACTTGGGGCCTAGTCCCCCCAATATTTCCTCTAGCAGAAGGGTAATATCTCTAAAGATGTCCCACCTTTCCATAAGTATAACAATTTTTACCCTAAAAAAAACACTTCCCTGGGTGATTCCTCCCACAAATCTCACACCGTGGATAAGTACGACGCTGTTTGGCCACACTCTCTTGCGACTGAGTATGTGGGGCTCTTGATCCATGATGAGTCTAGAAACTATGAGATCATCTGTCTGCTGGAGGTCTGGGCACTTAGGCGCTTGCAGCAAACTGTGCATTACTCTATGACTTCTTCTTTTGCGATCTATTTCCCCAGTTGCCACTTTATGTTTGGTAGTGATTCTGATCCATGGTTCTGGCTCTCTTTGCTTGCCTATCTTTCGCTCTTGTTTCTGAAATTTTCTTTTTCTTCT
This sequence comes from Capsicum annuum, assembly GCF_002878395.1. Taxonomy (NCBI): domain Eukaryota; kingdom Viridiplantae; phylum Streptophyta; class Magnoliopsida; order Solanales; family Solanaceae; genus Capsicum; species Capsicum annuum. The sequence goes on from NC_061113.1 coordinate 168,430,019, forward strand.
CTTCTATTTGCTACATATAAATGGTCAGCCTAGCAAAGTCTAGCTCTTTATTCAACATTTCCCCCTGGCACTCAAGCACCAGGGTTGTTAGAAAGGCCGAATGCAAATTTCCTCATCCGGGCTCTCATATTACTAGTCAACTTTGGGGCATAGCGGGCTAGTTTATTAAACTTCAAAGTGTACTCCTGGACACTCATGCTGCCCTGCTTCAGATTCATAAACTCTTCCGCCTTGGCCTCCCTCAATTCCAGAGGAAAGAATAGATCAATAAAAGCTTCCACAAATTTTCACAAAACTATGGGCTCAGCACTCTCACCTTTTGCATCCTCCTAGTCGGTATATAGCTGATTCGCAACATCCTTGAGCTGATAAGTTACCAGTTGCACCCCTTCAACCTTATTCACAAGCATTACCTAAAAGATCTTTTCCATCGCATCCACGAAATCCTGTGGATCTTTCTCTACCTTGGTGCTAGGGAACTTAGGTGGGTTCATCTTCATGAAATGTTCAACCCTAGTAGCTTCAGACGTAACAGATGCAGACCGAACATATTTCGATCGTTGAGCCTGGTTAGCTACCAACTATGTTAGCATACTAATAGATCATCTGAATTCTGCATTTGAAATATCTCCCTGAGTAGTTGGGGGACGATTGACATTAGTCCACGGAGCCTGAGGTGGATTGGTCAGGACAGGAGGGACTCTCAGAGTAGGGATAAGTTTTAGAGTGTGAGCTCTGTTACGAGTCCACATCCCATGGGTAGGACGGACCTCATCTGCCTAAGCATTCTGATCGATGATACGATGTGGAGGCATAACTGTGTTTTGAAAATACAAAAGATCATTGTTTAGGGGATAATTTAGACGCTGAAGCACGAACTAAATCACAAAGAAGGGAAACGTTTCCAAAAAGCCTAGCACCCTCCTGCTTATAACTGTGGCGCGCTACATACCCAGAACCAAGACTCTACTTGACATGATTTTGTAGACACCCTGGGACCATGAACCCTGCTTTGATGCAATGTTTTCATGACTCAAATTGGGGCCCTGGCCAAGATGAGTATTTTGAACCATGCGGCCCAAAACACCCCTATATGTCTAGTAATCATACACATAATTTATATGAAAAAAGAAATGTAAAAGATACACAATATAATGGAAATATGGTCAAGAATCATGCAAAAGTAATAATAGGGAATAATGTCCCCCAATCTCAACACAATATCTCTATAACATCTGTGAAATCTCTACTACATGACTAAAAAAATGTGTATCTGAAAACTGGGACAAGCGCCCCAGTAGACCCAAAACTAATAAATGATAAATTAAACTATAGACATCAGCCCTTCCGAAACATAAAAGGCTCACCACTTGATTCTGTGATCTGTCAGAAAGAATCAACATATTATCTGGACCCCTAGACTGTGCCTCTAAACCAGGGAGGGGAGGGTTAATACAAAAGTACTGGAATGCAGAGACATCGAAATAAAAATATAATATTTTTACATAATATTGGTGAGAGCTATTATAAAGCCGTTTCATATCAAATTATTTAAAAACACATTGGCATAATGTAATAGTTTTCAATACCAAGGTAATGTGATTGAGCTAGGTGGAATACCCTACAATTGTAATTCCACGGCTATATGGAATCCGCCTTTAGAGCTCGGCAACCAAGCCTCCAATCCAAGTAGCTTCAAGGATTTGAAGCCGGTATACCCCCCATGTGAGTACACCTTAGGGAATCCCCCCATGTAATATGTCCCAATTATTTTATTATCCTCCTATGTAGGATACAAATATCATATGATCCGCATCAGCAACTACAGTTTCCAGTGATGAGCTCTTTCACTCAAATGCCTTCTTCGGGCATCTACCTTTCTCATAAAAATCAATGCATTCAAACTTTGTTCAAATCAATGACATGTCATACTCTGTAGGGTATCGTCATACCTGACTTGGAAGTCATCAGTATCATACCATTCTCTTTATTCAATCATCATATGCAACATATTTTAACAAGAACAAAACAACCCTCTCTTTGAAAGTCAAAAACCATATCCAAATCATAACATTTTAAGATATTTCATGACATGAATTTCAAGATAATTTTAAATGATTCATATCATGTGAAAACTTAAAACAATATCATATCAAGAGAGGGTTTCTGTGTAAATCATGTTCTCAATTTATCATCATTACGAAGCACATGGATATCCATATATAATATATCAAATCATATTAGAATTAGTGCTAAAGACCAAATCAATATCATAAAACGTTTAAAACATGATCATATTCGTAATTTCAAAACCCTTATTTTGAAAACATGAATTTTTAAAGCCCATGAGATTTTTTAGATAACCCCACGTACCTCTATATGTGAAGATTATAGGTGCTTCTTGAAGCCTACTTTCTTGGGATTCCAAATATGCAATTAGTTTCTAAAACCCCCGGTTGAATCTTGAGTTGCTTAGGTTTTTATTTTGAAACCCTAAGGAGAATCCTTGAGCACTTTTGATGAATGAAGGTGTATTTTAGGGTCTTTCAAATTGAATTTCGTGTTTGGGGCTAAGTAAGCTGAAAAAGGACCATTTTGCCCCAAAAATGGAGTGTTTAACTCACTTGAAACCTTTACATAGGCGCCTCCTATTCCATCACCTAACTTTGCATAGGTGCCACATAGGCTATCACCTATGTTTACATAGGCACTGCCTATGCCATCGCCTATTCTTTCGAGTGGCCATGGGCGATTGGTTAGGCGATGTACATTACTTAGAAAGTCCATAACTTCTTGCTCGGGTGCTGGATTTTAGCAAAATTGGTATCATTGGAAAGCTTACTCAGAATCCTATCATTTTACATATAGTAGGCTTTCTAATTTGACATACACAAAGAGTCATGGTCGATAGAAGTTGACACAAATTATAATGTCCACTTAAGCTTAATCGGTCGAAGTAGTTTTCAACTCGTCCTTTAGTCAAATGACCACTATAGTATAAATTAAAAATTGTATGGATTCATATGCTACACAAATAATTAACATGCCATATTTGCATAGGATTTATGGCTTTGGGATTTATCAACATATCGAAATCATGGTCTATATTGTAGCCCAAAATGCAAGGCATTACAAGAATGGTCTTGGTACCAAAGTTCATCTCAGTACAACCTTTTATCCTCAGATAGATAGTCAAGAAGAAAGGTCTATTCAGACCTTAAAGGACATGTTGAGAGCATGTGTTTTTGACTTTAGAGGTAGTTGGGATAATCACTTACCTTTGATTGAGTTTTTCTATAATAATAGTTATCATACTAGTATTTAGATGGCTTGTTTAAGGCTCTTTATGAAAAGATGTGTAGATATCCTATTAGTTGGTTTGAGGTAAGTGAAGCTTTTTTGATAAGGTGAGATGCAATATTTGATGCAATGGAGAAAGTTCAATTGATTTGGGAGAGGTTAAAGGAAGCCCAAATCTATAAAAAAATCTTATGCAAATGTGAAGAGAAGAGATATTGAGTTTGAGGTTTGTGATTTGGTTTATTTAAAAATCTCACCTATGAAGAGAGTGAAGATATTTGGAAAGGGGGAAACTCAGTCCCCATTTAGTTGGCCCATATAAAATCTTGAGTCATTTTTAGAAGGTAGCTTATGAGCTAAAGTTGCTTGCAGATTTGGCGTCAGTGCATCCAGTGTTTCATGTTTCCCTATAAAAGAAGTGTGTTGGCGATTCAGCTATTGTTGTCCCATTAGAAAGCATGGAAATTTAAGATAACCTTTCTTACGAAGAAGTCCTAGTTGATACCCTTGATGATCTAGTTCATAGACTGGGGAACAAAGAAGTTTCCTTGGTCAAAGTTCTTTAGAGAAATCAGTCCATTGAGGGAGCCACTTGGGAAGCAGAAGCTGATATGCAAACCAAGTACCCTTACTTTTTCTCAGCAAACTCAGATCCATCTTAAGGTAATGATTTTCCTTAGATTGACTGTTTTTTATTCTTAGATTTAGTGATGTAATCCATCTCATGTCATTGCATACATTCAGTTCAATTCATGTATTATGTTTTAGAATCAGTTAAGTAATCATGTTTTCAGTCTGTATGTTCAGTTTATGATCTCAGTTTCCCCATTATTCTCTGCTAACAGGTCTCCTTCGAGGATGAATGTTCCCATGGGGGAGACATTATAATACCCAATAATATCATATCTCAATTCTTCTAAAGATTGTGTGTTAAAGAGGTCTAAGACTAAGAAATTTTACTAAGTATTGGGACTTGGTCATTTCCAAGGCCCCTAAACTTTGATTATTTTATTTTTTACCTTTCTAACCTCAGAACATCAATTTTTAAGTTGATTCATGATCGGGTTTGTTCAAGGTGTGTCTTAAGTATGTTTCAGAATTTTTGGATGAGTGTAGGGGCATGTTTGGAAAAGCAAAATAGTGAGGTCACTAGGATAGGCCCATGACATAAGGCTTAGCCTTCCATACTAGAGCCCATGTCATGGGGAGCAGCCTGCCACTTTGGAGCCCGCGATGTGGAACTGAGCCAGCTGGTCTAGAGCCCATGGAACCCCCCTCTATTATCCATCCAGCTTTTTTTCTTTGTTATTTAAAGTCTAAAGATAGACCAAAGAAGTCATAGATATTATGCAAATGTCTGAAGAAAAGATCTTGAGTTTGAGGTTGGTGATTTGATTTATTGGAAAATCTTACCCATGAAGAAAGTGAAGAGATTTGGCAAGAAAGGAAAACTCAGTCCCCATTATCTTAGAGTTTACTGATTTTGATATCATTCTCAACATGGATTGGCTCTACTCATGTTATGCCTTAGTTGATTGCAGAAATAGAGTCATTCAATTTCAGTTTCCTAATGAACTAGTCACTGAATAGAGAGGTAGTACCTCTGTGTTTAGGGGTCATATCGTTCGATATATTAAAGCAAGTAAAATGATTTCTAAAGGGTGTGTTTATCATTTTGATTGAGTCAAAGACTCTAGTTCTGAGACTCCAAGTCTTGAGTCAATTCCAATAGTAAGGGAATTTCAAGATATGTTTCCTGAAGACCTTCCCGGAGTTTCTCTAGAAAGGAAAATTAACTTCTAAATAGATCTCCTTCCAGATACCCTTCCTATCTCTATTCCACACTACTTAATGGCTCTAGCTGAGCTTAAGAATTTAAAAGAGCATATGAAAGATCATCTAGATAAGAGATTCATCAGGCCCAGTATATCCCATTGGGCTCCAATCTTGTTCATGTGTAAGAAAGATGGTTCTCTCAGAATGGCCGATTACCGCCAGTTAAAAAAAGTCACAATCAAGAATAAGTATCTACTCCCTAGGATTGAAGACCTGTTCTACCAACTTTAGGATGCCAATTATTTCTATAAAACAGACCTCAAATCCATATATTATCATCTTAGAGTCAAAGAATATGACTTTTCGAAGATAGCCTTTAGAACTCGATATAGTCACTTCGAATACTTAGTTATGTCATTTGGACTATCGAATGCCCCTATGGATTTCATGGAATTGATGAACAAAATTGTTCAAGGAGTACTTGTACAAGTTCATCATAGTCTTTATTGATGATATTCTTGTCAATTTCTATAGTGAGAATGATCATACATACCATTTGAGAATTGTGTTTCAAACCCTTAGAGCTCATAAATAGTTCACAAAATTTATTAAGTGCAATGTTTGAATAAGGTCAACAGATTTCCTTGGCCATATTATTTTTGGTGATAGCATTAGAGTTGACCCTCAATAGACTAAAGTGGTGAAAAACTAGCCCAGACCTATCTCTCTATCAAATATTAGGAGTTTTTTAGGTTTGGCTATCTATTACAGATAGTTGGTTAATGGATTTCCTTCTATTGCACCCCCCATATCTCGATTGACTCAGAAGAAAGTCAAGTTTTAGTGGTCAGATTCTTGCAAAAAGATTTTTCAGATGTTGAAGACTCAACTCACTTTTGCTCCAGTATTGGCTTTGGCAGATGGTTCAGATGGATTTATGGTTTACATGATGCTTCTAGAGTTGGTCTTTGTTGTGTGTTGATGCAGAGAGTTAAAACCATAGCCTATGCCTCTAGACAACTTAAGCCTAATGAAAAGAACTAACCTACCCACGATCTTGAGTTGGCAACTATTGTGTTAGCTTTGAAGATATGGAGACATTACCTTTATGGGGTTCATATGGATGTGTTTACTAACTATAAGAGTTTATGATACATTTTTTTGCAGAAAGATCTGAATCTTTCTCAAAGAAGGTGGCTTGAGTTGTTGAAAGATTGTGATACAATTGTGTTGTATAATTCAAGCAAGGCCAATATAGTGGCAAATGCCCATAGCATGTTGTTTATGGGTAGTGTTACTCATGTTGAGTATGATTAGAAGAAGTTAGTTAGTGAGGTTGATCATCTTAGTGAGGTTGATCATCTTGCTAGATTCGGTGTCCTATTGGTTTATTCAATAGAAGGTAGTGTATGGGTTGATAATGGTTCGAAATCATTCTTAGTTGCCAAAGTAAAAGAAAAGCAAGAAAGAGGTCCTAGTTTGGTTAAGTTAAAGGAGGTAGTTAGAGACCAAAAGGTGGAGGTTTTCTCCTGAGGAGAAAATGGAGTTCTTTGGTGTTAGGGTAGATTATGTGTTTGGTGTTTTGATGACTTTAGATAGTGAATACTTGTAGATCCCATGGTGTGTGATACTCTATCGATCCAAGAGCCACTAGATGTACCATGACATGTGGGAAATCTATTGGTTGAGTGGTATGAAGAGGCATGTTGTAGATTTTATAGCTAAGTGTTCTAATTGTCAGCAGGTTAAGGTTGAACACCAAAGTCCTAGTGGAATATTACAGGAGTTCAGTATCCCCCTTTGTAAGTAGGAGGTAGTTAACATGGATTTTGTGATAGGGTTGCCTCGCACGCATCATCAGCATGATTCGATATGGGTCATTATAGACAGAATGACCAAATCAACTCATTTTCTACCAGTTCATACTTCTTACTCAACTATGGATTAAGCCAGGCTCTACCTTAGGGATTTGGTTAGGTTTCATGGGATTCCATTGTCTATTATATCAGATAGAAGACTCAGTTTACCTCTCACCTTAGGAACGCTTTTCAGAATGGTTTTGGTACCTAAGTTCATCTAGGTACAACTTTTCATCCTAAGATAGATTGTCAGGCAGAGAGGACCATTCAGATCTTAGCGGACATGTTGAGAGCATGTGTTATTGACTTTAGAGGTAGTTAGGATGATCACTTACCTTTGATTGAGTTTTTCTATAATTACAGCTATCACTCCAGTATTAAGATAGCTCCATTTAAGGCTCTTTATAGAAGGAGGTGTAGATATCCTATTTCATGGTTTCAGGTAGGTGAATCTTCTTTGATAGGGATAGATACAGTATTTTATACGATGGAGAAATTTCAGTTAATTCGAGAAAAGCTGAAGACAGCCTAAAGTTTTTAGAAATCTTATGCAGATATGAGGAGATAAGATATTAACTTTGAGGATGGTGATTTAGTTTATTTAATAATCTCACCCATGAAGGGAGTGAAAATATTTGGCAAGAAGGAGAAACTCAATCCCCGTTATGTTTCCCATATAAGATCTTGATTCATTTTAGGAAGGTTGTTTATAAGCTAGAGTTGTCTGCAGATTTGGAATCAGTGCATCTAGTATTTCATATTTCTCTGTTAAAGAAATGTATTGGTGATTTAGTTGTTGTTGTCTCATTAGAAAGCATGGATGTTCAGGATAACCTTTCTTATAAAGAAGTCCCAGTTGAGATCCTTGATCATCAAGTTGGTAGACTAAGAAACAAAGATGTTTCCTTGGTCAAAGTTCTTTTGCAGAATCAGTCCGTTGAAGGAGCCACTTGGGAAACAGAAGCAGATATGCAGACCAAGTACCCTCACCTTTTCTCCGCAAACTCAAATCCAGCTTAAGGTAATGATTTTTCTCAGATTGACTCTTTTTCATTCTAAGTTTCAGTTATGTCATCCATCTTCTATAATTACATATATTCAGTTCAGTTCATGTATCATATTTCAGACTCAATTATGCAATCATGTATTTAGTCATGCATGTTCATTTTATGATAGTGTTCTCAGAAAACCAGTCTCATTTGAGGATGAATGTTCCCATAGGGGGTGATATTGTAATACCTTGTAAGATCCTAGCTCAATTCAGCTCACAATTTTATGTTAAATGGGTCTAAGATTTAGAAATTTCACTAAGTGTCGGGTCAAAGTCATTTCCAAGGACCCTAACCTTCTATGATTTTATTATTGACCTTCCCAACCTCAGAACATCAATTTTTAAGTTAATTTATGATTGGGGTTGTTCAAGGTGTGCCTCAGGTGAATTTTGGAATTTTCAGATTAGTGCAACAGCATGTTTGGAGAAGTAAAATAGTGAGGGCACTTAGATAGGCCCACGACACTTGGCTTAGCCCACTGGATTAGAGTCCACAGAGCAGGGCTTAGCCTTTCATTCCAGAGCCGTCATGCCCCCTCCTTTACCGATCAAGCTTTTGTTCTTTATTATTTAAGGGAATTTGGGTCAATTCCCTACACCCAAACTCGTCTACAACACAAAATTTATGTCCCCAAGGAGCATTATTTTCCCCTTTATTTATAAAAGCTATCAAGAAAACCTTCTTCCACCTCAAGAACAAAAACAAACCCATTCTCATGGAATCAAGGAATTCAAGCTTCAAACCTCATGAATTTCCTAAGAATCTTTCTGAAATCATCAAGTGAGGTATGTGTGATGTTAATCCATGGTTTCCTTTCACCGATGGAGTCCATGAATCCCTTTTTTGTTTTAAATTATGTGTTTCTCATGTTTAAGTTAAAATATCTCCATGAATCTCTTGTGAATTCAATTATAAATTATGTTTATAAGTGTTTTCGGGTGGGATGAGCAATTACATGTTTTAAATGTTGTAATATTCATGTTAAATCCCTATGTTATGACTTAAGTCCTATAATCATGTTATTCTTGCATCCTTTACCCATTCCCATGCTTATGTTCATGATTCTCATGTTTGATGAAATGCCTAAGTGTTGGGTTTTGAACAATGATCCCCTACTATGGTTTTAAAGCTTTTATATGGAATTATTGCTTATTCTATTTAGTGTTGGTTGGTTAATAAAACCCGATACGTATGTAATTTACATGAATTAAACTTTTCAAATACTTAGACAGTTAATCTATGACTCCTATTAGTATACTTACATGTTTATAATTATGATGAGCACTATTAGTTATGTAATAATGTTTAGTCTAGTTTATTCTATTCTAGAAAGAGTGTCAGTTTAGTTGGGAGTAGTATTATCACCATGCAAACTCAAGGATGACGTCTCACTTGACAGTAGAGGGTGTTACCCTTAGTAGAAATTTCCAAGTTCTAGAACTACATAGCCAACGTAGGCTACAGATGTCTACCTGCTAATTGAGGATTGACAAAATGTTTACCTACCAGTTGAGGGTGACACATATCTCATTTGAGCACCTCCCAGTTGAGGGTCACTCATTAGTCCTTCGGGACACCAGTTTAGTGGATCCACACAGCTAGTGTTAGTACCCATGGCACGGTACTGACACCCTTCTAACTAGGTTACAGATATGACCCCAATTAGCTTAGATTGGGGTATGTTGGTTAGATAATACCTCCCACAGTCTCAGTATAGTATTCACTGTATTTAGTTTAGGTTTTCTTGACCAAGTGTATAGACTTTAGTTATTCAGCTATATAGTTTATAGTCTTTTAGATTTCAGACACATTTCAATTTACAAATGTATGCTTGGTCTTGCATTTTAAGATGTTACAGTTTTCATGCATTCATGTTCAGTTATCTCATGCTATCCAGTTAGTCCTTATTCATATGCACAGTAACCCATGTATATCATCCTAACCTCATCTCATATACTAGTATATTCAAAGTACTAATCACATACTCTTTTATACGCTACGATGTCTTATATCATATGTTCTGATGCATAGTTTCCCAACCTTAGTTAGACAACTTAGCATAATCCAGCAGTCATAGTGGCGAATCCTTATCCATCAAGGACATGTTATGTTTATTCAATTATTTTAGTTTTTATTTTATTCAGTCACTCGAAGTTGGTTTCGGTCTATCCCATCAACTCCTTAGTCAATTTAGAGGCTTTCAAAGAGTCAGTTAGATAGTCAGTCAATCACTTCTTAATTTTTATCAGGTTTATAAAACTTATGTTTGATTTAGTATTTCATTATTCAGATTTATATTTCTTTCTCAATTTATCTTCCGCACAGTTGTTATGTTCATAATTATTCAATGCTCACAGCATGTACCAGCTCATGGGTTAGCTTGTGGTTTATGACTGTAAGCACCGTTTTTACGACTAAGGGGTAGCCGCGGGCCGTGACATCAATTTGGAGCTACAATGATGCGAGTCAACACAAGGAGATCCTTGAGACAATTAAAAGATGTTAGACAATCACCATTGAATTCAAATCTCACATCCTTTTCAAGGAGTTTGCTCCAAGGATAATAAATCTTAAAAAATTTCTTAATGAAATGCTTATAGAACCCGACATGACCAAGAAAACTTATAACACCCCTTATGTAACTATGTGGAGCTAATTTTGTATTCATGTCAAATTTTACTTGATCCACTTGGATACCTTTTTCCTAAATTCTTTGGACCCTGCACAATACCTTCCATGACATGAAGTGACATTTCCCAATTCAAAACAAGATTAGTCTCCACACACCGCACAGGATATTACTAAAATAATCAAGGCAATACTAGAATGAGACACCAACCATAGAGAAATCATCCCTAAACACTTCCATAGTATCCTCTACCATGTCATAAAATATTGACAATATACACCCTTGATAGGTAGAGGATGCATTGCATATCCCAAAGGGAATGCATTTGAAAGCAAAGGTAACATAGGGACAAGTAAATATTGTCTTTTCTTGATTTTTCAGTGCACTAAAAATTTAATTATAACCCAAATATCCATTAAGGAAATAATACCATCAATAGCTTGATAATTGATCCAGTATTTGGTCTATGAAAGTTATAACAAAGTGATATTTCTTGATCCAAGAATTCAATTAGTGATAATCCATACATACCCTCCAATCCATGATCTGAAGGATGTGAAAAAGATCATTTTCTCAATCAGAACTACTATCATATCACCTTTCTTAGGAATACCTTGGAATAGACTAACCCATGTACAATTTGAGATGAGATAGACAACATCCACATCAATCTATATAATAATATCCTTCTTGATGAATTCTTGATTGGTGGGGTGAGCATTCTTTAGTATTCTACACTAGGAACGTGATCCACCTCCAGTTTGATTTTATGAGAGAAAATTTTTTGACCAATACCTATGATGTCCGCTATTATCCACCAGATATTATGAATGAACCTTTTCATAATAAATTTCAAAACCTTCACTTGTCGAGGCAATAAATGACCTACAATAATGATTCATAAAACATTATTCTCACCTAAGAAGGCATAACAAAAATGTGAAGTGATGTGCCATGGTTTCATTGAACTTTTAATGCTTAAAACAAGGAAACTTTTCAAGTACTTAGGAATTCTTGTTGGATATGATGTGTGTTTATGTTGATTTTTTTAGGAAAATGGTGTTTAGAGAAAAGACAGAGAAAAATAGAAGAAGAATTGCGGAAAAAAAAAACTTATGACCCAACCTACAGGTGGTAGGTTGAGATTCTAAAGATTGAAAGTTGATTCTGATTTCTACTAGTCGATCTATGGGTGGTAGGTTGTACCTACAACCCAACCTACATGTAGTAGGTTGGGTCTGACCCAACTTTCCTACACTATTTAGGATGCATTTTATTTTTGATCTATATATACCCCAAGAGGGTTTAATGATTTTTTGGACTCTTTTAAATAGCTTACACACTTTATACACTCTTTACATTATTTTGAGTTCTGAGATACATTATTGATCTTGGAATTATTGTTCTTGGTTTTTAGGGTTTACAATTAATTTGAGCTTTTAGTTTTCATTCTTTTTCTTCGTATGTTCATCATTATGCTTTCATATATGGAATCTATGTTTGTTCTTACAACCATGAGTAGCTAAACCATATATCTATGGTTGTGGGAATCCTGATGGATTAACAAAATAGGTTAAGTGCACAGTCATTCTTAAATGACTTTCGTATATGTATTGTAGTTTGCTTCACTTTAATTGTTTTCTTAATCATTGAAAATTTAGGAACTCTCCCATATTGAATACATTCTTAATAGAGAGGTAGATAATACAAAAAGGAGATCACAACAGTAATTTAAAGCTATCAACCTTTATCTAATTAACTTGAGACTAAGATAAGATAGTTAATCTGATATCACAAAACAAGGGGTAGTAATATGACCCACTATGATTGGGAGGAGATGAGTGAAATTCACTCAAACCAAGGTCGAGAGTTTTTAAGTGATACACAACTTATTAGATTTTTTATGCAAGGCACCGAGATAGTTTGACTAAGACAAGAAATCTATGCAGTTATGAAGTCAGGAGGAATAAAATCCAAGTGATCATCTCAAATTAGTAAAATCCCTAATTTCCTGTCATTGTTACTGTTATTCTTAAGTTTACAAAAAACCTGTTTACTTTCCACAATTTTGAATTATATCTTCAAGCTCGTGATTGATTATCAAAAAAATCCTTGTGGGATCTACCTCAACCTGGTTAGGTTCTATATTTTATGAGAGACCACTTTATACTTTTATGGAGGTATAATTTGGGTGACATCAAATTTAGGTTCCATTACCGAGAAATATAGTTATAGCTTGATTGATTTTGTTTGTTGAAGTTGTTGATTTTTCTTATTTATTTCTAATATTCTACTATTTCTAGGGTACACGCTAGTGTATTCCCAGTACTATAAGTCAAGGCAATCTGCTAATTCCATTTGATCTTGATCTTGAATAAACCATATGAAAGAATCATAAGATGGAGAAAGTAAAAGAGTATGATTAAGGAGCCTAACATGAAGGGGGTCATGATGATCCAATAGAATTGATTCAGCCACTATAGCATGGTATTCAAGAAACTGTTGAACAAACTCCTGCTCGATTAATGGCCAAAAAAGATATTAGGCTATCACTTTTTATATGTGCTGAGGAGTTTGATAGACAGAAGAATGAATATCATCGATAAGTACTCAATAGAGATAGAGTTAGAAGGAAAAAATATCAACTGCCAGTTCATCAATATGTGCTAGTTTATAATGATCCAGAAGATGATTTTATCTATGCTAAACCAATTGAGATCGGTGATATCATTCCTCAAGAATTTCCCCAAGGAACAAAATTTGATATTGTGAGAGTAATGATAAAGTTACTGAACATGAAGAGAGTGTTTTTTGGTTTGCCTACTAATGATAAATATATTCAGCTTATGAACTTTGTGGGGATTCACACATCGTACAATCTGTTTGGGCGTGTTAGAAAGATATACGAATCAAGTTGTTCCTATTTTTTATTATAGGATAAGAGATGTTATGATTAGGAGAGTAGCTTTATTGGTCTATTACCACTTTGAATGAGTTGAGGACATAGTTGTTGGACCAATTTTGTCACGACCCATTTATGACTCGTGATGGCGCCTACTTTAACCCTCTAGTAGGTAAACAAAACCATTAACAAGAGCTAAATTCAATGGGTTAACTGGGTGGAAAATGCCCCAAAAAGGGCAAAAGATAGACAATCACAACTTATAAATAAACAAAGCAATAGAAATACATAAGAGGTATTCAATAACACAGATAACCATCCCACGACCTGGTAGAGCCAGTACAAGAGATAATATAAATGCAACCCAAGTTCCAAATAACCAATAAAATTTATCTCAAAACAAAAGACTTGACATAAATAAGGTAGAAAAAAATGAGCAACTCTGACAACAAGAGCTCATCCTATCTCTGAAATCCAACACAGCACAATCAAAGAATCAATGATGGAAACTAGTACTTGTATCTGCTCCAAAAAGGTACATGAGTATAGTATGAGTACCTAAGTCACGATTCCTCAGTAGGCATCATCAGCCAACTGAGCTAAATCATGATATAAATATGATAAAATATAAAATAACATAATTAAGTCAGGGTAAGGAGGAAAACCTGAAAAACTCCAACATTATTGTACACACGTAATTAAATAAACCAGAATGATAACGTAAAAAACATGCAATTATATCTACAAAAATTTCCCCTATAAGCCAATAAGTGCAGAAAAGTAAATAATCCAACATAGGTCACCATAAGACTGAGGGTACAATCAAGTAAAGCATAACCAAACCATCATCATTTACCAGCTTCTATGATACAACTATAATTAATCCATGTGATGCCTCATTATAACCCTTTTCCCACTTTTGGACATAGCCAGTATCCTATTCTTAGTTATTACACCCAAAGTCCTCAATGTCATATCAATAATTTCATGACTAATATCACAGTAAATTTCCCAAACTCAAACTTGTAAGCATATAAGCAATAACATAATCATCATTAGGACTTAAATCGGGTATGTTTATATATCTATTTATATAAGTAATGTCATAATCATCTTCTAAACATGAATCGAGTATTTACGTCATCAATATCTGGACTTGAACTAGTAATTATATCATCATTATCATAACTAATATCATAATCTACAACATAATAACTAGCAAAATCAATAGTATAATCAGTAGCATAATCAATAGCATATAAATAATATAATCACTAGTATAATCAATAACATAATCACTACATAATCAATAGCATAATTACTAGCATAATCACTAGTATAATCAATAAGAATGGACTTTCAATGCCACCCATCATAATGATCAAACACCAAAGTTTCTCAATATTACCTCAGTAAGCAGTTTCAGGGCGTAAAACAAATGTATAAAAGGTTTTCAATAGCTAACACAAACCTTGGCCTAAGGTAGGTCAAAGGGCCACCTCCTAAATTTCTGAAATCCATTACAAGGAAACTTCTACCTCAGACTAGGGTAAGGTACCTAAATTAAATTTTAGATGTTAACTAATCAACAATCAATCCTAAGATAGAGGTTTCACCTAAATCATAAGTAATTGAGCTAATAATACCTATATTAAAAATTTTGAATAGCCTAAATGATCCAACTAACGTAAGTTTTGTATTTCATGACACCAAAACCTAGAACCCATCCCAAATCCAACACAATATCATTAACATACTATGAACTAGCTCAATCTCTAAGAAGGGTGAAATCTTGCATTCCTAAAGACTGAAGAAAGATCAAAAAATTTACTAAATAACTGACTTTCCCTACTAAGAAGCTTCCATAAAATGTCACGCTATAAAATCACAATCTACTCATCATAATGAGAATAATGATACCCATACTGCACTTTTTCTTTGGGTCCCAAAATTACTCAAAAGTCCTATGTGGATCCCATTTACGAAAATCATATTTCCAAAGTTAACCCAATATTCCTCTATGCTCAAAGAGTAATTATTCTAAAAAATGGGTGAAATCTGATCAACATTGGCGCTAAAATCAAGTCACCAAGTTTTAGGAATTTTAAACAGGAAATAAGAAAATTCGCCATGAATTAGAAGGTACTTACCTCAAATTCAAAGGAAAATCATGAAATAACCGTTATCCCAATTCGTCAAATCACCCACAAGATCTAATACAAAACTTTCTCAATATATATGGTTTAAATCTCTTGTAAATGGATGAAGAATGGTTTGAACGGGCTGAAAGTGGGGTATTTATAACCTTTCCAGGTGCTTGGGAGTGGCTATCACGACCTAAACCTAGCGATCATGGCATCAGATGGCTGTCAGGTTAGTCATTATCACAACATAGTTATCATGATTATAGAAGTTACTGGGTGGCTGCCAGACCACGAATGCGACCCATGGCTCGTGATTGCATGCGCACCAGAATAACTAAAACTTGGAAATTCCACCAAACCTAGAGGAATCATCTAGAATACCATATACACAAATGGACTATGCTAACCTATCAAATTCGATGTTTTTGACTCAATGGAGCAATTAAAATTTCATTCTAAGGTAATTTCGACAAAAAATGGGTCCCACACCTAACTTCTATTTTCTTAACTTTCAAACTAATAGGTCAAAATGTGCTTGGGTGCCTCGAGGCACAAACAAGGAGTCATTAGCCTAAAATTGACATTCTGGAGATGTTGGAAAAGTTAGAATTAGAAGATGAGGTTGTTTGAAAAAAGGTTTTACTCGGTGGCTATTTAGAATTAGTGAAGACTTCAAAATTAGGAATTGGCTCTAAGAGCCAAACATACTAATCGGTAACCAAACTGTTAGTCCAAGAAAGCCATAAATAACTTGGTGAAGCTATGGAAAAGCTCTAATGATGAAAATAAAAAGAAATATAAAAAATAACCTGAAGGGTCATTACAAATTTTACCAGCCCTTTAGAATGTTACATTTGAAAAATGAGATCTATAATTTTAGACAGCTATATTCAGAGGCACTCTACAAAACATGGTTAACATTTAATAAGAAGTTTATAAATGTTCCAAAGCACAAAATAAATGAGAGGAATATGATTGAAATATTCTATAGAGCCTTGAATGCAAATACAAAGTTTGTAGCAAATACTATTACATGTGGAGCTTTCAGGGTTTTTGATTAGATCAAACTTTGGAAATCTTAGACTAGATTACTAAAACCAACCAATGATGGCATACTCAAAGAAAAATAGGTTAGTTGATACTTATGCAATTGGTGTTTCCACTGATCAGAAAGCATTGTATGGGATAGTGGCTCAATAGGTAGCATAATTAAGGAGAGAGATAGGGTTTCTTACTAATCAATTAATAGTTATTATATCAAAAAGGTGAATGATATAGGTACTTAAGGTAATGCTTTTATACATGATAAGTCTGATTCTCAAGAAGAAACTTAGATATGGAGATGTTTTGTTTCTAAGCCAAGAGCCAAGGGTCCAATCAATATACTAGAAACTCGAAGAAAGGGAATCAAGGTCAAAAATATAATAGATATAGGTTTAGGGATAAGATTATAGAGTATGATAGTGTTTGTAGGAGAAATGATAATTACACAAAGAAGAGTGATCTTTATGTTCCACTGAGGAATCATGATGCTGAGTTTGAAATTTTAAAAATAGCAGCATTGTTTGCCAAGCTTGTGAAGGGTTCAGACAACCAAAAGAGTTTTCTTGAAAAGATAAAGGCAGACATATCAGGGTTGAGCCAAAAATTAGAGTCATGTGAAACTATGATTATGTAAATTGAGCAATAGTTTAGGTAGATGTCGGCTATATTAAATTAGCATCAACTAGGTACCCTTACTATTAGTTGCATTCAAAATCTAAAGAATGACAGTCACTATAAAGATATCAGCACTCAGAGTAGAAATACTAGTATTGATAAACCTATGCCTGTTGTTGATAAGGTGAGGAATGATACAATGGATATTAATGATACACCCAAAACATAAATTGAAAAGTCGATGACTACTGATGAGGTATCCTAGAAAATAATGGTTATAGAGAAATAAACTAATGATGATAAAAGGGAAGGGTAAGGAGGTCGCACAAGTGTTGAATCCCATTCCAAGACATCCCCTACCTTTTTCTTAAAGGTGAAAGAGAAAGCTAAAGAAGTAAAATATCTAAAAATTTTGTCGATATTGAAGGAACTGTCTATTAATATCCCACTTATAAAATCCTTAGACTAGATTCTTGGTTATGAAAAAATCATAAAAGATCTAATGAATAAGAAGTAGACAATGAGTTTTAATCCTACTGATAATATGTACCACTATAGTGGTATTCCCTCATGATCCGTAGTTTAAAAGAAGAAGGATCCCAGAGCTTTTACTATTTTGTGTACTATAGGGTCCTTTAATTTTTCAATGGCATTATATAATCTGGGAGCTAGCATATATCTAATGCAGATAGTTGTATACAACCAGTTGGGGTCGAGGTCACCCAAGCCGACCTCTATAAGACTATTGATGTTTGATCGCATTGTGAAGAAGCTAGCTAGAACATCATGTGATGTGTTGGTGAAGGTGAACTCATTCATATTCCCAAGTGACTTTGTTATCCTTGATTGTGAGGTTGATTTTTATATCTCTATAATCTTGTTAAGGCCTTTCTTAGCCATGGGTAGGTATTAGTTCACATGGAGATGGGATGAATAAAATTCAGGCTTAATGATAAACAGGTCACTTTTAATACATGTTCATTGATAGGCAGCCAAAAGTTATGTGGATAGTATATGTGCAAGAAAATGTAGATTAAGATGCATTAATTCCACCCACTAAGGACAAACTTGGTGTTGAGACATTAGCAGTAGTGATTATGAATTTTGATAGATATGGTAGTGATGAGTATGATGAGATGGTTAGCACACTTGTTGGCAAAGGTTCTTATACTTATGAACGAATGAAGTGTATCTTTATTTGAAAAATAAAGCAATACCTCTAGTGATACCATCTATTATGGAGCCATCAGCTTTGAAATTAAAATCCCTCCTTTTTCATCTATTGTTATGTATTCTTAGAGGATAATAATACCTTGTTGGTTATTATTGTAGCAGATTTGTAAGATTTGTAGGTTGAGGACTTGATTTTGGAGTTGTAGAGGTTTAAATAGACTATTGGTTGGACTGTTACTGAAATTATCAAAACTCTACACAAAATTTACAATCACAAGATTCATCTTAAATCAAAATATGTACCTTCAATTGAGCATCAATGTCATCTAAATCTACCTAACAAAAAGCTATGAAGAAAGAGATTATTAAATGGTTAGATATAGGTATGGTTTACCATATTCCTGACAGCAAATAGGTTAGCTCGGTTAAGTTCATCCTAAATAAGGGTGGGATCAATGTGGTCCCCTATGAGAAGAGCGAGTTATTTCCTATGTGACCAGTTATAGGTTGGCGAGTTTGCATGGACAATCAAAAGTTCAATACTTGGTTTAAGAAGGATCACTTTCCTATATAATTCATGGACTAAATGTTAGACCGTCTTGCGGGTAGAGGATTGCATTATTTTTAATGGTTCTTTAGGACATAATTAGATTTCTATTACTCCCGAGGACAAAGAAAAAATAGCTTTCACATTTCCATTTGGTACATTTGGATTTAAGAGGTCAACTTTCAATCTTTGTAATTCTCCCACCACTTTTCAGCATGGCACAATGTCTATCTTTTCTAACATGGTAGAGGATACTATCGAGGTCTTCATGGATGATTTATCTATTATGGCTGAATCATTTGATAATTTCTTGGCTCACTTGGCTTATGTACTACAAAGATATGAATAATGCAGCCTTGTTCTGAATTGGGAGAAGTGTCATATCATGGTAAAGGGGGATAGTTCTTGGGCATAAAATTTCAAAGAAATAGACAGTGGTCGACAAGGATAAAATTGAGGTGATTGAAAAATTACTTCCAGTATTTTCTATGAAAGGTATTCGGAGTTTCTTGGGGCATGCAAGTGTTCATAGGCAGTTCATGAAGGACTTCTCTAAGATTGCAAATCTATTGTGAAAGTTTCTAGAGAAAGAGGTAAAGGTTTTTTTATAATGCTTATCTCAAGGATTTTAAGTGTCTCAAGGAAATATTGTTCTTATCTCTTATTATTGTGTCTCCATGTTGGACACTTCTATTTGAGGTGATGTGTGATGCTAGTGTCATTGCACTAGGAGGATTCCTAGGCCAAAGACATGAGAAGATACTTCATCTCATTTATTCTGCCGAGAAATAACTTAACCCAGCATATAAAAATTATACTTGATATATCTTATTTCGATGATGATCAGCTAAAAATAATGGACTAGGTCTATAGGTCATCATGAAAACATAGAGTTGTCACATGTCTACAGAGTTTTATCTATTAATGTAAAAAACTCCACAATTGAGTTGTGTACGAATTAAGACACCTGGCCCAATCTAAATTCGACCCTAATCATTATCCTACAATAAATAGAAAAGAATGCTTCTCAATTCAATAGTTTTTTCAATTTGGTTATTTAAGAAGAAAAACAGCAACAACTCAATATTGCTCAAGTTCTAAGTTTCTGCGTGCTAAGAGAGTAATTTTTCTTGAGTTAAGTCTTGGTCGGTAATTGAATTACTCATATTATAAGATTAATGATTTTCATATATATTTAGAGTGCTTAGGTAGAGTTACCTATGTTGATATTGGTTAGATTTAATCAATATTGAGAAAGTTGTCAAGGAGAGTTTGTAATAGAGTTGTTACAAATTAGGGGAGTTTAGAGTTAAGTTACCATAGAGTCTATAATCATGAATTTTATTATAGTGGATTTTGTAGTTCTTGAGAGGGAAATCCTTTGTTTTTCATCTTTGAGCAAGGAGGTTCCACGTTAAATCATTGTGTTCTTTTTCTATAAAGTTTTATTTCCTTGTTGCCTTACTGCTTTATTGCTTGTATTTGACTCTAAGGAACTTGGTCACTTATAAGGTGGTACGCCCCCTATGTTTCATCAATTTGTATTAGAGAAAGGGCTGCAGATGTAGAGCCCATAGAATGGGAGAAATTTGCAGTTGATTTTTTAGATAGGTTCTTCCTGCTAGATTAGATGGAAGTGAAGGTTTTGGAGTTTATTAACCTAAAGCTGGGTAATATAATAGTGTCGGAGACTTCTCTCAAGTTTACTCAGTTATCCAGATATGCCTAGCATGTTGTAGCCGATAGCAGATCAAAGATGAGTAAGTTTATGTCACGAATGTCTTGCAGCATGATCAAGGAGTATAGGAACTCAAGGATTATTAAGGATATGGACATATCCATGCTCATGGTCCATGCTAAGCAGATAAAGGAGGCCAAGAATAAATAGAAGGAGAGAAAGAATAAGAGGGCAAGAATAGGTTATTTCAATTTCGCTCAGCCTAAGTTAGAGGGTAGGAATTGTTCTCAATTCTGCCTAAAATCCTCAGTTCTATCTCCTTCCTCCACCAGTGCTCCAGTACAAAAATTTAGAGATGGCAGCTGAGACAGGGCATATGGCCCTAAACCCCAGGACAGGGTTAGCAATGCCCAAACTAATCCCCTTTGCTAGAAATATGGTAGAAACCACTAGGGTATCTACAAAGCTGGCATCGATGTGTGTTTCGGATATGGTAAGCTACGCTACAGGGTCATATAGTGTCTTTAGGTTAGTTTGTAGAGTCAGAATAACCGTCCTCCAGCTTAGTTCGATCGTCTGAATCAGTAGGGTGCCTCTTCCAGTGCTTCTAGTGTGCAGCGCCCAAATAGACTCTATGCTCTTCAGTCCCGATAGGATCAGGAAATTTCTCCTGATATGGTCACTGGTAAGTTACAAGTTTTCCATTTAAATGTTTACGCTTTTCTAGATCTAAGAGCTTTTTTGTCTTTTGTTACTCCATATATAGCAGTTGATTTTGGAGTCAGTCTCGAAATTCTAGCAGACCCCTTCTCAGTTTCTACCCCAGTGGGTAAATCTATCATAGACCGGTGAGTATAAAGGAACTGTCTAACAATGATATTTCAAAAAGTAACTTTAACAGATTTAGTCGAATTAGGGATGAATAATTTTGATTTCATTGCCAGCATTGATTGGCTATATTCCTGCTATGCCTCAGTCGACTACAGAATAAAAATTGTCAAGTTTAAGTTTTCAAATAAACCTGTCCTAGAGTGGAAGGGTAGTACTTTAGCACTTAGGGATCAACTTATTTCTTACCTTTGGGCTAGAAAGATAATATCTAAGGGATGTGTATACCATCTTGTTTGAGTCCAAGACTCTAGTTCAAAAACCCCTACTCTTGAATCAATACCACTAGTATGTGAATTCCCAGATGTGTTTCCCGAAGATCTTCTTGGAGTTCCTCCTAAAAGGGAAATTGATTTCTGAATTAATCTTCTCCAGGATACTTATCCCATATCTATCCCGTCATACAGAATGGCTTTAGAAAAACTTGGAGAATTAAAGGAACAATTAAAGGACTTCTTAGATAAGGGATTTATCAGATCTAGTGTGTCCTCTTGGGGCATGCCAGTTTTATTCATACGTAAGAAAGATGGTTTCCTCAGAATGTGTATAGATTACCCTTAGTTGAATAATGTTATGCTCAAGAACAAGTATCCACTCCTCAAAATCGATGAATTATTAGACCAACATTAGACTATCATCAGCTCAGAGTCAGGGAAAGTGATATCCCAAAAACAACTTTCCAAACTCAGTATGGTCACTTCGAATTTTTAGTCATATCTTTTGGTCTTACCAATTCCCCAGTAGCCTTCATGGACTTAATGAACCGTGTTTTCAAGTAGTACTTAGACATGTTCATCATAATCTTCATAGATGACATTCTTGTTTACTCCCGTAGTGAATATGATCATACAGACTATCTCAGAATAGTATTGAAGATTCTCAAAAACCATTAGCTATTCACAAAATTTAGTAAGTGCAAATTTCAGCTAAGGTTAGTAGCATTCCTTGGCCATATAATTTTTGATGATAGCATTAAAGTTGATCCCTAAAATACAAAAGCAGTGAGAAATAATCCTAGACCTAGATCTCCATTAGATATAATGAGTTTCTTGGGTTAGGCTAGCTATTACCGATGGTTTGTTAAGGGATTTTGGCCTATTGTATCCCCTATGTACAGATTGACTCAAAATAAAGTCAAGTTTCAGTGATCAGATTCTTGTGAGAAGAGGTTTCAAGAGTTAATGACTCGACTCACAACGGCTCCAGTATTGACCCTACCAGATGGTTTCAATAATTTTGTTGTGTACTTTGACACTTCTAGAGTCAGATTGGGTTGTGTTTTAATTTAGAGAGGTAAGGTCATATCATATTCCTTTAGATAGCTTAATCCCCATGAGAAGAACTATCCTACTCATGATCTTGAGTTAGCAGCAGTAGTTTTTTCCTTAAGATTTGGAGGCATTACTTATATGGGGTGCACGTTGATGTGTTCACTGATCATAAGAACCTGCAGTATGTGTTCTCTCAGAAAGACCTCAACCCCTATCAAAGAAGGTGGTTGGAATTATTGAAAGACTATGACATGAGTGTTCTGTATATTTCAAGCAAGACCAATATAGTGGCTGACGCTCTCAGTAGAATGTCTATGGGTAGTGTTGCCCATGTTAGGAACATTTAAAAGAAGTTAGGATAGGAAGTTCATCATCTAGCCCAACTATGTGTTCGCTTATTTGATTCAGCAGAAGGTAGTGTGTAAGTATATAGTATCTTAGAATCATCCCTAGTTTTTGAACTGAAGGAAAATTAGGATAGGGATCCTAGTCTAGTCTAGTTCAAGGAATCAGTCAGAAATCAGAAAGTAAAGGTTTTCTCCCAAGAGGGAGATAGTGTTTTCCATTGTTGGGGTCATCTGTGTGTGTCGGGTGTAGATGACTTAAGGCAGTGAATTATTATAGAGGTGCATGGTATGCGTTACTCTATTCATCCAGGGTCCACGAAGATGTACCACGATTTGCGGGAGATTTATTGGTGGAGTGGGATAAAAAGAGCATTGCAGAATTTAGGGCTAAGCGCTCAACCTGTCAATAGGTTAAGATTGAACATCGGAAGCCTAGTGGATCCATACAGGAGTTTAGTATTCCCACCTGGAAATAGGAAGAAGTGAACATAGACTTTGTGATGGGCTTGCCTCGTAATCATCATCAGCATGATTCAGTTTGGGTCATTGTAGACAGAATGACCAAATCAGCTCATTTCCTTCCAACTCATACCTCCTATTCAGTCAAGGATTATTCCAAACTCTATATTAGGGAGTTGGTTAGATTGCATGGGGTTTTATTGTCCGTTATCTCAAATTGAGGTACCTAATTCACTTCTCATTTCTAGAAAGCATTCCAAAAGGGTCTTGGTACTCGAGTTTATCTTTGTACAACCTTTCATCCTCAGACAGACGGTCAAGTAGAAAGGACCACTTAGACCTTAGAAGGTATATTGCGAGCATATATGATAGACTTTAAAGGTAGTTGGGATGACCACTTGCCTTTGATTGAATTTGCCTATAACAACATATATCACTCCAGTATTCAGATGACTCCATTTGAGGTACTTTATAGGAGGAGGTTTAGATCTCCCATTGGTTGGTTTAAAGTGGGTAAGGCGTAGTGGTAGGGCCTGGCTTGGTATTTTATACCTTAGAGAAGGTCCAGTTGATGAGGGAAAGGCTTAAAATAGCTTAGAGCCAGCAAAAATCATACACAGATGTGCGCAGAAAGGATCTCAAGTTCGACATTGGTGACTATATTTACTTTAAGATCTTTTCTATGAAAGGAGTGAAGCATTTTGGCAAGAAGGGGAAGCTCAATCCTCGATAAGTCTGTCCTTACCGAATCCTCAGCTATTTTGGAAAGGTAGCTTATGAGCTTGAGTTACCTTCAGATTTATCTTCAGTTCATCCAGTGTTCCATGTCTCCTTGCTAAAGAAATGCATAGGTGACCCAGCAGTCGTAGTCCCTATTGAGGGCATAGATATTTAGACCAGCCTCTCATATAAAGAGATCCCAGTTGAAATCCTTGACTATCAGATTCACAGACTAACGAACAAAGAAGTTTCTCAAGTTAAAGTTCTTTGGCAGAATCAGTCCGTTGAGGGATATAAATTAATCCAGAGATATATAGGACCATATGTAAGAACCCACAAAATGCTAAGCTTAATTCAGTCCTTTGGCTTGTCAAGGGGTCCAAGACTTAGAATATTTTAGCTAAGTACTCAGACTTAGTGTCATTTTAACCTATGAAGGTTGGCAATATTATTCTGTGACCTTTACTTCCATTAAATATTGATGTTTAGGTTGATTCATGATCAGGAATGTCCGTAGGTGTTTCCAGACAAGTTTCAGATTTTTCAGACTTCGTTTGAAGCTCCTCTGGAATCCCAAAATAGTAAATCAACGTGATCGTGGCAAACCGCATTGACTATCGTGTTGATTTCTATTTTCCCCAACTACCAGCATCCAATTCCAGTGAATAAATATGAACATGGTGCGATGCGTTAGCTATTGCATCTATGCCATCAATGCGCCGCATCGACCTACGCGTCGATAACCCCATTTTCAGTCATTAAATAACCGCATTCTTGGGGGTATTTAGGTATTTTTCCCTCGATCCTCATCCCCCAAAATATGAAGTTAAACTCCATATAGAGTGAATATAGCCATTCTTTCTCAAATTCGCTCAAGAACAAAACCCTAAAAGATCCAATTTCTAATCAAGAACTCAAGATTCAACCATAGGCTTTAAGAAATTCTTCAACAAAGGTATTTGAAGTGATCATCCAAGGGTTCCTTCCACCCTTGGAATCCAAGAATCTCTTTTGAACTTCAAGTAATTGATTTTATGATTTTCATGGTTGGAATTAAAGTGTATCCATGATTGTTCTTTGGATTAAGTTCCTAATTCATGATTATATATATGTCTCATGTGAAATTGATCATTATGTGTGTAGATTCATGAGAATCCATCATACACTCTTGACTGGTGAAATTAGAGATGAATTATGATGGTCACTTGTTGTAAAATACTATATGCATATATGATGCTCACCAAGTTCTGGATAAATTGACCATGTGAACTATTAAGAGAATGATATCTTGTCAAGTTAGCTTTTGTGCAAGTTATATCATATAAGTGTTCGTCAAAATCCCCTAATGAATGAATGATGATCAAGTTCATAGTTTACATATTTCATGTTATGCCATGTCTCTTAATTTATGCTATTGAGTCATGGGGGTACTTATACCCAATCATTTAGATGATTACCTAGAGCCATGGTCAGTCATACAACAGTATCAATCACGAAATGATCAGTGGTACTCTCAGTCAGTTATAGCACTCAGGAAAACTCAATATAATCAATATTAGTCCAGTCGAATTCAGTATCTAGTTTAGACCTCAGTAAACTCAGTTACCTAATAGAATTCAGTAGTATTCCATCTGTCAATAGAACTCAGTGAACACACTTCAGTTAAGCTAAACAGTAATCTCAATAATCATTCAGTCCAACCTAGTACAAACAAGAAATTAGTTTAGTGTCTATTAAGTTGGGAGTAAGATTCAGCACCGAGTTAACCCAGGGATGGGGGCATTCCTATCAGCATAGGGTTTAACCCTTAGCAGCAATCCCTACTTTACATAACTATGTAGCCAGCATAGGTTGAGGTATCTTCCTGCCAGACTTTATGAGAGTTGATTCTTCTTATCCGAGTTATCCTACCAGCGAGGGTTGACAAAAGAGCTTCCTATCAGAGAGGGTTAATCGATAGCTTGTCCTTACTCGTAGCACA
Source organism: Capsicum annuum (assembly GCF_002878395.1). Classification (NCBI taxonomy): domain Eukaryota; kingdom Viridiplantae; phylum Streptophyta; class Magnoliopsida; order Solanales; family Solanaceae; genus Capsicum; species Capsicum annuum. The sequence goes on from NC_061113.1 coordinate 168,456,404, forward strand.
GCATAGACACCCTTCCAACTAGGGTTACAGGTTGGACCCCAAATCATTTTAAGAAGGAGCATGTCAATTAGATGATTACCTCCCACGGTCTCAGTTCCAGTCTTAGTCTCAAAATAGAACTCAGTTAAGTTCTATAGATTCAGGACTATCAGACATAGTCACTCAGCTCAGTACAGAACTCAATTTGTTCCACAGTATCCAGAAGTATCAGATACAGTCATTTAGATAATTAGTACTACAGAATTCATTAACTCAGATATCATTTATCAGTATTCCAATTCAATATTCAGTACTAGCACAATCTCAGTTACAGTCTATGTATTAATGCATGTACTCTTACTCAGTAATACTTATGTTATTCAATTATTATTGTACATACATATAAACCTATGCATATCAGCCTACCTCACTGAGTATACCAGTACATTCCAAGTATTGACACATGCTTTTCTTTGTACTATGATGTCTTATATCATAGGTTCAAATGCACAGGCTCTAGAGCACCCTTAGCAGTTCAGATTCTCAGCTTTTAAAGTAGTGGTGAGTCCTTATAGTTCTAGGACATATTTATTATTTATAGTACTTCAGTTTTATTTCAGTAGATGGAGTTAGTTTAGGGCTTGTCCCATCAACTCCATAGTTCAGATAGTTAGAGGCTTTTTAGACTAGAGTATTTTCCATACAGTTGTTCAATTTTTTAGTAATATTTAGTTTTGGTATTTTGATACCGCATTTAGATTTATTTACATATTTGAACCTTATGTCATATGTTTTCGCCTATTTCCGCAATCATTATAGCATTTATTACATAGTTATTATAGCAGGTACCAGTTATGGGTTATCTTGTGGTCCTTTAAGATTATGTGTATCGTGTAGCGTCGAGGATACAGACTCGGGGAGTTCAAGGTTCCTCTTTAGAAATTGTATACCTCAACTCGGGCAAATTTCCTAAGTTGAGTGTGGCTATCAGAGTGGTGCATATTTAAAGATGTGTCTGAAGAAGATGTTGAATAAAAAAAGGAAGTAGGGTTGTGTATGGTAAGAAAAAAGAAAAAAAACAAGAAGAATCAATAAATACAAAAAGACTAAAGAAAATAGCACCCAATCTTAACAACAATATAATCAGAAAAAGGAGACTAAAAAGAGTATGGTTAAGTAATGGATCCAATAATATAATCATAGTGTCAAGGAGGGTGAGTCATTATTTACCTCATATACCATACCTGACCGCAAGCCTAAATTACATGCTGAGAAAAGTCATATAATTATTCCAGTCCAGCTATCCAAAAAAGCAAGGTATAGAAAAAGAGGGCAAGCCTATAGTATTTCATGCACATTGTTTGAACTTCGTTGTAAGCATGAGTGTTTGATGTGGTCCCTGCAATATCATGCATTATGATACTTTTAGAGTGTAACTTCCTGGTTGTGAGGGTACATGGGTTGTAATGTTAACTACTTATTTTATTTTGTGAAATATCAATTGCAGACATTCTTGGTTGTTTGTTGCTAATATGATTCTATCACTTAATTTGTGTTTCTTCATGCGATTATGTTGCATGGATCTACATAGTGGTTTTGAATATTTTGAATAGGATGGGTAAGAAATTTAAGTTAAAATAAGTTGACAGTCTTAGGTGCCTTATGTTTGTTTAGTGAAGCATCGTGTTTGTAAAGTTTTGTGTTAGTATCTTGAGGACATGCAAATGTTCTAAGTTGAGAGTTTCGATGTGACACGGTTTTATAGCACTTTGAATGCTTAAATTAAGGAAATTATGCAAATGTAACGACTCTTCGTGTCTTTTTTCTAAATTTGCATGCATTTTTGACATTCAAGCCTCCCATAGTGGCTATATGTCATTTAGACTTGCCAAAACTGTCGGTTCGCTTATCGGACAGTTTGTTTAGATTTTAGGCTCATTTCTCTATTTTGGAGATTTTAATGTTTAGGATATGGTCTCGAACTAAAAGTCCTAGTAGATGACCTTGGATGAGAATTCCAATATTGCCATCTACTTCAAAATATTGATTTTAGGCTAAGGGGGCCCTTGGATTAGGTCCCAAGGCTTCCAAACTCATTTTAGGCTATTGGGCAGATTATGGTCTAGGTGGTTGTTGTGAGGTACTTAGTGCCTATGGTGTCGTGTTTTGTTTCAGGGATCTTTGCCTTGCCTTGAGTGGCATGGGTAACTCTTGTAATTTGGTTTCTTAAATGAATCTTCTTATATTAGGATTATAGTGGTTTGGGACATCTGGTGATGTGTTGAATAGGGAATATAAAAGTCCCTAAGTGGGGGAGAGTATAGGGTGACTACCAGAGTTAGGGTTAAAGAAGATAAGGTAAGGTTGTTGTCATGGGAAATTGTTTGGAAGGGAATAGGTAGTGGGAAATCCTTATGGAAATGACAGAGGGTGCTAGATCTTTTGATGGATAGATCATACTACGGGTATATAAGGGGTAGGCTTGAATGTTGTTGTTTGTCGACATACCAGTAAGTTGTATTACGTACCTGAGAGGTAAGGTAAGGCTTGATTTTTTGAATTATTTTCATGGCTTTGTAGTTTTATGATTCTTGGTGTTCAATTATAGGCTGGGGGGTTTGGTTATAGTGGATGTATATGGTTTATCCATGTCTTTTACTTATGGTTCCCATATTATAATAGTGATGTAAGCAGATTGGTGTTTTGGGATAGATGTATGGAGTAAAGCTCGTTGGCCTAAGTTAACTCCTTTTAGCATTGGATAGGCTCGAACATGGAGGTGGTGTATAGTTCGACTCAATCTCTCGTAGTGATGTGTCTAGGTAAATTCTAAATCTAATTGGACTTTCCCTTTAGCATGAGTCCATTCATCTGGTAATCTATGTGTTGTGTTTGGGTGAGGCATGGATGGTCCTAGGTTGGTTGGTTCCTTTGGTTGGTATTACTATCTAAGGTTCTTTGCTCTTTTGGGGAGGTCCGACGAGGATCTTGGATGGTAAGTTCGCCAGTTGCAAACAAATATGTTATGTCTTCGGTAAAGGTTCTATGGTGGAACTAAAGGCCAGATAAATTCATTTGGGATGCGGAGGAGGACATGGAGTCAAAGTATCTACGTTGGTTCTTGGTTCTAAAAATTTATCCGTAAAGTGTGTACTCTTTAACACGTCTTTTGTTTTCTAATGTGGTTAAAGGTGAGAAAGGGTTCCTCTTGCATCTTTGTTTTCTAACTTAGTTAGAGGTCGAAATGAAGGTATTGGGGTGGAAATCGTGTTTGGTTCATATATGGTGATCTTCTTATCTTTGTTCATATCTTTGTCTCTTATTTTGGGATGAAGGAAAGTTTTATGTGCATTAATGTTTTATCTCATGCTTTTTCTTACCCTTACCCATCATTCGATGATGAATGATCTTAGTGGGGGAGACTATAACACTCCGGGAATTTGACCCCTACAAAATTTCATAAGTTTGGGGACTTTGTGACTTGGTATTACTCAAGGGTACCAATTGTACCCTTAAATATGACTCATAGGCTATCTTGAGGGTTTACTCATACCCTAGGCAATATGACTCACTAGGGTATGAATTGCATTGGAGCATATGGGTGGTGTAGTGCAAGTCGTATGGTGCATGATTATCTTGGTCATGTAAAGTCTGCCCTCGATACATTATGTGGATACTATTTGGGGTGTCACTCATACCCTTATGTACGAGTTAGGAAGATGGATTCATATAGAGATCAGTAAGAAAGGTCATGGCAAGGTTTGGGTACTATTTGGGATACCACCAATACCTTAGGGGATGGGTGGTGTGTTGGAGTTCTACCCTGGACGTGACTTATTTTAAATTTTAACCCAAGGTTAGTTTGGACATTTCCTTCTCCTAAACCCTTATGTCCTCAGGTGATATAACCTTTTGGTAGCCTTCCATAACATTTATTAAAGAATGGAAACACTACTAATGCACTCTCAAACTTATTCTTGAAGATTGGGGGCTAGGGTTTCTCAAGTATTTTTAAAAGGGCCTTAAGAGTCATGTTTCTCTTCGGAATCTTCTTGTGTAAGGAATGTACTCCTTTCTTCATTTTTATTTCCAAATAAAGGCATGTGTATTATGTTTTAAACATCGATTTGTGAATCATAAATTGGTGGTTTCCAAAATATATGTTGGGGGTCTTGATGCATATGGTTTGATATTGGTTTAAACTATGTTTTTAGATATTTTTGGTAATGGTTTTCATATGTGGTAATCTGTTGGTTATGGTTCAACAAATGGGTCTTGAATAACCATAATTATGGTGGTTTATGCATTGGTTTTGGTCTTGGTAAAGGTATGCCCTTGACATGTTTGATAAAATGCCTCAAAGAATGTTTTTACTCTATTGTTGAACTTTCATTGGGACTCTTGCTTTGTTTGGTTTAGTAATTGAACTCTAAATCATTTTGGATGGTTTAAATCTAAATCATTTTGGATGATATAAATGCTATAAATTTTTGGCGTGGTCTAAAATGATATGGAATGGTTTAAAGGGTAAACGTTTTGGTGGTCAAGGTTGCTCTATTTTGAAAACCTTCCAGGATACATGGAAATCCCTTAAGTGAATACATTAATGGAATTGGTTTAAATGGTTTGGAAAGGTAAAAGGCTTAATATTTGTTCTTTTGGGGAACATGGAAGTCCCCCAAGTGGTTTAATATGGTAAATAGAAGGGCACTAGAAATTCCCCTTAAACCTATACATAGTTGGTTATGGATAATACTTGGAAGTAAGGATTGGTATGACAATACCAATATTAATGGCCTTAGTTAATAAATGGATAATGGTTTGGTTATATTGAAATTGGTTTAAATTAGTCAATAATGGCGGAAAGTGTAGCTAAGTCATGGAAGGTGGAGGTCCTGGGGGACCAAAACTGGAAACTCATATTTGCCGATATGAGGTTGGTCTTGGTTACCATATGCATGATGTCACACTATATTTGGGTGATATAATATTCATCCCAAGGTCTTCTTCCCTAGTTGTGCGGCTACACGCACTGGGGCCCTTTCAGCTGAGAGAGCTAAACCTATATAGCCCGTGGCTAGTTTAGGACGATAAAGCTACGTAGCCCAAGTAAAGGTTTTAAAGGCATGCTAAACCCGTTACTCTTTCCCGGCATGGTTATATATATATATATATATGGTTGTATGCAACATGGATGGTTTTACTTAGTTTTATAGAAGGCATCATTTTATCCTTATCCTAAGTGCATATTAGTGTTCACCCACTAACCCATATACTACCAGTTGTATACCCATGCTATGCAGGAACTGGCCATTATACTTCTACTTAATGATTGGATCCGGGGACAGTCGATGTTGGATTGATGTGGCGAACTTCCATAGTTCAAAAGACATCTATTTTATGTCATGCTTTATTTTGGTTGTCTCTTATCTTTCATAGACTATGGTCTTTGGCTATGGTCGGGTCATTTCCCGACTAGGTACTCTTTTGTTGGTCTAGAGGCTTTGTATAGACAACTTTGGACTTGGGCATGATATGGATGATATATGTTATATATATTCTTACATTGGATTATTACAATTAGTGTTTGTTATTTGTTTCCACATTGGTTTGGTTGGTTATTAGGGGTTTGGACTTGTTTGGGTTGTTCTTGATTATAGACTTGTCCAAGAGTTACCACATGGTTGGATACGGTATCTTTTTATATGCTTGGGCTTCAGTCGACTCAAGGTATGATTTGGTGGTTTTTTTAGGTAACGCGGGCGGTTCCCAGTCCTGGTTGGACCTTGGATTGCCCATTACGACAAGGTACTGGTTTGAATCGTGTCACATTGATATAGTCCTACTAGCTTAGTTTTGTAGTTGACTCCCTAGAATGGCAATTTGGAAGTATATAGATTTGGAGCATTAATGCCTATGCATTTAGATAGTTATGATCGATCAATTCAGCCATGGTATTGAGATATTAGCTTGGTGTTGTTAAGCTTAAGTGCAACTTTTATTTTAGACTTGCCTTTGTTTAGATTTCATTTATAGGCTAGTAGAGCCTACTTTGGGATTGCCTATTTGATCTTCTCAACATCGGTTTGCTTATAGTTGATTGGTGTTTAGATGATAGCCCATGGACCACGTATTGGTTATTTTAGTTTTGACCCTTTCGATGATTTACTTTGTGGGAGTAATATACTTAAGTTGGATCCTGTATTACTTTGTTCTCAGTAAATGAGTCATCCTAGAGTGTAATATTCAGTGATGAGTTATGGTACCTCAGATTTTAAGATCTCAATTTGATTTTTATCTGAACTGGTTGCAGCATTGGCATGGATTGCATTCCTTGATTATCTATATTTGTGTGCCCAGAAAGTACCTTATGAACTTATTCTCTTGTTTGTCAGATTGACTTTCAGTTGATCAACTTTAATTCTTTGAGTTCTCTCTAGTAAGACTTTATAGGTGAGACACAAGTGATTTTTCTCCTGGCATGGAGTAGATAACATGTGCAAAAGTGTAAAAGGAGTGTATATTTTCATTTGGAGTTGGTGGTATAACTCACGACTTAGGTTGGCTTTGTCTTGCATGAGCCTTTGTTGATTTATGCAGATATAGAGGTGATATCAGTGCGTTGTGGTTCAGATATATGCGCATCAACCTTCCAGGTTCAATTTGAGTCTAGTTAGTGGTTAAGTTTAATTTTGGCTATTTAGAAGTAGAATGAGAGTACTGGTTGGAAAAGAGATACCCATGGAAAAATCCCTTGCATGTTTTCGCTCTTCATTGAGGTTATCTAGGAAGTCATATTAGGAGCATGTAGGCCCAAGATCTAGCCCGTTTAAGCTTTTGAGATTCTATATATTTTTTGACTTTCGAGGATGAAAGTCCTCTTAGTAGTAAATTGTGTAATGACCTTTCTTGTCATTATCCATATTTATGCTTATTTTCATTGTTTGAGCTTCTCCATAGTTTCCCCAAATCATTTCGGACATGCTGGGACTGACAGTTCGATTACCATGCAGTTCGTTTGGTTTTTAGAACTAATTCCCTATTTAGAAGTCTTTGCTGGTTCCAAATGGCCACCAAGCAAAAATTTCAGTGAAACAATATCGAATGCAAATTTTGATTGTGCCAACAAATTTGGAATATCGACTTTAGGCTAGGTAGAACTTTGGTTTGGATACCGCTGAACCCTAGCTCATTTTGACATATAAATTGGAAAGTTGAAAATTTGAAAGTTTAGGTGTGGGACCTAAATTTAGTTGGAACAACCTGGAAGGGAAAATCTGACTTCACCAGCGCATACGAAACATCGAATTTAGTATGGTTACATATTTTGTTTCCAAATATTGAATTTCGAATGCATCCTGAGGGATTGGCAGAGACTTGGAATCACATTCCAATTTTCAACTGTCATTTATTGCAGAAGAATACCGCGATCGTAGTAGTTTCATAGCAATCGTGATGACCGCGATCACGACAGGCGTGAGTTCGTGATTGCCCTTCCTGATGGCCTAGGAATGGTCCTTTAAATAACTATTTTGGTCGAGAATTGGCCATTTGCTCGATTGTCTTGAGACCCAAAACCCTAATAGAGAGTACAAACCTTAGAGGGAGTCTTGGGAGTAGTTGGAATAGTGGATTACTTACGTAATCATGATAAACGTCAAATATAAGGTATGAATCCTTTAATTTTAGTGTTGAATTCTTGATTTATTGGCCCAAACCCCAAATGACTTGAGGCTTGATTTTAGCCCTAAATATGGGTGATTTTCCCAAAATTCTAAAGGGATATAACTCCCTAATTGCATTTGAAGAGTGGGTTGGTCTCAAAAACTCATTTTTCGTATGTGGGACCTACTTGGGGGTTTTGGTGTTGTTTTTGGACCCAAAGCAGAATAGTGCAATATGGGTATTGTTAGACTCTTATTGATGAGTAGATTATGATTTTGTTAGTGTGATGGCATTTTGGGGTGCATGAAGTGAAGACGAGCATGTGGTGTGTGAAGTGAGATTTTGCAGTTCAGCTTTGAGATAGGCTTATGTCTACTTATCTACATAGATGAAGTGTGATATATTTATATATTACGTGTGAATTTTGATGTTAGGCTTGATATATGAGTATAATGACTTAGCCTTGATTGTTGATATTTGGGGATTAGATGAGGGTTTTGGACCCATAAGATGGTAAGTTTATAACCCTTTATAATTCTATTGCCTTCTCTCTAATTTAGATTAGCTTGTATCATAGATATGATATAATGCTAGGTGTGTGATGTGGTTTTAGTGTTGGAACCATAATTGGTATATTTGAATCTTATTGGGCTAATGTGGTAGTATTGAGATTTTAATTGGGTAGAGTTGACTTAAATGCCCTTGTTTCTAGATGAAGTACCTATCTTAGGATTAGTTATGGCTTTCTTGACATCTCGAAGTTGAACTTGATACCTTAGACTAGTTTGAGGCATAGTTTTCCTATATATGGGAATAGAGGATTAGAAGTTGGATTGTCTGGCGCACTTAAGCCAAGACTTGTGTTAGTCTTATGGACTTAGCTGCGGATATTTGGCATAGTTGAGACTAGTAAACCTTATTATAAGGTTACTTCATGGCTTGGTAAATTGATATGATTTTCCCCGTATTGTGACTTATGAGTTATGGCTAAGTTATCCTTTAGAGTAGTGATATTTGAGCCTATAGAGAAGCTACTCCCCTTTGATATGATCTTTGGCCTATAGAGATGCTATTTACTCTTAGATTGATATTAGGCCCATAGAGTGGCTAGTTCCTCTAGACTTGATACTTGACCTATAGAGATAACTTTTCTCTTAATTATGATTATAGGGCCCATAGAGATGATACTCCTCTTAAATATGATAATTGTCCTAAAGAGGTGACCTTTCTCACAATCATGATGTATTACCTATTAATAGGAGATATCTTGTAGATAAATACATTTCTATTGATATTATGCCTCATATATAAGAGATGACTATGTATATTTTGATATTATGCCTCCTGGACGAGAGATGATTATATATTTATTTATATTTGACCTCCTATGTGTGAGATTCCTCCTATATGTGAGATGATATTGGGCATGATAAGTCTTATAAACTTGTGATGGTTTATATACATGGTTATTGATATGAGTTCCGGATATGTATACGGGCCGAAGTCCATGATTATGATGTTGTGATTATTCTAGGCATATTATGGGCCAAGGGTCGTTTTATGATAGTGATTGAATATTCGAGAAGTGTTTATCATTATAAATGATGTGATTATAGTTTATGAATATGAATATATATATATATATATATATATATATATGTTTATATATACATCTCTACGGTATGGGATGGAGGAAGATGTGTTATGATGCTTACTGCTCCACTAATTGAATACTAGTTATGGCATGCATAGATTTGGTATCTTTGTGATTATTATATTCTTAAATGATCATTATAGCAAATATGTGATTTTATGATTGTTCTTCTTACTTAAGGGTTAAGCTATGTGGTAGCTAGTTGTCTATTAGGTGACTATAGTAGTCGACGGTTAGGAATCTAATGTATTAGTTAATGCATGTTTCTTAGATGAATTATGGTAGTTAATGACGGTTGATTTATGGCTAGTGATGTTGTTGGGTTTAGTATAGGTAAGGATTAATAATATTTATGACTAATCTTATGATTTTGATTAATCGATAAATGAGGAATTGCGTATTAATAAGGTTAGATAATAAGAGATGTTTGTAATAAGAGATGTCTAGTTAATAATGATGAATAGTTGATAAACAATGATTAATTGGTAAACAATGGTTAGTTAATGAATGGTGTAAGTAAATAAAAGATGTTTAGATGATAGATGGTAATGTGTTGGCTAATAATGATTAACGGCTATAGGTTGATTAATTGATAAAGATGATTAGTGGATAAATGACGATTATGGTCTAGTGATGAACCTTGGCTAGATGTTAGGTGTTGGCTGCTTAGCTAATAATAATTGCCTTCTATTCCGTGAATAAGGATTATGTGAAGGATAATGTTTAGCCTAATAATTAGAGGTCATATGATGACTAGCGAATTAGTGGTTTAATATTAATAAGTGTTGGTTTGATAATAATGAATAGTTGGTAAGTCTTGATGAGTTAGATATTCCTATGATGAGACGATTATGATTTTGAGTACACTAACAGGCCTGTAGATTACCCGCCTCCCCTTTTGGCACGTCTTGAGCCCGTGCACCTATTATATGTCTACAAATATATATATATTTATGTCATGATATATTTATACCTGGCAAGTCCGGAGGATATTGTTATGATATGTTGATACCTGGCAAGGATGAAGGATATTGTGATGATGATATTGATACCCGAAAAGCCGGAGGATACTATTATGATATGTTGATACCCAGCAAGGCCGGAGGATATTTTGATGGTGATATTGATACCAGACAAGGTCGGAGGATACTGTTATTATATATTGATACCCGACAAGGCCAGAGAATATTTTGATATTGATATTGTACTCGGCAAGGCCAAAAGATACTGTGATGAGATATTGACACCCAACAAGGCAGGAGGTTACACTGATAATAGTAATTATAATGCCAGTTATGATAAAACTGGTTATGATGATGAGATTGTGATATTGATTGTGTACTTTTCATTCATTCCTGCATGCGCAGTGCCTATCACCAGTATTTTCCTATGCCTATCATATGGTATGGGATGGTTGCATAGATATGGGTGAAAAATATATCTTGTGCTATTGTAAGTTGATTGAACATTCCGAGCCTAGGGCGATGGGGGTATGCATAGGCTCGGTGAGGTATATGCTTGTCCAAAGTAGCCGGTTATTCATGTTGTTATTGATATTGTTATTATCATTGTTATGATCATTATTATGGCTAGCTTATGATAGATTGGTCATTGATCTTGTATTGAGATTTGAGGTACGTTTTTTACCACTTCTATCTTATGATTGCACTATTATGCAAGATTATTTCATGTCTAGCCATGTGGATTACGAATTCTGAGCATGATAGCCTTAGATCCTGATAGTATTATACTGAAGTCTTAGAATGAGGATATGATATCTACGTTATGCATTGTGATGAACATATTTATATATATATATATATGTATGTATGTATGTATATCTAGCTTTATGAAGTTATGGCACTACCGTATATCCCTTCCTTCATTTGTACATATTATATATTATTTCTTTACCTTGTATATTCCTATCTATATATATATATATATATATATATATATATTCCCTCTTCATTCGTATATTGACCTGGGATACAAATTATAGAACTGATGTCTATTGATTGTGGCTGGAATATGATATTTTACCGTGATACTCCCTTAGTCTTATTATGTTTGACTCTTGGACTTAAGTAGGATACTTGTCCCTTATCATTCTCATTGACATGTTAGATGATTTCTGCACTCTTGGGTATAGTTTCCATTAAGTTTACATGTCATATATATATGCTTTATCTTTGAAGCTCAGTTGGCAGTTGCCTACTAATTACCATTCATTTGGTACTCAAACTACACTTCTTCAACCTGCGGATCCTAGTGCGGGGTATCAGCATTGATAGCTACTTCATGTAAAGCAGCCATTGTTCAAAAATTTAGAGTGAGCTCCTGACGTTTGGAGTATTACTCATATCTCTCATATGGATTAGACTAGTCTCTATATTCTATTTAGAGATGAGTTGTATCAGTGTAATTATCTTGATATTTCACTTTTGTACTCTTATTGTTGTAGAAGCTCTTGTACTGATACCACCAGGTTTTTGGAGTTTCTAATGTATTAGTCTTTACATCATTTATTCTGCATTCTTTTCCTTATATTGTTGAGTAGTCTATTACTAGCCGTTCCTTACTATAAGTTGGCTTGCCTACTGGTGGGATATGGTACGCACTATTATGACCTAAGTAATTGGGTCGTGACATCAATACCCATGTTTGGCCTGTCAACATGCACTGTCAGAGCTGGAGGCCACTTAAAATAGGCTGAAATCATAGTCAGAGGTTCTCGAGATCTCTATAGAAGTATTGGGTTTGTCGGATTCTTGATCATCCTAGTATGTGAAATACTTATCACCTCAAGTCTACTAGACATATTTAAAATCTCAAGCACACCTACCTCATCATATAACCTCTGGATCAAGCAATGGGAAGGAAGAGTGGTCATGTCCCCGAATTCTTGCTCATGCATCTAAAATTAAATCAGCGCCTCAAACTAAACCTCATATACTATCAGTAAATTTCCATCTATTGCAGCTCTATCCCATGTCAAAAGGTTGTCCCATGCAGTTGGAAACAACCGGAAGTGTACCACTATCTACTAAAACATGGCAGAAAAATAAAGAGTCGCCTTCTTAATCTCCCCCTTACCCTCAATCTAGGGGGCATCATCACCTATATTTGAAATCTGGTTGGCGATCCATCTCACCAAACCTAACCTCTACTATTTAGAATTGGTATCTCTCATGGCATGTCTATCTTGCACCAATCTCAATTGAAAGTTACACTCTGTTGTAGATGATAAAGCTACATAGTTAGTCCCAAATATAAATCGATGAATAGTCGTCACTTAAATATAAACATGAACCTCTCTCACCAAAGTGTGCTCTAACTGGGCTACTCTATACTTCTACCTCCTCTAGGTGTGACCAAAGCAACTGTGGTGGCGTAGGAAGGATAAAATTCCCAAACTAATTCCTAACTATAAGATCCCTGGGGACGAGTCACCCACCCCAACTAGTATCGCTTAAACAAAGCCTACTTCTTTTGGCATCCAAGTAGTCTAGGTTTACCTTCTTCATAGATTGAGTTATCTCATAGTATAATTATGATATTTTCCTATATATAGGGTGTGACTTAGGTGTTTGAAGTATGAATAAGAATATTTGGATTAGTTGAACCATTTAGGCTACCTTAAAACTATATATTTGGAGTAGTTCTTTTAGTTATCCATTTCTTAGGTGAATTTGGCTTTATGGATCATGTTTAGAATGGGAATGCCTTAGTTACTTAAGCTAGGTGAAATTTCCTTAGTAGTTCATATTTAGGATGGAGTTGTTCTTAGTTTCTTAAGTTAGGTGAAATTGCCTTGGCTGTTATTATTTTAGGAAGGATTGCCTTTGTTGCTCATGTTTTGGAAGAAGTGCTATCTTGGGGATGTTTATGGCTTACTTGACATCTAAAAATAAACTTAGATACCTTAGCCTAGTCTGGGGTAGAAGCTGCCTAAAATGGATATCAGGGATTATAAGTGAGCCCCTTCGCCCACCTTAGGCCAAGACTTGTGTTAGCATTGCAGACATATTCATGGGTGATATACTCTTATTAATGGTTTATTGACATTTGAGGAGATTGAATATATATGTATTGAGTATGTTGGTTGGATATTAAAAGATTGATGTTAATTTCAGGTATTTCTAATGATATTTTTTATATGATACGGCTTATATGTACATGATTATTGATACGGCTTCCAAATATGATTAATATTATGGCCTATCAACATGCTTAATGATATAAATGTTGACGTGATTAATAATTAATAGTTGCGAGATAGGATATAGATTATAGATATGATATAGCTCACAGATATTATATTGCTTATAGATATGATATGGCTCATAGATATAATATGGCTTACAGATATGATATGGATTATAGATATGATATGTCTCATAGATATGATATGGCATATAGAAATGGTTAAGGTCTTAGATATATGATTTGTAGTTTATGGATACGTATATTGAAATAACTTATGATTATGATTAATGACATGGACTATGGGCATTGTTAATGGCATGACTTAATAGATGTGGTATAGCCTATTGGGTTAGTTTATCGGCATGGCTTGTTGATATAGTACATTGATACGATTTATGAATATGAGTTCTAGTTTGAGTTTAGCAATTGATAATTATCTTGATAATATGAGTTTCGATTTGAGTGCAACAGCTAATAACGATCTTGATAATATCAGTTTCAGTCCAAGTCCAGCATTAGGAGTATGAATTAGATGGTACGGTTCAGATGTATCCCCTTGTCTATTCCATGGTACTTTTGTAATTTATGGCTATTCAGTTGCTTAGTTTCCTTGATTGTACCTTTCAGGCTTATGAAGGCATGCATTGGGTTATTTACTTTCCGCCTTCATTGGCTTATGGGGGTCAATATTGTAGTTATAATGGTATGATTTTTAGGTTGTTAGCTTATATACATTCACTTATTTATGTATAGTGGTGTCAGAGCTTATTTCTAGGTTTGCCTATTTTACCTTGACTTACATCATTCTATCTTGTATTTTATTGCATTTGTATCATGATTTAGCTCAATCAGTCAATGTACCTACTAAATACCCATTTGTTTGGTACTCATACTACACTTTTATACCTTTTTTGGGGGAGATTTGAGTACTAGTTTTTGCTGCTAATTTGGCGTTTGTGCAAGGATGAGTTCGGAGATTAGGTGAGCTCTTAGAGTCAGATTTACATTTTTTCCTTCTTTTTATCTACTGTCTAGGTTTTCATATTTAAGATAGAATGTATATGGATATTCAGTACTCATAGTTCATTTGTTGTGGCGCTTGTACGACATTATTGAGTCTTGAGATAGTTGTTGATTTCTTATCTATCTATTAGACCTTTCTGACTAATTATTGCTATTTAAGTCTTTAAATTCTTAATTTCAAACATTATGGCCATTTTCCACAAAGATAGCTCATTGCATCTTGCGCTCATTGCATCTTGCTTCAGACTATGGTTTAGCTTACCTACTAGTGAGATAGAGTATGTTCCACCATGAGTTGTTAATCGGATCATGATAAGCTTCATCTCATTTTAGAGGTGATAGACATATAAATACTTAAATTCCTAACAATGTGATCCTCATAGATAGAGTATTCAAGATATTATGAAATTGTTTAATGGATTAATGGGGGTCCATTAATGCGTTGAAGTATATTGATTAAAATCATAAACTCTTATCTATATGAATCATATGTTTGAGGCCGAGGTAAGCTTTTTATTCAGATCTTTTCAACATCTTTGTTGTAGATGACATGCTTAAAGGGAAAGTATATGTCTAAATGTAGGGGTAGTATTGCCACCTAAGAAATAGAGTAAATTAGAGTGTTATAAGGTACAAGTAGTAGGGTGATTCCAAAGCCAAAAAAAAAAAGTCATATATTTAGAATCCAAAGAGTGGGGGTTGTATCTAGAGTCGAGTACCCTTTAAGTGAGTGATAGAGGTAGTATACCCTTATGGTATTGACTAAGGTGTAGGCAGATTTGCAAAATTTATAGTAGTTAGTTGAGAAAGCGTGATTAGTTAAGATGATTTTGATTATATATTTAACATGGGAAGGAGCTCGTGGTGGCTTGTCATTGTGGCAATAAAGATCAAGTATAGATGGAGAATATAAGGATAGTGTGGTTCAGAATAGTTAGATTTAAGCTTCCCTGGTAGCTTTTGAAGAAGGAAATCCTTAATGTTTGTAGAACTATGAAGGTAGTTTAAATTTATGTATTAATAAGTAGTTGTGATGCGTCAAAGGAGAGTGTGCTAATGGATGATAATTAGATGGATTGTAAGATTAAGATTGACTATTTGATCATGAAGTTTTAGTAGATACAGCATTTCATTATTTTCATCTGGTAGTTATAAGCTATAATTACATGCGAAGTTGAATTGTTAACTTTTCTTGGCACTAGACACTAATCTTGAGTTGTGGATGGTGACTGAAGTAGAAAGAAAGATAGATTTGGGATAGTAATATTAGTTTTATGAGATTGATCTAGTAGAACTGACATGGTGTGTAGGAGAGATTAGGTTGATAATTTATGGAAGGTTTGAATGTGTAAGCATTATATATGAGGACTAAAGATGAAATAGTGAAATTATGGCTAGTTCATTAGATAAAGAAAAGCCTTAAGATTATATAAAGAAAGAGTTGTACCCATGGTAGTATGTTGTTACCCGAGGTTCTATGTTCGTAAGTTTTATGTGTTCCTATGTCACAACCCGATTTCTAAGTCACGATGGCACCTACCACATCCCACTGGTAGGTAAGCCAATACCATAACCCAGAGCTAATGGAATGGCTTACCTTGGTAGGAATTTCCAAAATGGACCCTATATAAGAACACAATATAAACAATAACATTCCACAACCTAAGACAACCGATATTCAAATACCATTCCCGTGACATGATAGTATTAGTACAAGAGCATCTTAGATTTGACAACAGGATACAACTCAAAGTCTAAAATATATTAAATAATCTCATACATTTGGCTTGGAAACAAAAGACAAAGAAAGATAGAGGGGAAAGAGGGCAACTCAAACTTCAATAGCTCACCCTATCTCTGAATGGTTAACATGGCACGATCCCAACTCAACGACGACAACTAGAACCTGGGTCTGCACCAAAAAGGAACAGAAGTGTAGTATGAGTACCAAAACGCGGGTAGTCAATAGTTATCATCGTCCAACTAAGCTAAATTATAATATAAAAATCATAGAAGGTAAGACAATAACTTAAAGTCAAGGTATAGGATCGAACCTGAATCTTTTTCGATCTCATTGTATAAAATAACTAAACTACTAGGACAATAGCATAACGTATCATATCAACATATACCATAATCATCATACAAAAGATTAATTTTTTCAGAAGTGTAAACCAAAAATTATACAATAACAACCATGTATTTACCATAATCAACACCAACCATCATTATAATACAAAGCACAAGAACCTACCACGACGTCCCATACCATCGGGAAATACACACAAAAGAACACAACAAAGAACTCAACATGGTGTCCCATACCACCGGATAGTACACACCAGATCAATCCATTAATATATCAAGGTACAACTAGACAAGCAACTCACTTACCAAGGTCTACAAACGTTATCAATACCGCAATTTAGGACAACAAAACCAATATCAACATAGCATAGTTATATAGTTACATAATCTCTATTTTATTGATGAACTCCAAGTCTAGTCTATATTAGCTAATCTCCATATCTATGAAACACTATTTTACAAGTATTATAGTTTACTAATCATCAAATAAAGTAAAGATATAAGTTACTAATGTTATTAATTATTTACCCATTACAAGGCCAATCTCTAGTTAAGATGCTCATTACATAAGTCATCAATTAGGCCATCACGGCATCGCATAGTAGATGACAATTTAACCATTCATCATACCATACTAAGTCTATTACTATAGGCATGTTACAACCTTAAGGACTAGTTTCCATATTTTAACCAATTAAGGTCCATTAACTAGTTGGCTAGGATTCTAACCTACAAGTCCTAGTAATTTATTAGAAATAGCTTGTTGTCACATAAGCCACTTTACTAAGAGAAATTTCATAACATAACCATTAATTCAAGTCAAGTAGATTTACTAGGTGTGACTTTAGTTATACACAAGATTACACATACCAATTAGCCTTAACCGAATAATAGGCATAAATTACCTCTAGTTACCGATTAGAGTCGACGAGGGTCACACCTCTGCTTTAGTGGTTGATGACAAAGAATGAGTATCAATTACCAAGGAAGACATCATGTCTCGAGTACACAAATGGTTTATCCACACATAGCATAACCTCACATATATATATATGCACTTATATAAAGATGCCCCACGCGGCATCATCATAATATCATTACCTCTTAATGATTCACCGGGTATAATCATAACATCAACTTATCCTCCAGATTCATTAGGTATTACCATAATATCGCTACCTCTTCCGGGTTCACTGGGTATCGTCATAACATCAAGATATCCTCTGGGTTCACCGGGCATTATCATAACATCATTAACACTTTCGGAGTCACTAGGTCTCATCATAAAATCAACATATCCTCGGAATTACTGGGCATCATCATCATGATGGCATCTACCACATCCTACTGGTAGGTAAGTTGATACTGTAACACGGGGCTAATGCATTGAGTTATCTTGGTAAGAATGTCCAACATGGACCCTATATAATAACACAATATAAACAATAACATTCCACAACCTAAGACAACAAATATTCAAATAGAATTCCCATGGCCTGATAGTATTAGTACAAAAGCATCTAGATTTGTGCATAGGAATTTACAACTCAAAGTCTAAATGTCTTAAATAATCTCATACATTTGTCTCAAAAACAAAAGACAAAAAAGATAGAGGGGAAAGAGGGAAACTAAAACTCCAAGAGTTCACCCTATCTCTAAATGGTCGATACGACACGATCCCGACTCAACGACGACAACTAGAACCTGAGCCTACACCAAAAAAGTAAAGAAGTGTAGTATGAGTAATAAAACATGGGTACACAGTAGGAATCATCGGTCGACTAAGCTAAATTATAATATAAAGACGATATAAGGTAACACAATAACTTAAACTCAAGGTATAGGATCGAACCTAAATCCTTTTTGATATCATTATAAAAAATAACTAAACTACTAGAACAATAACATAACGTATCATATCAACATATACCATAATCATCATACAAAAGAGTAATGATTTCAAAAGAGTAAAGCCACATATATACAATACAACCATGCATTTACCATAATCAACATCAACCATCATTAGAGTATAAAGCACAAAAACATACCACGAAGTCCTATATCGCCAGGAAGTACATTCAAAAGAAGACTACAAAGAACTCGACATGGTGTCCCATACCACCGGAGAGTACAACCAAGATCAATCCATCAATATATCAAGGCACAACTACATAAGAAACTCACGAAAGATGCGAGGTGCATATTCCCGCCATGTCCTCTCACCAAGGTCTACAAACATTAACGATACCGTAATTTAGCACAACGAAATTAATATCACTGCATAGTTATATAGTTACTTAATCTCTATTTTACTGGTGAACTCTAAGTCTACTCTATGTTAGCTAATCTCCATATCCATAAAGCACTAGTTTACAAGTCTTATTGTTTACTAGTCATCAAATAAGGAAAAGATATAAGTTACCTATGCTATTAATTATTTACCTATCACAAGGCCATTATCTTGTTAGGATTCTTATTATATAAGTCATCAATTAGGCCATTACGGCTTCACATACTAAATGACAGCTTAACCATTCATAAGACCATACTAAGTCTATTACTATAGGCATTTTACAACCTTAAGCACTAGTTTCCATATTTTAACCAAGTAAGGTCCATCAACTCGTTTTCTAGGATTCTAACTTACAAGTCATAGTAATTTATTAGAAACAACTAGTTGTCACATAAGCTACTTTACTAGACAAAATTCCTTAACCATTAATTCAAGTCAAGTAGATTTACTAGGTGAGCTTTTGGTGCTACATAAGATTACACATAACAATTCGCCTTAACCCAATAATAGGCACAAATTACCTCTAGTTACCGATTATAGTCGACGAGGGTTATACCTCCTATTTAGTGGTTAATGACGAAGAATGAGTATCAATTAACAAGGAAGACATCATGTATCGAGTACAACAATGGTTTATCCACACATGGCATAACCTCACATATATATATGTAGTTATATAAGTTTCCCCACACGGCATCATAACATCATTACCTCTTTCAGATTCATCGATTATTATTATAACATCAATATATCTTTTAGATTCATTCGGTATCATTATAACATCATTACCTCTAGATGATTCACTGGGTATTATCATAACATCGACATATCCTCTGGGTTCACCGGGCATCATCATAACTTCATTACCTATTTTGGATTCATCAGGTATCACCATAACATTAACATATCCTTCGGATTCACCGGGAATCATAATAACATCCTTACCTTTTGTTTAGATTAACCAGGTATCATCATTACTCAACATGTCCTCTGGATTCATCGGGCATCATCATAACATCATTGCCTCTTTCAGATTTATCGGGTATTATCATACAATTACACACTCCCCCAAGACAACAACATACATCCAAATACATAGCAAAATCAATAAACATACACAAGTTCACAATAATAAGATAATAGGTATGTAAGATACATATACCATCCTACTTTACTGTTAATTTTACCATATAATAAGAGTATTAGTATGAGCATGAACATTCATATGTTTTACATAATCACCACCTTTACAAGGATATCTATATCATGACTACAAGATAACAAATCAAGTATACACATTATCTAACCATCGACCATAAGCATAATCCGACAATAGAGTTTAACTAAAAGAATCTTAACAACATAATTTAGATGTTCATCAAGTATCTAGGTCTCTAAGGGGTTTAATAGTTCAAGCTTAAGGAGGGTCAAATCCCTCTCCTAAATCCTAAGAATGCCAAAGTTTGCTATTATAAGACTAACTTCTACCTTTTATTAGGCTAAGTGCTATTATAAGACTAACTTCTACCTTTTATTAGGCTAAGTTATCTAAATCACACCATAAGGTCTTATCAATCCTTACTAAGCCTATAGGGGAAGTCTTCTTCAAGTAATTTTTCTAAATCAACCCAACACCAAGGTTATTTCCTAAATAAGCAATACACAGGTCGACATACCCTTAGGGTTAAGGAGCAACATCATTCTCATCTATTACAGCAACTAAAGTGTTCTCCTACTATTCATGAGACTACTAGCAGAACTATCCAAGGTTCTAGGCTAAGGGTCAAGCATCACCCTTTGCAAGTTCAATAACCTATAAGAGTCAACTAATCCAAAATATCACGATTTAACCATTTATCATATAATACCCTCCCAATATCACAAGATATCAATAATTATACTACAATAAAGCTCAATCTGACTACAAGAAAGCCTAACTACCTTGAGTCCAAGCAACTCGTGAACCAACAAACTTTGCCTTTCATTTTCTTGAAGCTTTTTATCCATGAGCCAAGATATCCATAATACACTCGCAGCATTACTACAAGGATAAGAATACCCATTATGGCACTATTGTGCCATGGGTTCAAAAATGACACCAAACCCCACGTGGGTTCCACCTTCGGAAAATGAGTTTTCAAAACCAACAAATTGTTCAACTGTTATTAGGGAGTTATAACCCTTAAGAAATTTGAGTAAATCAATCACATTTGTGGCTATAATTTAGCCTCAAGGACTTAGGGGTTTTCGTTCTAGAAGTCACAAATTTAACACCAACTAGAAGGAATCTTACCTTAGATTTGTAGCAAGATTTGATTTCACAAATTATTTAAGCTCCTAATCAACCCACAAGACTCACTTTGAAGATTTTATACTCCAGTAGGGTTTGTATCTTAATGGGGAGGCACAAAATGGCCAATGTTTTGGGCAAGACAACACTTAAATAGGTTCGATCCAGGTCTCGGGTAGCGCAGTAGCACCCTCCATCTTGCAGTGGTCAGGGCACAATGTTCACAGCTAGACCTCCTTGGTCACATCATCTCTTCTATGCCAAGCATGGCTGAAGCTTTGAACTTGGTTTCAGGCTATGACCAATTCCTTGAGATGCATTTAGAGTCTGTTTTGAGTAAATAAAATATGTAACCACATGGATTTTGATGTTCCAGACACGCTGGTGAAGTCAGATTTCTCACTTAAGGTCATTTTACTAGATTTTTTGCTTAGTGACCAATTAGGAGCAATAATGACTTTAAATTGAGAAATTAGTTCTAAAAAACAAATGAACTGCCAAGTAACTGATCTATCAATTCCAGCAAGTCACTAATGACTTGGCGCGGCTATGGATAAGCCCTATCAGCAAAATAAGAAAGAATACGGATAGTGACATGAAAGGTCATTATATCATAGTTAGTGACCTTCGGTTATTTTATATGGAAAAGACTATGTAGGTATTATATAGTATTTTTTAGAGCTGAATTAAGGGAATTATAAATTAAGATAGACGATGCTAAGCCCTTAGTATAGTTTTAAATTCCATTGAATTGGGTGGATATGTTTTAAGAGGTGTGATGCTGGTAGACTAAGAAGAAAAGGTCAGATTATTAATTATTAGAGGAAGTGGATAGTACACCAATGAGAGTGTTGTTATTAGGTAATGATTATAGAGGATAAAGATAGTTAAGAGTATTATTCCTGAAATGAATGTCCTTGAAAGAAACTAGTATCTTCCTATTATAGATTAATAGATTGAGTTTAGCATTCATTTGTACATTGATGCCCCTCTTTATTGAGTATTGTACTTATAGATTTATTTAGAGAATAGGTCCTCGGACCTAGGATAGTGACCTTTGAGCTAAGGGGTAGATTATGAGGTGTTGAAATAAGGTAGGTCTTGAGATTCTACTTGTGATAAGTTTCATAAAAGAGTTATGATGCATGACATAACAATTTATTCTTATTCTTCCATATTTCTCATACTTCAATCAAGAAGTCACTATCTTTATGGCTTATATATTCATGGAATGCTAATATCTATTGCCCAAATTCTTTATAAACTCATGGTCATGCTCTAACCCTTGAACCAGAAGCAATATAGCCTACCAACAATCTAACTTTTTATCTCTAAGATTCTAGGGATCCAAGTTCTATGGTATGATACTTATGATCCATGGACCCATCTCTAACATTATACTCAGCCCTAAGAAAATATTCTTTGCTATATATTACAAACTTGTATTATTTCATGTCTAAGCCCATAACGACATTCTAATCATGCTTTATATGATTGAAATATTAAGTATTCTTTGCCTATTATTCCATACATTAATTCTTAAGCCCGAATAAGCATCATGGTTACAATAAGTATAGGTCATGATTACACTATATATCTCTTATTTTACATCTTCACTCTTTGAAGTCCCATATCAACAAAACACAGTAAAGGTGTTGGGTAAATAAGTAAGAAGCCTTTACTCTCTAGTGACACATTTGAAAATCATGTGGTAGGAATTAAGCATATAATATCACTAGTGGGTTGGATAGATACAAATAATATTAGAGCCATTCATATGTCAGCTTTGTATATGTAGGCTAGAGTTCAAACTTTGATTAGGCAAAACCCAGTAAAGTGGGGCAAACCTCAATCTTGAGTCAAGGTAAGTCTTATACGATGGGGAAAACCTTAGCCAAGATGTTGAGTTCATAAAAGGGGGTGTAAGCGACACCCCAACATAGGATAAGAAGTCCCATATTAGAAAAACATATGACAGTTCTTGGGTATATAAGAAGTCCTTACTCCCTAGTGATGCCTTTTAAAGCCATACAAGTTTAGGCCCAGAGTAGATAACATCACTAGCGGCTTGGGTCTTTGCATGCAACTATTGGAACTCCTCTCTCATATTATCCACTTTAGTTTGAAGTGTAATTATAGCATCATTCTCCTTCCTCCATTCAACCGCAGACAATCTAATATCAAAGTCCTACATCTGCTTCTACATAGGATCTAAAACCTTGTCAATGGATTACTTAATAAACATTGGAATGTCAATAACTTACCAACTTAATCTACTATTATTTTTAGAGTCATGTTATTTGCATGAAATATATAGTAGAACTGGCATGTTATGGTGTCCTAGATAGAAGTTGTCAAGGAAGAAATGGTACAATAGGAGTGGAACCTGAAGTCAAATTTCTTGGTACTATAGTAGTAGGAGTAGTAGGATCACTAGAGGCAACAAGAGTGATAGTGCTAATGTCAAGGCTATCCATTTCCCCCATAAAGAACTCGGTATCGCAAAGATCTTTTGTCACGACCCAAACCAGGGCCTAGACATAATGGGCATCCCAAGCCCAACTAGGATCGAGGACTGCCCTTTTTACCCAACCCAACTACCTTATGCAGCCTTAGATGAGCTGTATTTTGAGCATATAATAAGATTGTGTAAATGCTCTCATGAAAACTCTGGGATAGGGTCACTACTATGACTGACCCAATCGAGTCCACCCACACCAAACCAACCATCCAACCATGGCAAACCAAACAAAAGAGGATAATAAAACATAATATGATAATCAATCCTAAAATATAATAGGATGCAATAGTGACAGATTATGTCTGATGATGCCAGCCTCCCATCTTATTCTAATTCCAAGGCCAACACCAATACCAATCCCACCTATACCAACCTCCAGAAGTAACACAAAGCCTCTAACAAAAGAGTAAAAAAATTTGGGTGGGACATACCCCCAACTATGCCCAAAACCAATATCCAAATTAAAGTCAAAATGTCTAACAATATCGATAACATGAAATGATGCATTCCAAAAGAATGGAAGATTACCACTTCAGTCCACTTATTATCCCCGAATCAATCACTATGTTGGAGGAGTTGAACGGTTGTTCCTGTATAACATGGGTATATAGCTTCCAGTGGACAGGCTAGCGAATGACTGCTAGCATGAAACTCAGGGTAAGGATAAAATAATGCTTATTATAAAACCAAGTAAAATCATCCAAAATGCATACAACCATACATATATATAAGTGTCGAAAAAGGGAATAGGGTTTAACATGCCTTTAAACCCTTTACCTGGGTTGTGTAGCTTGGCCGTCCTAACAACCTATGAGTGATATGGGTTCAGCTTCCTCTGCTAAAAGGGCCACAGTGTGAGTAGTTGCATGACCAAAAAATATCCCATGGGATGACTATTACATCCCCTAATATAAAATGTGACACACACACATGGTAATCAAGACCCCTCATATCAGCAAATATTAGTTTCCAATTTTGGTACCACCAAGACCGCCACTTTCGACAGCCTTGCTACACACCCCACCATTAATGCCTAATTAAAATAATTTCCAAATAGTCAAACCAATCCATTTACCATTTTATTAATCAAGGCTAATATCAATGGTATCGTCATACCACCCTATTACTTGTAAGCAATATCCATAGCCAAACTATTGAAGATAAGGGGACCTTCAAGTTCCCTTCCATATACTATATAAAACCACTTGGGGGACTTCCATGTTCCCCACAAGCATAATCATTTAGCCTTTAGCCTTTTCAAAACCATTTAAATCATGTAATGATTTATTATATAAGTTGAAAACAAGCAATAGTTCCATTAAAAGAAGTCAATACAATAAACATACCTTTATAAGTATTTTATCAAACACCTTAGGGGCATAATATAGCCAAAACCAATTTCAAAGACCATTAAACCATTACCATGCAATCCAATTATCCAAAATCACCATTAATACATATAAAAGCATAATTAAAACCTTGGGAAACTATATCCAAGAATTTAATATAAAAAACCCTAAATAATAGTTGAAATTCATAATCATGAGATAGTAAGACCATAAAATAAATCATATAAACCATGCCTTTAGTTGAAATTAAAATGAAGGAAGAAAATAATGCCTTAAACCAAGAAAGATGACAGAAGAAAATCACCAAAGCAAGCCCCAAAGCAATCCCTTAGTTGAAACCCTAGCTTCATTTCCCCAAAAGCTCCTGAGACAATTATTTTATGTTTAGGAATAGTTTCTAAGTGTTAATGAATAGAATAATAGGTTAAATAACCTCTTAAGTGTAATATAAGTCATGGGTTCTAATTAGGGTAAGTAGGAAAATGTCCAGAATACCCCTACTTAAGTTACAAAAAAACCCATCCCAGGGATACTACTAACCCTTTCGAGTCATATCCTTCCATACGATGGGTTTCCATCACTCGTATCTAAGCCTCAATCCTTAGTTCAAACACTATCCAGTATACGATGCCTCCAACTAAGTCGTAACCATAGCATACAATCTTTACCTATTACTCTTTCCCTGGCAGAATGAAATACCAGGAGGATCAAATATTGTCCACTATAGGAGTCCCTAATACGACTTATACCAAGCCTTACGATTCATACTCCTTAGTCATAACCATTCAAGTGACCAAAACCATCCCTCCAACTAACAATAGTCAGCATATGACAAGACCATACCACTCATAACCCAGTATATAGATCATAACCTTGAGTCATATTAGGTTCAAAGAACGAGAATTCCAGGAAATTTTCAAAGGCCAAAACCCAAGATGTAACATTATCCCCCACTAGGAACATTCATCCCCGAATGACAGACAAGGTAGGGGTAACCACACACAGAGTCATTTGAATTATCAAACATATTCCTAAGCTTATCAAAGTTCGAAAACAAAGAGGCAAAGATATCAATCTTTCCTTTAACAAACTCAGAAAATAAGGATGTCTTCAAGAACACATACCTTCCGCATGAATCTCAGGAGCAAAAAACAGATGTGGATACTTGGACTTTATGTCCTCTTCCACTTCCTACGTAGCTTCTTTCACTTTGTGGTTCCTCCATAAAACCTTAACCAAAGCCACATCCTTGGTCCGCAACTGATGAACTTGCCTATCTAATATCTTAACTAGGACTTCTTGATAAGATAAAGAATCTGAGATATCTAACCCTTCCAAAGTAATAATTGAATAAGGATCACCAATGCACTTTCTCAACATAAAAAATAAAATACCGGATAAACTAAACATAAGCTAGATGGTAACTCCAACTAGTAAGCAACATTACCAACTCTCCACAAAATCACATAAGGACCAATAAACTAAGGACTGAGCTTTTTGTTCTTGCCTAACCGCATAGCTCCCTTCATTGGAGATACCATAAGGAACATCTTATCCCCGACCTCAAACTCCAAGTCTCTACGCCTAACATCTGCGTAAGACTTTTGGCCACTCTAGGTAGCATTAAGCCTATCCTGAATCACCTCCACCTTCTCCATAGCTTGATAGGAAAAATCAGGACCAAATATATCTACCTTACCAATCTAAAACCACCTAATAGGAGATCTACATCTCCTACCATACAACTCTTTAAAAGGAGCCATACCGATACTAGAATAATAGCTATTATTGTAAGCAAACTCTATCAATGGTAGAAGCTCAACCCAATTGCCACCATAGTCAATCACTCATGCTTGAAACATATCTTTTAATGTCTGAATAGTTCTCTCCAATTGCCCATCCGATTGGGAATGAAAAGCAATACTCAAACTAATATTAGTCCCCAACCCTTTCTAGAAAGACCGCCAAAAGTATGATGTAAACTACATACCAAAATTAGAAATAATCGATATAGGAACCCCATATAGCTTCACAATCTCCTAAAGGTAAAGCTTCACATAATCCTCGACCAAAAAAGTAGTCCTTAAAAAGTGTGCAGAATTTATCACCCTATCCACGATAAGCGAAATAAAATCAAATTAGTTCTAAGACAGAGGAAGACCGGTAACGAAATCTATATTAATTACTTTCCACTTCCATTTAGCAAACTTAATTTCTTGATTCAATCCACCAGGACTTATGTGCTTAATCTTAACCTGTTGACACACCATGCACTTGGCTTTAAAATCTGCCATATATCTTTTTATGTAATTCCACCAATAGATCTCCTTGAGATCATGATATATATTTATTGAATTAGGATAAATAATAAAGCATGACTCATGCACCTCAGCCAAAATCCTCTACCGTAACCTGTTGACATTAGGAACACACAACCTTTCTTAGCACCATAAAGTACCTTTTTCCCACTAACTTCACTCTTAATTATCATCAAGACAGGATCCAGCACTTACTTCTCCTTAATCTCCGTACCAAGAGACAATTGAAATGCTTCTTGCACTATCATACCACTATCCTTAAAGCCCAAAAGAGAAACTCCAAGATTGGTCAAGTGGTGAATATCCTTCACAACTTCTTGTTTTTCCTCCTCTACATGAGCCAAACTCTCTATAGATAACTTGCTAATAGCATCAGCAACCATATTAGCCTTACTTGGGTTATAGTGAAGACTCATATCATAATCTTGGAGAAGATCAAGCCATCCTCTCTACCTAAGATTAAGATCTTTCTGAGTGAATATGTACTGAAGACTCTTGTGATCAAAAAACATATCCACATGAACACCATAAAAATAATATCGCCATATTTTCAATGCAAACATAACTGCCAACAACTCCAAATCATAAGGTGGATAATTTCTCTCATGCATCTTCAACTGCCTAGAAGCATAGGCAATCACCTTTCCATGCTGCATCAACACATAAAAAAGACCCACACGGGAAGGATTGCAATACAAAATAAATGCATCATTTCCCTTTGGAAAAGTTAGGATTAGGGCCAAAGTCAAATTATCCTTCAACTTCTCAAAACTCTCTTCATAAGAATCTGACCAAGAAAACTTATCCTTCTTCTAAGTAAACTTACTTAGAGAAGATGATATCATATAAAAGCTTTCCATAAACCATATATAATACTTAGTCAAACCCAAAAAGCTCTAGATATTAGATGGAGTCATGGACCAAGGCCACTCTATCACCACAACAACCTTCTGCAGAACCACTTTGATCCCTTCATAGGAAATTATATGTCCAACAAAAGTCACTGCATTCAACCAAAATTCATACTTAGAGAACTTATGTAACATCCCGTATTTTGGGCTACAATATAGACCATGAGTCGGATGCGTTGATAATCCTGAAGCCATAAATCCTATGCCAATATGGCATATTAATTATTTTTGTATTATGTGAATCCATTCAAGCTTGAATTTAGACCATATAGGTCCTTTGACTCAAGGAAAAGTTGAAAACTACTTCGATCGATGAAGTTTAAGTGGACATTATAATTTGTTCCAAATTCTATCAACCATGACTCTTTGTATATGACGAATTAGAGAGACTACTATGCGTAAAATAATAGATTTTCGAGTTAGCTTTCCAATGATACCAATTTTGCTAAAATCTAGCACCCGAGCAAGAAGTTATGGCCTTTTAAAGTAGAATGCGTCGCCTAACAGATTGCGCATGGCCACTGGAAAGCATATGCGATAGCATATACAGTTATGTAAACATAGGCGATAGCATATACAGCTATGTAAACATAGGCGATAGCATAGGTTTCACCTATATAAACATAAGAGATAGCGTAGGCGGCACCTATGTAAACATAGGCGATAGCATAGGCGGCGCCTATGTAAACATAGGCGATATCATATGCGGCACCTATGTAAGGGTTTCAAGTGACTTAAACACTCCTTTTTTTGGGCAAAATGATCTTTTTCCAACCCTTATTCAGCCATAAACATGAAATTCAGTCCCCAATTCTCCAAAATACATCCACATTCATATAAAAATTCTCAAGAACACTCCTAAGGGCTTCAAACTAAAAACCCAAATAAATCAAGATTCAACTGGGGGTTTTCAAAATCAATTAGAGATTCGGAATCCCTTATCCATAGTCTTCAAGAAGCGCCCATTATTTTCCGAAATAGATGTACGCGGGGTTTTCCTAAAATATCATGGGCATAGAAAAATCATGTTTTAGAATGGGATTTTTGAATCTATGTATGTATTCATGTATTAAATGTTTTAACATAATTATTTTGATTTTTTGACCTTCCCCAAAGTGATTTGAGAATATGAATGTATGAAACCATGTATTTAAGAATGAATTCTTGTTGAGAGTATGATTTTTGGTGAATTCCCTATTATTATGAATTTTTCAGATTTCTCATAGCATATTAATTTTTTTGCAATGCATCTTTAAAAAGAACTATATGAAATGATTGAACTCTTGTTATGATTTAAAGGTGGTTTTAAAATCACTAAAGAGAGAATCTAGCATGAATGTTTAATGTTCATAATGCATGTAATGAAAGAGTGCATGGATTTGATAAAGGCACTAGACCACCATATGTTAATAAAGTTTTTGCATGATTTTGACTTGAGTTTCAAAACACAAAATCTTCTATATCAATTGCATGTTTTTAGTGGTCTAAATTATGCTTTGAATGAAAGATTTATCTTAATGTATTATGGTTCAAAAATCATGACTTGCAAGTCTTGGTATGACGATACCAATTTAGACCAATGACATATCAGACTCAGACTATCAAACATTTTAGAATATCATGACTCTAGACATTCAGAATGTTACATGTACAGAGAAGGTTAAAAATGGGCATACAGAGATGTTAGGTGGTTCCCTGAAGAGGGTTTGAGTTCAAGTAACTCATTGTCTAAAACTATGGTTTTCTGACCCGAGTATATTATTATACGCTGACTTAAATATCGTGTGGCATATCATATTCAGGAACTCCAACTTTTCTGGCATACTCGGGTTAGAGGCTTCCCCATCGAGTCAATGGTGTATTCCATATTGCCCGTGGAATATCAGACTTGTAGGGCATACCACCTAACTCAGAAGTAATACATAGATCAGAGAATGAGATTTACAGACATGTTACATATTTTTAGAAGATGCCCATGATTTTTCAGAACTTATTTTATGCATAATGTTTGATGAAAATTTTCTCTCATGTATTATATATATATAAGTTCAATTACTCTATTTTAGATTACTTCACGTGCCAGTACAATTGTGTTGACCCCCACTTCTAGGTTCTGAGGCACAGTCTAGGGATCTAGATAAATAGTAGAGATTTCAGATCACAGACTGGAGTTTGCAGTGGTGAGCCTTCTATGATTCAGAAGGCCTAATTATTTCATATTACTACTATTAGTTAGGTTTTGGTCTACTGGGGGCCTTGTCCCAGCTTTCAGACAACTTTGATTAGTTCATGGTAGAGATTTCACAGACTGAGTCAGACATTATTTTTTAGATTTAGTTTTTAGTATTATGATCACATTCAGATTGACCATGTTTTCGTATTATATTTCTTTTTCTGCATTACCTTTATCATATAAATTATGTGCATGATTACCAGATAGATAGAGAAGGGTATTTTGGGCCTTCATGGTTTAGGATGCTAGTCATGGCTAGGGCCCTGGCTCAAGTCATGACAAACTTGGTATCAGAGCACGGTTCATAGTCCCAGGGTGTCTGCATAATTACATCGGTTAGAGTCTTGGTTATGGGTGTGTAGCGCACCACACTTATAAGCAAGAGGCTACTAGGTGTTTAGGAAATGTTTCCCTTTTTTGTGATTTAGTTCTTGCTTTAGAGTCTGAACTGTCCCCTAATCAATGATCTCTTGTATTATAGAAACACAGTTATGCCTCCACGTCATATCATCGATTAGAATGCTCAGGCCGATGAGGTTCGTCCCACCCATGGGATGCAGAACCATAATAGAGCTCACTCTCTAGAACTTATCCATACTCCGAGAGTCCCTCCAGTCCCGACCACTCTACTTTGGGCTTCGCGGATTGATGACAACTATCTCTCAACTGCTCAGAGAGATATTTCAAATACAGAATTCAGATGGACTATTCATATGCTGACATAGTTGGTATCTAACCAGGCTCAATAATCAGAAGATGTTGGGTCTATATCTGTTATATCTGAGGCTACCAGGGTCGGTCATTTCATGAAAATAAACGCACCTAAGTTCAGTGGCACCAAGGTAGAGGAAGATCCATAGGAGTTTGTGGATGAGATGGAAAAGAGCTTTAAGGTAATGCATATGGATGAGATTGAAGGGGTGGAACTAGCAACTTATCAGCTTAAGGATGTTGCGAATCAGTGGTATGCAGACTAGGTGGATGCAAAAGGTGAGAGTCCTGAGCTAACAGTTTTGGGCGAATTTGTGGAAGTTTTCCTTGATCGATTCTTTCCTTTGGAGTTGAGAGAGGCCAAAGTAGAAGATTTTATGAATTTGAAATAGGGTAGTATGAGTGTTTAGGAGTACACTTTGAAGCTTAATAAACTAGCCCGCTATACACCAAAGTTTACTAGTAATATGAGAGCCCAGATGAGAAAATTTGCATCCAGCCTTTCTGATAACCTGGTGCTTGAGTGTCAGGGGCAATGTTGAATAAGGAGTTAGACTTTGCTAGGCTGAACATTCATACACAGCAGGTAAAAGAGAAAAAAAAAAGATCTTTGAAGCTAGGGAGGTGGAAAGACAAGCGAAAAGAGCCATATCAGCCGACTAGAGTCACAGTCAGCCTTAGGGCAGTAAGTAGGGAAATAAATGGCAGAAAAAGAAGAATTGGGGTAATGCGCAGTCTACTTCCAGTTCCCAAGTACCCCGACAACCAGCAGACAGACGATCTCAAAGTTTTGAGACTAACCATAGAACAAGAGCTCAGGATACTCAGTCACAGGGTAGTGTGGCTCAGCAGTATCATAATTTTTTGCTGTGTGAGACTGATTTGTACTTTATATGGTCAGCCGGGTCACTTTCAGAGGGAATATCCATCTTCTAGAAAGAATGTTGGTGGTGCACAATCTTAGAAAATTCTTCAGCACCACCCCTACCTCAGAAGGGCACCACATCAACTGTTGGGAACAGTCGCAACCGTTTATATGCTTTGACCAACCGCCAGGAGGCGAAACCTTCCCCAGATGTTGTTATCGGTACGTTACATATCTTTTCCCATGATGTGCATGTGTTACTTGATCCTAGGTCTACTTTATCCTCCATGACCCCTTTTGTGGCTGTTGGTTTTGGGTTTGAGCCTAGTGTGATTTCTAAACCCTTTTTATTTCCACCCCAATGGGGGGTTCTATTATTGGTAGGAGAGTGTACAGGGGTTGTGTTGTGACTGTTGGTAGCCGGGATATGTTAGCAGATCTCACAGAGTTAGATATAGTTACTTTTGATGCTATCTTAGGAATGGATTGGCTCCATTCGTGCTATGCCACATTAGATTGTAGGACTTGAAGGGTTATTTTTTCTTTCTCGAATGAACCAGTGATAGAGTGGGAAGGACATTCTTTAGCACCTAGAGGGCACTTTATATCTTATCTTAGAGCCCGCAAACTCATTTCTAAAGGTTGCTTATACCACCTTTTTTGAGTTTAGGACTCCAATGCCGACAGTCTTCCACTTTAATTTGTTCCCGTAGTAAAAGAATTCCCATAAGTCTTTCCAAATGATCTTCCAGGAATACCACCTGATAGGGAGATTGAGTTTGGTATTGATGTGTTTTCAGACACTCATCCTATTTCTATTCCGCCATATAGAATAGCTCCTGCATAACTAAAAGAGTTGAAAGAATAGTTAGTAGATCTCCTAGATAAGGGTTTTATATGCTCCACTGTGTCTCCTTGGGACGTGCCTATACTTTTTGTGGGAAAAAAAATGGTTCCCTTCGTATGTGCATAGACTACCGTCAGCTGAATAAGGTCATGATTAAAAATAAATATCCTCTTCCTAGGATTGACGACCTTTTTGACCAGCTTCAGGGTGCCAAGTATTTTTCAAAAATAGACCTTCATTCGGGTTATCATTAGTTGAAAGTTAGGGAGTCAGACATACCCAAGACAGCCTTACGAGCCCGATATGGTCCCTATGAATTTTAATTTATGTCCTTCGGGTTAACTAATGCCCCTGCAGCCTTCATGGATCTTATGAATAGAGTATTCCATCAGTTTCTTGACTTGTTCATCATTGTATTTATTTATGATATCCTGATCTATTCTAAGAGTAAAGAGGATCACGCCAATCATCTCCGAATTATTCTTCAGACCCTTAAGCATCATCAATTCTATGCCAAATTTTCTAAGTGTGAATTCTGGTTAGATGTTATTGCCTTCTTAGGGAATATTGTGTCCATTGATGGGATAAGAGTGGATCCCCAGAAAGTTGAAGCAGTGAGAAAATAGCCCAGACCCACGACTCCAACCGATATTCGGAGCTTCTTGGGTTTGGTGGGGTATTAAAGAAGGTTCGTAGAGAGTTTTTCTTCCATAGCTACTCCACTCACTAAATTGACTCAGAAAAAGGTGAAGTTTGTGTGGTCTGATCTGTGTGAGAATAGTTTTGAGAATTTGAAAGACAAACTGACCACTGCTCTTATTTTGACCCTTCCCGAGGGTGTAGATGGCTTTGTGGTATACTGTGATGCGTCCCGTATGGGACTTGGTTGTGTGTTGATGCAGCATGGTAAGGTAGTGGCTTATGCATCTAGGCATTTAAAGGTGCACGAACGAAACTACCCCACCCATGATTTGGAGTTAGCAGTTATGGTGTTTGCACTTAAGAATTGGTGGCACTACTTGTATAGTGTTCACGTTGATATCTTTACTGACCACAAGAGTCTGCAGTATATTTTCTCGTAGAAAGAATTAAACCTCAGGCAGTGGCGCTGGTGGAGCTTTTGAAAGACTATGATATGAGCCTGCATTACCATCCGGGAAAGGCAAATATTATAGCCGACGCCCTCAGCAAATTGTCTATAGGCAGCCTTTCTCATGTAGAAGAAGGAAAGAAAGAGATGGTGAAGGATATTCACCGCCTTGCAAATTTGGGAGTGCAACTCTTAGATTCCAAAGATGGAGGGGTAATTGTTCATGAGTTAGATAAGTCATCCCTTTGTGCTAAAGTTAAGGAGAAGCAGGTTGAAGATCCCATCTTGATGCAAATCAAGAAAGATGTGGGTCAACAAAAGGTTATGTCATTTGAAATTGGTGGTGATGGTATTCTGAGAATTCAGGGTAGGTTGTGCATTTTGAATGTTGATGGACTGCGGGAAAGAATCCTTGATGACGCACACACTTTGAGGTATGTCGTTCACCCAGGATCTACTAAGATGTACCATGATCTGAAAACCTTGTATTGGTGGAATAACATAAAACATGATGTAGCTGATTTTGTGTCCAAGTATTTAAACTGTCAACAAGTGAAGGTAGAACACATAAGGCCAGGTGGTACTTCCCAAGAGATAGCCCTGCCTTTATGGAGGTGGGAGATGATAAACATGGACTTCATTATAGGACTTCCGACATCCTGAAACCAGTATGATTCTAGATGGGTGATTGTAGATCGATTGAAAAACTCTGTCCACTTTTTCCCTGTGAGGACTAATTATTCAGGAGAGGGTTATGCTAAGATTTACATTGAGGAGATAGTTTGGCTGCATGGGGCACCAGTGTCCATTATATCCGATAGAGGTACGCAGTTTTCATCTCAGTTCTAGAGATCTTTTCAGAAGGGTTTAGGTACACAAGTGAATTTGAGCACAGCTTTCCATCCTCAGACGGATGGGCAAGCTGAGCGTACCATTCATACCCTCGAGGATATGTTGAGGGCATGTGTCATTTATTTCAAAGGTAGTTGGGTAGATCGCCTACCACTGATTGAATTTGCTTACAATAATAGTTACTATGCCAACATCAAGATGGCTCTTTTTGAGGCTTTGTATGGAATGAGATGTAGGTCTTCGATAGGATGGTATGAAGTGGGTGAGATTCAGTTGTATGGGCCTGATCTTGTTCATCAGGTGATGGACAAAGTGAAGATCATTATAGAATGACTCAAGACTACTCAGAGTCGTCAAAAGTCCTATGCCGATGTTCAAAGAAGAGAATTAGAGTTTGAAGTTGGTGATTGGGTATTTCTCAAGGTTTCTCCTATGAAAAGAGTTATGCGGTTTGGAAAATGGGGTAAATTGAGCCCTCTCTGTATAGGGCCATATCAGATTCTAAGAAAGATAGGTGCAGTTTCTTATGAGCTAGAATTTCCTGCAAGTTTGGGTTCCATTCATCCGGTATTCCATGTATCCATGTTGAAGAAATGCATTGGAGATCATTCTTTGGTATTACCAGTAGAGGATATCAAAGTGACAGATTCCTTGTCTTACGAAGAAGAGACTGTTGAAATTTTAGATCTCCAAGTTTGAAAGTTGAGAAGCAAAGAGATAGCCCCAGTGAAGGTATTGTGGAGGATCAGAAAGTTGAAGAAGCAACTTGGGAGTCAGAAGATGACATGAGAATTAGATATCCCAATTTGTTTGCTTCGATGGATGATGAGACAGAAGGTACTATTCCTATCTTATCTTTTCTAGTCCTTATTATGCTTGAAATCGTGTCTATTTGTGTCCTACATCATCATTTTGGGATGAATGATCCTAAAGGGGGATGATGTAACGCCCTGCATTTTGGGCTACAATATAGACCATGATTCAGATGTGTTGATAATCCCGAAGCCATAAATCCTATGCCAATATGGCATTTTAATAATTATAGTATGTGAATCCATTCAAGCTTAAATTTAGACCATAGAGGTCCTTTTAATCAAGGACAAGTTCAAAACTACTTCAATCTATTAAGTTTAAGTAGACATTATAATTTATGTCAACTTCTATCAACCATGACTCCTTGCATATGTCGAATTAGAGATCCTACTATGTGTAAAATGATAGGTTTTCGAGTTAGCTTTCCAATGATACCAATTTTTCTAAAATCCGGCACCCGAACAAGAAGTTATAGCCTTTCAAAGTAGTATGCGTCGCCTAACCAATCACACATGGCCAATGGAAAGCATATGCGATAGCATATGCGGCGCCTATGTAAACATAGGCGATAGTAAATGCTGCGCCTATGTAAACATAGGTGATAGCATAGGTGAAATCATATGTGGTGCCTATGTAATGGTTTCAAGTGACTTAAACACTCCGTTTTTGGGGCAAAATGGTCCTTTTTCCACCCTTATTCAGCCATAAAAACGAAATTCAGTCCCCAATTCTCCAAAATACATCCACGTTCATCTAAAAATTCTCAAGAATGCTCCCAGGGGTTTCAAACTAAAAACCTAAATAAATCAAGATACAACCGTGGGTTTTCAAAATCGATTAGAGATTCGAAATCCCCAATCCACAGGCTTCAAGAAGCACCCATTATTTTCGGAAATAGAGGTATGCGGGGTTTTCCTAAATTCTCATGGGCATAGAAAAATCATGTTTTAGAATGGGATTTTTTAATCTATGTATACATTCATGTATTAAATGTTTTAACATCATTATTTTGGTCTTTTGACCTTCCCCAAAGTGATTTGAGTATATGAATATATGAAACCATGTATTTAAGAATGAATTCTTGTTGAGAGCATGATTTTCGATGAATTCTCTTTTATTATAAATTTTTTAGATTTCTCATAGCATATGAATTATTTTGCAATGCATCCTTGAAAAGCAATATATGAAATGATTGAACTCTTGTTATGATTTAAAGGTGGTTTCAAAATCACTAAAGAGGGAATCTAGCATGAATGTTTAATGTTCATAATACATGTAATGAAAGAGTGCATAGATTTGCTAAAGGCACTAGACCGCCATATGTTGATGAAGTTTTTGCATGATTTTGACTTGAGTTTCGAAACACGAAATATTCTATATCAGTTGTTTGTTTTTGGTGGTCTAAATTATGCTTTAAATAAAAGATTTAGCTTAATGTATTATGGTTCAGAAATCATAACTTGCAAGTCTTGGTATGACGATACCAATTTAGACCAATTCCATATCAGACTCAGACTATCAAACATTTTCGACTATCATAATTCTAGACATTTAAAATGTTGCATGTACACAAAAGGTTAAAAATGGGCATACAGAGATGTTAGGTCATTCCCTGAAGAGGGCTTGAGTTCAAGAAACTCATTTCCTAAAACTGTGGCTTGCCGACCCAAGTATATTATTAAACGCTGACTTAAATGTCGTGTGGCATATCAGATTCAGGAACTCCAACCCTTGCGGCATACTAGGGTTGGAGGCTTCCCCGCCGAGTCAATACCGGATTCCATATCGCCCGTGGAATATCAAACTTGTAGGGGATACCATCTAACTCAAAAGTAATACACAAATCAGAGTTTGAGATTTACAGACAGGTTACATATTTTCAGAAGATGCCCATGTGTTTTCAGAAACTATTTTATGCATAATGTTTGATGAAAATTTACTCTCACGTATTTTATATATATATATATATGTTCAATTACTCTATTTTGGATTGCTCCGTGTACCAGTACAATTGTACTGACCTCCTCTCCTTCCAGGTTCTGAGGCACAGTCTAGGGGTCCAGATAAACAGTAGCGATTTCAGATCACAGACTGGAGTTTGCAGTAGTGAGCCTTCTATGATTCAAAAAGCCTAGTTATTTCATATTACTACTATTATTTAGGTTTTGGTCTACTGGGGGCCTTGTCCTTGCTTTCAAAAAACTTTGATTAGTTCATAGTAGAGATTTCGCAGACTGAGTCAAACATTATTATTCAGATATATTTTGGATTTCGGTTTTTAGTATTATGATCACATTCAGATTGACCATGTTTCCATATTAGATTTCTATTTCCGCATTACCTTTTATCATATGAATTATGTGCATGATTACCAGATAGATAGAGAAGGGTGTTCCAGGACTTCATGGTTTGGGATGCTCGTGACTGCTAGGGCCACAGCTCAGATAGTGACAACGTAGTAAACAACTATTGTTCCTTTAAGGTCTGCAACACCACAAAGAGGTGATTTTTATGATCCACCTTTCTTTTGTCATCAATAAACACAATTACGAAGAGATCTTAATACTGCTGGAACACCCTGTTCATCAAATCCATAAATGCTATCGAAGCATTGGTCAACCCAAATGACATCACCAAGACCTCCAAATTCCCATACCAAGTACGAAAAGTTATCTTAGGGATATTCAGCTCCCTAATCTTAAGCTGATGGTACCTAGACCAAAGGTCTATCTTATAAAATAACTTCGCACCCTGTAACTTGTCAAATAGATCATCTATCCTTGAAAGAGGATACTTATTCATAATTGTTACCTTGTTTAACTGTCTGTAGTCAATGTCCATCCAAAGGAAACCATCCTTCTTGATCACAAATAACACTGGTGCACCCTACGGAGAAACACAAGGATGAATAAACCCCTTGCCTAGAAGATCCTTAAGTTCCCTCAACTCTGCCAGATCCATCCTATACAGTGGAATAGATATTGGACGAGTGTCCGAAAGCAAATTAATACCAAACTCTTTTTTCCTATCTAGATAAAATCAATAGATATTGAGCATCTTGGCCATTGATGGATTGGGTTCCATGTGCTTATTTGGAATGTCAAAGTCCAAAACATAAGACATGGACTCCACCTCCCCACAATCCTCCATTTGGTCGAAGGGATGGATCCTCATCACATCCTCTATTTCTAATGTTAAAAAGTGGGTTGAACAAGGTCCAACACTTTACTTTGGGTTATCTTTCTCCAAAGCATTGTCACCTCGAAATGAACTAGAGTCGTTATAAAAGATTTTCATTGATTCTTCTTTAGAATCCAGTATTATTTCTTTTATTTTGGCCTCTCCTTCCACATATAATTTGGATTGTTAGGAAGACACCGAGGATTCTTTGCTACTAAAATCATCATAATTTCTTGGTTTCTCTTCTTGACATTCTTCCTCTTAGGTAATGGGCTTGGAAATAATGGTTTCAAGCTTTTCTTCTTCTCCTATTACCTCCTTCTTAACATTTGTCTATTCTTGATGTATGTGATTTAGGCCCTCCTCCGTTGCTTTCAACCAGTCTAAAATGGCTTGTAACCTTGGGTCACAACTATTGGACTCGGTATCTTTCTATTCCCTCTCCTCTTCATCATACCTATCACTTTTATAAAAAGGACTAGCAACTCGGTTAGTATAATAGGCGAAGTGGAATGTGGACAATCACTCTAATATCTATCTCGACCACTATATAAAGAGTACTTATACTCCCTAAAGGATTAAGATGGTGAATCCTTCTCTTTTCTGGGAGCATAGTAACAATCGCTAATGAAATATGGTACATCGTGATACGAATATGGATTGTCCAGATGGGACTTTCAACTACCAACATCATATTTATTGAAAGATGCCATAGATAAAAGTAAAATAAACTAAAAAGCTACCTACAAAAGAAAATTACAAACATATATATACAAGCTTGAATTTAAGGGAGTAACTAAAATTCCAAACTAACTTAATACACCAAATTGTTCCCCCACAACGACGCCATTTTTGATAACACTTAACTTACATGTCACTTTAAGTGCAAGGCAGTCATCGTCAATATATTTACCCAACTTTGGAATCGGGGTCGAATCCACGAGGAACAATGTGAGTGGAGATAAAATTAATTTGAAATGATAGATACAAGTTAAATTCAAACAAATGGTACAAAAATATAAAATGGGAGATAGGTTCCTACACTAATGTTTATTTTTGGCTTTTTCTATTGTAAATTTGAGGCTATGAATAATTAGCATTTTAACAGTTAAACATGGATCTTAGGATTACACACTACTAAGGGAGTGACATGTGGGAGTTAGTCATCAACATCGATTTAGTAAATCAAATGTGGGTTGGCTTGGTTATAGATTTTGATTCTAGTCTTTCAACAAAACACCTAATTTTCACCCATTGATTCTTTTGAATACCCAATGGGTGTGTTCAACAATTGGTAACCACAACCTCAATTTAGGCATCCCTATTTCTAGGATGATACCCATGTCATAGTTAACCTCATATTTACCCTTATGTCTAAGATATTTAAAATTTAGCAAACTACACACATAATTGTCTATCATTGCTTTGGTTTCCACATTCCTCTTTTGAGAATGACATAGATTCCTAAAGTTCACCTAAAATTCTTTTTTCGAAGATGGCCTTGAACTTTCTAAAGCTTGGACCTTTCACCTATCAAATCTTTGTGGGTATTTGGGGCTTTCACCCATCAAATTCCAACCAAAATAGAATAGCGATGATAAAACCCATAAACATAAACTATCAAATAGATGCTAACAATAACAACCACACACACTTAAACCCTATTCACACATAATCATAAAAAGGAGATTTAACTACACATAAGATAAATAAGTATAGATATAACCATAATCTCCATTGAAATGATTTGTAGAAGATTTAAGTGAATGTTACTTCAAACTTGGAACAACCATAATATCAACAATGGAAGTGAGCAAATATTCCACTTAGAAAATCTCTAATGTATTCTTCACCCAAAATTTATACAATATTTTCTTCTCCAATAATGGAGGCTATGAACTACACTAAACTAAAACCAAAAAATATAGGAAGATGGAATTGTTTCTCCATGATAGGGTTTGAGTCTTTTTTGTCAAATTTGAATCAGCATGTGCAATTACAGTTTTTCCCTTGGGCTAGAATCCTCCGTAAGGATTCGATCGTGCAGGTCTGGTTGAGACTGCAGCTATGCAACTACGGTTTATCTCCACAACCACAATTGATTTACCATCCTTGACTGCCATAACCACGATCAGCAGATCGCGACTGCAGTATCTAAGGCCCTTCTATTTCAGGTCTTCAGTTGAACTTTCTTGCCCCCCTTTTTATCATTTTGAGCTCTAATCAACATCTTTCCAACCTTTAACTTTATACTTGCAAGAAGTTGATATTAGTGAATCTAATCACAATTGTGTCTCATTTATTCATCCATAATAAGGTAATGTGCATAAAAAATGAGTGTTATTGAGTGGTAAACTCACCACTCATCAATGTCACTTATCATCATCTTGAGGTCTTGTATTTTAGGACTAAGTTAACTGCCCAAATTGAGTCTCTAGATTCTTTTGACAAAGTTGCCGATTTTTAACTGTAGTTATTTGTTCTTTATTGGCCAAGATATTTGGTTAGACGACGCATATCACTTTGAAAGGCCATAACTTCTTGCTCGGGTGTCGGATTTTAGCAAAATTAGTATCGTTGGAAAGCTAACTCGAAGACCTATCATTTGACACATAGTAGGCTCCCTAATTCGACATACACAGAGAGTTATGGTTGATGGAAGCTGACATAATTTATAATGTCCACTAAAACTTAGTCGATCGAAATAGTTTCAACTCATCCTTGAGTTGAGGACCTATATGGTCATAATTCAAGATTGAATAGATTCACATGCTACACAAATAATTAATATGCTGTATTGTCATAGGATTTTATGGCTTTGGGATTTATCAACACATCGGAATCATGGTCTATATTGTAGCCCGAAATGTGGGGCGTTACATTATCTCCCCCTTGGGATCACTCGTCCTCGAATGATGGGTAGGACATATTGAAGCTTAGAGATATGGAATAATACGGACATGATATGTTTCTCTAAGAAAGAATACACTGATCTGAAACATGACTATAAGAATGGAACTACTGATGTTCTAAATTCTTATACCAGACGTGCATATCTGATGCATGGAATACACAACTAAAGCGACTCATAGGCTGAATTCTCATAATAAATCATGCATATCTGATGCATGGATTTGTTACTGAGTTGTTCTCATGAACGCAGAACTGAATACACTGATAAGCTAAACTTTTCTATTGAACAAGCATTTCTAAGGCATGCATATCTGACTGAACTGACGTATGACGTATGACTGAATAAGCAATGATAACTGGTGCGAAGCTTGCAATAAGAATCTATGCATATAGCTGAATGGGGTATCTCCCCCTTGGGACCCTATGACCCTCTATGAATGCTAAATTCACTAAGATACTCGAAAAACTTAGGCGAGTCACAGGGCACCTGCGAATTGAATCATAACTGAACATCTGGAATCTAAATTTAATGCATAACGCATGAACTAATCTATACTCGCAATTACTAGTATACTCTATCTTGGAATAGTAACATATCTGAGATTTTTGGGTAGCATGATTAAATAAAGAGGCGATAAAACAAGTCTTGCAAATCTGACTGCTAAACTGATTTGCTGGCCACATAGACTGAACTATACTAGAAACTTATGGTCAATCTGGAGTATCTCTTCAATACTCTCTCTAAAGAAGTTCTAGCAGTAATAGGGAGCCATGAATCTTGGGTATGGATTACACGAGACATCCAACTTAGGAAATCACAACATTTACTCTACTCTGCAGTCTGGATTATATAGACATATAACTCATAAATCAGGATAGAATTACCAGACCTTTGGCAATACAACTTCTTACTTTCAAGCTTAGCACACTTTCGAATATCCCTTAACTATACTATTCCCTATAAATATCATATCCATTCAATTGAGCTTAAAATTCTCATATAAGCATTAACAAATTTTTTTTCTACTAATGTCTAAAATAGCTTTATCCTTACACCGTGATCAAGCCTAACTCTAAGTCACAAAAAATACAACATACCAGATCACGCTATTATTCTAAACCATATGACGCAATCTTCTATATCTCCTTTAAAGATCACATCCTAAGTATAACATCCCTTACCACTTCAATGACTACTTTGAACTCTTAGTATGAAGTCGCTAATGCGTATTGCAACCTTCCACTACAATCCCAAAAGGTCATTCAAGCCTATTTTATAACCACAGGTTAACTTCAAGGAACCCACCCATAAATACATACTTCACATAGTCTCTAAACTATTGTCAATATAACTCCCACGCGCTACCCTAAAACATACACACACAAACTTTCCACTAACTATCAAATGTATCAAAGACTTGGCCCCAAATCTTACTTCATGCTTATGGCCTTATCTAAAGAAGCATACTATGATCTTCCATCAACAATAACATTTACATAATCACCACTATCATTACATAGGGAGGGTCACTAAAAGGTTAAAATATATGACCTTGAAGCATGAAAAGATTTTTATACAGGACCGAGCATACTATAAAGAGTTAGTACATGTGTCATGTGTTGCATAACCTCAACTAGATTTCATAACATAAGGAATGTGATTTCAACTACTTGAATGAACTAGAACTCATTATCTTGGAACTGGAAGAGTACGTGACTCTCTATCATATATAGGGATCATGAACTATGATCACGGAACTGAATTGTAAGGCATGAGTAAGCACCCGAATAACTGCAAAAAAAATACTGAGGTAGGAATAGATTGAGATTCACCCTCACTTTCGGATGTTCTATATCATACTGCATCACTACTAAAATCTGAGAGCCTTACTTGGTTATTCATTCTATCATCTCCCCCTAAGCTTTAAACCATCATCTTAAGTTTGGGAGATCCCTTACTAGACTTTAAACTTAACCGTACTCACTACACTCTGGGGTTTGAAATATGACAATACAAAAAATTAATAGAACTTAACCCAAAAGCCCACATATGAAAGTGGAAAGCCAACTGCTAATACTACCTTCTGAGATACACTCTATATTTAGATAGACCCAATAGTCATAGTATAATGCTTGTACACTTATTTCTATCGGTTCAACTTTCAAGACTCAAACTTAGATTCTAACACTTAACATGGATATCACTAAGCCTTTGATGAACCATACCACTTTCGTCCTATTATACCAATATTGCTACACTAAACTTATATCTCTCTACCATGAGAATCGAGATCACATCAAAAGGCTCAACACTATCAATCAAGGCTCCTTAACTTGGCTATCTAGAACACCATATACCATCTAACTAGTCTTTTTCTAACTAGCAACTCAACGGTACC
The DNA here is from genome assembly GCF_002878395.1 of Capsicum annuum. Lineage (NCBI taxonomy): Eukaryota > Viridiplantae > Streptophyta > Magnoliopsida > Solanales > Solanaceae > Capsicum > Capsicum annuum. Next base: position 168,500,610 of record NC_061113.1, read on the forward strand.
ACTAGTCACACACAACATGTAATAGTCTTAGAGAAATGCCATAACTCCATATCGCCTTGGGCATACTTACACACCATACCTATAAAATTATACTTCATTATGAATTAACTTAAACTAAAGCCATTTCATATATCGTTCAAGCCTATTAGATCACTTCCATTACCATATAACTAGCATCATTAACCAAGAAATCATCACATCCATCTTCATGGACTTCAACTGTTCAAAACTTAAGATCTAGTGCTAAAAATGATTTTTCAACCCAACCTTACACGAAATTTTCACTTGGAAACTATAAATAAACATCACGAAACACTAGTGCACTAGAACTTCATAACCACAATAATCGATCATGACCTAACGGTTTTCCTTATCATAATCCATTAGCATGTACTATTTCAGCACCCCAAGCCTACTAATTTAATCCCACAAAACATGCATCATCAAACTCTTGCCACCATTTACCACCACACCATTTAAATTCAAGCCTATAGTTTAGTATCAATCATCTACCACCAATGAAGAATGCAACATAATATAAATATACTAATCCATCAAATTGGGACATTCTATCCAAATATCTTAAAAATCTACTACATACCTTTCCATCAGTAGCACTAGCTTATAACTACCAATAAAAAGAGGGTCAGGGGGGTTAAAGCCTCATAATAGACATGGTCAACCTTATCCTATATTATAACCCCGTACAATCGTATCTACTTATACTGCTTTCTCATATCATAATTACTTACCCTAGCGTACATTTACACTACCTTCAAAGTCCACAACAACCATGAGTCTATACGTATAACCTACTGGCTAATCTAGCCATTTTCATACTTCAAGCAAGGACAATTCACCTCACCTAATAACTCCTTATCTATCTTCTACTAATAAACTAACACACAAGGATGAATCATCTCTTTACCAGCCCAATCTCACGCAACTAGATTCAGCTATACATATATTAAACCTACATAAGAACAAGTTGGACAACAAGTTGCTAGTGAATCGAAATAGACCTCACACGGCTTCACTAGACTTTGATTTTGTATTTTGAACAAGAAAATAGGATGAGTGACAAGTCAACTATGCTAGTGAATCGAAAGAGCCCTACACGGCTTCACTAGAATTTATTTTTCAATAGCACTTTGATGACAATATTTCATGAGATAGAGATTTAATACGCAATATTCAATGAACTAAGAATACAAATCCTACTCTGTAAAAATAAAATCGGAGTCAAACACTTCCTCCATGGACTACCATACTATCCACACATGCTACTAGCTACCAAATTAGTTTATCACTATAAAAGGGTAAATCATCCTCACTCTGACTTCTAACTTTGTGACTTCGCATCACCGACTTCTTGGTCTAATTTCATTACCGATGGGTTATGACAGCAACACTTTAACTTATGCTACTATTCAGGTGGAAATACATTTCCAACATTCTGCTATACATTATCCACATCTATAACAAGATTTTGAGAGAGACTAGAAGCACTTAATACCTTAAGCTGGAAAGCACGATTCCATCAGGATCAATGTTTACATCATAATCAATAAATATCAAAGCACTGACAGGCTCCTCTCGAGTCTTTGTATAATTCTTAAAATCTTATAGGACTCAATCGAAAAGGACTATGTCATGTAGATTCAAAACTTTTTGCACTTGAAACAGCCCAATAATGGGATATGTCTGAGAATGTCCGAGTAAGAAAAGAATTGGGATGACAGTTACTTTCATATGGGTGACACCATAGCATGAATTTGAGTATGAAGAAGGAACATTCCAACTCTATTGCACAGACTAAAACATGAAGAAAGAGAGACATTCCTAAATGCCTAGTAGCCTCATGCTTATAAGTATGGCGTGCTACACACCCATAAATAGGACTCTACCCAATGTGATTTCACAAACACCCTGGGACTATGAACCGTGCTCCGATACCAAGTTTGTCACGACCTAAACCAGGGCCTGGCTGTGATGAACATTTTGAACCATGGAGGCCGGAAACACCCCTATCTGTCTGGTAATCATGCACCTAATTCATATGATCAAAGTAATGAAGAAGAAACATAATAATTCAGAAACATGGTCATAAATATGAAAAGAAACAATAACATTAAAATAAAGTTCCCCCAACATCAGTCAACCTCTAAACAACTGCCTGCGAAAATCTCTAACAAATGACTGAGTCAAGTAACTGTATATAAACTGGGACAAGGCCCCCAGTAGTCCCCAAAACTAAATATAAGATAAAAGCACTACAGGACATAAGACCTTCCAAAACATAAAAGGCTCACCACTTGTCTCTGCAACTCTGTCTGAATAATTTACTGATTCTCTTGACCCCTAGACTGGGGCCTTTAAAACTGAGAGGTTGGAGAGGGGAGGTGGTCAGCACAAAAGTACTAGCATGCAGAGATATCAAAACAAAACATAATATTTTTTCAAAATACAGTTGAGAGCCATTATAAAGTAATTTCATATCAAATCATTTGAAAACACATGGGCATAATGCAATAGTTTCTCAACAATAATGAAATGCAACATAGCTAGGTGGAATACCCTACATAATTTACATAAACTGTCAAACCTCAGTTACTACCGAGATTAGAGTATAAGTGAGGGAGAGACACACAAGACCACGAAGCATGGTGTCTAAACCCAATGGTAGTGCCCAAGATCACTTAGCCCGGGCTCCTACCTATAGTCTTAATTTGGGAATGACATAAAGTCAAGTACACAAGATCACTTAGCCTGGTACCGAATTCTCGTATCGGCAAACACGATTTCCAGCGATGAGCCCTTACACTCAAATGCCTTATTTGGGCATCCACCTATCTTATGTAAAATCAATGCCTTCAAACTTTATTTAATTCAATCACGTATCATATTCTATAGGATATCATCATACCAGACTTGAAAGTCATCAATATCACATCCACATATGCATAATCATGTAAAAACCAAGGTGTTTCATCATTTACAAGTGGTGAACAATAATTATTTCAAATCCATTCTCTCTTTTGTTGGTCACAATATGATATGGGGTATCAAGACATTATCATGGGAATTTGAAAGAAATTTATCATTCATATTTATCAAACTTCCATGGAAAATCGCAAATCACATATGCATGGTTTCAACCATTGAAGTATATAGGGAAATAATTCCCATGACATAAGGAAAAAATGACTTAACAATCATATTGAGAGAAGGTTATTAGAATTTGATTGGAAACCCCCATTTAAAAACATGCATGTTCATAAAAACTACACCTATGAGATTTTAGGATAACCCCATGTACCTCGATTACTATGAATATTAGATGCTTCTTGAATCCTACGTTGAGAGAATTCCAAATATGCAATTAGTTCCTAAAATCCCCGGTTGAATCTTGAATTGCTTGGGTTTTTATTTTGAAACCCTACGGAGAATCCTTGAGCACTTTTGATGAATGAAGGTGTATTTTGGGATCCTTGGAACTGAATTTTGTGTTTTAGGGCTAAGTAAGGGTGGAAAATGATCATTTTGCCCCAAAAATAGAGTGTTTAAGTCACTTGAAATCATTACAGAGGTGCCGCCCATTCTATCACCTATTTATACATAGGCGCCGCCTAGGCTATCGCCTATGCTTTCCAGTGGCCATGGGCGATTGGTTAGGCGATGCATATCACTTTGGAAGACCATAACTTCTTGCTCGGGTGTCAAATTTTAGCAAAATAGATATCGTTGGAAAGCTAACTCGAAGACCTATCATTTGACCATATTAGGCTCCCTAATTCGACATTTACATAGAATTATGGTCAATGGAAGTTGACACAATTTACAATGTCCACTAAAACTTAGTCAATCGAAATAGTTTCAACTCGACCTTGAGTTGAAGGACCTATATGGTCTAAATTTAAGTTTGAATGGATTCACATGGTACACAAATAATTAACATGCCGTATTGGCATAGGATTTTATGTATTCGGGATTTATCAACACATCAGAATCATAGTCTATATTGTAGCTCGAAATGCAGGGCGTTACATTATCTCCCCTTGAGATTATTCATCCTTGAATGATGGGTGGGAACATATTGAAGCTTAGAGGTATGGAATAATGCGGACATGATATGTTTCTCTAAGAAAGAATACACTAACCTGAAACATAACTATAAGACTGGAACAACTGATGTTCTAAATTCTTATACCGGACGTGCATATCTGATTCATGGAATACACAACTGAAGTGACTCATAGGCTAAATTCTCATAATAAATCATACATATCTGATGCATGGATTTGTTACTGAGTTGTTCCTATGAACGCATAACTGAATACACTGATAAGCTAAACTTTTCTATTAAACATGCATTTCTAATTCATGCATATCTGACTAAACTGATGTATGATGTATGACTGAATACGCAATGATAATTGGTGCGAATCTTGTAATAAGAATCTATGCATGCAGCTGAATGGGGTATCTCCCCCTTGGAACCCTATGTCCCTCTATGAATGCTCAATTCACTAAGATACTCGAAAAACTGAGGCGAGGCACAGGGCACCTACGAATTGAATCATAACTGAACATCTAGAATCTGAATTTAATGCATGATGCATGAAATGATCTATACTCAAAATTACTAGTATATTCTATCTAGGAATAGTAACATAACTGAGATTTTTGGGTAGCATAATTAAATAAAGAGATGAGAAAACTACTCATGTGCATCTGACTGCTAAACTGATTTGCTGACCACATAGACTTAACTATACTAGAAACTTATACTCAATCTGGAATATCTCTTCAATACTCTCTCTAAAGAAGTTCTAGCAGTAATAGGGAGCCACGAATCTTGGGTATGGATTACATGAGACATCCAACTTAGGAAATCACAATATTTACTCTACTCTACAGTCTGGAATATAGACATATAACTCATAAATCAGGATAGAATTACCAGACCTTTGGCAATACAACTTCTTACTTTTAAGCTTAGCACATTTCTCGATTATCCCTTACTATACTATTCCCTATAAATATCATATCCATTCAATTCAGCTTAAAATTCTCATATAAGCATTAACAAATTTTATTTTCTACTAATGTCTAAAATAGCTTTATCCTTACACCGCGATCAAGCCTAACTCTAAGTCACAAAAATACAACATACCACCCCACGCTATTATTCTAAACCATATGATTCAATCTTTTATATCTCCTTTAAAGATCACATCCTAAGTATAACATGCCTTACCACTTCAATGACTACTTTGAACTCTTAGTATGAAGTCGCTAATGCATATTGCGACCTTCCACTACAATTCCAAAACATCATTCAAGCCTATTTTATAACCACATGTTAACTTCAAGGCACCCACCCATATATACATATTTCACATAGTCTCTAAACTATTGTCAATATAACTCCCACGCGCTACCCTAAAACATACACACAAAAACTTTTCCACTAACCATCACATGTATCAAAGACTTGGCCCCAAATCTTACTTCATACTTATGGCCTTATCTAAACAAGCATACTATGATCTTCCATCAACAAGAACATTCACATAATCACCACTATTATTACCTAGGGAGGGTCACTAAAAGTTTAAAACATATGACCCTGAAGCATGAAAAGATTTTTATATGGGACTGAGCATACTATAAAGAGTGAGTACATGAGTCATGTGTTGCATAACCTCCACTAGATTTCATAACATAAGGAATGTGATTCCGACTACTTAAATGAATAAGAACTCATTATATTGGAACTGGAAGAGTACGTGACTCTCTATCATATGTAGGGATCATGAACTATGATCACGAAATTAAATTGTAAGGCATGAGTAATCACCCAGATAACTGGAAAAAAAATAATGAGGTAGGAATGAGTTGAGATTCATCCTCACTTTCTAATGTTCTATGTCATACTGCATCACTACTAAAATCTGAGAGCCTTACTTGGTTATTCATTCTATCATCTCCCCCTTGGCTTTAAGCCATTATCCTAAGTTTGGGAGATCCCTTACTAGACTTTAAACTTAACCGCACTCACTACACTCTGGGGTCTGAAATATGACAGTACACAAAATTAATAGAACTTAGCCCAAAAGCCTACACATGAAAGTTGAAAGCCCACTGCTAATACTACCTTCTGAGATACACTCTATATTTCAATAGCCCCAATAGTCATAGTATACTGCTTGCACACTTATTTCTATCGATTCACCTTTCAAGACTTAAACTTAGATTCTAACACTTAACATGGATATCACTAAGCCTTTGATGAACCATACCACTTCCGTCCTAGCATACCAATATTGCTACTCCAAACTTATATCTCTCTACCATGAGAATCGAGATCACATCAAAAGGCTCAACACTATCAATCAAGGCTCCTTAACTTGGCTATCTAGAACACTATATACCATCTAACTAGTCTTTTTCCAACTAGAAACTCAACGGTACCACTAGTCACACACAATATGTAATAGTCTTAGAGAAATGCCACAACTCCATATCGCCTTGGGAATACTTACACACCATACCTACAACATTATACTTCATTTCGAATCAACTTAAACTTAAGCCATTTCATACACTGTTCAAGTCTATTAGATCACTTCCATTACCATATAACTAGCATCATTAACCAAGAAATTATCACATCCACCTTCATGGGCTTCAATTGTTCAAAACTTAAGGTCTAGTGCTAAACATGATTTTTCAACCCAACCTTATGTGAAATTTTCACTTGGAAACTATAAATAAACGTCACGAAACACTACTGCACTAGAAATTCATAACCACAATAATCGATCATGACCTAACAGTTTTCCTTATCATAATCCATTAACATGTACTATTTCAGCACCCTAAGCCTACTAATTTAATCCCACAAAACATGCATCATCAAACTCTTGCCACTATTTACCACCATACCATTTAAATTCAAGCCTATAGTTTAGTATCAATCATCTACCACCAATGAAAAATGCAACATAATATAAATATACTAATTCATCAAATTGGGACATTCTACTCAAATATTTCAAAAATCTACTACATACTTTGTCACAAGTAGCACTAGTTTACAACTACCAATGAAAAGAGGGTCAAGGAGGTTAAAGCCTCGTAATAGACATGGTCAACCTTATCCTTATATTATAACCCCATATAATTGTATCTACTTATACTGCTTTCCCACATCACAATTACTTACCCTAGCATATATTTACACTACCTTCAAAGTCCACAACAACCATGAGTCTATACGTATAACCTACTGGCTAATCTGGCCATTTTCATACTTCAAAAAAAGATAATTCACCTCTCCTAATAACTCTATCTCTATCTTCTACTAATAAACTAACATAAAAGGACAAATCATCTACCGGCCCAATCTCATGCAACCAGATTTAGCTATGCATACATTAAACCTACATAAGAACCACAAGTTGCTAGTGAATTGAAATAGGCCTCACATAGCATCACTAGACTTTGATATTGTATTTTGAACTAGAAAATGGGATGAATGACAACTCAACTATGCTAGTGAATCGAAAGAGCCCCACATGACTTCACTAGACTTTATTTTTCAACAATACTTTGATGCCAATATTTCATGAGATAGAGATTTAATACGCAATATTCAATGAACTAAGAATACACATCTTACTCTGTAGAAATAAAATCAGAGTCAAACACTTCCTCTATGGACTACCATACTGTCCACACATGCTGCTAGCTACCAAATTAGTTTATCACTATAAAAGGGTAAATCATCCTTACTCTAACTTCTAACTTTGTGACTTCACATCACCAACTTCTTGGTCTAATTTCATTATCGATGGGTCATGAAAACAACACTTTAACTTATGCTACTATTCGGGTGGAAATACAGTTCCAACATTCTTTTATACATTGTCCACATCTGTAACATGATTTTAAGAGGGACTAGATGCAGTTAATACCTTAAGCTGGAAAGCACGATTCCATCAGGATCAATGTTCACATCATAATCAACCAATATCAAAGCACTGACAGGCTCCTCTCAAGTCTTTTCACAATTCTTAAAATCTTATAGGACTCAATCAGAAAGGACTATATTATGTAGATTCAAAAAAATTTGCAGTTAAATTAGCCTAATAATGGGACATGTCTGAGAATGTCCGAGTAAGAAAAGAATTAGGATGACTATTAATTTCGTATGGGCAACACCATAGCATGAATTTGAGTATGAAAAAGGAACACTCTAACTCTATTGCAAAGACTAGAACATAAAGAAAGAGAGACATTCCTAAATGCCTAGTAGCCTCCTTCTTATAAGTGTGGCGCGCTACACACCCATAAATAGGACTCTACCCAACGTGATTTTGCAGACACCCTAGGACCATAAACTGTGCTCTAATACCAAGTTTGTCATGACCCAAACCAGGGCCTGGCCATGACGAGCATTTTGAACCATGGAGGCCCGAAACACCCCTATCTGTCTGGTAATCATGCATCTAATTCATATGATTAAAGTAATGCTGAAGAAACACAATAATTCAAAAACATGGTCATAAATATGAAAAGAAACAATAACGGGGAAATAAAGTTCCCCCAACATCAATCAACCTCTAAACAACAGTCTGCAAAAATCTCTAACAAATGATTGTGTCAAGTAACTATATAGAAACTGGGACAAGGCCCCTAGTAGACCCCAAAACTAAATATAAGATAAAAGGACTGCAGGACATAAGAACTTTTGAAACATAGAAGGCTCACCACTTGTCTCTACAACTCTGTCTGAATGATCTACTGATTCTCTTGACCCCTAGACTGGGCCTTTGAACTTGAGAGGTTGGAGAGGGGAGAGGGTCAGCACAAAAGTACTAGCACGCAGAGATATCCAAACAAAACATAATATTTTTTCAAAATATAGTTGAGAGCCATTATAAAGCAATTTCATATCAAATCATTTGGAAACTCGTGGGCATAATGCAATAGTTTCTCAACAACAATGAAATGAAACTTAGCTAGGTGGAATACCCTACATAATTTACACCAACTGTCAAACCTCGGTTGCCGCTGAGATTAGAATCTAAGTGAGGGAGAGACACATAAGACCATGAAGCATGGTGTCTCAACCCAATGGTAGTGCCCAAGATCACTTAGCCTGGGCTTTTACCTATAGTCCCAATTTGGGAATGACATAAATTCAAGTACACAAGATCACTTAGCCTGGTATCAAATTCCTGTGTCAGCAAATAAGGTTTCCAGCGATGAGCCCTTACACTCAAATTCCATCTTTGGGTATCCACCTATTTCATGTAAAATCAATGCATTCAAACTTCATTTAATTCAATCACGTATTATATTTTGTAGGGTATCTTCATACCGGACCTTCAAGTCATTAATATCATATCCACATATGCATAATTATGTACAAACTAAGGTGCTTCATCATTTACAAGTGGTGAACAATAATTATTTCAAATCCATGCTCTCTTTTGCTGGTCACAATATCCATGGAAAATCTCAAATCACATATGCATGGTTTCAACTATTGAAGCATATAGGCAAACAATTCCCATGACATAAAGAAAAAATAACTTAGAAATCATATTGAAAGCAAGTTATTAGCATTTGATTGAAAACCCCCCATTTAAAAGCATGCATGTTCATAAAAACTACACCCATGAGGTTTTAGGATAACTCCACGTACCTCGATTACTACGAATATTAGATGCTTCTTGAAGCCTACATTGAGAGGATTCCAAATATGCAATTAGTTCCAAAAACTCCCGATTGAAGCTTGAGTTGCTTGGGTTTTTATTTTTAAATCCTAAGGAGAATCATTGAGCACTTTTGATAAATGAAGGTGTATTTTGGGATCCTTGGAACTGAATTTCATGTTCTAGGGCTAAGTAAGGGTGGAAAAGGACCATTTTACCCCAAAAATGGAGTGTTTAAGTCACTTGAAATCTTTACATAGGCGCCGCCCATTCCATCAGCTATGTTTACATAGCCACTGCCTAGGCTATCGCCTATGCTTTCCAGTGGCCATGGGCGATTGGTTAGGCGATGCATATCACTTTGGAAGACCATAACTTCTTGCTCGGGTGTCAGATTTTAGCAAAATTGGTATCATTGGAAAGCTAACTCAAAGATGTATCATTTGACATATTGTAGGCTCCCTAATTCAACATATACAGAGAGTTATGGTCGATGGAAGATGACACAATTTACAACGTCCACTAAAACATAGTCGATCAAAATAGTTTCAACTCGTCCTTGAGTTTAAGGACCTATATGATCTAAATTCAAGCTTGAATGGATTCACATGCTACACAAATAATTAACATGCCGTATTGGCATAGGTTTTTATGGCTTTGGTATTTATCAACACATCAGAATTATGGTCTATATTATAGCCTGAAATACACGGCGTTACTCTCTTACAAGGCAAATGTCGATCCCATAGGGACTTGGAAATTAAAAACTATCCAAATTTAATTTTACTAATTAGATTAAAGAATTATAAGTATAACTAATTATGAGTTTGAGCTTGGTCATTATAATCTAAATGCAAGAAAAGAATGGTATAAAATTTAGATTGTAAATTATACTTGGAGAGCTTGCAGGGTTGAAACTTTCTACAGATCCATACATAACAATGGTTTCTAGAAAGTGTTGGTGTTTATCATGATTATTGATCTATGGGGTTGATATTGTAACTTGGTAATGGTCATCCTCTAATTCATCTACCAAAATTAATCTTGCAACTACAATGTTGAGTAGGGATGTGAGTCTTTTATTTGGATGCCTTAAACTACTCATTTCATCGACCAAGTGGGGCATTTAGGTATATCTCCATCCTAACTGAAAATCATACTTTTAAAATTAGATTCTAATTATTGAAGACATGATCCACACTACTTATATTCATCATTCCATTCCTTAACTCCTATGGTCAATGTAACACCCCATACTATGTACTTGTTCTACTTGTATGGACCTTGATATAGCCTTGTGGTATATGTAATGGACTAGATTTGTTATACAAGTATTTATGGTGCAAATGGATTTTCTAGATACTACCTGTACATTTTAATGTGATGTGACCAAGTTAACATTGATACACCGATTTAAACATAGAATCGTAAGATAGTATTAGGGTCTAAAGATCAAAGTTACCATGTATGGATAATTTTTAAGTTAAACCGAATATACTAAGAACTAAAAATAGAATAAAATACTATGGTGAGTGCTTGACTTGATTACGCTAGTAGGTGAGTCACCTACTTGAGCTATATGGATCAAGTTAATAGACTTGGATATTAGATTCGGGCCAATATTACTATACTTATTTAAGGACTATCGGGTTGGTGTTGGGGAAAGGTATGAGTAGTTTGTATTGAAATATAGAAGAAGGAGTGTAGTGGTATGCCACCTAACTAAATGTTGTATATATTTACTACCTATTCCATTTTGTTTATTATTTTGAGAGTGTAAAGAAGACAAAGTTATTTAAAAGGATCTTATAAGAATATGTGTGGTATGTGTATGTAATTGGAGGATAAAAGGGTTAAAATAACACCATTTATTTGATAATTTTGGGCTTACTACCGGTTACTATTTTGGTGAAGTTAAGTAGCCCAAATGTGTTAGTTAGCAACTAATACTAGTTTTACCATATATTTTATTATAGATTAGTAATCCAAAAGGTAGAAAGTTAATTTGGGTTACTATCAAAGTTGTACAACAAGGTATGTAAGGCATACTCTATTTCATTCTTTTGCATGAAATCCAACACTTGTGTTACAAAGTAAGATTCTAAAGTTCCCCTATAGAAGATGATACATAGTGGTAGTGCATGATCTCCCATGTTGATAATTACATTGTCTCCACTCTCTAATATGTTAAAGGACATCAATACATGTTTTTTAGCAAGTCTGCTTGTCTACTTTCACTAGCAAGTTTCAGGAGTTCTCGTTTAAGTCAAATAAGACCGATGTTTTATTTTTAGCTCCTAAATATTTCATTTCTTACAAACTGCTCCTTACCTTATTGCTATTGCATTAAGTGTTTATTCACATATCTCTTACTAGTTTCTTATTATTCCAAAGTACAATAATTTTATGAACACCAAAGTACAATAATTTTATGAACACCAAAGTAACAATCTCAAAGATTAAATAAACCAAGTAACACAAATCTGAATTATAGGAGTGGCAGCTTAGGGGCATAAGCTTAGAATGGACTGATCCTAATGCCTTTATTTATGGTTGGAAGCTTAGGGTCAACATCCTAGATTTTGTCGATCTTAATCTTTTTATATATGGGTAGCAGCTTAGGGACGAAAGCCAAACATGGGTCGATCATAATTTGTCTATTTACAACTGATCAATTAGACTTTTGTATCATATGGCTTACAAAGAATATAAAGTAAAAAGGGTAAAATGAAGAACATAATGAATTGTACCTGATCTTACTATTATATGTAAAGGTTGTCTACTAGCACCATTTATACTTTTGTATCTAATTTCAATTGAGCTCTTGTATTATGTATAATTACTTTCAGCCTTACATATTCAGTACATATTTTTATACTGACTTCCCTTATGTCGGACTTGAATTTCATGTTATAGTCCTAGGTGCTTCAGCTAATGTACCTTCTCAATGGGAGCACAGGATATCCAGCGGCTATTTGTGAGCTCCAGAATGATTCTGGGCTTTCTAAGTCGGTTACATATTTTTTGGTATTGTACAGTAGTTAAAAGTAAGTTTAGGGTTTGTACCTACCTTAACTAAGTCTATGTATCTATGAGAGGCTCTTTAGAACTTTGTAAAGTTAAGAATAGTAATGTCTTATCTTTTAGATGTTATGGCCCCAAGGGCCAAGTATTGTATATATATTTTCGGGATTGCCTAGGTGGTTTATTTTCTTTAATGCATTATATCTATATATGGAAGAACCTTTGGTTTTCAGAGTTACATATATGATAATCTAAAGGTTATAGGCTGGTGCTCTAGGGCCTTTACGGCTTCGGGTGCGTGTCCGCCCTAATGGGATTTGAGGCTGACAAATGTGGTATTAGAGCAGGTCATCCTAGGGATTCTACAAAGTTGTGTCTATGTAGAGTTTTGATTATGGGTATTTTATGAACCACAACTATAAGCAGGAGTCTATGAGACATTTAAGGGTGGTCTCTTTTCTTTATATCTTAAATTGTACAATACAGCCCAAATTATAGGTGAAGTCATATTTAACCATCGAATTTATTTTTTCTCATTATAGTAAAGATGTCAGTTGCAACAAGGAGTAAGAATATAGGTAAGCAAATAGATGTGGTTACTAGAGAAGGGACCAGGAAATCACAATCTAGACAAGCTAATCAAAGTGAGGCTTTAGCTGAATTTTTATCAAAAACTTCTACTCATCCATCTCCCAAAAAATTAAGGGGGAGAGTGACATCCTCAGAATCACCTATTAATGCTACTAAGCAATATTTAAGGAATGCAGTGTAATTATTGACATAAATAGTTATTAGACAAGATCAAGGGTATGCTATTCTAGCTATAGGTTCTAGTAGTGCAGATATGGCAGCTAGTCTACGGACATAGGATTTCCTTAAATTTGATTCTCCCAAATTCATTGAATCATATCTTAATGAAGACCCACAAGACTTTATTTATCAAATCCAAAGGTCTCTAGATATCATGCACATATCTGTTAAAGAGACAATTGAGCTAGCAGCACATATATTTAAAGGGAAGGCTATATTATGGTATTAAGACTGGAAAAGATCTAGGGGTATCGACATATATTCAACTACTTGGAAAGAGTTCAAAGAGGCATTTATTTATCATTACCTACAATTTGAGATTCGAAAGGCCCATGCAGATTAGTTCTTAAATCTTTGTCAAGGAAATATGAGCGTGAGGAGTACAGCCTCTGATTTAACTCTTTAGCTCGGTATGTTCCTAATGTAGTAGCTACTATGTATGATAGAGTTCATTCATATGTGGATAGATTTGATTTTTATTTAGTTAGAGATTTTACTATTGCTTCTTTGAACAAATACATGGATATAGCAGGGATACAAGTTTTTGCACAAAAAATGAATAATTAGAGGTAAGAAAGAAGAAGCACACAAGAATTAGAAAGATAGAAGTCCAAGAGGGCCATAACTATGGGGAAGTTTATTGCATCTAAATGAGTGTTTAGGCCTTGGTTTTTTAATAGACCATCTAGGCCATTATCTTCTTATGCTGCAGCTAGTGATCCACCACAATTTCAAGGGTCCAAGGGAAATTAGTTTAAGGAAGAAAGTAAGAGCCAAAGTTTACAATCAATGTTGAATCAAGAGTAAAGAGTCAAAGTTTACAATCAATGTTGAATCAAGAGTAAAGGAGTATGTGTCAATCAGACCTCCTTGGTAGCCATGTAAGAAATATGGAAAGAATCATTTAGGTATATATCAATTTAGGACAGATGCATATTTTTGGTATGGTATAGATGACAGAGCGCCCACAAAGGGGTATGGATGGTATGCCATGACCTGCCGATCATCCATTGCATCGTCATCATCGATGCATTCCTTAGCTAGTGGTATACAGCCTATAGGTCATGCCAGCGGTATTAAAGGAGTATCTAGTTCTAGTGGAGTTCAAAATCGTACATATGCTCTAGCAGATCGGCAAAATTTAGAGGCTTCTCCTGATGTGGTTATAGGTACATTATCCATATTTTAACATAATGTAAATGTATTAATTGATTTAGGTTCCACGTTATCATATGTCACTCCATTAGTTGCTAGAAAGTTCAAATGAACTCTGAAATTACAAGTTAAGTCATATAAAGAGTCTATGTCGGTTGGTGAATCTATTATAGCTGGGCAAGTGTATAAAAATTATGAAATAACTATTTGTGGTTGTGATACAATAAATGACCTTGTTGAGCTATAAATGGTAGATTTTGATGTTATAACGGGTATGGATTGGTTGGCTTCTTGTTATGCCACAGTAGGTTGTCGAACAAAGAGTGCGTATTTCTATTTTCCAAGAGAGGTAGTCCTTGAATGGGGGGTTAATATTGGTGCACCAAGAGGTAAATTTATTTCTTCAGGCTAAAAGGATGATTTCAAAAGGTTACATATGTAATCTAGTTAGAGTGAAAGATATATATGCGGAGCCACCAATTCTTTAATCTATTCCATTGGAAAATGAATTTACTGATGTATTTGCTGAAGACCTTCCAGGTTTTCCTCCAGAATGGGAAGTAAGGTTTGGTATTGATATGATTCCAAGTACTTAACCAATATCTATTCCTCTATATAAAATGGCCCTGATAGAATTGTAGGAGTTAAAAGAGCAATTAAAAGATTTGCTAGAAAAAGGATTTATATGGCCTAGTATGTCCCTTTGGGGAGAACCAGTGTTATTTATGCATAAGAAAAATGGCTCATTAGTATTATTTGTGCATAAGAAAAATGTCTTATTAAGAATGTGTATTAACTATAGGAAACTAAATAGGATGACTATTAAGATCAAATATCCCCTTGTAAGAATTGATGGCTTATTTGATCGGTTACAACATGCTAACTGTTTCTCAAAGATTAACTTGAGGTCGGATTACCACCAAGTGAGGGTCAAAAAGAAAGATATACCCAAGATAAATTTTCAAACATGGTACAATCATTATGATTTTTTAGTTATGTCCTTTAAGCTAACTAATACACCCGCAAGATTTTATGGATTTGATGAATAGGGTGTTCAAGCAATTCTTAGATGTGTTCGTGATAGTGTATATAGATGATATTCTGGTTTATTTAAGATCAAAATAGGACTATGATAGTCACTTATGACAGGTGTTACAAATTCATCCTGATCATAAGTTATACGCAAAGTTCTCTAAATATGAGTATTGGTTGATATTTGTGGCATTATTGGGTTATATTGTATCTGATGAAGGAATAAAGGTTGATACTCAAAAGATAGAAGCCGCGAAAAGTTTGACAATACCTATAATGCCTACAGAGAATCATAGTTGGTTATAATAGAAGTTTTGTTGATGGATTTTCTTCTATTTTAGAAACTTTAATAATGTTAACACACAAATAATCCAAATTTCAATGGAATGACACATGTGAAAGGTGTTTCCAAGATCTGAAGTATAAGTTGACTTCACACCCATGGTAGTACTCCCAGATAGTATAGAAGGGTATTCAGTGAATTGTGTTGCTTTAGGAATTGGATTAGGATGTGTATTGATGCAGCGTGGTAAAGTAAAAGCTTATGCCTCAAGACAATTGCATACAAATGAAAAGAATTATCTAATGCATGATCTTGATCTAGCAGCAGTTGTATTTTCTTTTAAAATATTGCACCACTACATGTATGGGATTCATGTTGACATATATACTAACCATAAGAGTTTTTAATATATATTTGACAGAAAAGACTTAAATTTAAGCAACGATGGTGGCTTGAGCTATTAAATGACTATGATATTGATATCTTGTATCATCTAGGAAAAGCAAATGTAGTAGCTGATGCTTTAGGTCATACGACAATGGCAAGGTTTATGGGCAGTCAATGAAAAATCTAGGAATAGCTAAGGGTCTACACCAACTAGCTAATTTGAGGGTTCTCTTTCTTAAAACTCTGGATAAGGGGGTTATTGTGCATAATGCCGCAAAACCTTCATCAGTAGCTGAAGTTAAAGAGAAGTAGTATGCAAATCCTATTATATTACACCTTAAGGAGGATGTACCATATTGTATGACAAAGGGATTTGAGCTTATGTAAGAGAGAATATGTCAGTGACAAAGCAGATTGTGTATGCCTAATATAGATGGGCTAAGATAGAGGATTATGGAAAAGGCACATCATTCAAGGTTTTCCATCCATCTAGGGTCAACTAAAATGATTCATGATTTCAAAGGAGTGTATTGGAGAGGTGACATAAAGAAGAACATTGCAGAGTTTATAGCCCAATGTACAATTTGTCATAGAGTTAAAGTAGAGTATCAAAATCCTGAGGGTTATATCCAACATATAGATAGTCTAATTTGGAAGTAGAGCATAATCAACTTGGATTTCATCACTTTTTTTCTACGTACATCTCAAAATTTCAAATCCATATGGGTAATAGTTGATAGACCTACCAAATCAACACACTTCCTGTCAGTTATGACAACTTACATAGTTGAAAAGTATGCAAAATTGTATATTAAAGAGATAGTCCGGCTATACAAAGTACCAATATCTAATATATAGGATAGGGGAGCTTAATTTACTTCAAATTTTTGGAAATCTTTTAAGAGAAATATAGGAACATGAGTTAAAACTAGGTAGAGTTTTTTACCCTCAAACAGATGGACAAGCAGAACATACTATTCAAACACTTGAAGATATCCTAAGAACTTACGTATTGGACTTTAAAGGTAGTTGGGATTATCTCTTACCTCTTATTGAGTTTGCCTAATATAATAGTTATCATTCAATTATCAAAATGATGCCACATGAAGATTTATATGGAAGAAGTGTAGATCACCATTTTGATGGTTTAAAGTTGGTAAAAATTCCTTTTTTAGGCCATATCTTGTTCATCAAGCTATGGAAAAGGTTAAAGTAATCCAACAGCGGCTAGAAATAGCTACAGTTGACACAAATCATATCCAGATATTAGAAGAAGGAGGCTAGAGTTTGCTATAAGTGATTGGGTATTCTTGAAGGTGTCACTAATGATAGAGGTAATGAGATTTGGTAAGAAAATAAAACTAAGTCCACGTTATATAGACTTATATAAGATTATTAGAATGTTTTTCCAAGTCAAATATAAGGTAGAGCTACCCCAAGAGTTATCAACAGTCCATCCGGTGTTTCACATCTCAATCCTTCAAGTGCATAGGATATCTATGTCATATTACTCTTACTAAAGATACACAAGTTACAAAAGATCTCACCTAAGAACAAGCGCCTATTGATATTCTCTATCGAAAAGTTAAGAAATAAGAAATAGCTTCTATAAAAGTACTTTAGAGGAATCAACAAGTAGAAGAGATCACATAGGAATCAAAGAAAGCAATGAATCCAAGTACCCCTATTTATTTGAATCTGAAGAGAGTGGTTAAGATGCTGAATTAGATATATATCAAGGAGGTATAAATATATAAGTATTATATGGTTACAAGAATATTAAAGTTAGGCTTAAACTATTTTGGTTTGGATAATTATGCTAATATTTAAGGAAGAATATTCCTAAGGGGGGATGTAACATCCCATATTTTGTGTGTACTTGTTCTACTTATATGGACCTTGATATTTTCTTATGGTTTAGGTAATGCACTAGATTTGTTATGCGAGTATAGATGGTGTAAATAGGTTTATAGATACTTCTCGTATGTTTTAATTTGACGAAACCAAGTTAACATCGATGCACGAATTTAAACTTGGGATCATAAGCTAATAATATGGTCTAAAGCTCAATGTTACAAAATGTGTATAAGTTTTAAGTTAAACTGAATGGATTAAGAATTAAAACGGAATAAAATGTTAAGGTTCTTGCTTGACTTGATTATGCTAGTAGGTGATTCACCTACTTCAGCTATATGCATCAAGTTAATGGACTTGCCTATGGGTCAGGTTTGGGCCTATATAAATATACTCATTTAGGGCCCAAACTAAGTAAAAGAAAAGGAGTAACTGGGGAAACGCCCAACGCCTAAAAATCTACCCTAAGGAACAATGAGTCTGTGGTCCATTTTGGACACTAATAAGGAAAGTAGGTGAATCACATGCTTTGACATTTTGAGCAGCTTGAACCCTTAAGTAGGTGTATGACCTACTTGGACTAATTTGTGGTTGAATGGGGTCAATAAAGGAGGTTCTATAGGTCTCAATATAAGACCAATATAGCTGGTGTTGTTACTCATTTTAATACATTTCCATCATGGCTAAAAACAATAACCCTAATATTTCTTCTAGGGTTCTTGAAAATACCCTCACCTTTTACAAGCCAAGGTAAGTGAAAACACTTATGGTGTTAGCTTAATTCTCCCTTGGAAGTTTAGGAAAACATGTTACTCATGCTTAGTTATAAGTATAGGGTAGAATATTTGCAAAAGCTAACTACTCATTTTTCTTAGTTATTATGAGACTTCTCTCTTCTTTTTTGGTTTAAGTCTGAAGAAAGGTTCAAGTTCTTGAAGAGTTCAAGATAAAAGAATAAATTATAGGAATTTAGGTAGGGTGATTGCTCCATTTGTTTGTCCTCCTTCTGTATGAGTTTGGGTGAAGACTTATGGATATGTTAATTATTAAGAACTCAAGGGATGATGAGTTCAATATCTAGTTTCTATAACAAAGGAAATTTAGGGTTGTTTTACAAGTTGTTTTATGTATATATGTTGGGGACTATTGGGTTGATGTTGGGCAAAGTTATAATTATTTTGTATTGAAATATAGAAGAAGGGTGTAGTGGTACACCACCAAACTAAATGTTGTATATGCTTACAGCCTGTTCAACTTTTACATTGTTTTGAGTGTGTAACAAAGACAAAGTTATTTCAGGAGATCATATAAGAATATGTTTGGTATATGGATGAAATTGGAAGAGAAAACGGTTAACATAATACCCTTGATTTGTTAATTTATGGGCTTACTGTTGGCTTCTTTGAAGTTAAGTAGCCCAGATTTGTTGGTTAGCTACAATACTAGTTTTACCATATACTTTATTGTAGATAAGAATCAAAAGGAAGGAAGTTAATTTGGGTTAATATCGAAGTTGTATAGCAATGTATGTAGGGTATACTCTATTTCATATTCTTTGGCATGAAATCCAACACTTGTGTTACAAAGCAAGCTTCTAAAGTTCCCCTACAGAAAATGATACATAGTGGCAGTGCATGATCTCCTATGTAGATAAAAACCTTGTCCCCACTCTCTAATGTATTAAAACAACTCATTACATGTTTATTATCAAGTCTGCATGTCTACTTTCACTAGTAATTTTTAGGAGTTCTTCTTTAAGTAAAACAATACCCATGTGTTATTTTTAGCTACTAAATATTTCATTTGTGTACAAACTACCCACTAGTTTATTCACATGTCTTTTACTGGTAGATTATTGTTCCAAAGTACAATAATATTATGACCACCAAAGTAACAATCTCAAAGGCTAAATAAACTAAGTAGGGCAAATTTGAATTGTACGGGTGGCAGTTAAGGGACATAACCCTAGCATAGGCTGATCCTGATATTATTGTATGTGGTTTGTAGCTCAAGTGCAAAATCCTATCATGGGTCGATCCCAATCTATTTATATATGGGTGGCAGCTCAAGGGCAGAAGCCTAAAATGGGTCAATCCCAATTTGTGTATTTATGACACGACACAAACTAGGGCCTTCTTGTAATAGTCATCTCAAGTCTAACAAGGACTGAAGATCACCCCACTACCCAATCCAACCAACCAACAATACCCTAAGTCAGATTAATTCTGAACATATAACAAAATTGAGAGATCAATCAACACAAAGACTTTGGGATAGGTCTAAGACCATGACCAACCCACACAAGTCTAACTATCTAATGCTCAACAAACAACCATAACAAAACCAAAATAATAACCACGTCCATATCCATACCATAACGTACCTAAGTCCACAGTTTGTCCATACAAAGCCTTTAAAAGAAATTTATGAATATTTTGTCAGGACATGCCCCCGACCATAGCCAAAGCCAATGACCAAGTCTCAACCAACAAGGACATAAGAAACTGAAAGCAAGAAATAATGCCTTCCAAAGTATAGAAGCTCACCACATCTAGTCAACCAAGTTGTTCCCGAGTCTAATCACTGAGTAGGAGGTGTAGTATGACAAAAACCGGCATCGCATGGGGATACAACATAAAAGACGGTTAGCGTTTAAAGTGCTAGCCTGTAATTCAAAGATAAGATAAAATAGTGCCAACAGTTCAAAACAAATAAACTAATACATGTAACCAATGCAATATATACATATACATATATACTATGCCGGGATGGGGAACAAGATTAGCATGAACTTTGAAACAATTAACTTAGGTTGTGTATCATGGTCATCATAGAACAAGACACCAATGAGCTAAATGGGCTCAACTCTCCCCTATTTGGGAGGGACCCAATGTTTGTAGCCGCATAAACCTAAGAATGTCCATAACCATATAAGCCTATACGGGGGACTCGAACCTCCCAGCATAATCAAGGTGACTTAAGTACTAATACATATAGTAAGGGGGACTCGAACCTCCTTTTCATATATTCATTCAGGGGACTAAAACCACCCAGTCATAAGACACCCACACCGGCTAGCACAATTTTTAGTGTTAATCCTTTGGATTTCACTTTCATGGCCCGTCTACACATCTAGCTTTATAGCCTAATTTAAAACCATCATTTCACATGCATAACCATTATGTTAATTACTTACCAAAGGCACTTTGTTGGTATCGTCATACCAGTACTACTTGCAAATATACTACATGCCATTACCATTATCAATCAACCAATCAATATTTTGCTTAGTGACTTGAACCCTTTGTCCATAATGACACTTATTCAATTCAAAGTTAGGGACTCAAACCCATTGTCTAACAAAGACATAATCAAGTTAGTGTTTAGGGACTTAAACCCTTTTACCCAATTAAACAACCAAGGTTACCATTTAAATCATTACATGGCCAACAAGTCCTTCATAAAACCATTTACAAACCATTCATATTCATTAGGACAATGCCTTAATTCAAAACACCATTTAATATGTAACTAGTTTATTCTCTTGGGCATTTTCACAAACACTTTGAGGGTGTATCATTACAAAAACAAAATCTAAAATAAAAACCATCAATTTTAGGGTTAATCGTGACCCAGTTGTTAAATCACCATTATCAAGAACCCACATGGGCAAACCATCACCAAAAAAATGTATAACACAAGTTAAACAAAGAGTAAAAAATACTTAACCATATGCAACAAAACCTTCAATTTAGGTTTTCAAAACCACTATTTAAGAATTATAATCACACTTTAAAACACATGATATTTATGAACTAACAATGAGGGAACTTTCACATACCTTATTCAAGATGACTCATGGAAAAAACTTGACTCTTGAACCTCTAGATGAAAACCTTTGAAGAACCTTAGCCCCAATTTTCTTGAGAGAGTTTAGAGAGGATTTTGGAGTGTTTTGATCTTTAAAAGCATGTTATAAGAGGCCACAATATGTTTTAAGACGTTGGGACTTAAGGTTTTTGGGGTGGGAAATGTCCAAAATATCCTCAGCTTAAAAGCTAAAAACATATACGCAGGGGGGTACAACCACCCTACCCAAATCTTACCCTATCATCTAAGTGGTACCCACAACTTGTACCCTAGGCATCAACTTGGACTCCAATATTGCCCAACATACGAGCTTTTAGACCAACTCATATCTAATAATACAATTGGTACCCGCTAACTCGTACCATAGGCAGAATCCTCTAGGCTAAACTTAAGGCATCATATGATTTAGTAACATACTATTCATACCCTAACAAATGAATAATAAGATGTCTAATCATACCTTGGATTGAATGTAATCAAACCATACTAATTATCATACGAGTGGAGGGACCCTAAATCATACCATATCATACGTCTAGTATGCACTAGTCGTATGATGTCTAGAAGGCTCAATTTAGGAAATTTTCAAGGATCCAAAGCCAATGTGTTTCAATTCTCCCCCAGTAGGATAATTCATCCTCGAATGATAAGTGAGGAAAGAACAAGCATGAGTTATCACATTATTTCACAACAAACTAACATTTAACCGTGTTAGAAAACAAAGATGCAAGGAATAAATCTTTCCTTTAACTTTGTTAGAAAATAAATATATGATGAAGGACACATACCTTCTGCACGAATTTCCAAAGTGGGGAACAAATATGGATACTTGGACTTTATGTCCTCTTACGCTTCCCAAGTAACTTCTTCAACCTAATGATTCTTTCTAAGGACCTTTACTGAAGCCATCTCCTTTGTCCGCAACCAAGGAATTTGATGATCCAAGATCTCAATTTGAACTGCCTCATAAGATAAAGAATCTGAGATACCCAACCCTTTCTAAGGAACAACCGATAAAAGATCACCCACGCACATTCTCAACATAGAGAAATGGAAAACCGAATGAATAGAGCTCAAATAAGGAGAAAACTCCAACTCATAAGCAACATTTCATATCCTCTTCAATACCAAGTACGGTCTAACATACCAAGCACTTAACTTTCCCTTCTTACCAAACCGCATTACTCCCTTCATGGGAGATACCTTTAAGAACACCCAATCACCAACATTGAACTCCAAATCCCTATGCCACACGTCTGCATAGGAGTTTTGGTGACTTTGAGTAGCTTTCAATCTATCACGGATCACCTACACCTTCTACAAGGCTTGGTGAACCAAATTAGGGCCAAATAACTTACCCTCACCAACTTCATACCAACCAATAGAAGAACGATATCTCATAAAATGCAATACCTCAAAAAGAGTCACACCAATATTATAGTGGTAGGTATTATTATAAGCAAACTCAATCAAAGGCAAAAGATTGAACTAACTACCACCATAGTCAAATACGCATACACGAAGCATATCTTCCAATGTCTAAATGGTCCTCTCCATTTACCTATCTGACTATGGGTGGAAAGCAGTACTAATACATACCTTAGTTCCCAAATCTATCTGAAATAACTTCCAAAAGTGAGATGGGAATGGAGTAGTACGATTTAAAATGATAGAAACAGGAGCACCATGCAACTTTACTTTCTCCACAAGATACAACTTGGCATAATCCTACACCAAATAACTAGACCATACCGATAAGAAATGAGCGGATATGGTCATCCCATCTAACATGACCCTAATTGAATCATACTATTTCTGAGACTGAGGAGACTGACAATGAAATCCATATTAATCACTTCCTATTTCCATTTAGGCAATTCAATCTCTTGGTACAAACCACCAGGTCTCATGTGCTCAACTTTCACTTATTGACACACCATACACTTAGCTACATAGTTAGACAAATCTCACTTCATATTATTCCACCAATAGAACTCCTTAAGATTATGACACATCTTTATCAAACTGGGATGAATAGCATAACAAGATCCCAGAGCTTCGCCAAAATCCTTTCCCTTAAACCATCACCATTAGGAACATATAATCTGCCTTGGTACCTCAAGATACCATCTCTACCAATCACAAAGTCAATAACCTTTTACTGGCCTACATTTTCTCTAATCTTCATTAAGTCACAGTCCATCATTTGCTTTTCCTTTATCTCAACTACTAGAGATGACTGTGATACCTGATTCACAAACACATCACTATCCTCACAGTTCATGAGATAAACTCCAAGATTAGCCTAATGGTGAATATTCTTAACCAACTCCCACTTATCCTCATTCGTATGCTCTAGACTCTTCATAGATTACCCCGCTAAGAGCATCAGCAACTATGTTAGCTTTACCTAGATGGTAGTGAAGACTCATATTGTAGTCCTTCAGCAACTCAAGACACCTCTTTTTCTTGAGATTTAACTCTTTGTGAGTAAACACATAATGTAGACTCTTATGATTAGAAAAGATATCAACATTAACCCCATAGAGATAGTGATACCAAATCTTCAGAGCAAATACCACAACTAATAACTCCAAGTCATTAGTAGGGTAGTTCTTCTCATGAACTTTAAACTTCCTAGAAGCATAGGCCAACACCAACATATATTCAAGCCCAACAGGTAAAGCATCACACTACACCACGAAGCCATTATTACACTAAGGTAGGGTCAAAACTGGAGTTAAAGTGAACATATCCTTTAACTTCTCAAAACTACCCTCACACGCATTCGACTATAAAAACTTGACCCTTTTCTGGGTCAATATAGACAATAAGGCAGTTATATTCAAAAAAACATTCCTTTAATCTCCTATAGTAACTGGATAAACTCAAAAATCTATGAATATCAGTTGGAGTCATAGGTCTAAGCCTTTCATAACCACCACAACCTTTTATGGATGAACCATGATCCCGTCAATAAAGATTACATGACAAAAAAAAGTCATAGACTTCAACAAAAACTCACACTTTAAGATCTTAGTATAAAAATTTTGATCCTTCAAGGTCTGTAATACAGCACTGAAGTGATCGACATGATCGGCCTAACTCTTAGAATAGCCCAAGATGTCATCAATAAAGACAATAACGAACAAATCTAGAAACTAACAAAAGACCCTACTCATCAAATCCATAAATATTGTCAGAGCATTGGTCAACTGAAAAGACATAACTAGAAACTCATAGTGACCAAACCGGGTCCTGAAGGCAGTCTTAGGGATATCCACTTCCCTAATCTTAACTTGATGATATCCCGACATAAGATAAATCTTAGAGAAACTCTTTGCACCTTAAAGTTGATCAAACAAGTTATCTATCTGAGGAAGAGGATACTAATTCTTTATGGTCACCTTATTCAATTGACAATAATCAATGCATATCCGAAGAAAACCATCTTTCTTATGCACAAACAATAGTGGAGCACCACAAGGAGAAATATTAGGATAGATAAAACCTTTATCTAGGAGATTCATCAATTTCTCCTTAAGCTCCTTCAACTCAGCCGGAGTCATTCCATAAAGAGAGATAGAAATAAGAAGAGTGTTCGAAACAAGATCAATCCCAAAATAAATTTCCCAATTGGGAGGAATACCAGGAAAATCATCAAGGAAACCTTGAGAAACTCATTAACTAGAGGAACTGATTCTAGAAAAGGACCTTCCAAGTTAGAATCTTTAACCGGACCAATTGATACAAATACCCTTTGGAAATCAACTTTCGGGCTCTAAGATATGAGATGAACCTTTCCTTAGGCACTAAATAACCCCCTTCCTATTATATGATAGGCTCATTAGTGAATTTAAGCATGAACTTATCACTCTAACAATCTAAGAAAACATAACACGCATGCAACCAATTCATCACTAAAATGACATCAAATTCAAACATATCTAATAATATCAAATCCACAAGAGTTTCTCTACAACTAACAGATACCACACACGCCTTATAGACTCTTTTAGCAATAATACAATTACCTACAGGGGTAGAAAGAGAAAAAAGGTCTGAAACATACTCAGGACCAAAACCAAATTGCACTTCCATAAACAGGGTCACATAAGATAGAGTGAAACCTGGGTCAAGTAAATAATGCACATCACAGGAAAAAAGTTCCAACATACTAGTAACGACATTAGGAGATGAATTAGAATCCAAGCAAGACACAAAAGAATATAATCGATTTTGGCCAGTACCTGTATCAGAAAAAGAAACAAAAGCAGAAGTAGAATCCTTTGGTGCAGGAGCAGATGAAGAAGCAACAAGAGCCATGTTAGCCCCAAAAGCCATTCTAACATAATAGTCACGCTGCATATGACTAATTTGACCACAATAAGAACATTTGCTCTTCCCTTCCTCACAGAACCCACTATGTAACCGCCTATAAAATCTACAAAGGGGTGGGATAGAGCCGACTGAGCCCCACTAACCTGAGATTGGAAACCCTATGCATGGGACCCATCTTCATGCTATGACGAAAGATAAACCAATGGCTTTGGGTAGGGAGCACTAACCGTGGAGAAAGAACTAGAACTCCCTCACTTCATCTTTGGCCACTTACCACCATCTATGCCACTTTTCTCATAAGGACTAAATTTTTTTCCCTATCTCCTATTAAACTTAGACTGATTCCTTTTCTCTTCCTCCACTTGTTGTATATATATAACCAACCTAGAGATATCCATGTCCTTGATTAACAAGTCAGCCTTCCTCTCAAGAATAAAATCACGAGATAATCCTAAAGAAAATTTATATTCTAGCCTTCATACTAGAAACCAACTCTGGATCATACCTAGATAACTGATGAAATTTAAGGAAATACTCCTTGATAAACATCCTACCTTACCTTAAATTCACAAACTCTTTCTCTTTTGTCTCCCTCAGCTATTGAGGAAAGAAATGATCCAAGAAGGCACTAGAAAAGTAATCCCACAATGCAGAGTTAACACCATTTCCCCTACACTATTTCTATTCCTCATACCATTGGTATTCCACATCCTTCAGCTGGTAGGCGGCGAACTCCACACCCTCTACATTGATGACATGCATAATACGAAAAATCTTCTCCATCTCATCAATAAAATCTTCAGGATCTTCTTTAATCTTTATACTAGTAAATGAAGGGGCATGCAACCTCATGAACTAGCCAACCTTTATGGCCTCAGAATATAGAGTAACAGAAACACCACGCTCACTCAGTGAAGTTACCAACTAAGTCAATATAGTAATGGAATGCCATAACTCAACATTAGTAGAATCACCTTATAGTGATTGAGTATGAGTGTCACCCTCAAGAATAGGATTTGTGGGGACAGGTGGAACCCCATAAGGAAATTCAGATGCGGTGACCCTTGACCAGGTCTGAACTTTAGAAGTAGAGTGTGTCCCATCAATATTATCCTCGGTTAGGACAGAAGATTTTTCAATAACATCAGATCTTCTCAAAATCATGATCTAAAAGAGAAGCAAACAAAAATCAGATGAATCCAAGACCTTAGAGTCTATAGCTCGAAGTAAGACAAAAAGAAAGTGAAACATTCCTAAATGCCTCGCAGTCTCTCCCTTATGAGTGTGGCGTGCTACACACCCTTAAAAGAGGCTCTACTCGACATAGCTTTGTGGACTCCTAACTGACCATGAACCAAGGCTCTGATACCAACTTGACATAACCTGAACTAGGGTCTTATCGTAATGGGCATCTCAAGCCTAACAAGGACCAAAGATTACCCCACTAAAAAATCCAACCAACCAACATATACCCTATCGGATGAATTCTGAACATATAACAAGATAGAGCGATCAATTAATACAAAGACTTTGGGATAGGTCCAAGACCATGACCAACCCAAACAAGTCAAACCATCCAATGCTCAATATACAACCATAACAAAACCAAAATAATAACCAAGTCCATATCCATACCCTAACATACCCAAGTCCACAGTTGATCCATACAAAGCCTCTAAAAGAAATCTATGAATATTCGGTTGGGACATGCCCTTGACCATAGCCAAAACCAATGTCAAAGTCTAAACCAATAGAGATATAAGAAACTAAAATCAAGAAATAGAGCATTCTGGTGTATGGAAGCTCAACACTTCTAGTCAACCAAAGTTGTCCCCGAGTCCAATCACTGAGTAGGAGATATAGTATGACCAACACTGGCATCGCATTAGATACTGCATCTAAGACAGTTAGAGAGCTAGCATGTAACTCAAGGATAAGGATAAACTAGTGACAACAGTTCAAAACCAATCAACTACTACATGTAACTAATGCAATACGTACATCTACATATATACCATGCCAGGATGTGGAACAATATTATCATGAACTTTCAAAACATTAACCTGGGTTATGTAGCATGGTTTTCATAAAATAAGCCACCCACGGGCTATATGGTCCCTGCTCTCCCTAGTTGGAAGGGCCCCAGTGCATGTAGTCGCACGAACTAAAGACGTAACCATATATGCCTATACGGGGGACTCAAACCTCTCAACATAATCAAGGTGACTTAAGTACCAATACATGTAGTAAGGGGGACTCAAACACCTCTTTCGTATATTCATTAAGGGGACTCAAACCACCTGATCATAAGACACCCGCATCGGCTAGTGAGGTTTATAGTGTTAGTCCTTCAAACTTTACTTTTACTACCCATCTACACATCCCACTTTAAAGCCTAATTTAAAACCATCATTTCACATGCATAACTATTATGTCAATTACTTACCAAAGGCATTTTGTTGGTATCGTTATACCAATACTACTTCCAAGTATACCACATGCCATTACCATTACCATTATCAATAACCAATCATTATTACTCCACCTATAGAACATCTTAAGATTATGATACATCTTTATCAAATTAGGATGAATAGCATAACGAGATCCAAGAGCTTCAGCCAAAATTCTTTTCTTCAAACCATCTCCATAGAGAACACATAATCTGCCTTGGTACCTCAAGATACCATCTCCACCAATCACAGTCAACAACCTTTTACTGGCTTAGACTTTCTCTAATCTTCATCAAGTTAGAGTCCATTATTTGCTTTTCCTTTATCTCAACAACTAGAGATGATTGTGATACCTGATGTACAAATACATCACTATCCTCAGAGTTTATGAGATGAACTCCAAGATTAGTCAAATGGTGAATATTCTTAACTAACTCCCGCTTATCCTCATCCACATACTCTAGACTCCTCATGGATAACCCACTAAGAGCATCTACAACTATATTAGCTTTACCTAGATGGTAGTGAAGACTCATATTATAGTCCTTCAGCAACTCAAGACACCTTCTTTTCCTGAGATTTAACTTTTTCTAAGTCAACATATACTGTAGGCTCTTATGATTAGAAAAGATATCAACATGAACCCCATAGAGATAGTGATGCCAAATCTTCAGCGCAAATACCACAGCTAATAACTCCAAGTCATGAGTAGGGTAGTTCTTTTCATGAACTTTAAAATTACTAGAAGCATAGGCCAATACCCAACTATGCTGCATCAACATACATCCAAGCCCAACCCGTAAAGCATCATAATACACCACGAAGCCATCATTACCCTCGGGCAGGTTTAAAATCAGAGCTAAAGTCAATATATCTTTTAACTTCTCAAAACTATACTAACAGACATCCGACCATAAGAACTTGACCTTTTTCTGGGTCAACATAGTCAATAGGGTAGTTATATCAAAAATTACCTTTCCTTAAATCTCCTATAGTAACTGGCTAAACCAAAAAAATCTCTAAATATCGATTGTAGTCACAGGTTTAAGCCACTTCTTTACCACCGCAACCTTTTGTGGATGCATCATGATCCCATCAATTAAGATTACATGACCAAGAAAAGTCATAGACTTCAACCAAAACTCATACTTTGAGATCTTGGCATACAAATGTTGATCCTTTAAGGTCTGTAATACAGCACGGAGGTGATCAAAATGATCTGCCTAACTCTTAAAATAGACCAAGATGTCATTAATAAAGACAATGACGAACAAATCTAGAAACTGAAGGAAGACCCTACTCATCACATTCATAAATATTGTTAGAGCATTGGTCAACCCAAAAGACATAACTAGAAACTCATAGTGACCACACTGGGTCCTGAAGGCAGTCTTAGGGATATCCACTTCCCTAATCTTAAGCTGATGAAATACTGATATAAGATAAATATTAGAGAAACTCTTTGGACTTTAAAGCTGATCAAACAAGTCATCTATCCAAGAAAGAGGATACTTATTCTTTATGGTCACCTTATTCAATTGACAATAATCAATGCACATTCGAAGGAAACCATCATTCTTACACACGAACAACACCGGAGCACCCCAAAAAGAAACATTAGGACAGATAAAACCTTTATCTAAGAGATCCTTCAATTGCTCCTTAAGCTCCTTCAACTCAGCTGGATGCATTCCATAAGGATAGATAGAAATAGAAAGAGTGTTTAGAACAAGATCAATCCCAAAATCAATTTCCCCGTCAGGAGGAATAGCATGAAGATCATTAGGAAAGCCTTGAGAAACTCATTAACTAGAGAAACTAATTCTAGAGAAGAATCTTTCAAGTTATAATGTTTAACTGGACCAATTGATATAAACACCCTTTGGAAATTAACTTTCGGACTCTAATATATGAGATGAACCTTTCCTTAGGCATTAAAGAACCCTATTTCTATACAATGATAGGCTCATTAGGGAATTTAAGTATGACCTTGTTGGTCTAACAATCTAAGAAAATATAACACCCATCCAACCAATCCATCCCTAAAATGACATCAAATTCAACCATATCTAACAATATCAAATCTACAAGAGTTTCTCTACCACTAATAGATACCACACACGCTCTATAGACTCTTTTAGCAATAATAGTCACCTACAGGGGTAGAAATAGAAAAAGGGTCTAAAACATACTTGGGACCAAAACCAAAATGCACAGCCACAAATAAGGTCACATAAGAAAGAGTGAAACCTGGGTCAAGTAAACAATACATATCACAGGAGAAAAGTTTCCACATACCAGTAATGATATTAGGAGATGACTTAGAATCCTAGTGAGATGCAAGAGCATATAACTGATTTCGGCCATTACCTATACCAAAATAAGAAACAAATATAGAAGCAGCATTCTTTAGTGCAGGAGCATATGAAAAAGCAACAAAGCCTTGTTAGCCCTAAAATCCATTCTAACACAACATTCACGCTGCGTATGACTAATCTAACTATAATAAAAACCTTTATTCTTCCCTTCCTCATAGAACCCATGGTGTGACTACCCATAAAATCTATAAAAAGGGTAGGACAGAGCCAACTGAGCCCTACTAATCTGAGATTAGGAACCCTATGCATGGGACCCACCATCATGCTATGACAAAAGATAAACCAATGAATTTAGGTAGGGAGCACTAGCTGTGGAGAAAGAACCAAAACTCCCCCACTTCTTCTTTGACTACTTACCACCATCTCTACCACTTTTCTTATATGGACTAAATTTCTTTCCTTGTCTCTCACTGAACTTAGATTGATTTCTCTTGTCTTCCTTTACTTGTTGCATGTACACAACCAACCTAGAGATATCAATGTCCTTGATTAACAAGTCAGGCTTGCTCTCAAGAATAAACTCACGAGATAATCCCAAAGAAAACTTACATATTTTATCCCTCATGCTAGAAACCAACTCTGGAGCATACCTAGAAAAATGATGAAATTTAAAGGAATACTCCTTGACAAACATCGTACCTTGCGTTAACTTCACAAACTCTTCCTCTTTTACCTCCCTCAAATCCTAAGGAAAGAAAAGATCTAAGAAGGCACTAGAAAAGTAATCATATATTACAGAGTCAACACCATTTCCCCTACACTGTTCCCATTCCTTATACCATTGATATACTATATCCTTCAGCTGGTAAGCAGCGAACTCCACACCCTCTATATTGATAACATACATAATATGAAAAATCTTCTCCATCTAATTAATAAAATCTTGAGGATCTTCCTCAACCTTTGTACCAGTAAATATAGGGGGATGCAACCTCATGAACTGGCCAACCCTTGTGGCATCAAAATATAGAGTAAAAAAAACACCATGCTCAGTCAGTGAAGCTAACAAATAAGTCAATAAAGTAATGGAATGATGAAACTCAGCATTAGTAACATCACCTTATGGTGACTGAGTATGACCCTTAAAAGTAGGATTAGTGGAGATAGGTTGAACCTCATAAGAAAATTAAGATGTGGTGACCCTTAACTAGGTCTGAACTTCAGAAGTAAAGTGTGTCCAATAAATATTGTCCTCAGTCAGAACAGAAGATTTTTCAAGAACATCAGATCTTCTCAAAGGCATAATTTAAAAGGAAAGCAAACAAAAATCAGAAGAATCCAGGAACTTAAACTCTATAGCTCAAAGAAAGACAACAAAAAAGTGAAACATTCTTACATGCCTCATAGTCTCTCCTTTATGAGTGTGGTGCGTTATACACTCTTAAAAGAGAATCTACTCAACATGGTTTTGTGGACTCCCAACTGACCATGAACCAAGACTCTGATACCAACTTAACATAACCTGAACCAGGGCCTTATTGTAATGGGTATTTTAAGCCCAACAAAGACCGGATATTTCCCCACTAACAAATCCAACTAATAAATACATACCCTATCAAATGAATTCTGAACATATAACAAGATAGAGCGATCAATTAATACAAAGACTATAGGATAGGTCCAAGTCCATGACAAACCCAAACAAGTCTAACCATCGAATGTATAACCAACAACCATAACAAAAACAAAATAATAATCAAGTCCATATTCATACCCTAACGTACCCAAGTCCACAATTTGTCCATACAAATCCTCTAAAAGAAATCTATGAATATTTGGTCTAGACATGTCCCTGCCATATCCAAAACCAATGTCATAGTCTAAACCAATAGAGATATAAGAAACTAAAAGCAAGAAATGGAGCCTTCTGAAGTATGGAAGCTCAACACTTCTAGTCAACCAAAGTTGTCCTCGAGTCCAATCACTGAGTAGGAGGTATAGTATGCCCAGTATCTGTATTGCATGGGATACTGCATCTAAGATAGTTGGAGTGCAAATATGTAACTCAAGGATAAGGATAAACTAGTGACAATAATTCAAAACCAATTAACTAATACATGTAACTAATGCAATACATACATCTACATATATACTATGTCGGGATGGGGAACAATATTATCATAAACTTTGAAAATATTAACCTGGGATATGTAGAATGGTTTTCATAAAATAATCCACTCACGGGCTATATGGGCCCTGCTTTCCCCTAGTTGGAAGGGCCTCAGTGCTTGTAGTCGCACAAACTAGAAACATAACCATATATGCCTATACAGAGGACTCAAACCTTTTAGCATAATCAAGGTGACTTAAGTACCAATACATGTACTAAGGGGGACGTGAACCTCCCTTTCATATATTTATTAAGGGGACTCGAACCATCCGATCATAAGACACTCGCACCAGCTAGTGTGATTTCTAGTTTTAGTCTTTCGGACTTCACTTTTATGACCCGTCTACATATCCTGCTTTAAAGCCCAATTTAAAACCATTATTTCACATACATAACCATTATGTCAATTACTTACCAAAGGCACTTGGTTGGTATCTTCATACCAATACTATTTGCAAGTATACCACATGCCATTACCATTATCTATCAAGCAATCATTATTTTACTTAGTGACTTAAACCCTTTGTCCATAAAGACACTTATTAAATTCAAAGTTAGGGACTCAAACCCATTGTTTAACATTGACATAAATCAAGTTAGTGTTTAGGGACTCAAACTATTTTACCTAATTAAACAACTAAGGTTACCATTTAAATCATTACATGGTCAACAAGTCCTTCTTAAAACCATTTACAAACTATTCATATTCATTAGGACAATGCCTTAGTTCAAAACACCATTTAATATGCGACTAGTTTATTCTCTTACACATTTTCACAAATACTTTGAAAGTGTATCATTACCATAACCAAAACCAAAGTAAAAACCATCAAGTTTAGGGTTAACCGTGACCCATTTGTTAAATCACCATTTCAAAGCACCCACATGTGCAAACCATTACCAAAAATATACATAAACACAAGTTGAACAAAGAGTAAATAATACTCAACAATATGCAACAAAACCCTTAATTTTGATTTTTAAAACAACCATTTTAGAATCCTAATCATACTTCAAAACACATGATATTTATGAACTAACAATAAGGGTAGAATCACATGCCTTATTTAAGAAGATTCACAGAAGAAACTTGACTCTAGAACCTCTAAATAAACACCTTTAAAGAACCCTAGCCCCAATTTTCTTGAGAGAGTTTAGAGAGGATTTTGGAGTGTTTTGATCTTTTAAAGCATATTATGAGAGGCCACAATGTGTTTTAAGATATGGTGACTTACAGGTTTTAGGGTGGGAAATGTACAAAATATCCTCAACATAAGAGCTAAAAATATGTGCGCAAGGGGTACGACCACCCTACCTAAACTGTACCCTATCATAAAAGTGGTTGTAAGACCCCATAGAATCCTAGAAGTTTGAGTCCTTTAAAGCTTACCAAAACCCATCCCAGACTTAGACAATTTTAGCTAAATGTTAGGAGTTAGTTATTTCTAAAGCCCTCAAACTTTGAGGAATTTATTTATGACCTTCCCGACCTCAGAAAGTTAATTTTTAAGTTGATTCATGATTGGGGAAGTCAATAGTACATCTTGGGTGAGTTTCAAAATTTTTGGACAAGCATAAGGGCGTGTTTGAAACTCCAAAATAGGGGCTCAGGGCAATTAGCCTGTGATGCCCTTCCTAGTCCGGTGCTGGTGGGAGCCTGCAATACTGACAGCAGTGCCCTACCTGGAGCGGCTCTCTAGAGCCTGCGGCACCCTGGCCAGTCTGGTCTGGGTAATTTCTACTATTTGTTCCACATTTAAAAGGGCAAATGGGTTATTTTTCCTTCACCTAATAGGTCCATAACATAGGATTAATGCCTCAAATAGCATAATTTCTCATCCTTTTTACAAAATCCTCTCAACAACAAGTCCTAGTTTTATAAATCTCAAGAATCAAGTCTCAAGAACTCACCACAAACTCTATGAAATTAGCAATCAAGGTATGTCAGGTGTTCATCGAAGGTTTTCCTTCCACCCTTGGAGTTCAAGAACCTATTTTAAAATTACAAGTTAATTACTTTTCATGAATTTCATGTTGAATTTGATTGTATTCATAATTATAATGTTAATTGGGTTTCTAATCCATGATTTATTAAAAGTATCATGTGAAGTAATTAATATGTGTGTAGTGTTAAGTGGTTGTTTGTTAAAAACCCCTTGAATTTGTGAGTTGGGATTGTGATCATGATGCTTTCATGTTGATTATTATTAAGTGCATAAAGTATGCTCCACTAGTGTTTGATAAAGTGTTCATGTGAGTTAAAGGGTGAAATCATGACATAATAGTATGTGCACAAGTTCATGCCTCTCAAGTGTTTGACAAAATATCTAAATGAAAGCATTGTTAAAAAGCTTGTATTGTTATGATATTATGATCATGCCATGTTTTACTTTCAATGCTATCAAGTCATGGGGGTATTCAATACCTGAAATCTAGTTGTTACCTAGAATTACAGTAGCTTCAAAATGGTCTCAGTGATGTCACGTATAGTAGTACTCAATCAGTTACAGAACTCAGTGTATTTAGTCAGTTAACAGAACTCAGTACAGTTTAATCAGTCAGCATAATCAGTAACAGTTTAGGCAAGCCTAATACAGTCTAGAAATCAGTTCAGTTTGATCCATTTGGGAGTAGGAATCAGCACCAAGCGAACCCAGGGAGACATTCTTGCTAATAGAGGGTTTGATCCGTAGTAATAATCCCTATGTTATAGAACTACATAGCTAGCATAGGTTGAGATATCTTTCTGCCATATAAGGGTTGATACATCTCGTATGAGTTTTCTTGCCAGTGAGGGTTCATGAAATGTCTTTATGCCAGATAGGGTTAATTCACAGCTATTGTTAGTATCCCTTGGAAAGGTGATAATACCCTTCCAACTAGGGTCACAGGTTAGACCCCAACTCAGTTTATAATTGGGGTATGTTGGGTAGATGAACATTCCAATAGTTTCAGTTTCAGTTTTTAGACTCAGTAAAAAACCTCAGATCAATTTTCAGAATTAGGACTGTCAGACACAGTCACCCAACTTAGTATAGAATTCAGTTTGGTTCTACAGAACTAGGACTATCAGAAACAGTCACCCAGTTATCTGTAACTCATTTAAACAGTCACCCAGTTATCATTAATTTAGTTATTAGTGATCTTAGTTACAGTAAAGTAGATTCTCATATAACATTACATAATCAGTATTTATGGCAGTTTTAGATATGCATGTACTCTCCTTCATTCATTTATATTCATGATACTCAGCCAGTTATTATTCATACATGTGAACCCCAACATATCAAGCTACCTCACTTAGCATACAGTACATTCAAAGTACTGACGCATACTCTTTCTTTTATACTATGATGTCTTATATAATAGGTTTAGATGCACGGGCTCCTAGCCGTACTTAGTAGCCCAGACTATCAGCAGCCGAATTAGTGGTGATTCCTTATAGTTCAAGGATAGAGTTATCATTTTAGTATTCCTGTACTCAGTATATTCAGTAATCAGAGTTAGTTGGAGACTTGTCCCATCAACTCCATGTTTAGACAGTTAGAGGCTTTCAGGCTAGATTATTTTAGATAGAAGATCAATTTTTAGTATTTATTTATCATCATCCAGTATTTGATTTTAGTTGTGAATCTTATGGCAAATTTAGCCTAATTTCTGCATTATTATAGTGTTATTATTCAGTAATTGTATTAGGTACCAGCCATGGGTTAGCTTGTGATCTTTCGGGATTATGAGCACCGTGTGATATCTGGGATGCAATCTTAGGGCTTTATAAACTTGGTATCAGATCCTAAGGTTTAACTGAGTCCTAGAGGGTATAAAAGTTTAATCTAGTAGTCTTATGCATGGGTGTATAGCGCACCACACTTATGGACAATAGGCTATGAGGCATTTTAGGAACAAGTTCCCTTCTTTTAGTATTTATATCATGCGAGTGAGCATGAACTTAAATTAAAATCTCTGTCTAATCTAATGTTTCCTTACATTTATAGAATATACCTCCCATAAGAACCAATGAAAAAAGAATTAGAAATCAGCCTATACCTCCGCCCGTTCAGGCAGATCCATTAAATGAGCATGTCTCCCATGTAGAATTAAGAGAAGTTTTCACCACTCTAGCTCATTCTATGGCAGACCAGAATGAATGCCCAACTGCTGTTCAGGCCAACCTAGTGGACAATACTACTGCAGCTAGAATTTAGGACATCAACTGAATGAATACCTCATTATTTATAAGGTCTAAGTCTGAGGTGGTGTAACGCTCCAAAATTAGGTCTTGAGACGTCACACGGTGCTTAGGATCACAAGTGACCCCAAGCTAACCCTTATACTGGCATAACTTATAAGCAACTGAACAAAAATTATAAATCTATACAAATCTGTGAAAAATAACTCTTCTCTGAATATGATAGATACAAAACTAAAATTTACAAGATTACAACTCTACTTTTACAACCAAAACTAAAACGGAATAAATCAACTTCTACTGACTGTCTATGAAGCCTCTACTAGTACTGACTATAGGTAGCTGGATCATGACTCCCGAATATCCCAACTCAATACGGCTAGATAAAGAAAATACAATACTTCTCGAACTATATAACTAACTCAAGCCCTTGAATCAAAAGGACTCATCACCTACTGACTGGATGCTGCGAACTGACTGGATCTAAAGATGTACACTATACCTTGTACCTACATTCCAAGAAAATGTAGCCCACATTCAAATATGTGGCTCAGTACCATGGAAACGTATTGAGACTATGAGGGTGCATTGCATATATAAAATAATATCTTAATATCATCACAGTTTATAAAATTATGCATGCTGATATAAATGACTCACTTAGCTCGAATTAAAATCATCATAGTCATAAGAGAGTAAAATACATCGGGTGAAACATGTGAGTCATCATAATAAATCTCAATTCACTTTCATCTCGATTCCAAATCATCAAAGCAGTCAAATCTCATAACAATTCTCTTTGGATTATATGTTCATTAAATCTTTCGAAAACAATGACTTTTCCAAACTCAGTCTTTCAAACAAATATGTTTTCTTCTCAGATAGAAGAATAATACTTTTCATATTAGATAGGAGAATACACACACACACATTGGAAGTCTCTTACAACTGATATAAACCATATGACCTACATGGAGTCCAACGTCTAACCCACGTTGGGAGAGCTGTCCTATCCTTGCCTTTGGAGTGGGACCTTAAATCATTAATCCAAACACTAGTGATCACTATATAAATCAGCCTCAAGCTCACAACCTAGGGGGCACGTAGTTCTTGGAAAGTACCAATCCTGCTATACCTCCCGCTCGGTGCCAAAGACTACTCTCGGACTTAGCTCAGATTTTTTCAAAAGAAAATCCACAAATAAATAATTTAACAATTCACAACGGGAGCCATCATGCTACCCTTTTTATAATAATCAATAAAAGTAGATTTCTTTCCTTATCTTGGGTTCAAATCAACCCCTTTTTATGACCAAAAGGTTAAAGCTTCATTATTATCTCAATTCATTCAAACACAAAGTGTTTATAAAACATGATTTCTCAAAAAAAAAAAATGACAATCTCAATTAGAGTTCAAAACTCATGTCTCAATATCATATGAAAAATTATCAAGGTTCAAGCTTTACATCATAAACATATATAAATTCCTTCAAAATCTAGAAATTTAGCCATAAGGCACAAAATATCCTCATTCTCTAATTTCACTTCTAAAATATCAAACACATCATAATCTAATGATAATCAATATAGGAC
The DNA here is from genome assembly GCF_002878395.1 of Capsicum annuum. Lineage (NCBI taxonomy): Eukaryota > Viridiplantae > Streptophyta > Magnoliopsida > Solanales > Solanaceae > Capsicum > Capsicum annuum. Next base: position 168,539,816 of record NC_061113.1, read on the forward strand.
ATAAATTCATGCTTCAAAATCATTGTAAAACATATAAAACCATAACTTCGTAAAAGAAAGTATTTTTGGGCACAAGAAGGAAAGGCTATTCACGTTGAAAAACCCCGCATACCTTAAACTTGAAGCTTTGAATGAACTCTTGACCTTGGGACTCTATTCATGAAAATAATGAATGTTTCTTATAGCCCTCAGAATGGGGATTCCAAATCTCGAAGAATTATTGAAAACTCATGATTGAATCTTGAGATAGTTGAGTTTTTAGGTTGAAACCCTACTAAATGTTCTTGGTTATTTTGAGAGAAGGTAAACTTATTTTGGTGTTATGGGAGTTTAATCCCATGTTATAGACATGTATAAGGGTGCTTTGGCACTTCGAAGTGAGGTATGCGGCGCACAACCCATGGCAGACCTTAAGGTGTGCATCGCACACCTTATGGAAGACATTTAAGTATGCCTCACACTCCCAATTGCACACATTTGATTGGGCGGCGCATTTCCCATCGCACACCCTTACTGCCTCTCACAAAAATGGGCATAACTCTTCGCTTGGGTATCGAATTTTTGCAAAATTGGTATCATTAGAAATCTAATTCAATTATCTACAATTTGATGGGTCTTGGGATGAAAAATTCCATGTATATTAAGATATATACACATTTGAAGTTGACCCTTGTAGAATCAAATGCCAAACTTTGGATGAATCGATTGGTCTTAGCTCAACTTTGTTCTAGGTCATTGCTATGAACATTTTTCACCTCTAAACTACTCCATAGACTAGGATAGTGATCATTCAACTTTTATTCATATGAGAATCACTTGGATTAGAGCTTAGATGTGCAGGAACGATGGTTAGAATTCTAGCATAAAAAAATAGGGTATTATAGGTGGACCCGTAGTAATTCCTTGACATGGTGCAGAAAGTCACAGATATCATTGAGGTGCCATTTATAGTGCAAATAGTGGGCAATTCCCAACCAGACTCTATGCACTTTAGTCCCGACAGGATCAGAAAAGTTCTCCTAGTGTGGTCACTGGTATGTTATGAGTTTATCATTTACATATTTATGCTTTGCTAGATCCAGGAGCTTCCTTGTACTTTATAACTCCTTATATATAGCTGTTGACTTCAGAGTTAGTGCCAAAATCCAAGTAGAGCTCTTTTTAGTCTCCACCCTAGTGGGTAAATCTATCATATCTGGACGGGTATACAGGAATTTTTTGGTTATGGATCTCAAAAAGTAACTTCAGCAGACTTAGTAGAGTAGGAGATGATAGATTTTGACATTATTATTGGCATGGATTGGCTCCATTCATGCTATGCTTCATTTGACTATAGAAATAGAATTGTCTATATTTAGTTTTCTAATGAACCTGTCCTAGAATAGAGGGGTAGTACTTCAGCACTTAGAGATCAGCTTGTTTCTTACCTAAGGGTGAGAAAAATAATATCTAAGGGTGTTTCTACCATCTTGTTTGAGTTAAGGAATATAGCTCCAAGACTCCTAGACTTGAGTTAGTTTTAGTAGCATCTGAATTTCCAGATGTGTTTCCCAAAGATCATCCTGGAGTCCCTCCCGAGTGAGAAATTGATTTTGAAATAGACCTTCTTCCCGATACTTAGCTTATCTCTATTCCACCATACAGAATGGCACCAACTGATCTCAGAGAGCTAAAATAATAGTTGAAGGATCTCTTAGATAATGGATTCATCAGACCTAGTATTTCACTATAGGGTACACCAGTCTTATTCGTGCATAAGAAAGATGGTTCTCTCAGAATGTGTATTGACTACCATCAGTTGAAAAAAGTCATGGTCAATAACAAGTATCCACTTTGCAAAATTGATGACTTGTTTGACCAACTTTAGGGTGCCAGTTACTTTTCTAAGATAGACCTCAGATCAGGCTATCATCAGCTTAGAGTCAGAGAATGTGACATTCCAAAAACAACTTTTAGAACTCGGTATGGTCACTTCGAATTCCTAGTCATGTCATTTGGTCTTACCAATTCCCCAGCAGCTTTCATGGACTTGATGAACCGTGTGTTCAAGTAGTACTTGGACATGTTCATCATAGTCTTCGTTGATAACATTCTTGTCTACTTCCGCAGTGAACATGATCATGCAAACCATCTTAGAATAGTGTTACAGACCCTCAAAGCACATCAGTTGTTTGCCAAATTTAGTAAATTCAAATTTATGCTAAGGTAGTAGCTTTTCTTGGTCATATCATTTCCAGTGATGGAATTAGAGTTGACCCTCAAAAGGCCAAAGCAGTGAGAAATTACCCCAAACCTATCTGTCCATCAAATATCAGGAGTTTCTTAGGATTGACTGGCTATTACAGATGGTTTATTAAAGGATTTTCATCTCTTATGTCCCCCATGTCCAGATTGACTCAGAAAAAAGTCAAGTTCCAGTTGTCAGATTCTTGTGAGAAGAGTTTTTCAGGAGTTGAAGACTCGACTCACTATATAGCCAATGTTTTGACTTTACCAGATGGCTCAGATGGGTTTATGGTATATTTTGATGCTTCCAGAGTTTTTTTAGGGTGTGTTTTGATATAAAGAGGTAAGTTCATAGCCTATGCCTCTAGATAGCTTAAGCCCCATGTAAAGAACTATCCCACTCATGCTTTTGAGATAGAAGTTGTAGTGTTTTCCTTAAAGATTTGAAGGCATTATTTGTATGGAGTACATAATGATGTATTCACAAACCATAAAAGCCTGCAGTATGTGTTTTCTTAGAAAGACCTAAACCTGCATCAGAGAATATAGTTAGAGTTGTTAAAGACTATGACATGAGTGTTCTATATCATTCAGTCAAGGCCAATATAGTAGTTGATGCTCTAAGTAGGATGTCTATGGGTAGTGCTGCTCATGTGGAGGATGGTAAGAAGAAGTTAATTCAGGAAGTTCATCAGCTTTCCTGACTAGGTGTCTGCTTAGTCGATTTAGCAAACGGTAGCATATAGGTGCAGAATAGTTTGGAATTATCTCTGGTTTCCAAAGTAAAAGAAAAGTAGGATAAGGATCCCAGTCTAGTTAAGCTAAAAGAGTTAGTCAGAGATTAGAAAGTAGAGATTTTCTCCTAAGGGTGAGATGGTGTGCTATGCTGCTAGGGTAGACTACGTATGCCATGTGTGGAGGGAATAAGACAGTGGATCCTTATAGAAGTGCATATTGCATGCTACTCAATTCACCCAAGGGCCACCAAGATGTAATGCGACTTGTGGGAAGTCTATTGGTGGAGTGGAATAAAGAGAGACATTATAGAGTTTGTAGCTAAATGATTGACATATCAGAAAGTTATGATCGAACATCATAAGCCTAGTGGACCTATGTAGGAGTTTAGTATTCCCACTTGGAAGTGGGAGGAGGTGAATAAGGATTTTATGATAGGCTTGCCCCGTACTCGTTGCCAGCATGATTCGATTTGGGTCAATATGGATAGAATAACCAAATTAACTCATTTTTTACCAGTTCATACCTCTTATTCAGCTGAGGATTACACCAAGCTCTATGTCAAAGAGTTGGTCAGCTTGCACAGAATTTTGTTGTCCATCATTTTATATAAAGGTATGCAATTCACCTCTTATTTATGGAAAGCCTTCCATAAGGGTCTTGGTACCCCAAGTTCACCTTAGTACAGCCTTTCACCCTCAGACAAATGGTCAAGAAGAAAGGACAATTCATACTCTAGAAGATATGTTAAGAGCATATGCCATTCACTTTAAGGGTAGTTGGGATGACCACTTTCCTTTGATTGAGTTCGCGTATAATAATAGTTATCATTCTAGTATTCAGATGGATCCGTTTGAGGTACTCTATGGGAGGAGATATAGATCTCACATTGGTTGGTTTAAAGTGGGTGAGGCCATAGTGGTAGGGCCTGACGTGGTATTTGATACCTTAGAAAATGTTCAGTTGATCCGAGAAAGGCTTAAGACAGCTCAGATCCGACATAAATTGTATGCAGTTGTGTGAAGAAAAGATCTTGAGTTTGAGATTGGTGATTATATGCATTTGAAAATCTCGCCTATGAAGGAAGTGAAGAGGTTTGGCAAGAAAGGTAAGCTCAGTCCCTGATATATCAGTCCTTACTGAATCTTCAGCTATTTTAGAAAGATAGCTTATGACCTTGAGTTGCCTTCAGACTTAGCTTTAGTACGCCCAGTGTTTCACGTCTCCTTACTTAAGAAATGCATTTGTGACCCAGCAGTTGTAATCCCTATAGAGCGTATAGATGTTCAGAACAATCTCTCTTATGAAAAAATCTCAGTCAAAATTCTTGATCATCAGGTTTGTAGAATGAGGAACAAAGAAGTTCCTCTAGTCAAAGTTCTTTGGTGAAATTAGTCCGTAGCGAGAGCTACTTGGGAAGCAAAAGTAGATATACGAACCAAGTATCCTCACCTTTTCTTCACAAACTCAGACTCAGTTCAAGGTAACAGTTTTCCTTAAATTTACTCAATTCCATGCTCTGATTACCTTTACAAAATCCGAATCAGTTTCAGTTGCATAACATTATCATACCATTGATGCATTCATGAAAAAGTTCAGTCATATGTCATGTCTCTAGAATTCGGTCATGCTTCAGTTATGCATGTCAGCATAAGTGTAGTTCAGTAGTTCCTCTCAGTTCCGTCAGTCCCATTCGAGGACGAATATTCCAAAAGGAGAGATATTATAAGACCCCGCAGAATCCTAGACGTTTGAGTCCTTTAAAGATGCCAAAATAGGTCCCAGATTTAGACAATTTCAGCTAAGTGTTAAGACTTGGTCATTTCAAAAGACTTTATACTTGGAGGAATTTATTTATGACATTCTCGACCTCAGAAAGTTAGTTTTAAAGTTTACTCATGGCCGGGGAAGTCAGTATTACATCTCAGGTGAGTTTCAGAATTTTTAGACAAGCGTAAGGGCTTGTTTGAAACCCTTAAATAGGGGCTCAGGGTGATTAGCCAGCGACGCCCTGCCCATTCCAGTGTTGGGGGGGAGCCTACGAGGCAGAATATGACGCCCTACCCAGAGCGGGGATCCAGAGCCCACGGCGCCTAGGCCAGTCCTTTCCGGGTAATTTTTGATGTTTGTTCTACAGTTTTAAGGGCAAATGGGTCATTTTACCTTCACCCAATAGGTCCATAACATGGTATTAAATCCCCAAATAGCATAATTTCTCATCTTTTTCACAAAATCCTCTCAAGAACAAGCCCTAGTTTTATCAAGTTCAAGAATCAAGTCTCAAGAATTCACCACAAACTCCACAAAATTAGCAATCAAGGTATATTAGGTGTTCATCCAAGGGTTTCCTTCCACCCTTGGAGTTCAAAAACCTCTTTTAAAACTATAAGTTGATTACTTTCACGAATTTCATGTTGAATTTTATTGTATTCATGATTATGATGTTAGTTAGGTTTTCAATCCATGATTTATTACAAGTTTCATGTGAAATAATTAATATGTGTGTAGTGTTATATGGTTGTATGTTAAAACCCCCTTGAATTTTTGATTTGGGATTGTGATCATGATGCTTGCATGTTGATTATTATTATGTTTATTAAGTATTCTCCCCTACTGTTTGATAAAGTGTTCATGTGAGTTGAAGGGTGAAATCATGACATAATAGTATGTGCACAAGTTCATGCCTCTCAAGTGTTTGACAAAATGTCTAAATAAAAGCATTGTTAACAAGCTACTATTGTTATGCTATTATGATCTTGTCATGTTTTACTTTCAATGCTATCGTGTCCTGGGGGTATTCAATACCTAAAATCTAGCTATCACCTAGAATTATAGTAGCTTCAGAATAGTCTTAGTGATGTCACGTACAGTAGCTCTCAGTCAGTTAAAGAACTTAGTGTATTCATTTAGTTAATAGAACTCAGTGAACTCAGTACAGTTCAGTCAGTTAGCACGATCAGTAATACTTTATTCAAGCCTAGTACAGTCTAGAATCTGTTTAGTGTTTATCCAGTTGGGAGTAGGAATCAGCACTGAGCGAACCCAGGGATGGGGGCATTCTGGCCAGTAGAGGGTTTGACCCTTAGTAACAATCCCTATGTTACAGAACTATATAGCCAGTGTAGGTTGATATATCTTCCTACTAGATAAGGGTTGATACATATCATATGAGTTTTCCTTCTAGTGAGGGTTGACGAAATGTCTTTCTACCAGATAGGGTTAACTCACAGCCATTGTTTGTATCCCTTGGCAAGGTGCTAACACCCTTCCTACTGAGGTCACATTTTGGACCCCAACTCATTTTATAATAAGGGTATGTCGGTTATATGAACACTCCCATAGTTTCAGTTTAAGTTTTAGAATCAGTATAAAACCTCATATCAGTTTTCAAAATCAGGACTGTCAGACAGTCACCCAGTTCAGTTTAATTCTACAGAATCAGGACTGTCAGAAATAGTCACCTAGTTATTAGTAACTCAGTTAAACAGTCACCCAGTTATCAGTAATTCAGTTATCAGTGATCTTAGTTACAGTAAAGTAAATTCGCATGCAACATTGCATAATCAGTATTTACAACAGTTTCAGATATACATGTAGTCTGATTAAGTTATATTCATATTACTCAGCCAGTTATTGTTCATGCATATGAACTCTTGCAAATCATCCTACCTCACTTAGCATACTAGTACATTCAAAGTACTAATGTATACTCTTTCTTTTATGCTATGATGTCTTATATCATAGGTTCAGACACACGGGCTCCTAACCGTACTTAGCAGCCTAGACTATCAGTAGTCGAGTTAGTGGTCAATCCATATAGTTTGAGGATAGAGTTATCTTTTTAGAATTCCAATATTCATTATATTCAGTAGTTAGAGTTAGTTGGGGACTTGTCCCATCAACTCCATGTTCAGACAGTTAGAGGCTTTCAGGCTAGATTATTTTAGACAGATGTTTAGTTTTCAGTATTTATTTATCATCATCCAGTATGTGATTTTAGTTGTGAACCTTATGGAAAATTCAGCCTAATTTCTGCATTATTACAGTGTTATTATTCAGTAATTGCAGCAGGTACCAGTCATTGGTTAGCTTGTGGTCCTTCAGGATTATGAGCACCGCGTGACGTCCAGGGTGCAGACTCAGGATGATATAGTGGTACCCGCCACTCATACCCTAGGAATCAACTTTGACCCCAACACTGTCCAACATATGATTTCTTAGACCAACTCATATCTAATCATAGGATTGGTACCCCCTAACCCATACCCTAGGCAGAATCCTCTAGGCTAAACTTATGACATCATTCAATTTAGTAACATACTACTCGTACCTAACATATGACTAAGAAGATGCCTTATCATACCTTAGATAGAATATAATAAAACTATACTAATTATTATACGAGTGAAGGGACCCTAAATCATACCTGATCATACAACTAGTATGCACAATTCGTATGATGTCCAGAATGATCAACTTAGGTAATTTTGTAAGGGTTCAAACCCAAGGTGTTTCAATTTACCACTTGATCAGCTATCATTTATATTGTATACACATGAATTTGACCCTCCCAAAAGTCAATTTTACCTAGTAACCTAACCTTACCATGCACCCCACCTTATTTGAAAATTTCCCTACAAGAAAACAAAATAATAACCTCTAAAAACTTGTATCCCTAAAATTCTCTCACACATACATTACCCTGTTAAATGTTGACAACTCACCCCTACCCAAACCCCTATCCCAAGTGCACCCCACCACGCCCCAACTTACGTCTTTTTACTCCACACCACAACACATATACTCACACAAAATATACCCATACAAAGACAAAAACTACATACACACCTAGAATACATATACACTGATACACATCAATGACCGAGACTCTACTACATATTTTCCATTCATACACACAATACACTCAATCAAACTAAATACACAATACATACTGATATTGGAAAAACAATTGATACACGCGCATAACAACATATGCACCGCATAGTTGTACATTGAAACATAAAAACTAGCACACATAAAGGGAAGGATATTAAAAAATAGAGGGAGACAAATGAGGGAAATACAGAAGACGTGTAAATTTAAGGGGAATATAGAGTAAAAATCAAGGGATACAATGAGTGATGAGTGAGATAGAGAGAGAAATTGGTAGAGAGACAGCTATGGAAAAAATAAAAAATGGGCCTTGACCCAGATATTTTGGCAAAATGATTGCTAGAATTGACAATCAGAAACCCACCCCAGTGCCCTCTCTTGAATTCTAACCAACACCCACTAAAATCATTGTGTTTCATTCACTAGTCACTCAAAATCGAATCTTCTATCGAAGCAACCCCCACTAAAAAATCCCAAACTACTAGCGACTAGCCCCAGCGACCAAACAAACCAAAAAGTCATCCAAACCAGTCAAAAAATGATCAAATCCAACCCAACTTCACTGTTCAAGAATGGTTTTTTTGCTAATTCATGATTTTTGGCTTTGATTAGTAAAAAAATAGATGTGGGTGTGGGTAGAATTCGAGGTCAATATTATCAAATTGGGCTTTGTTATTGAGGTTTGACTCGAGATTTGGTAACATGGTTTTTATCTTGTTTAATCAAAGTGATAGTTTATTGAAAGTGACACTAAGGTTCACTCCTCATCACATTCTTCACTAATCTTAAATTTTGTATACTATAAGTGGTGACTTTTTAATATATTGAACTTGTTTATATGATTTTGTCATGTTCGTATCATGAATAGTTGATTAATTTTGGTTGATTGGTCTACATGAATTGAGTAACTGAATTATTAAAATTAGCTTGAGGTAAATATTAATTCGGGGAGGGATTGAAAAAATTGATAAAAGTGAATATTAGTTTTTTTGATTCATTGATGTTTTTTTTAATTTAGAATAAATGTTGATTTTGTTGAATGCGATAGTATCATGCTTAGGTCAAGAATTGATAGGAAAATCTTATGTTTTGGGTAGGCAAACCGTGGGACTCTATATTATCGAATAAATGAATGCTTGTTTTGAATGAATTTTCTATTTATATTGCATTTTCTGTCAAATGTATTTATTCTCCAGGGGATGCCACAAGGTCACATATATATATATATATTCATCAAAAAATGTCTCGCAACACTCTATATTCAGAAGATCGATCGTGATCAAGGCCTAACGTATTGGGTAAAGCATAGATTAGGGTAGTTAGAATAGTTTAGGTTTACATTTCAGCATTTTTTGTTTTGGTCTATATTAATTGGACTGGAAACTATTTTTCAGAGTTTTGACTATTTGGTTATTGTTTTCTTATTGTATATTTTGTTGGTTTATGCATTTCATAGTGTCATACTAGTTGATATAATCCACGAAGTGACTATGGTCGAACTATGGGACCTAGGAATGCCTAACACCACCCCCTCATTCAACAAGATTCCTTAAACTAAATCTTCGTTCATGGACCAGTTTTTAAGAGTAAAAAAATATTTTGAAAAAAAGGATTTAAAAGGTGACTCAGCACACTAGGTTTATGCCAAATGGTGACTTTGAGTTTAATTGTAAGAAATCCTTTTTGAAACAAACTTTTTTTTCCAATCACTTTAATAATAAAACCCTTTTCGAACTAAACTCAATATATTTTGGTAAAAAAGAAGTGCGACATGTATTATATGGTTTACAAAGATTATAAAGTAAGACAAGTAAAATGAAGAAAAAAATGTTATGTACCTAATCCTAGAACTATTTATACACTTGTATCTGATTTCAATCGAGCTCTTGTATTAATACGTAATTACTTTCACGCTTACATATTTAGTACATATTTTCATACTGATGTCCCTTATGGGAGACCTATATTTCTTGTTACAGGCCTAGGTACTTCAGCTAATACACCTTCTTAGTAGGAGCATAGGATATCCAGTGGCTATTGGTGAGATCCAAATTGATTTGGGGCTTTCCGACTCTGTTAAATATATTTAGTATTGTACAGTAGTTAAGAGTAAGGCGGGGATTTGTACCAGCCTTAACTAAGTCTATGTATCTTTTAGAGTTTTTGTAGACCTATGTAAACTTAAGCATGGTAATTTCTTATCTTTTAGATGTTGTGGCCTCAATAGACAAGTCTTGTTTATATAGTTTAAGGATTACCTACGTGGTTTATTCTTATCTATGCATCATATCCATATGTGGAAGAACCTTTGGTTATCATAGTTATATACACGAGAAGCACGAGTTGATAGGTTGATGCTCTCGCACCTTTATGGCTAGGGTGCGTATCCACCCCAATGGGTTTTAAGGCATGACAATGAATTCATTTTGGGACTTAGATTTTTCCTAAAGTTCATGACACTTTAGAATAGTAAAATAAGAATGTAAGAACAATCACATACTTGATAAACATATAAATCAACAATCAAACCATAATTATACACTCATGTTCGTATCCTCAACCCTAGAATGAGGGTTCTTATCCACTCATAGTTTTACAAAGAATAACCATAGATGAGTTCATAAGGTAAAACTATAAGAAAGTCAAGTTAAAGAACAAAGAACACTAGTTTGAGCCCCTAGCTTGATTACTTCCTCTCTAATTCGTATATTGACCCAAATATGGGTTGAAATTATAACTAAGTTTTGCCTATATAGTGTTTTAGGTCGTCCTTGGATATCCCAAAATGAAATATATCAATTTATAATATTACCCCTCACTTAGGAGGCTTTAAAATCAATTTTCAGCATCCTAGAGAATGTCTCGCATCGTGAGGCCTCAAACTTACATTTGGTTCTGTGGATCACACCCAACATGAGTCCAAGACATTGAGGGTCTGTCTAGGGGTTCGGTGCACCCTCTGACCTTCCTTGGGGTGTTCGATGCAAGGGGTACTTTAAAGTTCCCAATTTCACTCTGTATGGATCTTATCCTATTATGCATTTGATCTTTGTTTTCCCACTAGATAGGACTTGTTTGTAGGATTAAATTATCTTCTAAAATACCTTTATTGTCCTCCTACAATATCAAATAACATTCGCTATCACATACAGTATTGCGCCCAAATGCATAGGAAAGTGTACTTGGTGTCACCAAGTAATACAGTGGCCTTATGAAAAGCCAAATATCAATCCCTCAGAAACTTGTGTTAACAACTATCCAAGCCTAGTTCACTAATAAGATTAACTTAGTATATACCTAACCACAAGAGTTTGTAAGTTATAAGTAATGGTAAACTAAACAATGTAATACAGTAAAAGTTTGAACAATCAATGGGAAAAGCCTAGGGTTAAGTCTCTATGAACAATCATACTACGTTATAAAACTTCATTGGTTAGGATTGTTATCTTGGTTGTTGGTTCACCTGGTATACTATGATTATGGCCTTCCTAACCTCTAATCAATTATCTAACTTAGCCTCACAACTACATCGTTGAGCGAGGATGTGCAAACTAAGCTAAATTATTTTGTGTTCATCAATTATTAAACAAAATAGGGCACTTAAGTACATTTGTGTCCTAAATGCAAATCATAACATCATTCTATGAAGATTGTAATCCTATTCTATTCATCCCATATTCTACTCTACCATTATTCTTCTGGGTTCACAATAGAGTTATAGCATGTATTATAAGGGTCATAAAGCCTTAAAATAGTAATAACAAGGATTAATAGACAACAAATAATGATAAACAACCATAACCAAATCAATTCAAAATAATAGTACTCATGTTCTAGGCCTTAACCCCGAAAAAAGGTGTTTAGCCGCTCATAGACATTACAAGAATCACAATTGTATAATACATGTTAAAATCCATAAACAAATAAAATTAAAGACAAAAAAACCCTAATTAAAGTGTTCTCCATCCTCCCTTCAACTCCTAAGGTCGTCCAAGGTGACCAACACAACAACTAATCGTCCTATTTAAATGAGGACAAGAATTGCCGATTTTGACATAAGGGAATGCCACGTCAATATCGTGCCATGTAGGCAGAGTGGCATTCCAAAAAATTGGAGGAACACTGTAATTTTTCATCCACAAATTTTACAATGCGTTCCATGTCCCTATCATGGAACCTAGGCAGCGTGGCACACCAAGCACTTCAAATCGTCCAATGTTAACCAAGTCTTGTCCCATGCTTTTTTCCTTTAAGTTCAAGCTTTGTGGTGTTGTTTCCATGTGATTTCCATCTTTTAAATCAACTATATAACATCATGATAAACTTAACAAGTTTCCTACAGCCTGAAAAACTACACATAGTACAAAACAACACAAAGTTCAAGACAACAAACTAGTAAATGCTATAGCTCAAGCTAAGAGTACTAACTTTTGTCCCTTGATTCTAATCTTGCTGTTACTCCAAATTCATTATTTAAACACCTTGAACATTAAATTTACATTACATATAAATTAGATTCTTATTTATAGAAAGAATCACTCATTAAGCACAATTGAAGTCCCTTAAACTAAGCTAAATAAGCCCGAATGGCAACACTAAGGTGCATAAATCCACCTTAGATCATCACCCCACACTTAAAGCCTTGTCTGTCCTTGAACAACTCTTTATTCTAAGAATCATAATCAGGCAAGTCTCCACACTTCCATAACAATCAAAACATTCAAGATAGCACTACAATGACTACACAGAATGCATATTTTTACACTAAGCATGTTATACACACAATTGAAAGCTCAAGAATACTACTTCAAAACATCCTAACCTCAAGAGTTGACTCACCAAGTTGGAAAACTCATGACTATTACTTAATAAAAGAGATCATACAAATCACCCAACTATCATCAAACATGTGCCCTCACAATAAGAGAGTTACATAAATCTACTCATAGAGATGCAATTTGTCATAGAATGGGTATAACAATCAAATTATACTCACTATTAGAAATAATTCACAAGTTACACATGATGAACCATAGGCTTGCCCTCAGTGTAGTACTCCAATAATATTAGAATGTCAAGGTTCAAGATCAACTGGGTCTTTATGGGTTGAAATGTAAGATAAGGGGTGGGTAGGAACTATTTGGCTAAAAGTAGTGACTAACTTCCCTAAGCTCTTTAATATATCTTATGAACATTAATATCTTTCTATTAAAAACTAATTTACCACTTCTCTCTACACTCATATTTTGTTTTTACCATCCCATTAGGCTCATCTATAGATAACATAGAGAAAGGATTATTCATCGACTCACGATCAAATTTTTTGCATAAACTATAATGTCTTCTTATCGCACACTCCCAACCACAAAACATATCAATTTCACAACACCAATATCTACTTTATGGGGCCTCACATTCATCTATTTTCTTCTTATTTTCTAACTCCTTCATTTCACTAACTTTAAACTATAGCTCTTAGGAGCTTTTGATCAAATTCAAGTCAACCAAAAAAGGGGAATAGGCTACATACTAGGCTACCAACAAAATAGACTAAAAGCTCATTGGGGATAACTAGGACTATGCACAAAGGTAGCTTACAAAGAGTATAAAACTTGGGTATCAAAGAAATATCTATGTCATCTCCTAAACCCATACTCTTTATTTCATTTTGTACACACACCAGAAAAGTCTAAAAATCACATGCAACAAGGAATACACAAAAACCTTACACGACACAAAACACATGCTCAACTAAAGTAGGTTCATAATAGAATCTTAACCACATAATCACATGAATTCACTATTATGCCATCCATATACATGAGTCATAAACTAGAGCCTAGAATTTTCAAAAGTAGTCATTCACATAGTCAACATGCTTGTACACATAAAAACCACTTGCATCATCTAGTTACACATAGCACCAACAAGAACATCTCACTTATCCTAATCACAAAAAATTAAAATTCATTCCTAAAAAGAAGAATACTGGGTTTAAAGGGTGCCCCCATGGAAAAGAACCAAAAAGAATAACCATAGGGTTGGTGAAGTGTGCACTTAGACTGACCCAATTAACTAAAAACTAAAAATTAAAAAGAAGATTTATTGTAATTTTTCAAAAAAAAATTAAATTTAACCCCAAAACTAAGAAAACAAGTAAAAGTAAGACCCTATTACATCACTTCACCCAAAACAATGGGACTTTCCCTATCCCCTCACTTAAAATCTACTTTGTCCACAAAGTAAACATAAAATTAGAGATAGAAATACTCCCTCAAACCTCTAGGCCTAGCTAGCAGCATCTTTAAACATTAAGAGGGTCTGGGGACCCCTCACTTAGTCTTTGCCATACTCTTTAGCTTAAGTCTTCAGTACTCAGGTTTCCCATCAACCAGCGACTCAAACAAAAACAAAAACCCTGTGAAGTAAAATTGAAAATATGTAAAGTAAATACCTACTTTAACTAGGGTTGCCTCCCAAGCAGTGCATAATTTTGTGTCACAACACAACCCAATATCACTAGTCAACCAAATTCTATCATCCTCTTTCTCCTACTTGGAGGCCATCTTCTTGCTTATTTCTGACCTCTTAAGTGTGTACTCTCTAGGTCAATAGCTTTTTCAATTTTATACTTTTCAATCTCATTAATCATCATTACTTTGAGCTTTCATGGTGACTCGAACAACTCAATGAAACTATCCAAAGAGGTCTTTGGTGGTGCACTTTCTACCTCCCTATACTTATCCATTTATAGTACTATAATCATACATAAATCTTTGTAGTAGGAAGGTAGATTAAGTGGCTTATAAACTCTGACAAACACCTCTTCATCATCTAAACTCATTGTGAGAGTTCCCTCTTCTACATCTATTAACATTACTGCTATGGCTAAGAATAGATTTCCTAGAATGATATGTAAAACCCCGCAAAATTCTCTCATAGTCTGAGCCTTAAGCGTGTTCAGTGTAGTATAAATCTGACCCAAAAAGGGAGGAGAAGTATCTTCCTAAGTGAGAAGTATTTTAAACCATGTAGAATTTCCCTAATATCAACTTTTTTTCATGTAGAGAATTGAATAAGATTTTTGTTGATACCAAATTCACCTAAATCCGACACTCGAGCTAAGAGTTAGAGCCATTTTAGTAAAACAGTGTACCACCTGGTACTTTAGCGCGTCATGGAGCCAGCCAAAATGGAAATCATCAAAATCCAGTGAGCCTCTACAATTTTGGCGCGTTGCACTAAGGCTTAATTTTAGAGTTGTCAATTTCCAGTGCACCAACGCGATTCCACCGCATTGCGGTGCCTTTCCAGTTCGCAACCAAGGTGGCAACGCAGTTTCCACCACAGCGCGCCACCAACCAGTTTCCCAATTGTCTAATTTCTAGTAAGCTGGCACGATTATGGCACATCGCGCCAGCATGTAAAATCAGGATTCTTCAGTATAATTCCAAGGGGAAAAAGGGTCTTTTCCCAACCTCTATATATACTCCTTAACACGCGATTTGGCCTTATTTGACCCAAAAATTCTAGTTTTCTCTCAAATTTATTTAAGAACAAGAGCTAGGGTTCCTAAATCAAGACCCCAATCATCAAGATTCCTCCATTAACTTTTCAAGAATCAAGAAACTAAGGTATGTAGATATTGATTCTTGGATCCCTTTCATCCAAGAAGTTCAAGAACCCTTTTGTAAATTTCAAAGATCTTATGTTTATGAGTTTTCATGATTCATGTGAATTAAAATTGGAGTTCATGCTATTATTTAGATTTAATTCATGTTTTGTTGATGAGGTTTCAAGCTTTGACCCTAGTAGGTGATATTCATGTGATGTTTACAATAAACCCTCTTTAAGTTGCTTGTTAAGTGATGCGTTTATGTTAATTAAGAGAAGAAATTGTTGAATAAACAAAGCATGCTCCCCATATGTTCGATAAAATCATGTGAAGGAATTAGAGCCATTGTAGCATGTTGACTAGAAATCCCCAATTGTGTGCAAGCTCATGCATGCCAAGTGTTTGTTGAAAAACCTTAGTGAATGAATTTCAAAATGATAGCATGAAATTCCCCAATTATGTGCTCATACATGCTAAGACTTTAATACATGTTAAGTGTTTGATGCAAGATCTTATTGAATGGAATATAAGTCAATAGCATGTCTCCCTATACTATCACATGTTTATCATTCCTAAATACTTGAAGAGATGTTGTAGTGATTGTGATGATGAATGAATGTCCATGGTCTTGATAATTCAAGAATGTTTGTGCTTTTCTTTTATGTTATCGAGTCCTGGGGGTATTTATACCCAATAATTTAGCTGCAGTCTAGAGCCCATGTTAGTTTTCATGATAATCTCAATCAAGCCACGATTCTTAGAAATTAGTGAGTTATAGAACTCTGTACTCTCAAACTGACATAGAACTTAACAAATCTCAATAATCTCAATAATTTTCGTAGTCTTAGTATCGCTAGTAATCTAGCCTCAGTTCTGTACTCAGCTCAGATCTAGTAGTATTCAAGTGTTCAGTTCAGTCCTTAGTAGTATTCGAGTAATCTATACTGAGCTCAGTATCATGCAGTCAGATAATGAGATTCAGTATTATTCCGTCAGATATGGAACCAAGTGAATTTAGCGTAACTCAGTCAGATCATTCAAGAAAAATGATCAGAAACAAATTCAGCTCAGTTTAAGTTCAGTTAAGAATTAGTTTAGAATCTTTAAGTTGAGAGTAGGAGCTAGCACCGAATGAGTGTAGGGATGAAGGCTTTCCCGTTAGAGAGGCAGAGTCGATAAGAGCAATTTCTGAACTCCAGAACTGCGTAGCCAGTACAGGATGCAGGAGCCACCCGCTAGATAGGCTTGACTATTATACTGCCTTAGGCTTTACTTCCTGCGAGGGATGCCCATTAGAGAGGCTTGACCAAAGGGTACTTTACCCGTGGCACAATATTGACACCCTTCTAGCTGGGGTTACAAGTTGGAACCCACCAATTCAGATTTGAGGCATATCGGTTAAGTGAGAACTCCCACAGTTATAGTTGCAGTATCAGTCTTCAAAAAAGAACTCAGAAATCACGACTATCAGATACAGTCATCTATCTCAGTGAGGAAATCAGATAGTTCCATTGATTGATGGGCCACCCCCTAGATAGGCATGGTCCCACATAAACTTATTGAGTAATCTCATTATCAAATCCAGAGATCACCCATTAGATAGGCTTGATCTCAGTCTTAGATTTAGTTGAGTATTCTCTTTATCAGATTCAGAGATCTTTCACTAGATAGGTTCGATCTCAGATATAATCTTTTCTTATCATTGATAGTAGACTCAAGAATTATCCATTAGAGAGGTTTGATCTTAGATTCAGATAGTTGAGAGTAGTAAGCTTAACTTTCAGTCATTGATGTGAGTAGATTCAGTTTCAACTCCACATTTCAGATAGTTTAGAGGTTTTTCAGATAGATGTATCAGTATTCAGTTCTCAATTTTGAGTATTTTTAGATGTTTTGAACCTTATGGCCAGTTTTTGCATTCATTATCAATATTATGCAGTGTTCAAGTACAGATATCAGTAGAGGGTTAGCTTGTGGTCCTTTGGGATTATGATCATCGTGTGATATTCTAGTTCCAAAAAAGTGAGTCATTACATGATCGATACCCTATGATCTGCATCATAATACAAAATAATAAAATCAACAAAAATTACAAACTTACCTACCTTTATAAGTATATTCTCAATTATTTCATCAAGTTTAACTGTTGTCCTATCCGCCAATTGTAGCCTCAACGGACATGGTCTTGGATCACCTAACCCAAGAGTTCTAAACATGGATAGAGGCATCAAATTTATACTTTTCCCTAAATCACTCAAAGCATGGACTACTTCACTATCACCAATCTATATGAGAATGGTGGAATGCACTAGGTCCTTAAGCTTTTCGGGCATCTCTTTTACTACCATAAAGCTACATTCCTCTATCAATTCCATAGTTTCAACATCCTATAGTAACTTTGTTAGTTACCATGTCCTTCAAGTACTTAGCATACTTAGGCATCCCCTATAACAAATTTAAAAGAGAAAGGTAATAAAGTTCTCTGAATATGTCAAATAACTTCTTGAGGCATGCATCCTCATTTGCTTTTTGGAACCGCTATGGTAATAGTGATGGTGGTCTTTCCTTCTTAAAAACATTTTTTACTAAGAGTTTTCCAAATATTCAGTAACTCTGTTTGTAATCGGTTGAGGAATCAACTCTACATCTACCTCCTTATTTATCTTTGGAGGCCTGCTATTCATCTTTTTACCACTCTTCAAAGCGATTTTCAGTACTTGTTTCTAAGTTTCAATATCACTTGGAAAACCACTTTGAGGCCTAGTACTCTATGCCTATGCCAGTTGCCTCACTTGCTGCTCTAACTATTTGTAATAACTCAAGAATCCCAACCGATAGTAGAACCATGATTCAGGATCATGAGAAATAAATCTTAGTGATTTGTTAGTTTTATGATCAAGTTTTATGTTTATTAAGTCCTTAAATATGTTCTAGCTATTAGACGAATCAAAACATCCCTTACCGATTGAATTCTTGAGAAGGACATTGCCACAGTCAACTTCAAACAAGAATATATCCAATTATACAAAGATTTTTTAAGTTCATGACCTACCAACATATAGATAATTGAATTATGTTTCTAAAGATACAAATTTCTCCAAAATCTGATATTGAAGTAAGAAGTTATGGACGTTTTACTAAGAGCTGTCTGAGCTATCCAAAGTGACGGACAAACTGACGGACCGTCAAGTCAGTGACAGACCATCACTTTGGCCGTCAAAACTGAAGCATTAAGGCCCTTTTCTGGACCAAAATTGATGGTGGGAGTGACGGTTAGTCACCAGAGTGATTGTCCGTCACTCTGACCGTCAGTTTTGTCCGAGACAGCGCCGAAACACCATTTTAAAGAGATTTTTGGGTCATTTTTCACCCTATTTAACACCCAATCACCCCAAATCAAGGAACATAACTTCTCATTCATATAAAACATCAAATTAGGGTTTCTTTCCAAGATCAAAACCCTTATTTCTTCTTTAATAAAAATCAAGAGAGATCAAGAGAAGTCAAGAAATCAAGAATCTCTCCAAGAACCTTCAAGAAAGAAGTTTCCCCAAGGTATGTAGATGTTGATTCTTGGGTCCTTTTCATCCAAGGAGCTCAATCGCTCATCTTTAAAACTTAAAGATTTTATGTTTGTAAAATTCCATGATTTGTATGAGTTGAAATTGATGTTCCATGTGTTGTGTAGTTTTGATTCATGTTTGTTTACAAGTTTTAATGAGCTTTGACCCTTGTATGTAGAATTTATGTGATGTTGGTGATAAACCTTCTTGAAGTTGCTCTCTATGTGATGTGTTCATGAGTTTTGGGTGTAGAATTGGTTAAATAAGCAGAGCATGTCTCCCATAGGTTTGATAAAAACTTAGGAGAAGTATATGGACCATTATAGTATGTTGAATAGGAATCCCCAAATTGTGAGATAGTCTATGCATGCCTAGTGTTTGATAAAATACCCAAGTAAATAAATTATTCCATGATAGTAGGAAATCTCCAAATAAGTGTGAACCTATACATGTCTAGTGTTTGTTGAAGAACCTTAGTGAACAAGTGGAGATGTGATAGTAATAAATTCCCCAATTATGCTCTCTTTGATATATCCTACGTTTTTAATACATACTAAGTAGTTAGCAAGTAAGTTATGACATAAATGATTACGATAATACATGAATGATTATTATGATGAATGAATGCTTGTGATAATGAATGAATGATTATGATGATGAATGAATTCTTGTGATGATGAATGAATACTTGTGATGATGAATGGATGATCATGATGATGCAAAAATGATTATGTTTTCTTTTATGTTATCGAGCCCTGGGGTATTTATACCCGATAATAGAGCTGTTGTCTAGAGCCCATGTCAGTTCCTTGATAATTCCAGTCGAGCCATGATTCTCAGAACTCAGCGAACTATAGAACTTCGTATCCTCATACAATTGCAGAACTTAAGAAAGCTCAGTAATCTCAGTTATTTCCGTAACCTCCGTATCGCTAGTAATCTAGCCCCAGTCCTGTAAATTAGCTCAGATCTAATAGTATTCAAATGATTCAATTCTAATCTCATAAGTGATTCAAAGAATCTATTCAAGCTCAATATCGTCAGTTAGATACCATGATTCAATACCATTTCCGTCAGATACAAAACTAAGTGACTTCAGCATAACTCAGTCAGATCTTTTGAGAAACATGATTAGTATCAGATTCAGTTTAGTTATGTTCAGTTAATAATTTAGTTCAGAGTCTTTCAGTTGGGAGTAAAAACTAGCACCGAGCGAGGGAAGGGATGGCGGCTTTCCCCGTCAGCGAGAGAGCCGGAGTCGTTAGTAGCAATCCCTGAACTCCTGCACTGCATAGCCAGTGTAGGATACAGGAGTCACCATCAGTACAGGCTATCACCTCTAGAGAGAGAGTATTTGACTATTATATTGCCTTAGGTCAACTTCCTAGTAAGGGTCATCCGCTAGAGAGGATTGACGAAAGAGAGGTCTTTACTCGTGGCACGGTATTGACACTCTTTCAGCTGGGGTTACAGGTTAGACCCCACCTGTGGTAGGTTGGGGCATGTCGGTTAAGTAAATACTTCCCATAGTTTTAGATTCAGTCTCATTTTTAGTATAAACTTTAGAAATCAGGACGGTCAGATACAGTCATCTATCTCTACAAAGAACTCAGATAGTTCCACTGATTCATGGACCATCCTGTCAGATAGGCTTGGTCTCATATACAGTTATTTGATATCATATTTAGAGATATGTCATCTGATAGGCTTGATCACAGTATCAGATTTCTATTGAGTATTCTTGTTGTCAGCTTCAGATATAATCATATTTCTTATCATCGATAATAGCTTTCAGAATTATCTGTTAGAAAAGTTGATCTCTAATCCTGTCCATCAAAATCAGTAAGCTCAGAATTTAGTCCTTGATGTAAATATATCCAGATCCTCAGTTAACAGTATTAGTTGAGTCAGTGATTCAGTATCTCAGTGTCAGTAATGAGTTCAGTCTGTAGTAAAGTGGTATCCGAGTTTCAGCATCTAGAGTTACGATGATTGTGTTCATGGTCTGTGCATTCATGTATGTGTTCTCCTGCGGCATCTTCATAATTATTCAGTTTAGATATTGTGCATGTATAAGCCCTTTCATTAGCCTACCTCGTCTGCATACTCAGTACATTCATGTACTGATGCATTTGCGCTATGGTATTTTATTTGGCACCATAGGTTTAGAGGCACAGGATCTAGAGTTTCCTCAGTAGTTCAGTCCCAGTCAGCAGTAGTAGTCGTAGCAGTGAGTCCTCTTCTTTTGAGGAAAAATCTCAGTTTACTATTATTACATCAGATTTTGTTTATTTTTCATTGACAGAGTTAGTTGGTGACATGTCCCATCAACTCCATAGTTCAGACAGTTTAGAGGCTTTTCAGACGGATGTATTAGTATTCAGTTTTCAGTTTTGAGTATGTATAGATGTGTTGAACCTTATGGCAAGTTTCCATATTTATTTCAGATATTATATAGTGTATAGGTACAGATATCAGTAAAGGGTTAGCTTGTGGTCCTTCGGGTCCATAAGCACCGTGCGACATCTTGGGATAGGATCTCGGGGCATTACATTATTTTTGTGCAATTTGCTAATTTTTTATTTCAGTAGCCATTTGTTCTTGATTAGCCAGAATCTTTTTTAGTCTCTTCAATGTTACTGACCTGAGTATTATGTTGCTACTGTTGAAACTGTTGTTGTTGGTTGTTTCCCTAATGACACATTGTCTTTGTCTACCATTTTTTATTGTAGGGATTACCATAATTTGGCTTTAGAGAATTTCCCACAAAGTTTACGGATTAGGGATTAGCACCATAAATAGCTGCATAGTGGCCATTATTGCACCATATTGGCCTATGATTGAGTCTATTGCATACCCAATTAATGAATTAAGTGATTATCTGATTCTGTATAGCTAAAATTAGGCGTCCAAGTCGGTGATGATATCAACTTCAATCATGCTTGCTACCTCTTTCATTGAGCTCTTCGAGGTATCACCATACCAATCTGGATTTCATTATGCAATCCAGTTTAGTAAAGTGTATAGCTCATCATAGGTCTTTTCTAATGCTTGACCACCTACAGCTGAATGTAGCAAAATTATCATGTTATGGTAAAGTGCCTCAACAAAGGTGTGAGCTAGTACTTCATTAGACTCTTGGTAATGTGGACAGTGCCAAAGAAGAGACTTAAATCTCTCCCAAGAATGGTATAGGTTCTCATCTAGACTCTACTTGAAGCTTAAAATCTTACTACATAGTCTCATAGTATTTCCAGATGGGAAGAAGCGGATGAGGAAGTTCCGAGCTAAGTCATCCCAAGTTTTGATTGAACCTGCCGACTCAACATTCAACCACTTTTTTGCTTCCCCCAAAAGTGAAAAAAAAAAGAGTGTCAACCTCACATAATTATTTGACACACCCATAGGAATGAATGTGTCACTAATCTCCAGAAAGTTTTGTAAGTGGACTTGTGGATATTCATGAGATAGCTCGGAAAACTATCCACTGCTATGGAAAAGGTGCACCACATTCTGCTTCAATTCAAATCTACCTCTAGGAATCGATCATTGAATAGTGGAGGTCATATTTGTTGCAAGTGGGATTGACACTTCATGAACTATCTTATAGGCTAGTGTATCCTCATCCATGGATGCAAGAATGGTTGGTTCTTCTTGAACATTCGGGATACAATATAGAAGGATTGTTTCTCTTCTTTGTTAGAAAAAGCATTGCTTGGGCTCGGGGTTTGGTTCAACTAATTCCCAGTCTATTGCCATTTTATTAGCTTGTTAACCTATTTCCTGCAAATTCCAAATCCAACAACAAGTGAAAATCACCAAAGGAATCAAAAAGTAAAACTATAACTACGACGGTTGCAAAACTATAAGTCCCTGGCAATGATACCAAGAACATATTGCGTCCAAGCGCATACACAAGTGTACGTGTTCTCACCAAGTAATACAGTAGCCTTATTATAATCCAAATATCGATCCCTCAGAGACTTGTGTTAACAACTATCCAAGCTTAGTTAACTAATAATATTAATTCAATGTATACGTAACCACAAGAGTTTTTAAATTATAAGTAAATGTAAACTAAATAATGAGATACAGTAAAGGTCTTAACAATTAATAGGAAAAGACCAGGGTTAAGGCTCTGTTAACAATCATACTATGTTATAGAACTTCATTGGTTAGGTTATTTATCTTGGTTGTTGTTTCACGGGGTCTATACTATGACTATGGACTTCCGAACCTCTAATCAATTATCTAACATAGACCCATAATTAGATTATTGAGGCGGGATGCGAGATCTAAGTTTAAATGTTTTCATGTCCATCTCGTACTTGAACCAAATACGAAACTTAATTATATTCCTCTACTAAGCACAAATCATAACATCATTCTATGAAGATTACGATCCTATTCTATTCATTCCAGGCTCAACTCTACTATTCATCCTTCCGGGTTCACAATAAAGTTATAGCTGTATTATAAGGTTTATGAAGCCATAAAATAGTAATAACAAGGATGAATAAACAATCATAACCAAATCAATTCAAAATAATAGTACTCATTTTCATGGCCTTAACCCTAGAAAAAGGTGTTTAGTCGATCATAGACGTAACAAGAATCACAATAGTATAATCTATGTTAAAATCCATAAATAAATTAAAGTAAAGAGATTAAATCCCTAATTAAAGTGTTCTACACCCTCCCTTCAAGTCCCAAGGTCATCCAAGGTGTCCAACACAACAACTAAGTGTCCTATTTATAGGAGGACAAGAATTGTAAATTTTGAATTAAGGGTGTGCCACGCCAATATTGCGTCGTGTAGGAAGCATGGCATGACAAAAACACAGTGGAAAACTATAATTTGTAATCCACAAAGTTTCCAAGGGTATTCCATAGCCTTATCGCAGCACCTAGGAAGAGTGGTATGCCAAGCACTTCAAATCACCCAACTTTAACCAAGTCTTGTCCTGTGCTTTTGTCCTTTAAGTCCAAGATTTGTGGTGTTGTTTCCATGTGATATCCAGGTTGTAAATAAAATATATAACTTTATGATCAACTTACCAAGATTCCTTAACATTAAACACCACACATTAGAGTACAAAACAATATAAAATTCAATACAACAAACTAGTAAAGGCCATAGCTCAATCTATGAGTACTAGCTTTTGTCCCTTGATTCTAAACATGGTATGTTGACTCCAAATTCACTATGCACAAACCTTGAAAATTAAATTTAAATTACATAGCACTTAGATGCTTATTTATACCAAGAATCACTCATTAAGCATAAGAGAAGTCCACTAAAATAAGCTAAATAAGCCCGGATGATAACACTGATGTGCATAAATCCACCTCAGATCATATAGAACAATAGAGTTCATCAAAGTACACTATAACCAAACATAACTCAAGCTAGCACAACTAGTTTCATCGTTTAAACTCTAAGTGATCATTTTGATTTGTAACTTGTTTTAATTGAAACTTAAACACTCTAAAATTGTTCTTAAATAAATAATTACTTAGTTACAACCTTAATAACCTATTAAGCACAAACAATATTCTCAACACTAAGCTAAATGTGCATAGATAATGACACTTATGAGTATAAATATGCCTAAGTTCAGCAACGGCTTGCCCTTCATCTTTTCATTGTCTATCTTAGTTTCTCAAGATTAGAAATAACTCCAAGAAGCCATACCCAGAAATAAAGGCAAGAAAAGAAACCAAAGAAAAACTAGATACAACATGTTTGTTTTTACAACTATACATAAGAGCCTGCGCTTGCACGAGCCCAACATATGCTATTTTATTATGATTCAAATAAGTTTTTTAGAGTCATTTAGTTTTATTCCTAATTTTTTAAATTATTTGAATTATTAGTTATAATAATGTATAATACATTTTTTAATAAATTTTATATAATATATGTTACTCTCGTCATTTTAATTTGTGTCTCATTGACAAAATATGGAGAGTCAACCAAATTTTTTATATAATTTTATATTTTTTGTATGATTTTTAAATATTTTAAGTTGTTAATTATTGTGATTTATAATACTTCTACATAACTTTCATATAATATATAATACTCTCTTTGTCTCAATTTACGTGACACTAATGGAATTAAGAGAGTCAATCAAATTTTTTATACATATGTTTTACATACTTTTAGTTGTTAAATATGGTGATTTATAGTACTTGATACAAAATAATTTTCAAATAATATATGTTACTCTCTCTGTCTTATGTAACTGTGATAGTATTTTGAGAATAAATTAAAACAACTATAAGTCATTGGATGACAAGATACGGGAAGTAAGGTTGCAATGATTCGGACATATGATAAGGAGGTGTGTGGATGCTCCAGTACGGAGGTGTGAAAAGCTAGTTATGGATGGGTTTAAGTGGGGTAGAGGTAGGCCAAAGAAATATTAAAGGGAGGTGATAAGTTATGATATAGAGTAGTTACAGCTAACGGAGGGTATGGCCCTAGATAGGAAGGTCACGCGGATTAGGGTAGAGGGTTAGTGGGTAGGAGTCAGTCGTTTTAGTAAGGAAGAGCGCTTTTTTTTGTATTTGTACATGGAGTTTCTTATTTCTGGTGTTTTGTGATGTCTATGATTTTAGATAGATAGTTTGTAGTAGTACCTTGTTGTGTGATTTTATGTTTTTTGTTTGGTGTACTTTTATATGTCTTGAGTTGGGGGTCTATCAAAAATAGCCTCTCTACTTCATTTGAGGTAGCGGTATGGACTGTGTACACTTTACCATGCCTAGACCCCACTTTGTTGGAATACACTAGGTAATTTGTTGTTGTTGTAAAGTATTTTTTGTAGAATTTTTAAATCGATATAAAATTAAAAAATAAGACAAAAAAATTAAAATGGAGGAACTAAGAAATTACAAATAAGAATCGACCGAAGCAGGAAGACCTCCACCTACTTCCATCACTCTTCTATAAATAGGAATAAGCAAAGAGATGAGACAAGTAAGATACAACATATTCATACTTATAATAAGATAATATATGAGACAAGCAAACATAAAGAAAAATAGAAAGAAGGAATTCAAGTTAAAAAGAGAAATTAGAATACTAGGAAGGGTCTTGTGCCGATGCATAAACCTGAGGCGTAAAGAAAATGGGTTAACATCTTTACGTATTGGGATTGTGTGGAAACATATTAAGGTGTATGGCCTGCACAATATCTACACAATCCTAGACAAAAGAGCATGCTTATTGCCTACCTTGTGTGAGGCTTGTGCAGACACACAACAAGTTGTGCAAGTTGCACTCTTAAATAGGGGCGTAAAATTATGTATAACAATAATTTCAAATCACGCTTGCATGCAAAGATATTTTAAAATAGTGGGTACTCATACTTCTCAAAAGAATCTATTATATATAACCGACTCAATCACTTGAAGACCTATATATTTAATTTCAACTCGATAATTTCCCATAAGAAAGTTGTCACTCATTCAATAATCAGTAAATGTCATGCACTTACCACACAAGTATTCAAACCCACTATGACGCGTATTAATCACACACTCTCAAACCCAAATTCCTCACCAATTCAAAAGAACCACATAACAAATACAATGATTAGCAATGTGAATCAAAAATAACAAGTTACAATTCATTACAAAGATTATTTTAAGAGCAAAATTGACTATAATGACATTTTTCCCTTTCAATTTTGCTCTTAAGAAAGATGTCAACCAATCCATCATCGGGAAAAGTCATGCATCTCAAAAAAGTAGGGTTACTCAGACTTCAACCCCTAAAATATTGTCTTGCATGATTAGGTTAACTCTTAATTAGAGGCAAATTCCTCTTTTAAAAGTATTTTAGAGCTCAAATAATGGATACATATAGGCATTCAACAATTTAAAGCATTATTTACCCAAAATAATTTAACCTATGTGAAATTAGAATCGTCATTTTAAATTCCTTAAGACCCACAATAAATTAGCAACAACATGAGACCATATACAGAAAACAAAAAATAAGAATGAGAAATATAATGCATTGATGGAGGAATGAGAAAGAAAATTTGTAAGCTTACTTTATAAAGTTAAATGCACAATATATGGTGGTGAATTCCAACAGTGATGGTAAAAAATAAAGAGATAAGTGGTTAGGATGTATGAGATCCAATGATCATGATTTTATAAGTTAAATGATGGAAGCGGTGGTTCATTGATGGTTAAGTGTTCGGTCACTAGTGGTTCTTTATTAGATATCAAACATGGAGTGATGAAGGTTGGCTAAGGCTAACTGAGATGAAAGTTGTAGTGTTTCTTAATATGGTAGGTAAGTCGAGTAATCAAAATAGGGTAAAGTAAAAAGAATATAGATTATGGAAAGTGGGTTGGGTCAATTATAGGTCAATTATATGTACACACATATGGGTGTGTGGTTAGCATGATTGGTGCACAAGTTGAGTTTCTGACTTCTATTACTAGGTAAACTACTTAAGAGTATATGTTGGTGGTTCATATACACACCATGGTGTGACATTCACACTCTCATCACATAAATCTTAAATAGTATACCCCTTTTTATATGTAAACTAGTTAGAATGTGCCTTACTTATGCAGATGCACAAGAGCTTTTATGGACCCTCACTCTTCATTTACACTCTTTTTTACTTGTATTCTTAAAAACTAATAAAAACACCTAATTTAAGATTGAAAATACCAAAATAACACTTGGATTTCCTCCAAAGATAACACTTAGTAAACGCCACAGAATAATGTGGATACATTGTTCAATAAATGTCATTGAGATGCAACACCATGACTTTTGAAGCCTCTGAGGCAATTCTAAAGTATTGCTTCACATATTATTAGTTACCTTGAATCTAGAGCCATAATCCACTTCTAAGTTGATTTCTCCCTGAGGGAATACTTGCATCACTCAAAAGGTCCTGGACTACTAGGATTTTAAATTGCACATAAACAACTAGAGACTCGAGTTGAAGAGCAACACCATATCACTATTTTGGAATTCCTTTTTTAATATCATGATGTCATGCCACCTATTTATTTGCTCCTTATAAAGAGTGGGCTCTTATATGCCTTTAAGAAAAATTCATCGAATTCATGGAATTGCTCCACTCTACTTTTTGAAGCATCATCCTAATTTAAGTTTGGCCTTTTTAAAGCCCACAAATACTTGTGATTTAAAGCCATCATAAGGTGACATTCTTTTACAAACATGAGTTGCTATGGGGACATCTCAATGGAGTATTAAATGTCATTCAAAATTCACACAAGGCACCATCTACTTCTCAACTAATTGACATTGACCACGTTAGCGAAAACACCCTTGATTTCATAATTAGAGACCTAAACTTGCCTAATTTCTTGAGGGTGATAAGGTGTGGTCAACCTATGCTTGATACCATATATGACAAGCAAAGATGATAAAAAATGGTCACATAAATGAGAGCCATCATCTCTCAGAATATCTCTTGGATTCCCAAATTATGTGAAAATATATAATTTCAAGAACTTTGTCACACTGAGAATCTTATTATTAGGAAGTGCTACAACTTTTACCCACTTGGACATGTAGTCCACAGCCAAAAGGATGTATTTATTGGCATGAGAACTCACAAAGGGTCCCATCACCTATTAATGAAATATAACTACTACCAAATCATTGTTTAGGGAATTTCATGCCTTCTTAACACCTTAACTTGCCTTTGACTATATCACAAGACTTCACAAACTTATGGGTGTCTTGGTAAAGTGTGGGCCAATAGCAACCACTTTGGAGACTTTTTGAGGTGGTTTTCATAGTGCTATGATGCACTCAAATAGATGACAAATGGAACACCCCAACAATAGATCTCACTCAACCTAGAAAACACGTCTTCTAATCATATAATCTCCGCACACCTAAAAAGTAAAGGCACATCCCAATAGTGCACTTAGATTCATGGAGGAATTTGTTATGCAGATATGACTATCTTTTAATATTATACCACATGCAAGATAGTTTACAAAGACTGCATACCAAGGTATAACATTATCCATAGGCATGACATATTTATTCAAAATGACTCATCAATGTCTATTTCTCCTAAATTCTTATTTGACTCAAGACGGAATAAATGATCCACCATATGGTTTTTACACCCCTTACAATCCTTGACCTCAAAATTAAACTTTTCAAACAATAGGATCTATCATATCAATCTTGTATTGCCCTTTTTTCTATCCATCAATTATATAATTGCAGCATAGTTGATGTGAACAATCACGTTCATGCCTAATAAATATGAACAAAAGTTCTCAAATGCATAGACAATGGCTAAGAGTTCTTACTCCATGACCATGTAGTCTTTTAGGGAATCATTCAATGATTAGCTTACATAATACTCTGAATGGGAAATGTTATCCTATTTTCTCAACCATTGCACCTAATGCAACACCATTTATATCACACATTACCTTAAATAGTTAAGACCAATTTATAGCAACTATAATAGGGGCAGTAGTAAGCTCTTGCTTTAGAGATTCAAAGACCCTCAAAAATTCATCATCAAACTCAAACTTGGCTTCCTTTTCTAACATCTTGCACAACGGATGAGCCATTTGAGATAAGTCTTTGACAAATCTTTGATAAAATCCTACATGTCCAAGAAAACTTTAGACTCCATTCACTGACAAAGTTGGTGGTAGTTTCAAGATCACCTCGATTATAGATTGATGCACGTCGATACCTTTTATGAAATATTATAGTCCAACTTGATACCATCTTTTACCATAAAATGGCATTTTTCCCAATTGAGAATAATGTCGGTCTCTTCACATCTTTTTAATACATTAGCTAAAAGCTCTTTTCAAATGAATACCCCACCATCTAAAAGTCATATATGAAAATATCCATTGAATCTTCCACCATATCTACGAAGATGGACATCATAACCTTTCGAAGGTGGTCGGGGTGCTACAAATTCTTAATGGCATCCTTTTGAAGGTAAATGTACCATATAGTCATGTGAAGGTCATTTTATATTAGTCCTCTAGGGAAATTGAAATTTGATTATAGCCCGAGTAATTATTAAGAAAAAAATAAAAGGCTATACCCATAAATTTATCAAAAATTTGGTCCTTGAGGAAAATAATTTGTTTTTATCTATATATTAAACTTTTCGTAATACATGCAAACCTGTCAACTGGTTATGGGTCTTGTTTTAATCAATTTATCCTTAGCATTTCCAACCACCATGATACCCCCCCCCCCCCAACACTACTTATTTGCTATTTATTATACCAGGCCCATCTATGAACTATCAAAAATAGTGTAGACAATGCCTCAATATAGCCACTTAATAATCTCTTTCTTAACAACTTTTTGTACTGAGGGTTTTAGTCTTATTTTGTGATTAATCGAAGACATATAATCCTCTAAAAGTTGCATATTATGAATACATATTTTGGTTGAATCACCATTTATATCTTCAATCATACACTTGATGGCTCGAATGTGTTTCCTCAATGGATGACAAGGATTCTACTTGCCATTCTTTTAAAGCAATGGAGATAATGACTAGAAGTGATTAATTTTCCCCAAGATTAACATAAGTTAATTTTTAAGGGAGTTGTTTAATATCTAATATGGAGATTCAATATAGAAGGCTTTTAAGAGGGCAACTCTAATATTGGACATTCAACAACAGAAGGCTTTGAAGGGGGCAGCTCCTATTTTTTTAAAATCTATTTAATCTTCTTAGGGTTGTGTAAATAGGATACTAACCCAGTTAATGAAACCACTACCTCATAATAATCCTTAATCTCAACTCTATCAGAGTTCAGAAAACAATAACTATAGATTCACAAACAAACTCAACCTCTAAATTACATATCATCACCTTATCAGTGGAGTCAATTACTGAGAGGACTTTTAAGTCACTCGATTGTTTCATCAATTTACATTCGTTTAAATTGAATTCCTTATTTTTTACTCTAAATTCAACTCACCACTTTCAACATCCACCAATGCCCTTTTAGTTGCTAGAAAAGGCATCCCTACGATTATAGGCACCTTAATTTGATTTCACAATCCAATCTAACAAAATTTGCCAATAAGAAGAATTTATCCACTTTAAATAATACATCATATAAGATCCCAATCAGCCATTTGATTGAACAATCATGCATTAACAAAAGCATAGTTGTAGGCTTGGGAGCCCCTAATCCCAACTTCTTAAATGTAGCAAATAACGTAAAGTTTATACTTGTTCCTATTCCACACAATGCTTTGGAAAATTAATACATCCCAATAGGGAATATTATGGTGAATTCCCTTGAGTATTTCTTCTTGACCAGTAAATTATTTAAAATAATTACACTATAATGGTGTGATGCCTCGATAGTTTCAAAGTCCATGCATGTTTCTTGGTCATCGAGTCTTTCATAAACTTTGCATAGCACAATTTGAAGCAATGCATCCACCTAAATAATATTGATGGAGATTTTATAAAATATTGAGAGGAATTTCTTAAATTAAATTTCCTCATCCTTCTTCTTTAACCTTTGAGGAAATAGATGAGGCACTTTTTTGCAATAGTTTTAAAAAGGGAGTAACCTCATCTATCTTTGCATTTTCAAAATCTATTCCCCTTATTACACATCATTATTATTCTCAATATTAATATCAATTAGGTCATCAACTTTTTTTCCTTTATCCTTTGACTTATCAACATTAAGATAGAGAGTATCATCATCCTCTAGAGATTTTCCACTTTATTTATTTTCACCATAGATTAGTCTACATCAGCAAACTTCATCAAGAGACTTATCCATATGTACCACATCATTAGCAAGAACTTTTCTACTTTGAGTGACAATCTCCACGTAATGGACCTTGTCAATTTTAGGATTGATCACCTTATCACTTAGAAAAACTCATATTTTCCTCAGGTTGAGAGCGGTTGAGAGTTTGCATAATTGAACCTCAAGTTGTTTAATAGAAATTGAATAGGATGTTAGAGTTTGATTCAAAGTGGAGAAATCACATTTTATCTCCTTGATGTCCTTATTTGTACCTTCAACTTGATTGAGAATTCTAGAAAGCATATCCTCTACTTTATAAATTGTTGGATTGATAAGGTCTTTTTTTACCCTTTGGTCCATCTTATAGAGACACATAGAAATCTCCATTATCGTCTTTATCCCTCCGATCTCTATTTGGTCCCATAATTTCATTTATTATATCTACATCTCCAATCCCTTTCTCAATCACACTAAAGTTGTTCCCTATCCTTATCTCTTTAACGATAGTCCTTTCTCTCCAACTTTGATTCTTTCCTTGTCTTTTGTAGGTAGGTCGATAACTTTCTACTTGATTACATATGAATTGGACCTCTTCTTCATATAGTACATCAAATTTTTATCATCATAAATTTGACTCCTTTTGGTTGCAATGGCAATCGTATTTTTTCCACCCAGACCTATGAAATATTTTATAAGCAAGTACATCTATATTATAAGATTAGCCATATTCTCTTTTTTCTCTTCATCCTTCGTCATTTATTTCTTAGAACTAGGAGATGATGAGGGTTCACCCATTGCCATATCAATTTTCCTAGTGTGCCAAGCATAGATAGTCTAGTCATCCTATCAAGCAAATTATTTACAACTTCAAAGGATTGGTCCATCAAAGAACCTCAAGCTATATTATCCACAACTGGCTTATTTAGTGAGTCTAAGGATCGATAAAATATTTGCATAAAAATCTTTTCGTGAATCCCATGAGCAGACAAAGTAGTAACTTTTTTTAAATCGTAGCCATGGCTCATAAGGAGGCTCATTGTGAAACTTATGAAAATATATGATCTCATTCCAATGTTAAAGCATTCAAGATAGAGGGTAATAATTTATCAAGAAAGGCTACCTTGAGTTCATTCCAAAAGGCAATTGAGCCCTAGGATGATTTTCAAAGTTATTAGGTAGCCTCTCCCATCAAGGAGACTAGAAATTACCTCAAACGGATGGACTCCTAGGTGATGTTTACACTACCTCAACAAAGTTTTCAAGGTGATCATTGACATCTTAATGAGGTTTTCAACTAATAATTACTTCATTTGTAGTAAGTATTGCATGGTCCCATAACATAGAAGACAGCATTACCTACCATGGGGGTAGAAAGATAGAACTAGCTAATCCTACACCACATAGGTAATCATCCTCTATCGTGTTATCATTATAGCTAGTATTATCGCTAGCTTTGTTAGACAATTTATCACCTAGAATAAAAAAACAAAAGTAAATTAAAATAGTATGCAATACAAAAGTGAATCAAAAGACTAGGAATAGAAAATCTACAATCTGTTCGCTAGAAATAGCACTAAAAATTGATATACCCAAATCCACCAATCTAATTAAAAGGTAAATGTGGCCTTTTTCAAAATAATTACCCAATTCAATGAGTCGAGGTCGATTCCATAGGGAATGGGACTATATCTTTGACCCAACTAGTATATTAATTAGCTATCTATTTGCACACTTTAAACAAGTATATTAAAGGGGGAATTTTATGTTTAGTCAAAACAAATATCAATCAATTGTAACTAGAGTTGAGCAATTGTCAACTTTAAATTCAAATAAAGTAAGAAAAACCTTATTGATATGCTAATATGGGTCTAAGCATAGGCATCAGATTTATTTTTTCTTCAATATCAATATCTTCATTGGTAGGCTAGGCATTCAATATATTACAATCTCTTGATCTATTAATATACTTTACCTTGGGTTCTCTCGAACCACAAGGTGTTCAAAATTCTAACCAACCTAAAACCTCAAATTATCTACTTTATATCTAGAAATAGCTACTAATTGAAATGAATACAAGTCTTGGTTAACTACTTTTTATCACCCTCATCCACTTTCCCAAGCAATATAAGAGATCTAAGCTAATTAGAGTTTGGAACCTCTAATTTTAGTTCAAACATGAAGAAATAATTAAACCCACATAAGATAAACAATAATTGAAGCAAATTATCAATACCTTATCCTATACTCAGACCCAACATCACACACCTAAGATTGGGGATTTAGCTACTCATTAATAAAGAGAAAAATATATACCAAAATTCTTTTGATTCAAATTTTCTATTGACGTTTAGATCCAAGCCTTAAATCTGCACACAATTCAAAAATTAAGGATCAAATTTCAACACCAAATGAAAAGACTAAATTTCTTTAATAAGTACACTATAATCTAATACATAATGGTTTAAATCACTAGAAATAATATTTACCCCTTGCTTCCAGTCGATTTTATGGAGCAAATATTTGCCAGTTAAGTACTCCCATATTCAAAAGTTAAAGGTGGCAGAGATGGGTATGTTATGATTGATGTGTGGACTTACTAGGAGGGATAGGGTTAGAAACTACATTATCACCACTGAAGTTGTCTCAAATTTGCAAAAAGACACTTAAAGTTTATGGGGATCTTATTACCCACTTATTCTAATTCAAAGTGGATTTATTATACTATCTCAAGCCCACATGGAAGATAGAGTGAAGTACACTCTCCAACTGTACTGAGATAAGAAAAATAATTATTTTTTAAATTTATTTTAATATTTGTTCATTAAAGTACATTTTTTATTTTGTTTATTTTATTTTACTTTTTAATCTTTTTCTACTCATCTTCTCCAATAAGAAGACCCAATTGCTTACCCCATCGAATCTTTGTCACTTTCTCCTCTAATTTCTTTTCCATGTCTTTCTTTTTCTATGTTTCTTCAATATTTTTTCTTTAGTTCATCTTTGTGTTATCGATTTTTTTACTTGATTCTTCTTATGAAGTTAGGTAGTGAGTTTTTATTTTCAATTACAGTTCAGTGATGGTTTTGACTTTTTTGATTTTTGAAATAGAAATGATTGAATGATAATTTGGTGATAAGTATGGTAGAGGTGGTTATAACAGTGGCATTGATCGTGGTTGTTGAAGGATGATTGGCTATGAAGAAATTGACCGACAGTAAGGAGTAATCAGTCAGTATGATGCATTGTTATCATTTGATTATTTCAAAGAAAATTACTAAGAGGTAATAAAAAATAAAAAAAATGAAGAGGCAGATGACCACTATTAGTCGCCATTTTATCCAACCAAAGAATATTTTAAGGTGACAAAGAAATGACAATTAACTTTTGTAGTAGCCTTTTCTTCCTCAATACTCTGCAATTTTTCCTTTTCTTAGCAGTGAAGAGGGTTAGAGAAAAGGAAAGAAGTAGATTGGGCTAAAGTGTGGGCGATGGGGAGTGAGGCTTGAAATTTTTTTTAAAATTTATTTATTAAAAAGATAAATTTTTTTATAATGTATGTCTTTTATATATAACAATTAGGAATTGGTATGTGACAATTATTTTATTTCTTAAGATTAAGACTGATTGAAAACTGAGGTAATAATACCACCTCAGAACTGTTCAATGGGTAATAGGACACCCACAAGCTTTAGGGAAAAGGGCATAAATGACTATTCGATGGAAATTAATTTCAAACAAATGACCCAAGTATTTATATTCTCATATTTTAGCCACACCACTTTTGCTGGCCATTTGCCCACTTTCGTTTCTCTTTTGTTTACTTTTTGTTGTTTTCTCATTGTAGTTTTTTGTTTTGCTAGTTTTATTTTCTCTTTTTTCTTTCCTTTTTCTGGTTATGCTCATTAAAAAAAATGATCTCCTATTATATCTTTAATTCTTTCAATAAATTAATCAAATAAAATTTTGTAATGTTTTTAAGCAATCAAATATAAATTTAAAATTTGTAATTGCCACTCCTTTTTATCAATCAAATAAAAAACTGTAATTTTTATTTGTTCTATAAATATAACATATTTCATATAACAGTGATACATATACATATATTATACATCAATGATACAATTTTTGTGCACATCTTATATAAACAGATATTCCATATAATAATGATACAATTTCTATACATATCATATACAACAGAAATATTCTCTACAATATTTATACAATTTATGTACACATCCTATACATATCACTTTTATATACAATTTATATATAAATCTTATATAGAGACATATTTTATACAATAATTATAGAGAATCTATACACATTTTCTATATCCTTTAGCTAAAATTAAAGAAGAAGAGAAATTAATAGCATCAACAATGAAATTAGGATCAAATTTAAATCCTATACCAACTAACTTCGAAATACCTTTAGTTTTGCGATTTCGCTTCATCACATAACCAATGCGGAAGTAGTGAGTAAGAGGAAAATTTGTCCAGAAAAAGTTTGTGTAAGAACAATAAAGTGTTTTCGAATAATTTTACAAATTGATGTTCTTCAACGATTTTAGAATGTCAAAGTTAAACTTCTAAAGGTAATATATTTTGTTCAACAATGAATTCCAATCGCTGTTACAAGGGCACTCCAAAAGAAAGAAAGAATAAAGAATGTCAATGAGAAAAAAGAAAGTTCACAAATTTTTAAAAATTCAAAAGAACAAAACCTAGAATTTACACGTAATGTAAGTATGTTGTCTAATATTATACAAAAATGAGAAGAAATTTCAACTGAAGACTTCTTCAAAATAATTTCAATCACAATCCACATTTAAAATAAGTGAAAATTAAATAAATTATTCAAGAATTTAACTCAGCCAATCAAATCCAGATGAAAAAAATAAAGAATTAGAGGGAAAGAAATAGAATTTATGTTGGGTTATTTTCTATAAAGAATTGGAGTAAGATAGAAAGAAAAACAGTTATGAGGTTAGAAAAATATAAAAAATGAAAAGTATAATGATAGAAAAAAAAACAAATGATACTATTTAGGCTAATTTTATGAAATTTGAGATATATTTACTAATGACTATAAATTGAAAATAAAAGGTCGATAGTCCATGTTATGCCAACTAGGCCAATCTTGGGCCATTTGTTTAATAACTGATCAACTCATGTTTTTTCTCAAACTTTAAGTTCTTTTTACAAAGGTAAAAAGACACCAAGTGGCCTACCGCAAAAGAAATGACCTATGTTTAGGCCAGTTGATATTTGATGGCCAGTCGGCCATACTGATTTCTAAAAATAGCCATTTTCTATCCTTTTCCAATTTGGGCCTGGCATTTTTTGTTAAATATTGTAGTGTTTTACTTTTTTTGTTTTAAAGAAATAGCTAAATACAATTATATAAAAACTGTATAGTTATTATATAAAATACTTATATGTATAAGATATATGTAGAAACTATATAAGATATGTATAGAAACTGTATAATTGTTACATAAAATATGTTTATAGGATGTGTATAGAAACTTTATAATTGTTGTATAGAATATGTATTTGTATATGATGCTTATAAAAATTATACCATTATTGTATAAAATATGTATATGAATAATTATTGCAGCTAAAGCTCGTATAGGATGTGTATAAAAATAATATAATTATTGTTATAAATGTATAGAAGTTGTATAAATTGTATAAAATATATATATGCACATACGATCTCTCTCTAATGTTCCCTCTCGTTAACGTCTCTCTTGATGTGATTTTCTCCCACACTATCGATGCGGTTGGCTTAGTATCACTGGCGACAGGTAAGTTCTTACCTCTCCTTCATTCTCTCCCATCTGTCTTTCTCTCTCTCTCTCTTTTCCTTTCACTCTCTCTTATCCTTTTTCTTTTCTTTCTGAGTTTTGAGCTCACTGCCCAGGGAACGACTTTGGTAATGAGCCATGAAGACTCTATACGACTTGTATAGTGTCACCCATGATCAAACCAGTGTTGGTTGTCTAAGTTTCTATCCTAATCATGATTGGTACCTAATGAGTCGTAAGGTGAGGTTACGAGTCGTAGGGTAGGACTCGTGACCAAACCAGTGAGATAGCCCAAAGTTGTTGTCTTGGTAACGAGTATGACTCTACGAATCATAAGGTCTTGTCATGAGTTGTAGGGTGTGACTCATGACCAAACCAATAAGGGTGCCTTGAGTCACTACCCAAATAATGAGTCTAGACAGCGACTTGTACTCAGTTTTCATGAGTCGTGACATAACCCATAATGATTAGCAATAGTTTTTCTTTATTTTAATTGGGGGCACTTTGGTCATTTCCCTCTTTCCCCAATTAAAACCCACGACTATAAAAAAACTAAAGAGGGTTATTTTTATCACTTTAATAATCATAAACTACTCTCTACTCACTCAAATTCCCCAAGTTAAGAACAACTAAAGTTTCTCAAGGTTTATCATCTTGGGCTCTAAGATTGGTTTCTTCTCTGTAACTCTTGATATCTCAAGCATGTATCTCTCCCTAAACTTGTATTTTTATTATATAATGCAATGGATTTATTTTTCTATGGTATTAATGTTTGATTTTAAATAAAGGGTTGAGGGTTTTGGATGGTAATTGTTTAAATAATTTTCCCATGGATTTGAATTGGTTATCTATGATTTATCTTGTGGTTATGAACTAAATATATGCATGGGTATGGGAATAAGAAAGGGTAATATGGGTTTTCCTAACTTTATGGCTAAAATGGTTTGGAATTGGCTTTACCCCAACCCAACTTGTGTAATTGGTTTTGAAAATATGGATGCTTGTATAATTGAACTCACTTTTGGAATGTTACATTCCATAAAAGGTTAATGAAACTTAAAATAGTTTTTAAAAGGCCTCGGTGGCCATATTGGTTTTCAATTGGAGAACTTTGGAGCCATTTTGGCTAAATAGTTTTGGAAATGACATAATGGAATTGGCTTGAAAGTTAGATATTTGGTACAACGATATTAATGATAAATGCCTACTTAAAAGACTCCTTGATTAATGGATAGTGATGTGTAAATGGTTTTAATTTGGGCTTAAAGAGGATTATTTAGCTCGTCGTGGAAGGTGGAGATCCTGGAGGGACCGATACTGGAAACTATATTTACCAGCATTGGGGCCTTGATGGTTGTGTACATAGTTCACACTTTATATATCTATATTCTTAGAATAGTTGGAGCCTTAGTGGCTCTAGCCCTTCCGCGAATTTCTCTAAATAATGCGGCTAACATGCACTAAGGCCCTTTTGTGGGGGGACCGGACCCATATATCCCGTGGATGTTTTTAGGGTGATTAGAGCCATACAGTCCAGGTTAATCGTTTTGAAGTCATTGTTAAACCTTGTTCCATGTCCTATCACTATGTATATATGTATATTTGCTTGTATGTGAACATGTACATTGAATTTGGATTGATTTTGAAATGATATTAGTTAATCCCTTATCCTAAGTTACATGTTAGCGCTGACCTGCTAACCATCCAAGGATTCTACATTGTTTCATAACATAAGGTTTGAAGATACTTCTTTTAGCCCGTGCAACTTTAGGTGGTCCGATTGGTCCGCGGTGAAGTGGTGAGCTTCCATCCTTTAGAAAGCTTAATCATTTCATCGATTCATTCCATATTTTAGAATTAAAGAGTTCACATTAACGTTATCATTGTCATTGTCATTTTCGCTATCCGGATCGGGGATATGTCCTGACTTAGGTTGATGTTTGGCTTTCTTAGAGTTTTTTGTGGATAGCAAAGTATGGGTGGATTATGTTATGGATTCTTAGATTTCTCTTGTTATTTGATTTATCTATCTTGTTATATGTTTGGGACTTAGTTCTATCTTGTTATATATTCAGAATTCATCCACTACTAGTTATATTATTTTTCTGGTTAGTAGGTTAATGGCGGTGGTCTTCGGTACTTGGCGGACTTGAGATACTCATCATAACTAGGACCTGGTTCAGGTCGTGATAGGACATGTCCGAGGAGGTTGTGATCTGGTGTAGGATCAGGTTTAGGGGGAGGGGGAGGGCTAAGCGTGATGAGAAAGTTGATAGGTTGAGGGTAGGATCTTGGTATAGGGACCCTTCATGGTAAGTCCATAAAGCTTGTGAAGATTCTTAGAAAGAGAAGGATCAATATTGTGTGTGTCCAAGAGACCAAATGGGTAGGTTCTAATGCTAGGGAAGTTGTGGTACTCAGAAAGAAACATGCATAGGAATGGGAGAGGTATCGCAGCAGACGAAGAGCTTAGGGGGAAGGTAGTGACGGTTAAGAGGGTCAGTGATAGGTTGATGACGATTAAGTTGGTCTTTGAAGGGTATACCCTTAACATATGTAATGTCTCGGGTGGACTTGGCCGAGAAGGATAAGAAGAGATTTTGGGAGGTTTTGGATGAGGTAGTGAGAAGATTTTCATTGGAGGGGACGTCAATGGACACATTGGGTCATTAATGAGAGGATATGACAATGTGCATGGAGGCTTTGATTTCAGGGATAAGAATGAAGAGGGAGCTGCTTTTTTGGATTTTGTGAGGGCCTTTGGGTTGGTGGTAGTAAATTTTAACTTCTCGAAGAAGGTGGATCACCTTATTACCTTTTGGTGTGCGATTGCCAAGACTCAGATTGACTTCTTATTGCTTAGGAAGGGGAATAGAGCGATGTGTAAGGACTGTGAGGTCATTTCTGGAGAGAATTTTTCGACCTAGCACAGCTTCTAGTGATGGATTTTGATATTATAAAGGGAAAGAAAATGAGGGCCGGGGAGGTTGATGGATTTTGATATTATAAAGGGAAAGAAAATGAGGGTCGGGGAGGTTGACACAAAATTAAGTAGGGTGGCTTGACTCTGGTTAGTACGCTAAAGATGGGTGAGAAGTTAGCAGCATTGGTGTGTGGAACTTAGGGGGATGTAGATACTACATGGGATAGGGTTGTCAGTTGCATTAAGGAGATAGCTAGAGAGAGGCTGGGTGTATCGAGGGGTCGGTCTGGTAAGAACCGGAGGGACTGGTGGTGGAACAGAGAAGTTAAGAAGAAGGTGGAGATTAAGACGGCAATTTATACTAAGTTGGTTGAGATTAAGGATAAAAAGGAGAAGCGGACGAACATGGAGGAGTACAAGGTATCTAGGAAGGAAGCTAAGCTTGCGGTTACGATAGCTAAAACAACTTTTGAGAGATTGTATACGACATTACAAAAGAGAGATGAGGAGAAGAGGTTGTATTCTAAAGATACGGAGCGGAGGGACCGTGACCTTGACCAAGTGAGTGCATCAAGGGGGAGGATGACAAAGTAATGGTGGATGACGTGCATAAGAGAAGGTAGAAGGTGTATTGCTATAGACTCTTGAATGATAAAGGGGACAAGGACCTTGAGCTAGGGAAGCTAGAGTACTCTGAGGGGTGTCGTGATTTTGGTTATTGTAGACATATTAAGGTTGAGAAGGCCTTTAAAGGTACTCGTAGGATGCGTAGGGGTAGGGCCATGGGGCCGGAAGAGACCCCGGTAGAGTTTTGGAAGTATTCTGGCAGGGCAGTTTTGAGGTAGCTGGTCGAATTATTTAATGGCATTTTCAAGACTGGAAAGATGCCTGAGGTTTGGAGATGGAGTACGATGATTCCTCTTTACAATGACACGCCCTGAAACCGGGCCATGTCATTTGGGCACCTCAAACCTAGATGAACCAAAGGTTGCCCCGATAACCCATCACAATCATCACATCAATCACAAGGGTCCGATGAATCTCGACCGTATAATGAGATAGCGGAAAACATACTAAAATTCATAACTTAAACATGTCTAAACACTTCATTAGATTCATCAACTAACTAATATACCCAAGTCCACAGCCATCCATAATACCTCTATACAAATCAAAGTTTAGAAATGTATATGTCGGTACAAGCCCCCGACAATAGCCAAACCAAGTCCAAATAAGACTAAATCTAAAGATAAGAGACCAAGAAAGAATGTCTTCTGAAGTGAGGAAGCTCACTACTCCCAAGTCAATGCACGAACCACTTCAATTGCCCAATCATTATGCAGGAAGAGAAGAAGATGCTTTGACTCCTATATCGCGTTGGGACATAGCGTTTGGAGACGGATAGCAGTTGGAACGCTAGAATGTAACTCAAGGATAAGAATAAAATAGCATCATCATTTGACAACAAGTCAAGATATATCATATTTAATCACATTCATAACCTTATCCATACATGTAAGCATATCACATGCTAACCAAAGGGGCAAGTCTTATCAACACTTTGGAAGCACTCATTCATCATACATACAATGGAGGACTCCAACCTTCCATACTTACAGATTCAAGCATCTCTCATTAGGTATAGGACTTTAACCATATTCACATATCATCAAGTAAGGGACTCTAACCACACACATATCCATTTAAGTGAGGGACTCCAACCACATACAAATCTATTCAAATGAGGGACTCTAACCACTCACCCACATTCATATAAGTGAAGAACTCTAACCAATCACACACATTCATTCAAGCAAGGGACTCTAACCACATGCTCACATATTTGGCAAGGGACTCTAACCTCATGCCATATTAGATAGGGGACTCTAACCCCAAGCCAATTCATTTGGCGAGGCACTTCGACCTCATGAGATCTTACTATGCAACGGAGTTTAACCACAAGCGATTTCATTAGGCAAGGGACATTAACCTCAAACCATCACGACTATTATTAGTCGACATTGGGACTATAACCCTTTATCCTTGCATCCACATACATTCAATTCTACACATAAGGACTTTAACTCATTTAGCCAATTTAACACAATACATGACCACATGGTCCTTATGGGAGCCTTCATTGTTCAACCATTTCAATAGGCCAATGCCTTAATTCAACTCATTATACAATTCAAACTATGGTCCTCAAGACCCTTTCGAGCCATTCACACTTCATTAGCAATTCTATACCATAATTTACTTCAACATACAATTCATGTTCATTTTTACGTTAGGGACTTTAACCCTCTTCTTATTTATTAAACCATCGAGGACATCAATTACATAATACATGGATTATTTTACCTTCACAATATCATTTATCAAGTATTCATACATATTGGTCCATTTCCCTAGTTCAAAACTTCATCATCATATAACTAGACATATCACTTAGACATTTTCACAAACACCTTGTGTACATGCCTTTACCAAGTCCAATTTCATGGTAGAAATCATCAAGACTAGGGTTACTCAAGACCCACATGTTAGACCACGTACAACAAGCATTCACGTGTGGAAACTACCATTAATAACATGTATAAACATAAGTCTACGCAAGAATCCTTATTATTCATCATTAGGCAATAAAACCCTTTTCATTTGATTTCAAAACCACCATGTACACTTACTAATCCAAGTGTAAAATACATGGGTTTAGAGTTATTTTACAAGGGGAAAAGTTACATGCCTTAGACAACTTGAATCACCAAGAATATTGACTTCACTTTGCCTCTTGAAGATCGCCCTTGAAACCCTAGCCTTCAATCCTTCAAAGATAAGCTTGAAAGAGTATTAAGGGTGTTGAATCTAGGGGTGTGCATTGGTTGGTTCGATTTTATATATTATCG
The DNA here is from genome assembly GCF_002878395.1 of Capsicum annuum. NCBI lineage: Eukaryota > Viridiplantae > Streptophyta > Magnoliopsida > Solanales > Solanaceae > Capsicum > Capsicum annuum. Next base: position 168,583,281 of record NC_061113.1, read on the forward strand.
ATTCGATTTATCGGTTTTTAATTTTAAAATATGCTAAATCAATAAGCAAACCAATAAGATATTTTTTATCGATTTTCGATTTATCGATTTTTAGTCCTTATTGGTTTGGTTATCGGTTCAACCAATAAGAAAAATACTCATAAAATAGAAATAGTAGTAACTAACATGAAAAAAAACAAATCTTAGTTGTAACCAAAAATCCTACATAATGAGTTTTAATTTACAAGAATCTTCATGTTTGAACTAAATGTTGTTAGAATTTAAGAGTTTGTATAATTGAAATAATAGGTTTGTTAATTTACAAAAATTAAAGAGAAATTAAGATTTATATATATATATATATAGAGAGAGAGAGAGAGAGAGATATATACATATATATACATTCTTATTGGTTTACCCAATAACCCAATAAGAAAAAAACAAACCAATAACCCAATAATTTTTTTTTATAAAACCATTAAAAATAGTTAACCCAATAACCAAATAACAATGAACCAGTAACATTTTTATCGGTTTGGTTTTTTTGCACATCCCTAGTTTGATCCATCAAAATGGATGTTTAGGAGGCTACAGGCACTTACATAGTGAAAGGAATTAGGGTTTTAGGCATGGGAAATGACCACAAAGCTCTTAGTTAAAAGCCAGAAAATGAACTCGTCCATAGGTACGACTCACCATACGACTAACTTAAGTAGTCATACCATAGGGTACGAGTGGTGCCCTGATCGTACCCTAGGTTTCTCCTAGGTCAAACACACTGTTAAGGATATGACCATACACCTTTGAGTCATATCCAAAAGGTACAACTCAACCCTAACTCGTATCCATCAACCGTACCAAAAATAGTCCACTTTTGATCGAGGCATCACTCGATATAATTGGTCTTCCTATGACTCGCACCTTAAGGTACAATTGGTTGGAGCCTCACTCGAACCTAGGACAGTGAGTAAACCTCACCATACTGCCTAGGGTACGTATAGGGTCACCAACTCATATCCAAAAGGTACGAGTGGTACCCTTAGTCACACCAAGTCTAGAGACATCAAATGAGGGAATTTTTCACTGGTTTGAAGTCTAGGTGTTTCAATTCTCCCCCACTTGGATCATTCGTCCGCGAATGACGGGTAAGGGAAGAAATAAGCACAAGATAACATATCATCACATATTAAAACAACCTTCAAACAAGTTAGAACAAGCATAAACAAAGGATATAACACACATCATGCTCATTATCAATCAATCATTCGCTTCATCGTCTTTGGCACTCAACCCCGTCATTTATCAAAGACACTTGTTCATTTCAAATCTTGGGGACTTAAACCCCTTACTTATCAATACATACTCATTTCATAAATTAAGGACTTCAACCCATCAACTTATCGAGGATACTTACTCAATTCAAGGATTAGGGACTTAAACCAATCATTTACCAAAGACGTGAATCAACTCAAGATACTAGGGACTTAAACCTATCACAACAAAAGACACATAATTTCAAAACATTACGGACTTGAACCCATGGTCTAACATGACACAAATCACTCAACACATTAGGGACTTTAACCCATTGTCTATCAAAGACATAAATCAAAGCAAGGAGGTCAACACATACCTCCATCCTAATTTTTCAGAATGGAAACAAATGCAGATACCTGGACTTCATGTCCTCTTCTGCTTCTCAAGTAGCTTCATCGAACTTTTGGTTCCTCTATAGAACCTTAACCGAAGCCACCTTTTTCATTCACAATCGGTGAACTTACTGATCCAAGATCCTCATTGGGATCCCTCATAGGACAAAGAGTCTGAAATACCAACATCCCTCAAGGGAACAACCAACGAAGGATCACCCACACACTTCTGGAACATAGAGACATGGAAAACCCAGTAAATAAAGTTCATAATAGAAGGCAACTCCAACTTATAGGCAACATTGCCAACCCTCTTCATAATCAAGTAAGGGACCAACGTACCAGGGACTAAGCTTTCTCTTTTTACCAAACTGCATCACTCTCTTCATGGGAGAAACTTTTAAGAATACCCAATCGCCAGCACTAAACTCTAAGTCCCTACTCCTCACATCCGCATAGTATTTTTGGTGAATTTGAGTGGCTTTCAATCTATTGGAATCACCTTTACCTTCTCTAAGGCTTGGTAGACTAAATCGGGGCCAAGCAACTTACCCTCGCCAACTTTATACCACCCAATAAGAGATCGACATCTCCTACTATATAATGCCTCAAAATGGGTCATGCCAATACTAGATTGTTAACTATTATTATAAGTGAACTCAATCAAAGGAAAGTGGTCATACCAACACCATCATAATCAATCACACAAGCCCGAAACATATCCTTCAATGTTTAGATGGCCCATTCTGTTTACCCATCTATTTGAGTTTGGAAAATTATACTAAAACATACTCTAGAACCCAAACCCTTTTGGAAAAACTTCCAAAAGTGGGATGAAAATAGAGGACCACGATCTGAGATAATCGAAACTAGAGTACTGTGCAACTTCAAGATCTCCACAAGATATAATTTAGCATAATATTTTTTGGAGTAATTAGTCCTCATGGGCAAGAAGTGAGCAGACTTGGTCATTCTATCAACAATGACCCAAATAAAATCACATTGATTCTAAGATTTAGGAAGACCGGTAACGAAATCGTTATTAACTGCCTCCCACTTCCATTCGGGCAATATAATTTCTTGGTACAACCCATCGAGCCTCATGTGCTCAACTTTCACTTGTTAACACACCATACACTTGGCCACATAGCTAGCTATATCATGTTTCATATTGCCCCACCAATAGAACTGTTTAAGATTGTGATACATCTTGGTGGAACCAGGATGTATAGCATACCGAGATTCATGAGCCTCGGCCATGACCTTTTTCCTCAATCCATTAACGCCGAGAACACATAGCCTACCTTGGTACCTCAAGATACCATCACCACCAATCATAAAGTCGCAACTTTGTGTTAACCCACATTACTTTTAATCTTCATCAAGTCGAGGCCCAAGGCTTGCTTTTCTTTATCTCAACAACAAGAGGTGACTGAGATACCAAAAGCACAAATACACCACCATCCTCAGAGTTTGCAAGTCAAACTCCAAAATTAGCCAAATGGTGAATGTCATTCACCAATTCCTGTTTATCCTCATCTACATGGGCCAAACTTTCCATGGACAATCTATTAAGAGCATCGATGACTATATTCGCCTTGATGGATGGTAATAAAGACTTATATTATAGTCTTTCAACAACTCGAGCCACGTTCTTTGCCGAAGATTTAACTCTTTTTGGGTAAACAAATACTAGAGTCTCTTATGACCAGAAAAGATATCCACATGGACCCCATAAAGATAATGTCGCAAAATCTTTAATGCAAAAACCACGGCTTACAACTCTAGGTCATGAGTAGGGTAGTTCTTCTCATAAACTTTTAATTGCCTAGAAGCATAGTTCACCACTCTACCATATTGCATCAATACACAACCAAGACCGATACGAGAAATATTAAAATATACCATGAAACCATCACTACCCTCGGGCAAGGTCAAAACCCGAGATGAAGTCAACTTATATTTCAACTTCTCAAAACTACCCTCACACACATCAAACCACAAGAACTTGACCTTATTTTGGATCAATTCGGTCAACGGGGAAGCTATAGTAGAGAAACTCTCCACAAACCTTTTATAGTAACCCGCTAGACCCCAGAAGCTCCAAATATCAGTTGGAGTTATAGGTCTAAGCCACTTCTTAACCGCCGCAAATTTTTGGGGATCTACCATGATCCCTTCACTAGAGATGACATGACCACAAAAAGCTACGGCTTTCAACCAAAACTCACACTTGGTGAACTTCACATACAAATGATGATCCTTCAAAGTTTGTAACATGGCATAGAGGTGATCGATATGATCCACCTTACTATTAGAAGATACTAAGATATCATCAATAAAGAAAATGACAAACATGTCCAAGAACTAATGGAATACCCTATTCATCAAATCCATGAATATCGTTGGGGTATTGGTCAACCCAAAAGAGATGAAAAAAAACTCATAGTGACCATACCGAGTTCTAAAGGAAGTCTTAGGGATATCCACATCCCTAATCTTAAGCTGATGATTACCCGATCTAAGATCAATCTTAGAAATACACTTCGCAACCTGATGTTGATCAAACAAATCATCTATACTAGGAAGAGGATATTTATTCTTTATAGTCACTTGGTTCAACTAATGATAATCAATGCACATACGAAGGGAACCATCTTTCTTGCGCACAAATAATACTAGGCCACCCCATGGAGACACAAAAGGGCAGATTAAATCTTTATCTAAGAGGTCTTTCAATTGCTCCTCAAGCTCTTTTAGCTCCATCGAAGACATTCTATAAGGAGGGATATAAATCGGACGAGTATCAAGAATAAGATCAATCCCAAAATCAATTTCCCTATAGGGAGGAACATAGAGAAGATCATTGAGAAACATCTCGAGAAACTTATTAACCACAAGAACAGATTCTAAAAAAGGTTCTTCCGAGTTAGAATCTTTAAGTCGGACCAAATGATAGAAACACCCCTTTGAAATCAACTTTTAGGCCTTTAGATAAGAAATAAACCTTCCCTTAGGCACTAGGAAACCACCTTTCCATACAATGACTAGCTCATTAGGGAATTTGAACATGACCCTATAGGTCCAACAATCTAAAGAAACATGGAAAGAGTGCAACCAATCCATCCCCAGAATAACATCAAAATCAACCATGTCCAACTCTATCGAGTCTTTATGAGTACCAACTGATATCACATACCCCTTATAGACCCTTCTAACAATCACTGGGTCACCGACCGAGGTAGAAACAAAAAAGGAACTGATAGATCCTCAGAACCACAATCAAGATGCACAGCCGTATACATGATCATATAAGAAAGAGTAGACCCTGGATCAAGCAAATAATGCACATCACGGTAGAAAAGTCTCAATATACCCGTGATAATATTGGGGAAAAACCTCAGAATTCTGGCTAGTAGTAAGTGCATACAAGCAGTTTTGGCCATTATCGGTGCCAGAAATAGAAATAAAGACAGACATAGCACCCTTCGGTGTGGGAGTAGATGGAGTAGCAATAGGGGCCCTATTAACCAAAAAAGTTGCTAGGGAAGGGTACTCACGTTGCATTGCCCACTTAACCACAATGGAAACATCTGTTTCTCCCTTCTCACACTGACCATAATGACTCTGACTATAGAATCTGTAAGAAAGGTGAGGTGGAGCTGATTGGGCACCACTAACCTAGAATTGGGCCCACCACTAAACTGAGTCCAGCGATCACCAAAAATCTTTGGTTAAGGAGAGAAAACGTTAGAAAGGAGAAAAAACTCAAAATCTCCCACTTCTTCCGTGCCCACTTGCCACCATCACCACCGCTATGCTTAGAAGGCCTAAATTTCATTCCTTGCTTCTCACTAGGCTCAACTTGCTTCTTTTTCTCTTCTTCCACTTATTGCAATACACAATAAACCTAGAAATATCCATGTTTTCAATCAACAAAGCCTCCTTTCTCTCAAGGACTAACTCATAGGACAATCCTGAGACAAACTTATGTATTCTAGCTCTCATGTGAGGAACCATCTCGGGAGCAAACCTTGATAATTAATGGAATTTCAAGGCATACTCTTGAACGAATATTCTTCTTTGCTTCAAGATCACAAACTCTTCTGCCTTTGCCTCCCTCAACTCTTGCGGAAAGAAGCGATCTAAGAAAGCCTCAGAGAAATTCTCCTACATGACGGGACTAGCATCAACACCTCTAGACAACTCCCACCCCCTGTACCATTAGTAAGATATATCTTTTATTTGGAAGGAAGCAAACTTAACGACCTCAATCTCCGAAGCATGCATGATGTGAAAGATATTCTCTATTTCATCAATGAAGCCTTGAGGATCCTCCTCAACCTTTATACCAAAGAACATAGGAGGGCTCAACCTCATAAATTGGCCAATTATTGTGGCCTTAGAAGAAATGGTAGTCAGAGCACCATGCTCCACTTGAGAAGCTACCAATTGAGTCAAGAGGTTGATAGAGCGACGAAACTCAGCATTAGTAGTATTCCCTTAAGGTAATGGAATAGGAGGGTCACTCTCATAATTGGGATTGGTGGGGATAGGTGGAACCCTATGAAAATGGTTGGATGCCGCAGGCCTAGCTCAGGTTTGAACTCCAGAAGTTGGATGAGCTTCGTCCATAGAGTCGTCAGAAGGATTTGCCTGAGTCTCAGATCTCCTTGGAGGCATGATCTGAAAGATAGCAAATAGAAATTAGAGAAATCTAAGACCTTAGACAATATAGCTTGAGATTGAAACACAAGAAAGGAAACATTTCCTAAGATATTTCATAGGTCCTCTTACAGAAGTGTGACGCTCTTCACACCCATAAATAGATTTTACTTGACACAGTATTGTGGATGCCCAGCTGACTATGAACCTAAGCTTTGATACCAACTTGACACACCCCAAAATAGGGCCATGTCATATGGGCACCTCAAGCCCACATAAACTAGAGGTCACCCCGATAACCCATCACAATCATCAAATCAATCATAAGGATCGGGTGAATCTCGACCGAATAATATGATATCAAAAAACATAATACAAGTCATAACTTAAACATGTCTAAACACTTTATTAGATTCATTAACTAACCAATAAACCCAAGTCCACAGTCATCAGCAATACCTCTGTACAAACCGGAGTTTAGAAATGTATATGTCGGGATAAGCCCCAGACAATAGCCAAACCAAGTCTAAATAAGACTAAGTCTAAAGATAGGAAACCAAGAAGGAACGTCTTTCGAAGTAAGGAAGCTCACCACTCCCAAGTCAATGCATAAACAGTTTTGATTGCCTAATCACTACACAAAAAGAGAAGAAGATGCACCGACCCCTATATCGCGTAGAGACATAGCGTCCAAAGACGGTTAGCGATTTGAATGCTAGCATGTAACTCAAGTATAAGGATAAAATAGCATCATCATTCAACAACAAGTCAATATATAATTCAATTTCATTCATAACCTTATCCATACATATAGACATATCATATGTTAACCAAGAGGGCAAGTCTTATCAACACTTTGGAAGCACTCATTCATCATATATGCAATGGAGGACTCCAACCTCCACACTTATAAATTCAAACATCTATCATTAGGTATAAGACCTTAACGATATTCACATAGCATCAAGTAAGGGATTCTAACCACACACACATCCATTTAAGTAAGGGACTCTAACAATATGCACATCTGTTTAAGTGAAGAACTCTAACCACTCACACATATTCATATAAGTGAGGCACTCTAACCACTCACAAATATTCATTCAAGTAAAGGACTCTAACCACATGCTCACACATTTGGCAAGGGACTCTAACCTCAAGCTATATTAGATAGGGAACTCTAACCACAAGTCAATTCATTTGGCAAGGTACTTCAACCTCATAAGATCGCATTATGCAAAGGAGTTTAACTACAAACGAATTCATTAGGCAAGGGACTTTAATCTCAAGCCATTACGACTATCATAAGTTTATATTGGGGCTTTGTCATGATCCAAAAATGAGGGTCATAATGGCACTTATCGTGGTGTACATTGACAAGTAAGCCTATCACCCAAACTAGTACGAAAAGTGGAAAAAAATAGAAATATCCCAAGAAAAGGCTTCTAGAACAAAGCCAAGCCATATAAGTAATCATAATAATGCAGAAAGAACTTATTCCAAATACTAATTATGCCCTAAACTAGGTATCAATAGTGTAAGAACTACTAATACAATCTAAGAGTTAAATACATCGAAAAATAACAATAAAGTAATAATATCTGTTTTTGAATACTAATAAAGACATAACTACTATGAAAAGATAGAGGTGAACTTCAGATGCAAGAATGTTCAACCGCTACCTTGGAAGCTCCAATAAACACCCGAGTCAATCAAGCAGAGGCACACTTGAGCGAAGACCTGTATCGAAAGGGCACAATAGGCATGAGTACGGTCCACTTATACTCAGTAGGTATCATAGGCCGACTAAGCAAAGTAGTAAATAAAGCATAAAAAATATACACTAAGGGCACGTCACCTGCAGTTAGAAAATATCCAACAACGGTAGCTCATTCAGCATGCACTAACAGTTCTGATATATCTCACATATATTGCAACATCACACTAAGATAGAATAAAAAATACATGTTATATCACATATAATAAGAACAAGGGCAAACATGCATAGACAAGATCATCAAATACAAGTAAAAGAAGATACGACAAATACATAAATGATAAGTCAATATGGAAATACAACACAATATAACATAATAAAGAAAGTTCAATGTATATGATGATGAAGATGATGATGATGATGCACGAGGTCGACACACAACCTCTTGGATCATCGCACAATTTTGGTATATACCTACAGAGGCAAGCATCCCAACGCAGGACCCACAGGGAGTTCATCAACCTATATACAATCCAAATATCTCATATCTCCTTTTTGGTATATCCCTCAAAAAGAGTTTTAAAAGGTGTTACAATATCTCCTCTCCAACACATCCCTCAAGAAGGGTTTTAAAAAGGTGTTACCAGTATTTCTCAAATGTAGCCACAGTAGTACCAATGTTTTATGAATAAGAATGACATGAGGATGTAATGCTCACAACCAATCATAATGAGTATTTTCACAACGAACCAAAATGATATATTTCCACAACCATGTAAGCCAATATCCACTTATTATTTTGGTTTTATCCACGAATTTCCATATGTCTTATATGTCAAATAAAGTATGAATATAATCACAATAGTCCAATGGTAACATATAAAATATCTTAACAACATAATACAATTATTCATATATATTTAATGCTATTAATATCACATAGGACTCTACACGGTCACACATATCACATAAGAACTAAATTTCGACAATTTCATCACATATAGGCCCCCATACGGACACAATACATAAATAGTCATTTTTTATGATTAGTTCCCACCCTTAACATGTATTTTATATCATCATTTACTGCCCATCTCAATCTGAAAGAGTTAAGTCATAACTTACGACACCTTAAAAGGAGCTATATCAATACTAAAATAATAGGTATTATTATATGCAAACTCTGCTAAAGCCAAATGCTGCTCCTACTGGACACCAAAATCCATTACACATGCGCTGAGCATACTCCAAAACCTAGATAATCCGCTCTAACTGCCCATCAGTCTGGGGTGAAATACTATTCTAAGATCAACTCAAGTACCCAACTCATCCTGAAAAGTCCTCCAAAAGTAAGATGTGAACACAGAACCTTGATCTAAAATAATAGACACCGACGTACCATGCAGATGCACATCTCATAAATGAAGATAGGGGCTAACGTCTCAGCACCGAATAGGAGCCGAACTAGAACAAAATAAGCTGACTTGGTTAGTCAATCCATAATGATCTAACCACTGTCAGAACCATAAGATATACAAGGCAGACTAGTTACAAAGTCTATGGTGATCACTTCCCACTTGCACTCGAGAATGGGTAACATTTGAAGCAATCCAAAAGCTCTAATATTGTAACGCCCCGGATCTAGTACTTGGAATGCTACATGGTGTTCATGACCTCGAAGGACCATAAGCTAACCTTGGATTGATATTTGTACCTGTATACTTTGTAAAATACTGAATAATACAAAAACATGCACTAAAAGGCCATAAGGTTCAATACTGAACATAACATGGATGAGATAGCATCTTTGAGGTAATACAATACCCAAACAAAACTGTAAACACTGAAGTCTAAAACATAATAGTCTGCATCTAGTCTGAAAGCCTCTACTGTCTGAATAATCTGAATAAGGAGTTGATGGGACATATCCCTAACTAACTCCAACTAATAATTAATCAATGAAATAGTAGAGAAATAATCATGTCCTCGAAGGATGAGGACTCACTTCTATTCTGACTGCTGAGACTGAAATCTACTGCTGATCTAGAACTCGTGTCTCTGAACCTATAGTGTAACATAAAAAGAAAGCACCATAGCGCAAATGCGTCAGTACAATAGAATGTACTGAGTATACATGTGAGGTGGGCTAATGCAAGGGTTAACATGCATGAATATTGCTAGTTAACTATCTAACATGAATACAGAATGCATACATAAATACATAATTGTAACTAACACTGTGATATCGTGATTACTAAATTTAAATACTGATGACATGATATACTAATAACTTATATAACTGATAGCATAAATAGTTGTATCTGAATGTAACTGATAACATGGGTGACTGTATCTGACAGTCCTGAATCTAATGGAACTATCTGAGTTCCTTACTGTATCTAAGTCGACTATATCTAACAGTCTTAAATCTAAAGAACTATCTGAGTTCTATTATTGAGATTGGTACTGAAACTGTGGGAGGTAGTATTAAACTAATATACCCCTGATACGCCATTATGGCTGAGTTGGGGTCTAATTTGTAACCTCAATTAGAAGGGTGTCAATACCACACCACTGGTAAAAATAAGCTATGGGCGACCCTTATCTGATAGTGTCCCTAAAAGAGAACGGTGGGGCCCTTATCTGACAGTGCTTATCCACCTCATCAACCCTCATCGAACAATGTTGATGTGTCAACCTACACTGGCTACATAGTTCTATAATGCAACGATGACTTCTAAGGATCACACCCTTATCTGATAGTGTGTGTCCCCATCCTTGGGTTTACTCAGTACTAATTCCTACTCCCATCTGAATGGACACTGAACGTGATTTACTAAATTGAACATGAGCTGAGTTACTAAGTTCCATTGACTGACGAAATGCTACTACTATCTGACAACTGACTGAGTCATGAGATCATGGAGATTTTTTCTGAGTCATAAGACTATCTGAAGTCTAAGGATTCATAGCTTGACTGAGAGTATCATGAAAACATGACATAGCTCTAGGTACACAGCTAATGTTTTGAGTATAAGTACCCTCAAGACTCGATAGAAGAAAACTGACCAAGCATAACTTACTTGAATATATAACTAACATCATAATCTATAATACATTTATAGAAGCATTCCATCAAGAGATGTGATAGGCATAACTTATACATACATGAGGATTTCATGATATCATACTAGTTGGTCATTATTCCTTCATCTAGGCATTTAATCAAACACATTGTAGGCATAGCACATGTAGACAACATTATACAATAATTAATCATCATGATTCATCTCTAATTTCATCATCCTAGGGTTTATTCATAGGTTTACATGAATATACATCTATACAAATCAATTCCACATAAAATTGATCACCCAACATGGATTTGAATTCAATTGATCATTCTCAACATAAACAAAACCAACCCAACATGAAATTCATAAATAAATCCATAGACTTAAACATAAAAAAGAGATTCTTGGGCTTCATGGATGGAAGGAGTCCATGAATGAACACTACGCATACCTTAGTTCATGATTTCGTAAAGATTGACGGAGAAATTTTCTTGGAATTGAATCTTCTATGAAAACCCTAGCTTGTTTTTGAGAGGTTTTTTTAGAGAAGAGAGTGTATTTTGGGTGAAGAGTGGCTGAATCACGTGTTAAGGGCTTAAATAGGGGTGGGAAGTTAATCATTTTAACCCTTGGGATGCATCATTTAATTTTAGTAATTTTTTCCCGAATTGTACCCCTTGCGTGATGCGGCGCTATCACGCCGTGTCACTGGAATTTGATAGTTGGGAAACTGAGGGATGGCACGACGCGGAGCCATCACATTTCCCTTTCTTTTGTGACCTGGAACTTTGGCGCGATGCAGAAGAAATCGCGCTAAGACACTGAAAAAGGACAATTCTGAATTTGTCCCTGGCGCGACGCGTCATAATCGCGGAACCATACTGGAATTTACCAAATGCCATTTCCTCTTGTGGCGCGGGGCTCCACTGACTAATATGGCATTGTTTTACAACGAGAACTTAAAATAGTCATAACTTTTGTCTTGGTTATCGGATTTGGGCGAATCTTATATCGATGGAAAGCTTATTGAATTTTTCATATGACAAAAAGTAAAAATCTTAAAAATTGCTCATGGAATAACCATAATTCAAGTTAAAAGCTAATACTAAAAATTCTTGAGATAAAATTTGCTAGGAAAAGTACGGGGTATTACAATATCTCCCCTTTGAGAACATTCGTCCTTGAATGAGACTGATTGAGAGGGGAGAAAAGGTAATTGACGTACATATTGAACATGAATAACTGGAACATGATCTCATGACTGACATGACTGATAAGCTGAATATATATTACTGAACATGCATTTCTGAAGCAAGTGTAACTAATTCAAGAATGCATGACTGAGTGTTCTAAAGAACTAAGTTACTCACAATGAGAATGTATGTCTGGTGCATAATTATATAACTGAACTGATACATGAGTGCATGACTTAATATGTAATGGTACTTGATACTAAGTTTATAATGGGAACATGAGCATGAACTGCATGCCAAGTTTATGATGAACACTGATCATGAAACTGAGTAAGCTTAAGGAGAACTGTTACCTTGAGCTTGATCTGAGTTGGCAGAGAAGAGGTGAGGATACTTGGTACGCATGTCTGCTTTTACTTCCCAAGTATCTCCCTCGACGGACTGATTTCACCAAAGAATCTTAACTAGAGGGACTTTTTTGTTCCTCAATCTACGAGTCTGATAGTCTAAGATTTCGATTAAAATCTCTTCATAAGAGAGAGTGTTCTGAACATCAATGCTCTAAATAGGGACTATAACTGATGGGTCACCTATGCACTTCTTGAGCGAAAAGACATGAAAGACTGGATGAACTGAGGCTAGATCTGAAGGCAATTCAAGCTCATAAGCTACCTTGCCAAAGCGACTGTGAATCTTGAAGGGACCGACATATCGGGGACTAAGCTTTCCCTTCTTACCGAATCTCTTCACTCTCTTCATAGGAGAGATCTTTAGATAAACATAGCCACCAATCTCAAACTCGAGATCTTTTCTACGAGCATCTGTATAAGACTTCTGTTGGCTCTGAGCAGCCCGGAGTCTTTCTCTGATCAACTGGACTTTTTCTAAGGCGTCGAATACTAAGTCAGGCCCTATGACTAAGGCCTAACTAACTTCGAACCAACCAATTGGAGATCTATATCTCCTACCATAGAGAGCTTCAAATGAAGCTATCCGAATACTAGAATGATAGCTATTATTGTATGCAAATTTAATTAAAGGCAAGAGGTCATCCCAACTTCCCTTAAAATAGATTGCACACGCCCTTAGTATATCTTTTAACGTCTGAATAGTCCTTTCTGCTTGACTATCTGTCTGAGAATGAAAGGTTGTACTGAGATGAAATTGGGTACCAAAACCCTTTTGGAATGCTTTCCAAAAATGAAAGGTGAACTGGGTATCTCTGTCTTAGATAATGGACAATGGAACACCGTGCAATCTGACCAACTCCTTAATGTAGAGTTTGGCATAATCCTCAGTTGAATAAGAGGTATAAACTGGAAGAAAATAAGTTGATTTGGTCATTCTATCTACAGTGACCCAGACTGAATCATGCTGACGACGAGTTTGAGGCAAACCCATCACGAAGTCCATGTTCACAACTTCCCACTTCTAAGTAGGAATACTAAACTCCTGCGTGGACCCACTAGGCTTTTGATGCTCTATCTTAACCTGTTGACATGTAGAGCACTTAGCCACAAACTCTGTAATGTATCTCTTCATCCCATTCCACCAATACATTTCCCGCAAGTTGTGGTACATCTTTGTGGCCCCTGGATGAATAGAGTAGCGCGCACCTTGCACTTTTGCAAGAATTTATTGCCTTAAGTTATCTATACCTGGAACATAGAAACGACCCTGACAGTGAAGAACACTATCTCCCCCTTGGGAGAAAACCTCTATTTTCTAATCCTGGACTGACTCTTTCAACTTGACAAGGCTGGGATCTCTATCTTTCTTTTCTTTTACCTCAAAAACTAGAGATGATTCTGAACTACTTTGAACCCATATATCACCCTCATCTGTATCGACTAAGCGAACACCTAGTCTTGCAAGCTGATGGATTTCCTGAGCTAACTTCTTCTTACTGTCATCCATATGAGCAACACTACCTATAGACAGTCTACTGAGAGCATCGTCCACTACATTAGCCTTGCCCGAATGATAGAGGACACTCAGGTCATAATCTTTCAAGAGCTCTAACCACTTTCTCTGACGAAGATTAAGATCTTTCTAAGAAAAGACATACTGAAAACTCTTATGATTTGTGAACATATCTACATGAACACCGTATAGATAATGCCTCCAAATCTTCAAGGCAAATACTACGGTTGCTAACTCAAGATCATGAGTAGGATAATTACTCTTATGGGGTTTAATTTGTCTGGAGACGTAGGCTATGACCTTACTATGCTGCATGAGGACACAACCCAGACCTACTCTAGATGCATCACAAATGTTACGAACCCATCTAAACCATCTGGAAGAGCTAAGACTGGAGCTGAGATGAGTCGACTCTTCAACTCCTGAAAACTCTTCTCGCAAGGATATGAATAATAAAACTCGACTTTCTTCTGAGTCAATCTAGACATAGAGGATGTAATAGAAGAAAATCTCTCAACAAACCGTCGGTAATAGCCAGCCAAACCCAAGAAACTCCTAATATCTGATGAAGAGATAGGTCTGGGTCAGCTTCTTACTATTTCAGTCTTTTGAGGATCAACACTAATGCCATCATCGAAAATGGTGTGACCAAGAAATGCTACTGACCTTAGCCAAAATTCGCACTTACTAAATTTGGTGAATAGCTGATGATCTCTGAGAGTCTGAAGTACTGTCCTGAGATGGTTTGCATGATCACGCTCACTACGGGAATAGACTAGAATATCATCTATGAAGACTATGATGAACATATCCAAGTACTACTTGAACACACACTTCATCAAGTCCATGAAAGTGACTGGGGTGTTGGTAAGACCAAATGACATGACTAGAAATTCGAAGTGACCATAGAGAGTTCGGAAAGTTGTTTTCAGAATGTCACATTCCTTAACTCTGAGCTGATGATAGCCAGATCTGAGATCTATCTTAGAAAAATAACTGGCACCCTGAAGTTAGTCAAACAAGTCATCGATTCTGGGAAGAGGATACTTGTTCTTGACCGTGACCTTATTGAGTTGGTGGTAGTCTATACATAATCTAAGAGAACCATCTTTCTTGCACACAAAGAATACTAGAACGCTCCATGGGGGAACGCTGGGCCTGATGAATCCCTTATATAAGAGATCCTTCAATTGTTCTTTCAGTTTTCTAAGTTCTGCTTGTACCATTCTGTATGGCAGAATAGAGATAGGCTGAGTATTTGAAAAAGATCAATGTCGAAGTCTATTTTTTTTTTGGAAAAAATTCCTGGAAGATCTTTGGGAAAGATATTTGAATATTCATTCACTACTGGGACTAATTCAAGGCTGGGAGTTTCAAAACTAGTGTCCTTAACTCGAACAAGATGATAGACACATCTTTTAGATATCATTTTCCTTGCCCGAAGGTAGGAAATTAGCTGACCCCTGAAAGCGGATACACTACCCTTCCACTCAAGGACGGGTTCATTTAGGAACTAAAATTAGACTATTCTATTTCTATGGCATAATAGGAATGAAGCCAATCCATGCCGAGAATGACATCAAAATCAGTTATCTCTAAATCGACTAAGTCTGCTGAAGTGACTTTCTAAAATATCAGAATCTGGAAGTTCCTGTATACCCGTCGGGCTATGATGGTTTTACCCACTGAGGTAGAGACTGAAAAGGGCTTTACTAGAATTTCGGGACTTATTTCAAAATTGACTGCTATATAAGGAGTAACAAAAGACAAAGAAGATCCTGGATCTAGCAAAGTGTAAACATGCACATAAAAGAACTGTAACGTACTAACTACATCAAAAGAATTTTCCTGATCCTGTCGGGACTGAAGAGCATGAAGATAATTTAGGTGTTGTCCACTAGTAGCACTGGAGGTGGCTCCCTACTAATTCGAATAACCGGACTGAGCTAAGAAATGGAGATGACTTTGATAACCTGACTAAGGGAAATCTCTGACTCTGTGTCCTGGTTTGCCATAACCAAAATAGACATCACTGCCAGCTCTACAAGCACCCTTGTGGTTCTTACCATAAGTCTAACAAAGGGGATTAGTTCGGGCATTCCTGACACTGCCCTGAGACTTAGAGCCTGGCACTCTATCTCTGAACTTAGGAGCTGGAGCACTAGCTGAAAAAGGAGCTGGAACTAATGACTTAGGACAAAACTAAGAACGGTTTCCTCCTTCTGATTTATGCTGACTAAAATTGAAGCTACCAGTCCTAGCTTTCTTATTCTGCTTTACCCTCTGCTTAATCTTCTGCTCTTCTATCTACTGAGCATGGGTCATAAGTTTGGCTAAAGTCATGTCACTATTTAGCATGGTGGATCTGCACTCATTAACCACGCTATCATTTACCCCTGAAGCAAACTTACTCATCTTGGCTCTGCTGTCTGCAACTATATGAGGGGCATATCTGGTTAATTGAGTAAACTTTAGAGAATACTCTTTCACCGTCATATTGCCCTGCCTGAGGTTGATGAATTATAGCACCTTAGCCTCTCAAGCTCTTAGGGAAAGAATCTGTCTAAGAATGCAGTGACAAACTCCTTTCACTCTATAGGACCTGCATCATCTGACCTTTCTGACTTTCACTGTTTGAACCAAGTATAAGCCACATCCTGCAACTGGTATGCAGCTAACTCAGCACTCTCAACAGTAGTCACCACCATGATGCATGTCATTTTCTAAACATGATCAATGAATTCCTAAGGGTCTTCATCTACTTTAGACCCGTGGAAGGATGGAGGATTCATTCGGGTGAAGTCCCGAATCCTAGCTGCAGCTGAGTTGGCCAATGGGTTGGCTGGAATGATAGATGGTCACTCATTATGGGCATCTACTGACTGAGCAAGAGTGGTAAATGCGGTCCTGAACCCTGCATAAAAAACATGATGGCCCAAAGGTTCTTCGGGTTGAGGGGCTGACAGATTTCTTCTCTTAGGAGGCATATTCTGAAACAAAGAGAAGAAGTGGATTAGACTGAGAGATTGACTTATGATTATACTCACTGGCATGACATAAATACTGAAAGAAGGGAAACTATTCCTAAATATCTCATAGCCTCTTGCACATAAATATGAAACGCAACACACCCATGCACAAGAATCTACTTGATGCGGCTTTCAGTTCCTAGGACTCTATTGAACCTTAGGCTCTGATACCAAGTTTGTAACGCCCCAGATCTGGTACCCAGAATAATATATGGTGCTCATGACCTCGAAGGACCACAAGCTAACCCATGACTAATATCTGTACCTGTATATAGCATAAAATACTGAATAATGCGGAAACATATACTGAAAGGCCATAAGGTTCAATACTGAACATAACATGAATGAGATAACATCTGTGGGGTAGTACAATACCCAAAATAAAACTGTAAACACTGAAGTCTGAAACATAATAATCTGCATCTAATCTGAAAGCCTCTACTGTCTGAATAATCTGAATAAGAAGTTGATGGGACATATCTCCAACTAACTCCAACTAATAACTAATCAATGAAATAGTAGAGAAATAATCATATCCTTGAAGGATAAGGACTTACTTCTATTCTGATTGCTAAGACTGGAATCTGCTGCTGATTTGGAACGCGTGTCTCTGAACCTATGGTGTAACATAAAAAGAAAGCACCATAGCGCAAATGCATCAGTACAATAGAATGTACTGAGTATACATGTGAGGTAGGATAATGCAAGGGTTAACATGCATGAATAATGCTAGTTGATTATCTAACATGAATGCAAGAATGCATACATAAATACATAACTGTAACTGATACTGTAATATCGTGATTACTGAATCTGAATACTGATGACATGACATACTAATAACTGATATTACTGATATCATAAATAGTTATATCTGAATGTAACTGATAACATGGGTGACTGTATCTGACAGTCCTGAATCTGATGGAACTATCTGAGTTCCTTACTGTATCTGAGTCAACTGTATCTAACACAAAATGCATGAGTACCAAGTCAATCAAGCTGAGGCGCACTCGAGCTAGGACATATACCAAAAGCGCGCAGTAGACATGAGTATGATCCACTTGTACTCAGTAGGTATCATAGGCCGACTAAGCAAAGTAGTAAATAAAGCATACAAAATATACACTAAGGGCATGTCACCTGCAATCAGAAAATATCCCACAATGGTAGCCCACGCCGCTTGAACTAACAGTTATAATATATCTCACATATATTCCAACATCACACCAAGATAGAACAAAAGTACATGTTATATCACATATAATAAGAATAAGGGAGAACATGCATATACAAGATCATCCAATACAAGTAAAAGAATATACGATAAATACATAGATGAAAAGTCAATATGGCAATACAACACAACATAACACAATAAAGTAAGTGCAATATATATATATATGATGATGATGATGCACGAGATTGTCGCACAACCTTCGGGATCATCGCACAATCCCTGTATACACCTACGAAGGCAAGCCTCCCAACGTAGGATCCATGGGGGGTTCGTCAACCTGTATATAATCCATATATCTCATATCTCCTTTAAGGCACACCCCTTGAAAAGGGTTTTATAAGATGTTACAATATCTCCTCCCCAACACATCCCTCGAGCAAGGTTTTAAAAAGGTATTGCCAGTGTTTCTCAGATGTTGCCACGGTAGTACTAATATTTCATGAATGAGTATGATATGAGGATGTAATTCTCACAAACAATCACAATGAGTATTTTCACAACCAACCATAATGATATATTTCCACAACCATGTGACCCAATATCCACTCATTATTTCAGTTTCATCCACGAATTTCCATGTCCCATATGTCAAATAAAGTATGAATATAATTACAATAGACCAATGGTACCATATGAAGCATCTTAACAGCATAATACAATTATTCACATGTATTCAAGGCTATTAATATCTCATAGGATCCCACACAGTCACACATATCACTTAAGAACTCAATTTCGATAATTTTATCATATATAGGCCCTCACACGGGCACAACACATAAATAGTCATTTTTTATGATTAGTTCTCACTCTTAATATGCATTTTGTATCATCATTTACTACCCATCTCAGTCTAAAAGAGTTAAGCCATAACCTAGCTCAAAAATCAAAATTAATTTGTTGTACTTTGTACCCATGACCTTACTTTTCACGAACAATCTCGAACTTTACTAAGAATATCAAATATTAAATCTATGCATCAAAACAAAACTAACGATACCCATATTGATGATTTTTGGTTCAGGGTCAAAACGGATCCCGAAATAAATTTTCCAAAAAGAAGGGCAAAATCAAAACTTTATTTTAAAAACATATTCCCCATATTTTTAGTACAGCTGAACTCAAGTTAAATCAAGCCTAAAACGAGGTTCAAATAAAAAAAACCATTTTTGAGCTTTACCAAAAAAAATCTTTGAAATCCGGGTTACAATCAAGAATCGAAGTTATTTTGATGGTTAAATTAATGAAAAACTAGTAATTATAAGATAAAAACATTATTCAAGTGAAAAGGAGTTAAATTGAAGTTTAAAATCAAGCCCTAAGATTTTTGGGTTTTGAGAAATGTATCAAGAAATTACTAAGAAAATGGTGAGTTCTTACCTTAAATCTGTAATAAAATCAAGAAAATGGTGAGTTCTTACCTTAAATCTGTAATAAAATCAAGCTTTACCTTTAAGCTCCCACACTATTTTAGGGTTTAACTCCCAAGAGACAAGATAAAAAATGAGTAAAATAGACCAAAAAATTGGTATAAATAGTGCAGATTTTTCTGCACAGCTTGTGCAATAAAGCTGGTTTTTTTGTCCAATTCAGACTTCGACAGAGTGTTTAGAATTTGTTCGGAGTCTGATATATGCGAACGAACTATACAACCACATTAAATTCAACATTTTGGATATGATAGCGGTATTAGATATTCAAAAAATATATTTTTCATAAAGTTTATCCCCGAAACCTAGGGGTGTGCAAAAACTGAATCGACCGATAAACCAAATCGACAAAAATGCTATTGGGTTATTGATATTGGGTTATTGGGTTAATGATTTCTTATTGATTTTATAAAAAATTTTATTAGATAAATGGTTTGGTTTCGGTTTTAGCTTATGGGTAATCGGTTAAACCAATAATCCAATAAAAATACACTAAGTTACTGTTTTCCCCTATTTATGTAATATATATATGTGTGTGTGTGTTGTTATATACACTACTTATTTACAGTTCTGTGATTCACAAAGTATTAACCTATTCAGGGCAATAAAGGCATAATATAAAGCACGAGTATTATTGTATTGGAAAGCTTGAAGCATTTAGTAGCTTCCAACAATTAAGATTCGATTTTTTTCCAAACTAATATTCAATTCAAGTCTAAACATTCTTTTAAACTAAAATGCATTGCGTAGGATTTTGACGATAACTAAGATTTTATTTTTTTATGTTAGTTGTTACTATTTCTATTTTATGAGTATTTTCTTATTGGTTAAACCGAAAACCGAACCGTTAATGATCAAAAACCGATAAATCAAAAATCGATAAGAAAATATCTTATTGGTTGGCTATTGGTTTTATATATTTAAAAACTAAAAACCAATAAACCGAATCAATAACACATAAAATCGAACCAAACCGACTGATACATACCCCTACCGTAACTCAAAATCATAATTTTCCAAACCGAGGGTCAAAATAAGATTTAAAAGCCGTAAAATCATACCAAACATGCTAACACCCTAAAATCAACATTTCGAATCTGCTAGCAAAGTCGAATTTTTCATCCGAGGTCATTTTGATCAAATATGGGTCCCATACCTATATTTTTAATTTTCTCACTTTTCGATCTATAGGTTGAAATGAGCTCGGTGCATCGAGACCCGAACTAAGGGTCTACTTTGCCTAAAATTGATATTGCAGAGCTGCTGGCGTAGTCCGTTCGATCATCTATCGCACAGATCAAAAGATATTCCCATAAGTATAAAATAAGGCTCTCGAAGCCATCAAAAACCACAATATCACATAAATGATACTAAAATACATTGGAAATCATGTCAATCACTCCCATACTCCAAAAATATCATAATGCAATTACGAAGAGGAGTAAAATAATTAAATCACATAAAATCACAAATTTCACATATTTCATCAAATATTTAGGTCGTTACAAACTCTAACCCTTTATTCATGCATCCACATACATTCAATTCCATATATAAGGACTTTAACCAATTTAGCCAATTCAATACCATACATGACCACATGGTCCTCATGGGAGCCTTTATTGCTTAACCATTTCAATATGCTAATACCTTAATTCAACTTATCATACAATTCAAACTATGGTCCTCAAGACCCTTTCGAGCCATTCACACTTCATTAGAAACTTTATAAAATAATTTAGTTCAACATACAATTCAAGTTTATTTTCATGTTAAAGACTTTAAACCCCTTCTTATTTATCAAACCATCAAGGTCATTAATTACACAATACGTGGCTCATTTTGCCTTCACAGTATCATTTATCAAGCATTCATACATATTGGGCCATTGCCCTAGTTCAAAACATCATCATCATGTAACTAGACATCTCACTTAGACATTTTTACAAACACCTTATGTACATGCCTTTACCAACGCTAATTTCATGGTAAAAATCATTAAGACTAGGGTTACTCAAGATCCACATGCTAGACCACATACATCAAGCATTCACGTGTACAAATTACTATCAATAACATGTATAAACATAAGTCTAAGCAAGAATCCTCATTATTTATTATTAGGCAATAAAATCCTTTTTATTTAATTTCAAAACCACCAAGTACAATTACTAATCCAAGTGTGAAATATATGGGTTTAGAGTTATTTAGCAAGGGGAAGATTTACATGTCTTAGAAAACTTGAATCACAAAGAATATTGACTTCACTTTGCCTCTTGAAGATCACCCTTGAAACCCTAGCCTTCAATTCTTTAAAGATGAGTTTGAGGGAGTATTTAGGGTGGTTGATCCATCAAAATAGATGTTTAGGAGGCTATAAGCACTTATATAGTGAGAGGACTTTGGGTTTTAGGCATGGGAAATAACCATAAGGCCCTTAGTTAAAAGTTGGAAAATGAACTCATCCAGGGGTACGACTCACCATATGACTCGCTTAAGTAGTCGTACCCTAGGGTACGAGTGTTACCCTGACTCATACCCTAGGATTCTCCTAAGTCACACACATACTGTTAAGGATATGACCATACACCTTTGAGTCATATCCAAAGGGTATGACTCAACCCTAACTCGTATCCATCAACCGTACTAAAAATAGTCTATTTTTGATTGAGGAATCACTTTATACGATTAGTCTTGGTATGACTCGTACCTTAAGGTACGATTGGTTGGAGCCTCACTCGTACCTAAGATAGTGAGTGACCCTCACCATATTTCTTAGGGTACAATAGAGGGTCACCAACTCGTATCCAAAGAGTACAAGTGGTACCCTTAGTCTTTCCAAGTCTAGAGACATCAAATGAGGAAATTTTTCAATGATTCAAAGTCGAAAGGTTTCATACAAGAACAAGGGTGACATTCAGAGTTACAGAAACTACATGGGCATTAAGTTGTTGAGTCACACTATAAAGATTTGAGAGAGAGTAGTCGAGTGGAAGTTGAGAAGAATCGTGTCTAGTTTAAAAAATTAGTTTGGTTTTATGCTTGTTCGCTCGATGACAAAGGCAATTCCCCTTGTGTGGAGCCTAGTGGATATATATAGGGAGAGAAAGAGGGAGTTATAATGGTGTTCTTTAACCTGGAGCAAGCGCACGATAAAATCCATAGGGGGTTCTTTGGAGATGTTTGGAGGTTAGAGAGGTCTGGTGGCATAAATCTTAGTGATTAAGGACATGTATGATAGAGAGAAGACTCGAGTGAGGACAGTGAGAGGAGATTCAAAGCATTTCCCTATTTTGATAGGTTACACCAGGGATCGACTCTTAGTTTATTTTTTTGCCTTAGTGATGGATGTTTTGATGTGGTATATTCAAGGTGAGGTGCCTCGATGTATGCTATTTAGGATGAAGTAGTTTTGATTGGTGAGGCTCAGTGAGGTATTAATGATAGATTAGAGGTTTGGAGACAAACCTTGAAGTGTAAAGAGTTCAGGTTGAGTAGAACTAAGATGGATTACTTGGAATGCAAGTTCAGTGACGCGATTCAGGAGGACGAGGTAGTTGTGAAGTTAGACTCTCAGGTTGTTTGTAAGAGGGATAGTTTTAAGTATCTTGGATCCATGATTCAAGAGAACAGAGAGATTGATCACACTTTGGGAGTTTTGTGTGATAAGAAGGTTTCCCCAAACTTAAAAGGAAATTTTTATAGAGTGGCAGTCCATCCAACCATGATGTATAGAGCTGAGTGTTGGTCAGTCCCAGATCCAGAAGTTGAAGGTGGCAGAAATGAGAATATTGTGATGGATGTGTGGACTTATTAGGGATGATAGGGTTAGGAATAAGACTATTTGGATGAGGGTGGGAGTGGCCTCGATGGAGGACAAGATGTGAGGAATACGATTGAAATGGTTTGAGTATGTAATGAGGAGGGGCATGGATGCTCTGATTTGGAGGTGTGAGAGTTTAGCTTTATATAGTTTCAAGTGGGTAGAGGAAGGCCAAAAAAGTACTGGAGAGAGGTGAACAGACATGACATAGAGCAGTTACAGCTTACTGAGGACATAACCCTAGATAGGAAGGTATAGAGAACGCGAATTAGGGTAGAATATTAGTGTATATGGGTGAGTCGTAGCCTGTAGGTAGTTGTGCCTTGGGGTAATCTTACTAGTAGTTGTATAACTTTGTACATAGGGTAGAGCCTCTAGTTAGGAGGGTTGGGAGAAGGGGGTGTGGTTTGTTAGTTTATAGTAATGTGTTGTGGATGTTGTATTTTCTGTTATTTCATCTTGTCTCATGTTTATTGCGATTGTATCTACTATCCTTTTGTCTTGAGTCGGTGGTCTGCTGGAAACAATCTCTCAACTTCTTCAGAGGTGGTGGTGGTATGGATTGCGTACATTTTATCCTCCCAGGCCTCACTAGGTAGGATTCTACTAGGTATGTTGTTGTTGTTGATATTTATAAAAGTTGTATCATTATTGTATAGAATAAATATATGTATAGGATGTGTATCAAATATCCAATGTATTGTATCAATGCATATGGAGGTTGTATCAATACATTAGAAGAAGATATAATTATCTAGATACATATCTCTGCTATCAAATATACGTTTACATATTTTTTTTCTTTTTAATTATATTTGAAGATAATATTTTTATTTGTATTTGATTGCTAAAAAATTAATTAAAAGAGAATTTAAAAAAAACGAGAAAAAAAGAGCAAAAGAACAATTAGTGAAAAAAGGAAAAAAGTAATAGTTACTATTTTTAAGAAAAATAGCAGCGAAAAGTTTTTTTTTTGTTTTTTAAAAGACAAAGTAGCAACCAAAAATAAATGAAGAAGCTACAGAAAATTAAATTAAATGGCCATTTGATTGTCAATTGTTTGAATCAAATGTTTATTTTTGCCCTTTCAGTTTTACAAATTCGATAAGTTTATGTCTTTTCTCTTCCGTAATTTGGGTTCTTATACCTAGCATAGGGCCGACCCCAGTTGATGTGTTTATGGGTGGTAGCCCAAGGGATTCTGATACCTAGCACAGGGCCAATCCCAGTTGATGTGTTTGTGAGTGGTAGCCCAAAGGGTTCTGATACCTAGAACAAGACCAATCCCGATTGATGTATTCGTGAGGGTATTATTCTTCTACCACTGATCAGCTGGTTATTATATCAGATGTTACACATTTTATAAAACAAAGAAAGATAAAGCAAAGTAAAGAACGTAATGTACATGATTTCACAATTATAAGAAAAAGGTGGTCTTCTATTCTAGCCCACATGGTTATACATTGATATTTGATTTCATTTGAGCTCTTAGTTTTCATATAGTCACTTTATGTCTTACATACTCAGTACATTCTTTTGTATTGATGTCCCCATTGTCTGGGGGGGGGGGGGGGGC